>NC_044322.1:279562643-280181445 GCF_007399415.2 Gopherus evgoodei
AATACGTTGTCATCCTTTATGCTGACCTGCCTTAGAGGGGCATGGGACGTCTTCCAGTGAGTTTCACAGATGCATGCTGACAGCAGAGGAATGGGGCTCAGGAATTATGGGTTCCATTTTAGGGCCTGGAAAGGAGAGTGCTCCAGTGGGCACAGACTCTTCTGCCCATTTCCCTCAAGTTTGACACTTACTGCCCTGTCTCCTCCTATCTGCCTCTATTCCAGTCCTGTCCCTTCCCCACCCCAGGCTCCCTGTCCCAGTCTCCACTCTTTAGGCTTCTCATTCCAGTCCCAGTGTCCTTGCCCCACCTCTCTGGAGTACTCATCCCAGTCTCCCCCCACTATCAGCCCAATCTCCTTGCCCAGCCTATTCCAGCTCCTCCCAACCACCCAGGTCTCAGTCTCCCTTCCTATGCCACCTGCTTCCCACCCCTCTTTGATTACCCAGTTTGGTTCTCTCTCCTGTCTTGGCTTGCAGGGATGCCCTGCCCCAGACACACTCCTTGTCCCTCTGACTCTCAGTCCCAATATCCCTTCCAGGAGTCCTTGTTCAATCTGTGTCCCCTCAGCTCTGTTCCCAGTCTCTCTACCCAGACATTCTCACATCTCTCCCCACACCCCAGGTCCTTATTCGATCTGCCTCTCTCTCCCCAGACCTCCTTTCCCTTGCTGCATACTTGCACTCTCCTCTGAGACCCAGTCCCAGTCTTCAGCTTTGGCTCCCAGGCCCAGTGTCCTTAGACAGTCGGTTCCAGTTTTTCCCCTACACTCAGTCCCAGTTCCCCCCTGCCAGCCTCCAGTTGCAAGTTCCCTCCCCCAGTCTGCTTGTCCCTATCTGCTTCCCTGCCCTCCTCCCCACAGGTCTGACTCATGTCCCCTCTACACTTTAAGCAGGTGGCTTCCTCCTCCATTCTGCCTGGGTTCAATAGCAGGGACAGTCTCCTTGCTCACTGCTCTCAGACCTGGATCCGACATGGCCTGTAGTAGCCCAGAATTGCAACTGCAGGAAAAGTTCTCTTCAACTGTGGGTGGCAGCACTCCCAATGCAGATAGAATCTTTGTGGCCTTTAGCTACTAAAATCTAAGAAATCTCTACAGAACATGATGATGATGGCAAAAGACACATCCCTGACAGAAAGGCCACCTCCTCATCTATTTTCATGTCCTTGCTTCAAAGCAAGTTATCAGAATTTTCTAACATGGGCAATAAAACATTTTTTCCTTAGTCTCTGTAGCAGGGTGGGGCACTCACCGCTGCAGCACCTCCTGCTGGTCAGTCCAGGAATTAGCTCATCCAGCTCAGGAGCACCCTCCTCTGGCCAGTTTCTCCCTTGCCCTTATCTGCCCCTCTGCAGTCTCTTTATCTCATCAGTTCAGGCCCCATGTCTCTCCCAGACCACAATGCCTCTTACCTGGAGGTGCTGCCCCATGGGAGTGTCCCCACACTCTGGGTCTCCCTCCCAGGGGCACCCCAACTCCCTATACCATCTTGCCTCAGTGGCTACTGCCAGTCATCATCTAGCCCCTTCTCTCAGGGGCAAACTGCAGTCTGAAATGGCCCTACAGCACTAGCAAGGGGTTTGGACTTGCTGCCTTTTCTTGCCCTGGCTGTGTCCTTGCAGCCCTACCACCTTCTCAAGCCTTCACCCAGGTGGAGCTGCAAATAGTCAATCAGCCTAGGCTCTGGTTCAGAGGGGGCCAGTAAACAAAGTCACCCAGCTCCAACCTGCACAGGTGGGCCTGCAAACATTAACTCAGTCTTTCCTTCAGCTAGCCTGAGGGAGGGAGAGACTGCCACCCACCACTTGGGTGGCCAGGGGGACATAAGCCCTCCCACTCCACTATGTTCCAGCCCAGGGCTCTAAGGGTGGTGGAGGGGTCTGCCACCATGTCAGCTGGGATCCAAGCTGCAAAACACTGACTCATGCTTTGCCAGCGTTGCAGCCAGACAGGGGTCTACTACCCCTGGGCCACTTCCACTCTCTTCCTCCAAGGGTACCTGCTGGTCCAATGAAGTAAGGTGGTTGGTGGGGGCCTCAGTTGCCAGCAGCAGCTCTGTTGGGGTTGGGCCAGCTGGCAGTCTGGGCCAGCCATCTGTCTCCTGGGGGGTTGGGTGGCTTGGGGTCCAGGTCAGTCATCTACTTTCTGTAGGGCTGGGTCATCGCTTCCACCTGGGTCAGTTTTTTGCTGTCCCAAGCAAAAAAACCAACCAACCAAACAAAAAACTGCCCGGGGGCCGGAGCAGCGGAGGAGAACAAACCTGCCAGCTCGCTGAAACAGCAAAGGGGGGGGGGAGCGGGAAACCAAGCTGCCAGCCCGCCAGAGCAGCAAAGGGGGGGTGGGAAACCTGCCAGCTGGTCTGAGCAAAGGAGGTGGCGGGGTCGTGAAACAAACCTGCCAGCTGGAGCAGCAAAGGGCGGGGGCGCAAAACCTGCCAGCCAGTCGGAGCAACGAAGATGCGGGGTAACAAACCTGCCAGCCAGCCGAAACAGCAAAGGGGGTGGGAAGCGGGAAACCAACCTGCTGGAGCAGGCGCTCAGATGGTTACATTGCCTGGCGGAAACTGCACCTAGTTGCAAAACTGGAGGGTTTCTAAACGTGTCGTCAAACCGGGCTTGCTGCAGACCTGGCACCGCTCCCAGCAGCTCCCCTCCTGCGCACCGCTGCCCCCGACAGGGTGGCAGGAGCAGCAAACCAAAAAGAAAAAAACCTGCGGGGCGGCTGAAGCGGAAAAGGGCAAAAAAAAAAAAATTGAAAGGAATGCCGTCCCTTGGAATCTGCCGTCCCAAGCACCAGCTTGCTCAGTTGGTGCCTTGAGTCACTCTGAGTCCAGGGTCCAGGTGACCCGGGCCAGTCATCTGCCCCTACTGAGCTTCTGGGTACTGACTTTATACTTTCAGCGGTGCCCCTTGGCTTCCGGGGGGCAGAGCTGGGGGTAGGGTTCTGCCAATGAAGGGGTGGAGCCACCCTCTTTCTCTGTGTCTGGGGAGGGCCAGTCCACCTCACTACAGCCTCATTCTTGAAAAGAGCTGAACTGTTTTGGTTGAAATCCCGCCCCGCCCACAAAAAAAAATTCAGCCTGAAGCAGACACACAGCATGGAAAATTTCAGCCCAACAGTCAAATTTGGCAAAGTTATAAGCAATTGAAAATAGAGTTTTATAACAGGAAATATCGGGCAACCTAAATAATAGTCGGTGCTTCTAGCAAAGCGTATAACACAAGACTCACAACAGTTTGTATAAAAACGGGCGTTAATATCCAGATACTGAAAGCAGAAACCATTACAGATCCACACTACATAAATAAAACGGAACACTATGGACATGATTATGCCCTTCATTCCCATTGACTTAAATGGTGAGCTCTCCCAGCATTGCTTGAAAACTTCAGTGCTTTTTACCTATTTGTAGAGTTGTCTACAAAATGGGCAGGGTTTGGGACTATTTCATAGTTAAGAGAATTTAAATATTAATATAATATGTAATTATCTAGCATAACAGTGAAATAAATGCAAAAAGGGAAAAAGCAGCAACACTTTTTGGAATTTTGGACATACCTTCAGTGGAAAAAAATCTCCAAACATGGAAAATCAAACTCTTTTGACTACAGCATAAAAGGTTTTATACTTTTTTAAAATGACTCGACAACTGTTATATATATATTAATTTTATCTTTTATTCTAAATGAGTGTAATGCATGTAACGTGTAAGAGCTTGGTTTTATAAAGATTGAGAAACAATAATTTAACTCTTCTGTGAAATGTTACCAGCTCCTGCAATCTTTTTGTGGCAAATTCAATGGAATCTGTCTTAAGTGTTTTCCTCCTTATTAAACAGCCTTCTAACATCTATAATTCAGTGAGACATTAAGTAGTTGGCATTTATTTCTGTACAATTCAATTCCACATGCCCTACTGTGAATTCAGCAGGGCATTCTTGTAGTAGCCAGTTTCTGTTATCAGTAACTCTACTAATGGCACAAACCAAAGAATAATAAAGTCATTTAGTACTTTACTTTGGATGGGAGTCTTGTGATTTAAATGCAAGGAACTTTAGAGATGTTTCTGAACAGAAGTATCTGTTACTGGTTAGTGCATTAATGGCTCTTTTCTCTGGTGGATGAAGAAATATAACTCCCATCAAAGTTAAAGGGACTTGCATCAGTAGAATAATAATACTAAGCACTGTCAGAGCATTTTATATATTCAGTATATAGTAAATATATTAACCAATTGATTTTTAATTAACATTGTAGAATAGGCCCCTATTTTAAAAATGGTAAGGAATGCCTCATAGTGATTTTGACCTACATTACCGACACAGCATCCTATCCTAATTTTCCTAGAAGTCTAAATACTCTGATGTGTGAATTAGAATGCCTGGTATTAAATGAGGATATTGATATATCAGGCATCTCAGAAACTTGGTGGAATGTGGATAATCAATTGGACATAGTAATACCAGGGTACAAAATTTATAGGAATAACAGAATATATCATGCTTGTGGGGAGTGGCACTATAAAAGAAAGCATATAGAGTCAAATAAGGTAAACATCTTAAAAAAGTAAAAAGGTGCCATAGAATCTTTATGGATAGAAATCCATAGTTGAACAATAAGAGTATAGTAGTAGGAATATACTTCCGACCACCTGATCTGGGCGGTAACAGTGATTGTGAAATGTTCAGGGAGATTACAGAGGCTACAGAAACAGAAAATACAATAGTAATGGGGGATTTCAACTATATTCATATTGACTGGGGATATGTCACCTCAGGAAGGAATGCTGAGATAAAATTTCTCGACACTACAAATGACTGCTTCTTGGAGCAGCTTGTCCTGGAATCCCCAAGGGCAGAGACAATTCTTGACCTAGTCCTAAGTGGAACACAGGATCTGATCCAAGAGGTGACTATAGCTTAACTGCTTGGTAATAGGAACCATAATGTATTTAAATTTAACACCTTTGTAGGGGGAAAAATGTCAAAGAAACCCACCATTTAACTTCAAAAAGGCGAACTACCCAAAAATTAAGAAATTAGTTAAATGGAAATTTAAAGGAACAGTGACAACAGTGAAATGCCTGCAAATTGCATGAAGACTTTTTAAAAACACCAAGATAGAGGCTCATACTGAATGTGTACCCCAAATTAAAAAAACACAGGAAGAGAACCAAAAAATACCACCATGGATTAACAGCCGAGTAAAAGAGGTGGTTAGAGGCAAAAAGGCAACCTTTAAAAATTGGAAGTAAAATCCTAGTGAGTAAAATAGAAAGAAACATAAGCTCTGGCATGTCAAGTGAAAAATATAAGGCATTCCAGAAAAGAATTTGAAGAGCAACTAGCTATGGACATATAAACTAATAGCAAAAAACTTTTTAAGTACATCAAAATCAGAAAGCCTGATTAACAGTCAGTGGTGCCACTGGACCATCAGGGGGCTAAAGGCACACTCAAGGAAGACAAGGACGTTGCAGTGAAGCTAAATTGGTCTTCACTGCAGAGGATCAATCTTTGTGTCGGTCTTTACTGTAGAGGATGTGGGGGAGATCCCCACACAGAAACCATTCTTTGTAGGTGACAAATCCAAGGAATTGTCCTAGATTGAGGTGTTAGGGAAGGTTTTGGAGTAAATTAAACAGTAATAAGGGCCAGATGGCATTTACCCAAGAACTCGGATGGTATTCACTCAAGAACTGAAGGAACTCAAAAATGAAATTGCAGAATTGCTAACTGCTATCGCTTAAATCAACCTCAGTACCAGATGACTGGAGGATAGCTAATGTAACACGGATTTTAAAAAAGTTTCTAGAAGCGATCCTGGCAATTACAGGCCAGTAAGTCTAACTTCAATACCAGACAAATTTGTTGAAACTATAGTGAAGAACAAAATTTATCAGACCCATAGATGACCACAACATGTTGGGAAAGGTCAACATGGCTTTTGTAAAAGTAAATCATGCTTCACCGACCTATTAGAATTCTCTGAGGGTATCAACAAACATGTAGATCCAGGTGATTCAGTTGATATAGTGTACTTGAACTTTCAGAAAGCCTTGACAAGATCCCTCACTGAAGGCTTTTAAGCAAAGTAAACAGTCCATAGAATAAGAGGGAAGGTCATCTCTAGGTTCAGTAATTGGTTAAAAGAGAGGAAACAAAGGATAGGAATACATGCTTTATTTTCACAATGGAGAAAAGTAAATAACAGGGTTCCACAAGGTTCTCTACTGGGACCTGTGCTGTTCAACGTATTCATACATGATCTGGAAAAGGAGGTAAGCAAAGAGATGGTAAAATATGCAGATAATACAAAATTACTCAAGATAGTTAAGTTAAAATCTGATTGTGAAGAGTTACAAAGGGATCTCACAAAAGTGGGTGACTGGGTGACAAAATGGCATATGGCTTTCAGTGTCAATAAGTGCAAAATAATGTACATTGGAAAAATAATCCCAGCTATACACACAAAATGATGGGTTCTAAATTAGCTGTTACCACTCAGAAAGGATCCTTGGAGTCATCATGGGCAGCTCTCTGAAAATATCTGTTCAATGTGCAGTGACAGTCAAAAAAGCCAACAGAATATTAGGAACAATTAGGAAAGGGACAAATAATAAGAAAATATCATAATTTCATAGTACATCCACACCTTGAATACTGCAGGCAATTATGGTTGCCTCATCTCAGAAAACATATATTAGAACTGGGAAAGGAACAGAGAAGGGCAACAAAAATGAGTAGGGGGATGGAACAGCTTTCCTATGAGTAGAGATTAAAAAGACTGGGGCAGATCAGTTTAGAAAAGAGATGATTTAGCGGGGATATGGCAGAGGCCTATAAAATCATGAATGATGTGGGGAAGGTGAATAAGAAGTGTTAATTACCCCTTCACATAACACAAGAACAATGGGTCACCCCATGAAATTAACAGGCAGCTGGTTTAAAACAAATGGAAGGAAGTTCTTCACACAACTCACAATCAACCTTTGGAACTTGTTACCAGGGGGTGTCGTGAAGGCCAAAAATGTATTGGAGTTCAAAAAAGATTTAGAACTCCATCAGTGCTATTAACCAAGATGGCCAGTGATGCAACTCCATCACTGTCCTAAACCTAAACCTCCAGGTGTCCCTAAACCTCCAACTGTCAGAGGCTGGCACTCATTGATGGGATGGATCACTTGAAATTGGCCTGTTCTGTTCATTCTCTCTGAAGCGTCTGGCACTGGCCACTGTCCAAAAACAGGTTATTGGGCTAGATGGACCATTCATCTGACCCTGTATGGTAGCTCTTATGTTCTTAATATGAGGTAGGTCTTCTAAGAGTTTTAAATCTCCAGAATGATAAGAGATTTTATCCAGGGGTGAAAGTAACTTAAAGGATTTATCAGTATGCTGGAGTCCTGAGAGGGGGCGTGGCCTCAATGGGAAGAGGCGTGGCCTCAACTGGAAGAGGCGGGGCCTTTAAATCACCCCAGAGCTCCCAGCTGCAGAGGCACCTGGGAGCCATGGGGCTCAGGGGCAAATTAAAGGGCCTGGGGCTCTGGCTGCCGCAGAGCTCCAGGCCCTTTAAATCACTGCCGGAACCCTGCCGCTGCCACCCTGCAGGGCTCTGGTGGTGATTTAAAGGGCCTGGGGCCCTAGCCACTGTGGGAAGCCTTGGGCACTTTAAAACGCTGCTGGAACTTGGGGCTCTGGCGGCGCTTTAAAGGGCCAGGACCTCCCCACAGTGACTAGAGCCCCTGACCCTTTAAATAACTGCCGGAGCTCTGCCGCTGCTGCCCTGGGGTAGCGGCGCAGGGCTCCAGTGGTGATTTAAAGGGCTCGGGGCTCGTCACAGTGGCAGGAGCACTGGGTCCCTTAAATCCCCACTGGAGCCTGGCTGCCGGAGCTCCGGTGGTGATTTAAAGGGCTAGAGCTCTGTGCAGTGGCTGGAGCCCTGGGCCCTTTAAATCACTGCCAGGAAGTCAGTCCAGTCCAACGCAGTGTACCGGCTCTTGCTGGTATGCCGTACCAGACTGCACTGGCTTACTTTCACCTCTGATTTTATCCTTTGCACAATTTATTGACTGGCAGGCCCTCCAGCTCTATTCTTAGAGACCTTTATTCAAAAGCATCTTTTTGGAATTTAATATATTAACTAAGCTCCAGATTCAGCCCTTGCTGCTATGCCTGAGTATGGGGTGGTGTATAGCTAGGCCCCCTTCAGTTCCTTTATGCTGGGTAAAGAGTGGGGTAAAATGTCCCACAAAGCCCTGAATCTGGCTGGGGAACAATTTCTCTGGAGCAGTCACTGTGGAGATAACCAGAAGACTGACTTTCCAATGACCTCCTCACAAGTCCTGGCATGTAGAGGCTGCAGCACTGTGGAGATTCCAGGCAGCACTGCAGCCTATAGGGCAGCCCAGGGAGGATGCCGTAGTTTAGACAGTTTATACTGAGGGCAAAAAGGTAAGTGAAAGCTTCCCCCAGGCTGTGAGTTCTGTGCTGTGTCTGGTAGAAGGGCAGCACACAATCTCACTGGAGACTCTGCTAACTCCAACAGGGAAGTAATCAGAACCTTCATTTTACTGGGTACATGTTACTTTTCCCCTTATGTCGGCAGTGTCTTCCCACTTTTCTCTGCCCACGTGCGTGGAGATTATTGGTCTCATAGCCCCTGCTTTCCTTCCTGCATCTGAGGAGAGACTGGGGGGTGGGAGGGCTGTGTAATGGGTTGTGGGGGTCTTACTTCCTTTTACTGCCCTGTGTGGGTGTGCTAGAGGCAGGCATGGTCTGGTCTTAAATAAACCATAAATCCACACCATCTCCCTGGCATATGTTTGATTAACAAAGTACCTTGAATTCTACATGATCAGTAGTTTTAGGGCTTGATCTTGCACTACTGAGGTCAATAGGTGTTTTGCTATTAACGCCAATGGGAGCAGAACTGGGGCTTCAGTTTTCCTAGGCACATATTTTTCAGTTCCTTGGGGTGATGAATTATTGCTGCAGCAGTCAAAACCAGACATCAGATGTCTGCCATTTTCAAAGAAATGCTTAGCCCTCTTCCTTCACCTCTGCACTGACAAATGAAAAATGTCTCACTTGCACATCTTGATGACTGACATCATCAATCAAACTGTTCAGTTATGCGCAACTCTCTGTAAGGGGGAAGGCACAGTTCAAACAAAGAGATGGGAGCCTGGGCAGGGAGGCCTGCTCAGTACAGAACTCCACCAGAAGAGAACTTCCAAAACTGTGCAGAAACATATAACTCATTAATGGTCTTACTTTCGAAACTTGCATCCATTTTGTGCAGGTGCAATCAGGTCATTCGATTACTAAATGCTCATATGTGTGTCTACAGTGTCTTGTGGAAGAAAAATTCTAACCACAAAAAATGGAGGTTGGGTTTAGAAGCTGAAGCTACTTTCTATGGCTAAGTCTATAGCTAGACTTGGAATTATAACTGGAGTTATTTAACAAATTGATTTGTCAGAAAAAGTAGGACATATTTGGGGAGGCACCCTTCATAGAAAGTCATTTCTAGGAAAGAAATTTTGGACTTAATGACATGACATCTGCTCATTTAGCTGGATATCCTCACTTCAAAAACCCAAAATTGGAGAGGGAGGGATGGAAGTGAGAACCGAGGAAGAAGATTCAAAGTTGATGACATTGTGAGGGCTGCTGACATGCAACCTAGCTAGACCTTGTTTCAAGAAATCTAGAGGTGACAGCATGCCAAGCTTTCTGGAGCCTCCCGTGTTGTCCTTTATAGCAGAAATAAATGTTTGGTTCATACTATGGAGTAAGGTTTCCCTGTGGAGAGATATTGCTAGGCTCTATGTGAATCAACTGTATCTTTAGACTATCCCTTGGCTAAGGTTTAATTCTCAGTGGGCAAGGTGTTAGGGGTGCATGCAGAAGGTGAGGGACTGTGTCTTAGGTAGGGTGACTAGATAGCAAGTGTGAAAAATTGAGATAGGGAGTGGGGGGTAATAAACACCTATTTTAGACAAAGCCCCGAATATCAGAACTGTCCCTATAAAATCGGGACATCTGATCACCCTAGTCTTAGCAGACACTTCCTGGAGGCTGGAATGGAGGGAAAATTAACAAATGTATTAGCTCAGAGAAAACTGGCCTCCCGGAGCGTTGTGCGCTTATCAGAATGAGTTTTGTTTTTTCTCTTTTTATTTGAATAGAATGGGGAGGAGTAGGGGGAAGGAATATTAAAGAGCATTTGGCCATTGTTGGTAGGGTTAGTGCCCATTCCTAGGTCTCTGGGATCTAGTTATCTTATGAAATAACCAAGGTCTCCTGCTTGCTGATTTAAATAATGATTACAATTGGTTATTAAATCACTTTGACTTAAATCAGTGCAGCCTTGTGCCCAGTATGGAAAAATCTTCCCTCACCTCAGTTAGGGTGTGTGTCTGTCTGCACTTGGGAGCAGGGTTTGTAAAGGGGAATCTGCGCAGGAAGGAGACGTCTTCTGTGGCCTGTGCTTGCAGCACAATATCCTAGCTCGTGACCCAGTCAGTCTGCTCCTGCTTTGCAGAAAGGAAGGACTCAATAGTTAAGACAGAGAACAGGTCACAGTATAGAACGAAACATTTTCCTTTTCAGAGACATGGTCCAATTATTTGAAATTGTGTCATCTTATCCATTAAAAACAAGGATTCTCAATGCTGAGGCCACACCTCTCTTGTTCTGTGCATGCTGTCCATTTCCTATCTCATGTGATTTCCTAGTGGAGTGGTGCCCACGTCACAATTGACACCATTGCTGGCACAATTATCTGCCAGGCCAAGGACTGAATGGGGCATGGAAATTGATCAAGGGGTGATAAGTCACAGGGTGGACACACTATGGCAGAACAGCAAGAATTGAAACCCGCCACATTTTTTCTATCGACATTGATAGTTGCTTAACTATCCTATTCCCTCATCTTCAGATACTGAGTGTTGACTATTGCCATACTGCAGCTGGAAGAGCAAGGTCAGTGTCAAACTCTGCTCACAGGCAACACAGTCACTGTGAGAGAGACAATCAAACACAGCAATCATTTCTCAGGGAAAAAGGTGGAGGAGATAAATAGATTTCAGTCCCTTGGACTTCTAACTCCAGCAAAATGGCTTTAGGGCACCTAGTAGGGCAAAGAGAGAGTGAAACAGCAAGAGAGAGGAGGCAGCTTAGCAGGTATTATTCAAATGTTTGTATTAAGTGAACAATTAAAAATATAATTCACTATTTAATACAAATATATTTTAAAAGCATCTACTGCACAGTGTGGCAAGCACAGGGGGCATAGTCATGTTGATGGAGAAAGCACCAGAGACATACGTACCAAATAATAATATTGATCATTGTAATTGATGATGATAACAGGCTTCTGTTCTGTTTCCAGAGCCATAAAGGAAGCAGCCATAAGTCAGAGGAGAAGTAATTCAAGGGAAGAAGTTCTCTGGGTTTTTAAAATATCGAGGCTGAAGAATAATGGATTCAGTCAGGGAATAAACCTCTTTGCTGCACACAAAGCTATGAGAATTAGTTCTGCACCTGCCCAGCGACAGCACTCACTTTTCATTGTCTGTACCCCTTTGTCATTCCAAACGTGCTTATAGGAAACATCAAGAAAATCTATCAACACCATTATCAACACCAACAACATGGAAGTAAATGAAGGGATACCGCACAGAGAAGGTACAAAGATAGTTTTGAATATTAAAAATAGTGGCATTTATAAAAAAGAGGGAGAGGGGAGTTGTCTCTTTATTCTGTCCCTTTATCTCAATATTTCTGTGTCTCCATCACTAGTATGCACCTTCCAGGATGGGCTGTGGTTTTGGTTCTGCTCTTGGCTTGTTGATCTTTGGTGTTTATGAGACGACCCCAGATGTGCACGTTCTTCTTTGAAAAAGTATCAGAGGGTAGCCGTGTTAGTCTGGATCTGTAAAAGCAGCAAAGAATCCTGTGGCACCTTATAGACTAACCGACGTTTTGGAGCATGAGCTTTCGTGGGTGAATACCCTCTTCCTCAGATGCATGTAATGGAAATATCCAGGGGCAGGTATATATATGTGTGCTAGCAAGCAAGCTAGAGATAACGAGGTCAGTTCAATCAGGGAGGATGAGGCCCTGTTCTAGCAGTTGAGGTGTGAAAACCAAGAGAGGAGAAACTGGTTCTGTAATTGGCAAGCTATTCACAGTCTTTGTTCAATCCTGAGCTGATGGTGTCAAATTTGCAGATGAACTGAAGCTCAGCAGTTTCTCTTTGAAGTCTGGTCCTGAAGTTTTTTTGCTGCAGGATGGCCACCTTAAGGTCTGCTATAGTGTGGCCAGGGAGGTTGAAGTGCTCTCCTACAGGTTTTTGTATATTGCCATTCCTAATGTCTGATTTGTGTCCATTTATCCTTTTCCGTAGAGACTGTCCAGTTTGGCCGATGTACATAGCAGAGGGGCATTGCTGGCATATGATGGCGTATATTACATTGGTGGATGTGCAGGTGAATGAACCAGTGATGGTGTGGCTGATCTGGTTAGGTCCTGTGATGGTGTCGCTGGTGTAGATATGTGGGCAGAGGTGGCATCGAGGTTTGTTGCATGGATTGGTTCCTGAGCTAGAGTTATTATGGCGTGGTGTGCAGTTACTGGTGAGTAACTGCACACCACACCAGTAACTGCACACCACACCATAATAACTCTAGCTCAGGAACCAATCCATGCAACAAACCTCGATGCCAACTCTGCCCACATATCTACACCAGCGACACCATCACAGGACCTAACCAGATCAGCCACACCATCACTGGTTCATTCACCTGCACATCCACCAATGTAATATACGCCATCATATGCCAGCAATGCCCCTCTGCTATGTACATCGGCCAAACTGGACAGTCTCTACGGAAAAGGATAAATGGACACAAATCAGACATTAGGAATGGCAATATACAAAAACCTGTAGGAGAGCACTTCAACCTCCCTGGCCACACTATAGCAGACCTTAAGGTGGCCATCCTGCAGCAAAAAAACTTCAGGACCAGACTTCAAAGAGAAACTGCTGAGCTTCAGTTCATCTGCAAATTTGACACCATCAGCTCAGGATTGAACAAAGACTGTGAATGGCTTGCCAATTACAGAACCAGTTTCTCCTCTCTTGGTTTTCACACCTCAACTGCTAGAACAGGGCCTCATCCTCCCTGATTGAACTGACCTCGTTATCTCTAGCTTGCTTGCTAGCACACATATATATACCTGCCCCTGGATATTTCCATTACATGCATCTGAGGAAGTGGGTATTCACCCACGAAAGCTCATGCTCCAAAACGTCGGTTAGTCTATAAGGTGCCACAGGATTCTTTGCTGCTTTCTTTGAAAAACAAGATGATAGCTGCTTTCAGCAAGAGTTGCTCTATTCTGGTGTTGGGCTGAGGCAGTCTGGATAGATGAAGTGATTTACAGCCCTGAAAACTTCTATGAAGAGTGATTCTGATGTTTCTATGGCAGAGACGAATTAGCATCTCTTTCTTTGCCTCTTTCACCTTGAAGTATAGGACTGAGAATCAGATAATCCTGAGTTCTAATTCTGCCTCTTTCAGTCCCTATGTCCCAAGACAAATAACTTTGTCTCTGCCTCAGTATTTCCAGTATTGCCAAAACAAAGACTTCAAAAATCACATACACATGGTAAAAAAATAACAGGCCTTCATGACTTTTCAGCGAAAGTCACATGATTCTGGATCTGACTTCTGATTTTCAACCTTTAGCTCCCATTTGAACCCTCCTGGCACCCATTTTTGTGTGCATGCATGTTTCTGGATGAATAGTCTACACACATGCATCCTAGCTTTCCCCTCTTCCTTCTGACGGGGACTTTACTTTCATACACCTAATCCTTGTTGTGACATCTTTTCCCTATTAGACACTCTACTTCCCCTTCTCTCTGGTGCACTGCAGAGCCCCTTCTCCTCTAGCCCTCACTCCAGTCCTCTTCTAGCCACCCACCCAGAAAAGCTTCATGCTTCCTTCCCCAGTACTCCAAATACCCCCCAACCCTTGCCGAACAGTCCTCTCCCTTTGCTCTGCCTCCTAGGCCTTTCCCTCAAAACAGGCTAAAGCTTGCAAGGAAAAGCTATAGATATTTCCTTTTCCTGTCCACTTCCCCCACTACCTTCGGCCGTATTTGGATTATACCCATCCTGTTAGTGCATCATAATAAAAGGAGTGAAGCTGTTGTTGTCTGGCTCCTCAGATGGGTGGAGAAAAAGAGGACAAGGGTGAACTCCCTTCCTGCTATGTGTGCAACAATTGCTTACTCTGCAGCTGTTCAAGGCACTGTAGGAATAGTAGGAGGTCTGTTCATGAAGCATCAGCTGCCTCTGGGGGCCAGGACAGGAGACAAGACTGTGCCAGAATTTCCAAGCTGTCGTCAGTATTTCCCATGATAATTATGCCTGAAAATGGCTCTGGAAACATAGCATAACTAATGGCAGTCCTGTAACTCCATCTACAGGTTGGGGCTATTAACATTTATATACATCCCAGGGATATTGCAAATATTAATTGGCTAAGCATTTTGAACATGGGAAGTACTGTATACATGATAAATATTTTCTTTTTGAGGTCTAGAATCTACAGTGATGGGCATATTAGAAATTCATAGATAGACAGAAAGCTATAGACAGACAGATGGGAAAACTAGTCTTTTGTTCATACCTGGGCTCACATATTTTAAAATTGCAGTTATCTAAAATAACACTTTATTTTAAGTCCCTTGTCAGAGATTGTGTGTTCTGATCAGATGCTCAAATTCTGGTCTCACTGTCTAATCACCAAAGCATCTTTTAGCTGAGATATTCTTCCCATCATTAAGTAATTCACTGTAGGTGACGAAGTGAAATAAAGCCTAAGGGAAAGAATGGTCTCAGAGGTGGGTCTTATTTTACAATAAAAGGCAGCATGATTAGGTTTTATACTGTGCTATTTCCTTGTTTTTCTCTTTTGTTATAGCTTGTAGAAAGCAGAGACTGCAATATGTAGCTGTTGATCAATATGAAACTAATAGAGTAAAATGTCAAGGAGAAAATGATCTGAAATAATACTAAATTCCAACACCAGCGGTGAAAATCCCAGCACCTGAAAATGATAGCAATAGAACTAATAATTACTATTTAGTTTTAAGTAATGAAGCAAATGAAAATATAGAACCTGCTACATTGCCTCCTAAATGGAGCTTATTACGATGCTACTTGAATGTTTGTAAAATCTTTAATCGAAACATTTTCTCTTCAGGTCTTAATAACAGACAGTGGTAGTTGCAATTTACTCCCCATTCAAAGGCAGAAAATGAAAGGGGAAAATAAAAAGCTCAATCATGCTTCAACAACTTAACATGTGAACAAAAGTGGCTGTTTAAGTCAGAGGAGGCTGGTAGGGTAGAAAGTGGAAGAATTTCAACCCACGATTTATCCTTCAACCAAGTAAGGGCAGGATTAGCATGTGGGATCTCCAAAACAACTCTCCCAGTGAGAGGGAAATGCCACTCATCACTGTTTACAAGGCCTTTGTTCTTCTGCAAACCTGCACAGAGCAGAAATGAAAAGAGTAATTTGTGTTTCTCAAAAACAGAGCGACACATTCTCATAGATGCTGCAAGAGAAAAAAAATCTTTTTTTAAAAAATATATATGTAAACAACAAGGAAAAGCATTTAGAGGTGAATGTTAATATATTCCACTTTCAATGGCCCACAGGATTCTCAATTCAGTTTTTTTTCACATGTATCTTTTGTTTCTGGAATTATGGTGCTAGTTTACCGGTTTGAGGGATTTAAGAGTCACAGTCATTAATAGGTGCAAATGTTAACCTTGAAACTTGAATGACACAGTAAATCCTGTGCAAAATAGCTTCTGAGTGGCACATGGAATAGACAAAGAAATTAACTTCCCTCCTGCCTATACATGATCACCTCAAGTTCAATTTTCTTTAAAACTGATCTGAATGCAAAAAAATTCTTATTTTGTAATGTCCAAATACTTTTTTTAAAGCAAGAGATAATCATATAAACATTATTCTGCTGTGCAAAGAAAGGGATATTAATCTCCTCTGCTGGACCATGTGGCCTCATCAGTTATTAAAAAAATGATAGCTTGAAAATACACAAATCTCTTCATAACCGATATCAGATTAAGGTATTAAGCAAAATATCATAAAAGCAGATGTTGTCAACAATCAGACAATTAGTTACCTACAGTATATTGCTTAAAGGTAGTTAGCTTCTATTCCCCCTTCTGCAGCAGACCAGTACAAATTTCACTTGGAATCAAGATCCTGCTAAAACATGCACACTTGTCTGCATTTAGGCACATGAGTAATCCTGTTGAGTTCAATGGGAGTACTCATGTATTTATTTCTTTGCAGGATTGGGTCTTTAAACTCTATTTCAGTGGCTGAGGTGGTATATGTTATGGCTGCTGAACTCTCTGCACAGAGATGAATTTCACTCTCAATCCAGCTCTTAGAAAACGGCAAGTTGGAAACTCTTGGTGATAATTTCTGGAAAATATAAGTTGAAAGGAAGGCCCAGAGGATCTGGATTTGACTTTTGCAAAAGAAACTCAGTGAAGACTCACACTGCCTCTATGAAACCTGTAAGTATCATGCCCTTTGAACAGGTTGGTGAACAAGAGTTAAGTTCATTACCCAGGTAGTAAGTCATGGACACAGAGTTAGGAACAGAACCCAAAAGTTCTGACTTCCAGGTCCCCAGATATAGGCAACACTGAGTTAGAAGCACACATTAAATAATATTGGGCAATGCCTAGATTTTTCAACAGCAAGGGGTTTTTAACATGAATTCAGCAAGAAACTAGGATCAGAATTTGTTTTCCAAATTACTTTACAGAAAAGAATGAATTTTCCCCAATTGAAGTTAAGTTAAAGGGAAAAAAAGCAATTAGGAAGACATTAGTTAAGCCTGAATATAAACCAGCCATAGAGACAGTTCTGGCTGCAAGGAATAAGCCCCTGGAGATCTATCAAATATCAAATTTTGAATATAGGTCCTTTAAAATGTAGGACCAATTAAAACTCCAGGCAGAACACAACTTAAAAGAGGCAAGATATTTCAATTAGCTAGAAAAATTTAAGAAAGGTTATCTGCAGTGAAAAGGACAGAATTCATTGCTACTTATACTGGTATATGGTGGATAGAAACGTGGGAGAAACAGTGCCAGGTCTGCATGGGATAAAGAGAAAAATGAATCATAAATCTAACTGGCTACCTAATGAGAGGACATTCAGAAGTATATGTGTGCAGATAGTGTCAGTATAAAATCCGAGACTCAGGTGCTTACTGTTCTAAAAACAAAACTATTTTAGGGAAATGCACGTGGACTGTGAAACTATCAAACACGTTCAATATATAGCTTGTGCTGTTAGCTCTGGTGCTTGAGCAGTAATGAAGAGGAGGTGGAGTAAATTGATTAAATGGAACACTTTTCCAATTTCCAGCACAAAGTGTAGGAGGCTGTAATGAGTGTTTAATTTAGAAGCATAATTTATCTGTATTTAATAATGCAATAATAGGTATAGATTCAAAGATATGAAGGCCAGAAGGGACCATTATTATAATCTAGTCTGACCTTCTCCCTTACAGAGGCCACAGAGTTTTACCAATTAATTCCTGTATCCTACCCAATAACTTGTGGTAGAGCCTATCTTTTAGAAAGACATCTGATTTTGATTTAAGGACTGTTAGGCAGATCCTCAGCTGGTGTAAATTATCATAGCTTGTCAATGAAGGCAATGGAGCTATGATAAAATACCCCAGCTGCAGATCTGTCCATGCCCCTTAGTAATCTGAGGAAATGGTTTATAACCCTCACGGTTAAAAAATTGCATCTTATTTCCTATCTGAATTTTCCTAACTTCAACTTCCAGCCATCAGATCCTGCTGTGCCCATGAATAAATAAGTTACTAAAATGTCTGTTGTGTAGACAGACATTCAGAACAAAAACCATCAAACAGACATGAGTTATTTATTTTAGGATTTCATGACAACTGTGAGAGTTGATATTAGCCTCCTCCTAAGAGGAGTGAAATTAATTTATCCCATCAGAGACTATTTAATTAAAAAACAATATTAAGGTGATTGATAATGGAATACAGAGATTTTCAACTTCTTGGTCACCATGAGCGGCCTGGCTCAGCTCAGTAGCGATCAAAATTCATTTTTACAATCTGAAAGGTTACTGAGGAGCTTTTGTCCCAGTCGTTTCTTATGGTGAGCTGAGGGTGAATTCTGGATCTGCTGCTCTGGGCCCTGGGCTGTGGGACAGCCCAAGATTCTCAAACAATGAAGCAGGAAAGGAGTATCCACTCCTACAGACAGTCACCCTGCATAGCTGTTTGCTTTTTGGGCCTTCTATGGTACCAGCTGCCTCCCATCTGACACCATCCTCTCTAGCAATGGATTACCTGCAGAAAGAACCTGAGCAGAAGAGGAGCTGAAAAGGAAGAGACCTAGAGGTGTACCCTGCCTCTTTAAGTCAAGAATGAGACTGACAGCAACCCACAGAAAGTAGGAGGGATGCAGCAGGCACATAATTCCAATAGACTTGCAATGGCCCTGCTGAGGAAAATCCCTTCAGAAGAAGGTGAGGACACAAGAACTCAGTTAGAAAGGACCTACCACTGCCTCCATACCTCATCAGGGAGAAGAGAGAGAGCCTGGAGCCAAGTACCTTTAGAAAAAAAGCAATGCACTTCTAGGAGACAGATGATAGTAAGGGAACTGTTGATGGAGAAGGAAGTGGGTCTTTGCTTAGATATGGACTAGAGGATTAGGAGAAAGGGTTCATATTTGAAACTATGGAAGGAAAGAGAAGAAGCAGAGAGGTCCTTGTTTAGAGCCATAAAGGGATTAGAAGGAAGAATGTGCTAGGGAAGAACTGCTGTGCTAGGGATGGAGAAAGAATTGAATGGGTGGAAGCAATATGCTATATGCAGAGATGGGGATGGAGAGACAGCATTCAAGGACAGTGTAGTTTGAGAGCATGGGACCTAAAATTTTGGAAGTGCTGGGCACTAGCCAGCTTTAATATGCCCCTGCCAGTTATTGATGGATATTAATGGTCAGATATTAGGAAGCTTTCAGTGTCACTGGGCATGTTGTACCTCTTCTTTGAGTAAAAAGAGGAATTCTGTTCCCAGCCTTGTTAGTCCAGCACCTTTATGAGCCTTAAATTCACTTGTAAATGCAAAAATACAGCTGTTGAAAATTTTATGTATTTAAAGAGTTTCTGAATCTGGGAAGAGCACATCACCAATATTTATACTGAGGAGAAAAAGACAACTCCCTTTTATGAGAACAGGATTCACCATAGGCAAACCATAACATAATTCTACTGATATTTGGTTTTTCATAATTGTGTACATACATTCTCTCATAGTGCAAAGCACTACAGTGTCCCTTCACAATGAACAGTAAAAATAACATTCAAGAATCATAGTCCAGCAGTCTTCATCACGCAGGCCTGAGACGTGTACCATACTGCAACCTGTCCAGTCAACTTGGAATCCAGTTGCTGTTTCTCAAATGCACTGCTGTATAGGGGCCATGGAGTGGGTGATCAGAGCAAGGGTCAGAAGCCAGGAACCAGAGCCAGGATCACATCAAGGGTCAGGCTGAGGACTCATGCCAAAGGCTGAGCCAGAATCAGTGTCAGGAGTCATGCTGAATGTCAGGACTGCAGTCAGAGCCAGAAAGCTGTGCCAAGTTGACCTGGAGTCAGGGAATAGTGCCAAGGGTTAAACCAGATTCAGGAACCAGGGAACAGTGCAGGGTCAAGCCAAAGTCAGATAGTAATATCAAGGGCCAAACCTGAGTCAGGCTGCAGAACAGTAGCAGATCAGAAGTTCACTCAGCTGCTCAGCAATTTCCTGTGCCTCCTGGTTTAAGTAGCGCATCCAGGTCAATTAGTGGGGCTGAACTTCTGCTCCAATCAGGAGCTGTCATAAACAAATTGTTAAGGGTTAATGTCTCTTCTACCTGTAAAGGGTTACAAGCAGGGAACTGGACACCTGACCAGAAGACCAATCAGAAGACAAGATACTTTTAAATTTGGGTGGAGGGAAGCTTTTGTGTGTGTTCTTTGTCCGTTGGGTGTTCTTCTCTCGGAGGCTCTGAGAGAGACCAGACATTACTACAGGCTCTCTAAGTTTCTTTTCAAATAGTAAGTAAAAACAGGCGGTTTAGGCTTTTTGATTGTTTTACTCTATTTGCAATTGTGGATCTGGCTGGTTAACGTTTATATGTGTAGTTGCTGGGAATATTTTGATTTGTATTGGTACTGGAGGGAAAGTCTCTTTCTGGTGTCTGTAAGCTATAGGACCCTGTAATATTTACATCTTGAAGTTACAGAGAATAATTATTTACTTTTTCTTTCTTTTATTAAAAGATTTATTTTTAGAGAACCTGATTGATTTTTTTTTCTTGTTCCCTTGTTTTATTCCAGGGGATTGGGATAACTCACCAGGACGGGTGGGGGAGACGGGAGAGGTAGAATCTCTCTCTGTTTTCCTTAAATCTGTTTGCCTCTTTGTGGAAGGGAAGGGAGATGCTTCTCTGTATGGTGATTTAAGAGGTTGGATCAGTATCTGTCAGGATAGCCCAGGGAGGGAAATTCTGGGAGGGGGAAAAGTGGGGGGAATGGTTTATTTCTCCTTGTTTTAAGAATCCAAGGGATCTGGGTTCTTGGGGTCCCCAGGGAAGGTTGGGGAGGTCAGAGTGCCTCAAAACACTATATTTTTGGGTGGTGGCAGTGCTATCAGATCTAAGCTGGTAATTAAGCTTAGAGGATTCAGGTGCTAGTATCTCATTTTCTGAACTCTAAGGTTCAGATCTGAGAGGGAATGCTATGACAGGAGCTTCATGAGTAGAGCCTCTCCTGGGCCAGAGTCCCACCAGGCCCTCTCCCCTGCTGGTTCTAGAGACCTGTTGGGTGGTGGTTGAAGTCAGAGCACCACTTTGGGAACTAAATTCCCAGGTTTGAGACCTGAAATCCTCCACATCTCCTCTCCAGCATTCACTGCCATATTCTTCATCCACTGTGAATGGATGGTCTCCTAGGTGGTCTGCCTACCGAGGCTGAAGATCCCCACCTATCCTGAGAAATCTGGTTTCCTTTAAGACACAGACACTCACTTTCCTCACCCCCCATTTTTAGCAGTAACACCTCTGCCACATGAAGGGAAGTAATGGAGAATTTGGCTGACAGAGGCAATTGGTTTTGCTGGCCATTTGGGGTATTATAGAGGAGTTGGGAGCTTACCTCCAATCCCACCCCACCATAACAGCCCTTTTAGGAGCATTTAATAATTATTTGTATTATAATAGCAACTGGAGGCTCCAATAGTCACAAGTTTAGGGAAAGGAAATCCTAAATCTGCAATAACAGTGTATATGTTTAAATGTGCTTGTATGTAGAATGACCATTAAGGTTGCTGATTCTTTCATCTAATAAATTAAAGGTTTCACTGTTGTTGATAGAACTGATGTGTAGATTAATAAACCAAGCCAAAGAGTATTGATACATGGAATTGATGTAAACCAGGTTAGAGATGACAAAGGACACTACGCCTCAGTAAGTTTTAGTCTAATTCAATAAAACACAGTGAAAGCCATACTTGTGAATAATGACACAATGGGTCCCAACTGAAATATTAAAAAAAATGCTCCAAATTATGCATGCTTCCTCCCCACCAGCACTCCTTAATATTCCAGTGCAAATGATTTTTGATATTTTGCTAAATGTCACTCTGTGCGTTTATTTTTAAATCGGATTTAATCTAAAATCTGTTCTTCAGCAGGATTTTTTTTTAAAGAAATAAGTGGATTTCTCCATCAATTTGCAAAACTAAACTATTCATTTCAAACTGTAACCGTGACAGTGTGAAAAGCTATTTACAGGTCTGTAGCCATCTCTGGTTTCATCAATTTGTTTTTCAGTCTTTGTTGTTATTTCTTGTTTCTCATGGATCTCCTGGGACAGCTCCTTGCTTGAGGAGAGAATGTCAATAGCTCATTCGTCCTCCAGGATGTGACAATGATAAAATTTCCAAAATCTGATCTTCTATTTTTTTAAACCGCTTTCTGTGAAATACAAAAAATGATTATTTATAGAAACACGAAAATCATCTGAACAGTGCTACAGTCGAATAACAATCTGTTTTTGCCTGGCTGGTATAAAATAGGCTTTAAAAAAAAGAGAGAGAGAATTCATTAGCATTTGTCTAGGACTTCACAAATCTGTCACTACAATTCAGGACTGTTTTTTGTATTAAATAATTTTAGTATATTGCAAATGAGAAAAGGGCAAGAGCTTTCAATGAATATATATATATATATATATATATATATATATAAAATTTATTTTTGGAAACCGAACTATATATTTAGTAAATCCCTAATTACACATGTATACATTTGGGTTATTCCAGTAGAATATTTATTTTTTGGAAAGACTGTGTGTTTTCCTGAGATGGATAAGACTTTTCTTATGTGGGTCAACACCAGGACATGCTATAATATTTATAACATTGTTACAGAATCAGAGAAAAGGAAATATGAACATGCATAGAGACAAGTATTTATATTCCAAATTAAAACTAGAGAGTGGCAGCTTGATTAACATGAAGGTTTTTTTTTAACTCTTTAACAATATTTACATGGGGTATGTGGAAAAAACACCTGTTCTTTGCATCATCTAAATAAAGCTGATTCTTTTTGTCTTATAAGTTAAGAGTTTTTTTGTTGTCGTTTTTAGCAGGAATATTTAACAGTGGATCCTCTAGACTTGTGGAGGTAATCATTAAATTAAAGAAAGTTACCTGAAAAATAAAATACTTGTATTTGGTATTTCAGGGTGAGATTGTTATAGTTACTAGTATTTCCTTAGCACCAACTGACTATTTGGACTTATACAGTACAAAAATCATCACTATAGCAATAGTGCTTTAAGAAACTCATAATAAACATGGAAAACATAAATGTTGAATAGATATACAATATAGTATACTATTACCATTACAGGGACAGCTTCTCAGCTTATGTATGGAGTTACATTGTTGTATATCAGTTGAGTTTGTGTCCCCAATGTCCACATCTGTACATATTTGTAGGACCTGCATACTACCTGAACCTTTGTCTTCTGCTATATTGGTTTTTTTATTTTATTGTTATCATCAATGGGAATTATGGATGCATATTTAGAAAGGGGACTAAACTCTCTTATTAGTAATATTATTACTGCATGGCATACTGTAGCTAAGAAAAGCATTGGAAATCAGGTGAGAAACCGTATTGGAGAAAATCAATCTATATAACTATATCTATATCAAATCCATATATATCTATATCTATAAACACACACAGAGACAGAACCTTTTGACCTTTCTTGCCAGAATACACATGATAAGGGTAATTGCCAGTGCTCTTATTTGTTCTCATTTTATGGTCTGTTTTTACAATAGGTGTAAGAGATAAGTACTGTGATGGCTATTTCTTCAGTTGTCCTGTTTAAATGTACTATAAAACACACTAGATGGCATACCCACTGAGAGTGTACAGTGAAGAAAATAGCAGATTAATATTAAAAACTGTGTTAAAGAGGAAAATATTAGTAAATTGCTGCAACACCGACTTAAAATAATTAAAACTGAAACAATTAAAAAATAAGATTTCCTTTGAAACATTTATGCTGTTTGTTGATTACTTTTCAGTCAGCTTAGAGACTGAGATCAGGCTAGTAAGTGTCTGGTTCTCCTGGAGTTGTATAATACTGTCATGTTTGTTTCTCCAGCAGTGAAATTGAATGGTCTGTGTGGGGAGGGCAGGTGGGGGGAGAACTTTAATACTAGGCAGCACTGCCAGCTCCACCTCTAATGTGCACAATCTCCCTGGTTTCCTTAAAAATGTTCTAAAGTACTTCACAGAATAATTCCTATTCAGAGTGGACTAATTTTCCAGCTACGGTGCAATGGGTGCTTCCACAAAATGTACATTCCCTATGTATTTGCATTTGCTCTACAGGTAATTTTACACTCAAATTAGTTGTAAAATTATCTGATTTGTGCACAAATCAGTTTTTTTTAAGCTTTCATGGATGCCTGTGCACTGTTGTCACCACAACTGAAAAATTTGCCCACTACCTTTCGAAAACTTTTATTTTAAATGTTGGAATTAAACCGAAGAGAAATGTCCCTTAAATCTAACCCTGGGAGACAGAAAATATTTTTAAGTTCTTAAGAACCTTTTCATAATACAAGTTTTAATTTCCCCCCCCAGGAAGTTACTCCATATTTGAGTGTTACATATTTTCTGGGTAATTTCCTGAAATAAACATGGTGGCAGTAGTGTTCTCTCTGAGCAACGAGGGTGATGCCTCTTTCTATGGCCTGGTCTACACTATGCGTTTAAACTGATTTTAGCAGTATTAAACCGATTTAACGCTGTACCCGTCCACACTACAAGGCCCTTTATATCGATATAAAGGGCTCTTTAAATCGGTTTCTGTACTCCTCCCCGACGAGAGGAGTAGCGCTAAAATCGGTATTACCATATCGGATTAGGGTTAATGTGGCCGCAAATCGACGGTATTGGCCTCCGGGTGGTATCCCACAGTGCACCACTGTGACTGCTCTGGACAGCAATCTGAACTCGGATGCAATGGCCAGGTAAACAGGAAAAGCCCAGCGAACTTTTGAATTTCATTTCCTGTTTGCCCAGCTTGGAGCTCTGATCAGCACGGGTGGCAATGCAGTCCCAAATCCAAAAAGAGCTCCAGCATGGACCGTATGGGAGATACTGGATCTGATTGCTGTATGGGGAGACAAATCTGTTCTATCAGAGCTCCGTTACAGAAGACAAAATGCCAAAGCGTTTGAAAAAAAAAACTACAGGCTACATAGTGCTGCGTGACAAGAGTAACGGGAAGCCAGAGACTCAAATGGACGGTCATGGAGGGAGGGAGGGGTTACTGAGGACTCCAGCTATCCCACAGTCCCCAGCAGTCTCCGAAAGGTATTTGCATTCTTGGCTGAGCTCCCAATGCCTGTAGGTTCAAACACATTGTCTGGTGTGGTTCAGGGAATAGCTCGTCAATTTACTCTCCCCCCGCCCCAAGTGAAAGAAAAGGGAAAGAAATCGTTTCTTGACTTCTTTCAATGTCACCCTATGTCTACTGAATGCTGCTGGTAGACGCGATGCTGCAGCAGTGAAGAGCAGTATCCACTCCTCTCCCCTGCCCGGTGGCAGACGGTGCAGTAGGACTGGTAGCTGTCCTTGTTATCAACCCCATAAGTGCTCCTGGCTGGCTTCAGGTGAGGCTGGCCGGGGGCGCCTGGGTGAAAATAGGAGTGATTCTCGGTCATTCCCAGTAGATGGTACAGAACAGCTGGTAACCGTCCTCATCATAGCAAATGGGGGCTGAGCTCCATCAGCCACCTCCCTTTCCTGTGTAAAGAAAAGATTCTGTCCTGCCTGGACTGTCATAGCACCGGGAGGCTGCCTCCCCCTCATTTTATCTCACTAACAAGTCACTGTTTCTTATTCCTGCATTCTTTATAACTTCATGACACAAATGGGGGGGACACTGCCACGATAGCCCAGGAAGGTTGGGGGAGGAGGGAAGCAACGGGTGAGGTTGTTGCAGGGGCATCCCCTGTGAATGGCATGTAGCTCATCATTTCTGCGGGATCTGACACAGAGCAGCTGTGCTCTCTGATACACTGGTTCTCTAGTAGACTTGCCCCATATTCTAGGCAGGACTGACTCTATTTTTAGATACCATAAAGGAGGGATTGACTCGGGGAGTCATTCCCAGTTATGCCTTTGCGTCCCTGGCCGATCTCAGCCAGGGGCACCCATGATAGCAGCAGACAGTTCAGAAGGACAGATAACCGTCATCTCATTGCCAATTTACACCAGCAGCAGACGGTACAGAACAACTGATAACCGTCTCTGCTATCATGCAAAAGCAAATGAATGCTGCTGTGTAGCGCTGGAGTATCGCCTCTGTCCGCGGCATCCAGTACACATACAGTGACTGTAAAAAAAAAAAAAAAAAAAGCTGAACGGGCTCCGTGGTTGCCGTGCTATGGCGTCTGCCAGAGCAATGCAGGGAAAAAGGGTGCAAAATGATTGTCTGCTGTTGCTTTCCCGGAGGAAGGAATGACTGACGACATTTATCCAGAACCACCTGCGACAATGATTTTTACCCCATCAGCCACTGGGCTCTCAACCCAGAATTCTAAGGGGCAGGGGAGACCGTGGGAACTATGGGATAGCTACGGAATAGCTACCCACAGTGCAACACTCTGGAAATCGACGCTAGCCTCGGACCATGGACGCAGACTGCCGAATTAATGTGCTTATTGTGGCCGCGTGCACTCGACTTTATACAATCTGTTTTATAAAACCGGTTTATGTAAAATCGGAGTAATCCTGTAGTGTAGACATACCCTATGCCTCCTGAAGAATATTCCTTCGCTTCTGCTCCCATCCCTTTTCTCCATTCCTGGGCAATTTCACCTCTCCAGTTCTCTATCTTCCCTAACAAGTATTCACAACAACAGCAACAACAACAGTATCTGATTAATCCCCGTGATTTCCTCTTCTGGTAACTTGTATAGAGAAAACATACTTTGACAGATACTTCAGGCAGATAATGAGGATTTTGGAGATGGGTGGTCATATGGACCTTGAAATTCCTACTGTAAAGAGTAACAGACTCTTCCAAACTGGATATGTTCCATTCCACTTTGCTGAAATGTCAGTCTCAGCTTCACAAGCTATAGAATCGGGTCAGGCTCCTCTGAAAGGTTTTCAATTAGCATCATGTTCCCAAACTATCAAAGCAAAAATGTATGACAACAGAAAAGGCAAACAATTAACAATTTTTATTTCAAATGCATTAAACTATTTTGGCTGCAAAGCATGGCAAGAAGCACAGTTTGAATGGGGCCTAATGAACTAATTTTGACAAGCCTAAGCTTGTCAGACATGTTTTTTAATCAATAGAAGATGTTCCTTTTATTTCTAACTAGTGAGCGGAAATAAACGAAACATTTTAATTGAAAACACAGTTCATACAGTAGGGATTGACAAAAACACTAACATTTCTCTCACATCAGCAGATAATAGGATCTCCCCTCTTTTATTAGACTGTGACTTGATTTTAGTTCTACAGTGTGTTATGTTAACAGAGCTACAGAAATAATTTTTGTCAGACTTGAAAATTTAACTTCTTTTTAAAAGGCAGCTTTGGGACATCTTGATGACTTTGATGGTACAATAAGTGCCATGTAGGAGACTGGTGGCCTCCATAATGACCTCCGTATTTCAACTCCTCTAGCAGACTGGCGTTCCTAGTGTCCTGAGGTAGAAGCTGTAGCTCTTTTGGAGAAAGAATTCAGTTTGTGTCCGATATGAGAGCATATTGCTGTCAGATGGAAGTGTGAGCAAGTGTTGCATACTGGAAGAAGAGGTTCTAAGAGATTTAACTTCATAGCAGCTAAACAATGGGGGTCAGTGAAAACCCTTTGTCTTCTAGAACTGGTAGATTTTATTATTGCTGCCTGTCTCCAATGAGGAAGGGATGTACAGGTATGCTGTCTCAGGATTTTACTCCCTGAAAAGAAAGAGAAAAGAGGCATTTAAAATGCAGCTGTTTCATTGGAAGAAGTGCCTATATTGTTTTAATTCATTTGAAAGACTGTATTCATATATATACTCTGTACAACTGAGCTCAAATATAGGTGTCTGAAATATGTATAGAGCAACAAGCACCATAGAACTTAAGTACTCAAAACAACATTTAGCATTAACATAAAAGTGACGGGCCTGATTCTTGAGTCTGTTGAGACCACTGAGCACCAGTCAGGTGCAGAACTGAGTCTGGGATCTAAGGGCCAAAATGATGGCTTAGAGTTGTAAGGAGGTCACCCATCACGGCTACCAAAGCTATCTCTGTGCCGTGGTCTGGTCTCAATCCTGGGTCTGGAATGCTGTCAAAGGCTAGGTGCTCCTGGTATATGGTCATCACTATATTTTCATAGAGCTTTTGTGCGACAGGGAGACTGGAGATGGGGTGGTAATTTGAGATACTGTTTCTTGGGCACTCTTCTGACAATCACACACAGGTGCTGGAACTGAAGGTACTGGGGGTGCTGCCACATCCCCTGGCTTGAAGTCGTTTCCATCATATACAGGGTTTACAGTTTGGTTCAATGGCTCTCATTCCCCCACTACACAAATTGTTCCAGCATCCCTGCAATCACATGTTTCAAGTATGAGAGTAGATTGCCTTCACTGAAGAAAGCCATGGTTTCTGTCAGTAGCGGTCTTAGAAAAGGTGAAATCCAGTGAAGAAAACTGTCATAATGGGCAGGGGTCTGATTCCCAAGCAGGAGCATGCTGCAGAGCTTCCAGTTTTGGGTTATTTGTCCAAACTCTGCAAGTAGGCAAGATGGTGGCTTTTGTTCCCTAGAGATTGTCTTGTATTCGGTTAATTTGCTCAGCAATGGACACTGAGTGAAAGACCAAAGTACAGCCGTTGACACTTGGGTCTGAGATTTGGTTAAGGCAGGCAAGGTTCGTTATCTGGCTGACTTTTAAAACTGATGGAATGAAATTGTTCATTGTATCACCCCAGTGTTACACTGCTGTACTTTACTCAGCCTGCGTTGATCAGCATTCCTCTCAGCACTGCACGTAACATGCACAGATTGGAGAGAAGAGCATCAGAGGGCATTAGCAGCACTCCAGCACAGAAGTGCTAGCAATTTTAGTTAAAAAAAACAAATGAACTGCATAGAGACAAAGGTGGAGAGGAACAGAGAATAGGATGAAGGGAAAAGAGGGAGAAAGGTCAAGGAAGCTGAAGGGAAGAGAAAAAGATAGCAAAAATGGTGGCCAAAAAGACAGAGAGAGAGTGGAGGAAAATACAAAAATACGAATAAGAGGAAAACAAGAAGAGAAAATAAAGAAAACAGAGGAAAGGTAGAGAAGTGAAGGTGAAGAGACTGAAATCTTCTCGCCTGTCAAAAGCATCACATTTTGTCAACAGTGACAGGAAAAATTGCCTCTAGAAGATCCAATATAAATCATGGGAGATGGCAGAGGAATGCCTTTCTTGGCTCAAATCACCTCATCTAATACAGAAGGAAAAGTTGGACAGAGAGCCTTAGGGGATAACATTTGTCACTGAACGAAAGGATTACTTTAAAATGTTTAAGGGAGACTTTTCAACATTTATTTGCTCAGGAACAAAAACCCAGCAATCGAGAGGCACCACCAATTGCTCAGCACACTAGAAAAATTAGGGGGAACAAAATATTATATCTGACTGTTTTTTATACTGCACTCCATTAGTAACGGATATGGATATAATAAACTGAGACTCTGGGAGCCCTTTTATCCCAACTAGCGAAGGTCACACCCAACACATTTGTCAGAATATGTAGCCAAACAGTGTATTGTGTGGTATCTTATATAAACTGGTGACATGCTGGTCATGAATATCATTATGTGATGTATGTATGGGTTGTGTATAAAAAGTTATGCATGTGTGCTGAAAATACATTCAGACCAAGTAATCTGAGGACAGAGGATAAAGAAAGCTTTCCTAGATAAAGGAATACTGTTTTGCCTGTGTCTCCAGTGTAAATTGAGCAAGGTGAGGCCAGAGACAATGGAAGTTATATTTGCATCAAAGTCTACAGACAAAGCAAATTGAGAGTAGGGTAAAGAAGACAGCATATCATCTGCATCCCAGCAGCAGGGCTGCCCAGAGGATTCAGGGGGCCTGGGGCAAAGCGGGGGAGCTGCGGCGCTTGTACTCACCCGGCGGCAGTCTGGGTCTTCGGCAGCATTTCGGCAGCTGGGGGGCCCTTCAATAGCTCTGCATCTTCGGCAGCACTGAAGGGCCCTCCGCCGCTGAAATGCTTCCGAAGACCCAGACCACTGCTGGTCCAGGGCTCGCGGGGCCCCTGCAGGGCCCGGGGCCTGGGGCAAATTGCCCCACTCCCCCCCGCCTCCCGAGCAGCCCTGCCCAGCAGGGGAGAAGAAATCCGTCTGGGGCATACAGGTCAAAGGAATACACATTAATGGTTCACTGCACTATAAAAAGAAATGGAGAGAACCCCGTAGTTATCCATCACTTACAGGACAAATGGATCAGCATCCTCTGATTCTGTGAATGGTGGATCCTCCTGCCAGAAGGGCTGGAAATACTGGTAACTCAATGAAAATGAGAAAAGCTGCTTAGGCAAAGATAGGAACTTGCTAAAGTTAAGTTTTAGTCACTAGAAAGTGTGTTGTGTTCTGTTTTGTTTATAACCATGCCTGTTTCTTTTACTCTTGCTTAGTATCACTTGAATCTATGGTCTTTATTAATAAACTTATTCTTAGTTTTACTATAAAGCCTTGTATTAAGGTAAAGAGCATGTCCTCAGCTGGGCAAACAGGCTAATGTGTCTGTACTGTCTCTTTGGATAGACTGATTTACTAATCCCAGTGAGTGTCCAGTGAGAAGGGCTGGACACTATAGAGAGATGTCTTTGGGGAACTTGGGAACTGGGGTTCACTGAATGTTACCTGCAAGGCAAGGTTTAAACTGGTAGAGTTTTGAGGAGTTTGCTGGTAAGGCAGACAGGCTAGTGTGGCAGGGGCTGTCACACAGTTTAAGGTCCAGCAGTACCCTCCCCTGAAGGAATTCCAGATGAATAACTGATGAACTGGCTTATGGTTCTGGGGTCCCTGAGGCAAATGCCACAAATGTTCAGTTGTCGTAAGTAAAACAGATTTATCAAATGTATTTACATTCTATCGATTTTTCTCTGGCTATAATGGTCACTTTTGAGACTTTTCTGGTCATTTATTATTATTATTTATTTGTGTCTAATACTTCTCACCATGTGCTAGCTAGTGTGCAAACACAATGAAGACCTGATCCCTGTTCAAAAATGCCTGCAGTCTCTGGAAAGAAAAAGAGTGGCAGAAAGACGAGCTGACAAGTATATAAAGAAGATGCAGTTGCTCCTGCCGTGGTTTAATTTCCCACAGCATAATGCTCCGTAGACTGGGTAAACTTCTCTTACTTTAACAACTGCTATAAAAGTGTGTGTGTGTGTGTGTGTATATATATATTGTCAACGGACACTCAGTAATAACTGGCTCCATTTTCTCCATCTTGAAGTCTCAGCAAACAGCCAGTAGATTTACAGTGACTTTTAGCAGTAAGCTTCCTCCAGATAAATATCATTTTCCCTGACTACAAACTGAGTTTCAGTAAACATACAGAGACTGACTTTTCATACAAAAACTACAGATATTTTCCGTATGCAATAGCGGTATATTTCAAAATATCATACATGTGTTTTAAATATTGGTGACAATATAAATATTGGCGTAGTTTCGTAGTCTTTGCAATACACAGCAACAGTATGGTGACATTTTAAGTACTATTTCTCTATACTTCTTTGTATATAAGCCACATGCTCAGGGCTGGCTCTAGCCATTTCACTGCCCCAAGCACGCGCTTGGCGTGCTGGGGCCTGGAGCTGGCCCTGCACATGCTACTTTCTAAGGAAGAAATGCATTCACCCCATCTCCTACAAAATCTTTGTAATAATGCTCTGTGAGGATGGGTGGGTAGAGATCACCAGTTCCATAGCAGTGGGTGGCAGAACAGGATTCTACCATTGCCCCTGTAGCTGAGAGCCGTAACTAGGGATTTTTGTGCCCGAGGCAAGGGACGAGGCAGCACGTCTGGCTCTTTGGCGGTGGGTCCTTCCATCTGGGAGGGACTGAGGGACCCGCTGCTGAATTTCTGCCAAAGAGCCGAATGTGCCACCCCTCTCCCTTGCTGTTGACTGGCGGCAATTCGGTGGCAGGTCCCTCAGTCCCTCTTGGAGGGAAGGACTTGCTGCCAAAGGAAAGATTTTCTGCACCCCTCACCTTCCATGCCCTTGTTACGGCACTGCTGTAGCCATTAACCTCCTGGTTAGAAGTAGCTGTTAGAACTCTGTATGGAGCTGTAGGTGAGTAATTGTTTAGGGTTGATGCAATTTGTTAGACTCCATCATGCGTACAGAAGATGGGGAGTTTGGAACTGAGAGAGTCAAGCCCTTAAGGAAGGAACCCTAGATGCAGGCAAGCCTAGGGGGAATCTGTAGGCTGGGCTTCAAGAGTGTTAATTTTCAGGGGTGTGCATTGGAATAAAAATTTGGCTGCTTTTGGAAGGGCACTTTCTGTGCCTGCAGTGGCAGGAGGAACTGGCTCTCCCCCTCTTCACAGTTGAAACAGCTGGCTCTCTTCTCTTCCTATCCCCTCCTGCCCCTCACCCCACAGCCAGAGGAGCTCGGTCTCCTCTTCTCCCCTCCCCTGCAAGTGACTAGAGGAGCTGATTCTCCCTGCAGTGGCCCCAGAACCAGGATCTGGTTCTCCCTGCTGCGGCCCCAGGGGCAGTGGAGCCTGCTCTCCCACAGCAGCTGAAAAAGCTGGATCCCCCCTGCAGCCCCAGGGCCAAAGGAGCTGTCATCTGCCCTGGCATGGGGCTGGAGGAGTTCTGTGCCTCCATTAACGGGGGGCGCCTGTGCCACGGCTTTCTTCTCCTCCCCTCCCCCGGCATACGTCCCTGACCATTTTTAAAATAAAAGCAGATCCCAGGAGATCTGGGTACAATGTGTCAAAAATAACAGCATCCTCCATATCTAATATACTGTCATGCTTACTATAGCTTCCCATTCGTAGGAAATGCTAAGGTGAAGGTTGTAAAAGGGTTTCTATTAAATCAGTCTGTTTTCACATGCTCATAACTTCCAGAAAATACACTTTCCAATTGATATGGGTCATCCCTAGCTTGGTTGATGCCCAAGAGAGTACCTCTGGGCAAAGTCTGAGCAAATCTTTCTACATGGCTGCCAACAGGTCGAAGACATTTCTAAGGACAATTTTACAAGTAAGTTGCTGGGATGTTTGTACCATTCAAGTGAATTCTAGGCTGTTTGTTATATAATTATTGTACTTATTCATACCCTTGCATGATCATCAAAAGGTATGGATCTTTATGTCTATCCACACCCCTAACTGTCCTCAGCACCTTCTGTCTGTACCATTCACATTAAGCAAAAAAGAGCAAATATGGAATCTTGAGGCACTCCTATATCAGAGGCAATGGGAGGAAGATGGGAAAATCTCTACCAGAGATTAAATGAAGCATCAGCAGTAGAGAAATAGGATTCACACCAAAGATTGCTGAAGGCATTGGGTGCAATCATGGCAAAACCTCTATTTACTTCAGTGGGGCAAGATTTCACCATTGTTTTCTCACTGTAGAATAGAGTTTTAAAGGTATCAAGACATAATCTACCATGAGAGGTCACAGGTAAGAAAATGGTCAGTCTTTGATTATATTAATGCATGTATTGGAAGACTGAATATAATTGATTTAACCTTTATTTACCAAATGAAAGAGAACATTTTTTCTGTCAAGTAATAGCAATGCCACCTATTAAAAAAAAAAGCAGTTACAGTCCTAAATATTGGAGGGGGACAAGCATACACTGTGTTTGAGAGCAGAAGCCTGATTGGACTGTTTTGCTAAATTGCATTATTATTAATTATTATTTTTCTAGGTTGTATTCATCTAGTTGCTTCTATGCTCTGTTCCTACCAAGCTCCATGTAGTGTCTGCATTGATAAAGTAAAAGGGGGGAAAGAGTTGGCAGTAAACAAGTTTTGAGGACCTGTAAATTGAAACCAGGCCAGGACTTAATATGGCACTTCTGCAAAATTAAATGATCATTATTATTTATTAATTAAGCACTGAAAGTATGCTAGGTACTGTCCTGACATATTAAAAATGGAGAGCTTCAGATTCCTATCACAAAGATCTTGTAGCCTAAGGCCCTAATCCTGCGAGACATTGTGTATGTGCTTAACTTTATGCCCAGGGGGAAGTCTGGTTGAAGTCAGTTGGACAACTCACTATTTAAAATTAAACATGCATAAATCTTTGCAGGATGTATTTACAAAACTATGCCAGTGATCCTGCAAATGCTAAATCACTGGACTACTTACAATAGTAAAATTATGCACATGAATAAATATTTTTGGGAGGCTTAAGTATGATGAAGCTTTGATAATTTTCACAATTTCTGTCTTTCCTGGCCTTTGATGCTTATATTTTGGTACTCAAATGATTTGCTATTTTGTAATGCTGACCTATTTTAAATATCATTTTGTTAGGATTTTTAATTTGTTACCTCACATCATGTTCTATTTGTATTTATAATATACTAAAAACAGTGCAGGCAGACTATATTAGAATATAATGTCCCTGACAGATATTTCAAGAAGTTTTTTATATGTATTAATTTAAGATTGGAATGCTATATTTGTGTAAAGCCCCTTATCATTACATGTTTGAAGCACTAGCCTCTGTTTATACAACAATCTATTAATTTCTAGGTTTAAGGTAATTTAATGAGGATAAAAGGGGTTTCTGACCATAAGAACAGCCATACTGGGTCAGACCAAAGGTCCATCTAGCCCAGTATCCTGTCTCCTGACGGTGGCCAATGCTAGGTGTTTCAGAAGGACCAGTTTCTATATTTATAAGAGAGATTATTCTGCCTTATGTTTGTCTCAGATTGGGCTGTCCAGTGCTACTGCCCTTCTAGAGATTGTTACACGTGCTAAGAGAAAGTGCAACAAAAATATACTTTATTTTAAAAATTTGAAACAGCTTGTAACCGTGATTGGATAGCTTCATAGGTCCCTTCCATTTTTAACTGTATGATTTCATGCCTGAAAATGATTGCCCAAAATTCAAACACAGTCAGCCTTAGCAGCTTAGCAGATATGAAGTTTATTAATTTGCCCCCATGTTTTTAATGCATTTATCAACTTGACCTTGTGGGTCTAGCTAAAGAGGCCACACCTAAGCTCATGTCACTGATAGCATTGTCTCCTGAAAACCTAAAGGAAATGATAAAACTACTATTTTGAATATGTAATTAAGGGGAGTTAGGGTTGAGAGAGAGAGAGTGGCTAGATGTCCTGATTTTATAGGGACAGTCCCGATTTTTGGGTCTTTTTCTTATATAGGCTCCTATTACTCTCCACCCCGTCCCGATTTTTCATACTTGCTGTCTGGTCACCCTAGATGGAGGCTTTTGAAAATCTTACTATGCACCTATCTGTAAATTTAGGTACCTAAAAATCTTTAAAAATCTGCCCCTCGATCTGCAAAGTAATCAGTCACTCACTGGACATCATCAGCCATGGCAGATTCAAAGCTTTGCAGGTGCAGCAGTAAGTAATCAATAGGATCTGAACCAATGTTGATAGCTGTGCTGTATGAAAGAACTGAGACAGTAAAGTGGGACATACTATAGGTAGCAGCTTCAGCAAAGCAGAATGGTTTGAGAAAAATGTCTGATAAAACCTCAGGAGATGAAGTCATATTCTGCATATTCTAAGATGGCTGGGAGCCATGTGTATTTTATTTGGTTGTCATTAATGTTTTGCTTTATGCACCCCACATCAATTGCTCTTATCATCTCTTTTCCCAAGCTAACCTCAGCCACTCAGCCACTGACAATTTTATAAGCCCTGCTGAAGTGAGAAATGTAGCATATTATAAAGGAATATTGAAGTGGATTTTTTAAACTATGCCAAATCAGAGAGGTAATGAAAATCTCAGAGGAAAAGAAAGAGATGTTGCATTTGGGAAAAAAAAGTTATATGAATCATTCTTTTAAGTAAAACCAAAGTAGCCTTTATTACCAGATTCTGACATACTTTGGTGTACAAATGATTTAGAAGCAGAACAATGGCAAGGAAGGTGCAAAGAGAGAGAGAGAGAGAGAGAGAGAGAGAGAGAGAGAGAGAGAGAAAGAAAGGCAGCAGAATTTGTTTTAGAGTTTCCCCCATCTACTGATCCTGCCATTTATTTCCCCCCAATTTTAGACATTCTCAGAGCACACTTCACTCAACAGATAAATCCTACCTATTTTAAAGGTATCCTTACACTTTTCAGAGCCAAGTTAGTTGTTCCCTATTCAAGGGTTTTGCTGGCTGTAATTATGGAAATAAATCTGTACCACATTTTTAGCCCAGTGGCCCATTACATCTTGCTCCAGGTTCTTAGCTCACAAGAATAACGACAGTCATTTTATGAGAATGAGAGATTATAAATCACACACTTTGTCAGTTCAGTGCTTTCCTCCAGTGGTCTTTTCCCTGAGAGTGTCTGAGACAGCTGGTTCTATAGGGCCATGGCTACACTGGCACTTTACAGAGCTGCAATTTTTCACGCTCAGGGGGTGTGAAAAAACACCCCCTTGAGCGCTGCAAGATACAGCGCTGTAAAGCCTCAGTGTAATCAGTGCTGCAGCGCTGGGAGCGCGGCTCCCAGCGCTGCAAGCTACACCCGTAAGGGATGTGGTTTACGAGCAGCGCTGGGAGAGCTCTCTCCAAGCGCTGGCGCTCTGACTACACTCACACTTCAAAGCGCTGCCGCGGCAGTGCTTTGAAATTTCAAGTGTAGCCAGACTACTAGTTTAGTGTTCAGTTCTTTGAGCTCTGCTCATATTTTGTTGGGTTTTTTTTCCATCTGAATTTTTAAGTCAGCGTGGACAGCTTCCAGTCTCTGTCATTTTGGGACATTCTCAAAATAAATTATAAATAAATTGTGTATTGTTCAATACAACAGTAACCTTCAACACTGAATTCACATTGTGGAAGTTTGATGAAAAAAAGCATTATTTTTTGGTCTCTGTAGTTAACATTTCTGATTTATGGGTGCATTCAGCATCACAAATGTAGATAGATGTATTATCAGTTGGGGCTACTAGGATGCACAAGTGTGTGTGCATGCATATTGAATTTTAGGTTGTATATATTACAGGCCAGATTCTGGGTTATGGTAAATCAATGATTTACAGCACTTGAGGATCTGGCTCTGCATGAAAAATCCTATACTACTGCAACATTAAGGCTTCATAGTTGACATATCAGAAAGTCAGGAAAGGCAGAGGTTCAGCTTCCAACAGCAACATAATCTCAGCTGTGTTGAAAATCTTTTCTGTTTATATTGCACAGCAAACAATAATATACAGACCATACAATTAACTAGAAAAAACAGAAATATAGATTTGAACCAGGGCAGAGTTAATTTGGAATTCAACTTCTGCATTCCCATGCTTTTGGGGGATTTTAATTATTAACCATACATAGCACAAACAGTTTTTTCTTTTCATTACATTTAATTTACTTGTTTTGTTTAAAATACGATGAGGAAGGAAAATAAATTGTCTTTGCTTGATAATGTTAGCATAGAAATTGTCACATTAGGCACTGATGTTCACATCTGAATGACACAGGGAAGGGATGAACACCTTTATGCTGCTATTATTTGACTAGAGACAGCTTTCCCCGTTGGGGTATGTCTTCACTGAAAAATTAACCTGGGTACAGCACCCCCACTACAAAGCCCTACCAAGCCAGACCTATTTAGCTGCATCCCCGGTGCTGCTGTACCAGCCCATGTGCTGGGCTGGATTTTTGGCAGGCTACCCCATGGTTCTTAATGCTGTATTAAGCTGTGTCACTGTATGAAGGCATGTGCAGCGTGTTGTGGGAGAACTTGTCTGTCCTTCCTCAGCCCCCATAAAGAAGTGCTCTTAGCTCATCAACTCAATAAGTTAAAGGGAAACAGAAGGCCAATGCAGGGTATGAGACATGCTGGACATCATTTTGGTGATGGCTTGTTGCCCTGGGAAGGCAATGTTGTGCCCTGTTAAGAGATCTTTCAGGCTGCATGCAGATATGAAGCACTGGAGACAGTTGATGCGGCAGGTTTGGATAGCTGTGGAACTCTCCTATGCTGACCAGTGGTTCTGATGCAGAACACCATTCAGTGGTGGGATTACATTGTCATGTAGACCTGGGATGGCCTGTAGTGGGTCCAGAACTTCTTCATGAGGAAGAACACCTTCATGGAGTTGTCTGAACAGCTTATCCTGGCCCTCCAGTGCCAGAGCATGCAGATGAGAGAGGGCCTATCAGTCTAAAAATGGGTTGCTATTGCTTTCTGAAGGCTGGCTACTCCAGACTCGGTTTGGTGTTGAAAGGTCAACGGTTGGTTTTCTGCTGATGGAGGCTTGCATGATAATTATCACTGTGGTTTATTATGGGTCGTGAAGATTGCTAATGTTCCCAAAATACTTGTTGGCTTTGAGTGAATAAGCTTCATGAAATGTGCTGCTGCCATCAATGGCACATGTGGCCATAGTCTGTCCTCCCTCTTCCTCCTCCCCGATGATAGTACATGAATATGTAAACTGGACAGAGTACTATTTGCTTGTTATGCAGGTTTCAGTTGATCACAGATGGAGGTTCATGAACATGAACATGGGATACACCAGTTGGGTACATGACACCAGGGTATTTCAGATTGTGTTCAGATTGGGATACACTGGGACTTTATTCCTGCCCAATACTATGGATATCAAGAGAGTGTCTGCGGCCACTGTTAATTTAAGGGACCAATCTGTCCTTTACTGCCCTGGCTCATGAAGCCTAACTCTGATGTGACAGTGCCTGGCAGAAGAAGGTTTAATTTCACACTGAGCAGTTTCAGGATGGTGATGGAATGTGCATTTGACTAACTGAAGGCAAGATGGTGCTGCCTAAAGAGCCATTTGTATGCCAATGTGTACAGCGCCATTCATGTTATTGGGCCCTGTTGGACACCAGTAGTGTTGCTGAAGGTAAACTTGCCTGAGGCCTGGTCTACCCTATAAACTTAGGTCAACAGAAACTGCCTTATGTCGACCAAATAACAGATTCGTGTACACTACCAGTTCCCCTCTGCCAACCTAACTCACCTGTTATGTCAGCTTACTTATTCCACCTCTGTGAGAGGCGTAGCGCTTAATTTCATGTTGATGGGTTGACAGAGAGGCAGCATAGATGCAGCATTGTGTAAATTGACTGAATTGGCCTCCAGGATGTGTCCCACAATGCTCCTCTGTGACCGCTCAGGAGATCGTTTTCAACTCCGCTGCACAGCAGCCAGGTACACAGGAGACAGCCCCTTCCCTCTTAAAGCCCCAGGAACTTTTGAATTCCCATTTCCTGTTTGATCAGTGTGGAGAGCTCCTCAGACCAGGTGATCGTGGTGACTCAATGCCCAAAATGCACTGTGGAGTACACAGAAGGTGGTGGATCTTATTGGTCTGTGGAGAGAAGAGTCTGTGCAGGCACAGCTCTGATCCAGGCATTGACATCTACTCAAAGATTATGCAGGGCATGCTGGAGAACAGCTACACCAGGGCCATGCAGGTGCCGCCTGAAAATGAAAGAACTTTGGCACTGACAATGGTTGCCTTGTGCTTTGCATGTCTTACAGTGGAAAGCTTGGCCTTTAGCACAGCCATCACACTGGTGGCTTTTGCAGATTAGAAGACAAGATAATGAACTCCTCTGGGACAGCAGACATGGAGCTAAGGATTTCATTATCTGAAAAACTGGAAATGGACATGGAGAGTAGGAGAGCATCCCAGGAGCATGAACATGCCACACAGGATGAGATGCTGCAGATTATGAAGGACCAGTCAGACATGTTGAGGCTTTTGGTTGAGCTTCAAGAAAAACAGCTTGAGGCTAGATTCCCTCTGCAGCCCCTGCAGAACTGCCTGAAAGCATTGCCCTGTTCCCAATCCCCCTCCCCTAAACATTCCAGAAGAGAGCGGGGAAGGTGCAGTATCCCTCCCACTCAACACTGGGGGAAGGTACTAAGAACAAGAGGTGGCCATTCAAAGACCTTTGATGGGCAAGGCTACTGTGCTTTCACAGACACGCTGACTTGGTTTCTCCCCTCTCAATTTTATCACACCGTTTACCCAAGGTTAAACTATTTTCCTGGTCTTACAGTTTCTTTATGTTTGTGCAATAAAAGTCAATGTTTCAATAATGAAATACTCATTATTTATTCCAAGCATTGGGCTTGGGGGTGAGAGAAGGGACGGTACAGGAAAATTGATGTAATGGAGGGGATGGGATGGGAAGGCACAATGCAGTTAAGCGGCACACATTACTGCTGAATGGCCCATGGCTGCAGGATGTGGTAGAGGGGAGAAGAAGCCACTGGAGCAGGCTGGACTGGGAGCAGGGCAGGAGTTTGGGTTTTCCATTGCCCACTGGCAATCATGCCAAACTGCCACTTCACCAGTTCCCTATGTTACTGTTGCTTTCCCCACTGCAGGTGTCAGTCCTGCTTTTCCACGTCCTCTTCCCATTCTTCAGCATCCTCTGAGCAGTAGCTTGGTGTGCTGCACTGGACCTCAAAGTAGCACCCCATAACCCCCATATTCATCATTTGTGCATGGTTGTGATATTTCATACAAAGCATGCAATATAAGATACCATATGAAAGGCCATGATCTGCTGAAATTCATTGTTCTGTCAAAATATGTATATTGTTAATGTGTACAAAGTTAAGAGATTTTGCTAGACAGTTGTTATTGAAATATATTGTTAGTTTGAGAGACGCTCACTGCTAGCTCTCCAGTGACAATAAAGTTGATGATCCACACCAGATAGGTGTTAAGTAACCATCAAGAGCCATTGACCAGCAGGGGAACTGTAAACAAGAGATTTACAATTCTATAGGAGACAGCTGAGCAAGCACCACACAATGGGAATTGCTCAACTCTGTGACTCAGCAAGGCCTACCAGGACATGCCTAGGCCAGTATCTTTCCATGGACATGAATTGAGAGTATAAAATAAGGGACAGTGGCATCATGAAACCGCTTCTCTCCTCCCCACCATTGCTGAAGGTAACAAAGAAAGACAAAAACTTTAAATTGAGGAGATTGGTCCCAGGCTGAGAAGGAAATTCAGCCTGTGTATTAAGAACTGTAACCTACCTGCAACGTCCAGTGGAGTGAAAACAACTGTTTGATTCAAATCTTGCTTAGTCTGAAAGTTTAGGATTTAGAATGCATGTTTACTTTTTATTTTCTTGGGTAATTGTCTCTGACCTTTATGCTTACCACTTAAAATCTATCTTTCTGTAGTTAATAACTTATTTTAATGTTTTATCCTAGCCAGTGAGTTTGTTTAAAGTGGTTGGGGAATCTGCTCAGATTACAAAGGCTGGTGCATGTCCACTATCTTTTGATGAAGTGGCAAGCTAATTAATGACCTTGCACTGTCTTGAGCAGCGAAAGAAAGTCTTGGGGTGCAAAGCTGGTGGCTGAGGGGATTTGCTAGTGTCACCTTCTGTATAATGCATGAGTGATTTAAAGAGCTGAGTGTGAGTGATAACAGCACCTATAGGGGTTTGCTGCTTGTTACTAGAAAAGCACTTTGAGAGACAGCCCAGGCTGGAGAGTTAAGAGGGCACAGCAGCCTCGGGGGGTGGGGGGTGGGGGCAGGGGAGGGAGGAAGGGTGTCCCATCACACCTGGCTCTACTTGTTATACTCCAGGAGCTTGTGTGACCTGCTGGCAAAGGCCCTATATATCTTTAGCAGCAGCTTATCTCTGGCCTTTTTTTTTCCTTTTTCCTGATTGATTCTTGCACCGTTTTGCTTACAGACAGGGGCATATTGGGAGCATGCCTCATCTGGACTAGGTAGACATCTCTGAAAAGCACTGAAACAATACACTATTCTTTCCAGTGGAACAAAACGTATCTACTCTTCAACTTTTGGTGTCACAACATGAGAAAGGCTTCAACTTTTTCCTCATAAGTACATAGATGCCTCAATTTGTCTGCATTTCTCTGCTCTGTGGGTACATGGCCAGATTCTCCACCGCTCCAAATGAATGACAAATCTTGCTTTTTACATAAACAAAAGAACTAGGTTTAGTGATGTTCTTAATATTATTTCAAGCAAATGTGGTGTTAATGTGGTGTTAAGAGGATGAATAGACTCTCCAGGATGTGGCAACTGACATCTAGAGAAGGCAGTTGGTTTTAGGTTAGACTGATTTCACTTAGGTCAGTCTGATGCTCTGTATATATATGTTCACTATGTATCTAGTAAAGATTGTTATTAAGTTTCTAGCAATGAATTATTATTAAGACTAGTGGATTTCTTCAATATAAACAAACAACATATGGTACCAGGAGTAAAGGAAGTGATGAAAAAGAACCGGAAGAAGTTAAAAAAACAATCAAATAAAAAACCCTGAGGTAAAAGTTACTCAGAAGTGAAAAGCAAGTTTGAATGAAATAAGATGGATCAATTAAGAATTCCCACATTTCTAAAAATGTCAAGAAATGCTGCAGAAAATTGGAAAAGGTTTAAAAAAATATTTGATTTATTTTTCAGGGTATTTGGATCTACTTGTAAGGAAGATAAACAAAAGAGTGCCATCTTTTTTAATATTGCTGGTACTGAAGCAATTTCATTATATAATTCATTTGAGTTTAATGTCAGAATATGAGCTGACTATGACTTGGTCTTTAAAAAAATTGAGGAATACCGTTTACCAAAAAGAAATAAGACGTTTGAAAGATTTCAATTTCACTCAAGTAATCAAATGGAGGAAGAGACTTTTGAATAATTTTTAATTGATCTAAAGATAAGAAATCGAGATGTAATTTCTAGAATCTCTCTGAGTCAACAATAAGAGATCAAATTGTGATAGGTATAACAGATTATCAGTGTAAGAAAAAAACGAACATCTAAATCTGGAAAAGTAGTGAGAATTTACCAAATTGCTGAATTTAATCAACAATGACTGCACATTTTAGAAAGAAAACAAACTGATGTGAATATGCACTTAATAAGAAAAAGTAAAAAAACAAGTGTATGGAGGAAAACAGAATGAAAGTATTCAGGTTAAAACATATGAGGTAAGAAAAGAATGTTCTAGATGTGGAAGGAGGCACCTACCTGGACAATGTCCAGCATATGTTTGACCCTGGCATATCTGCAAAAAGTCAGAGTAATTTCACAAATATTTGTAAACAGAAATGTCTGGAAAAACTCAGAAATATAAATTTAGTTCAAAATTAAAAAGTTTCAGAGAAGATACTGAGTAAGGAATACAGAGCTGACATTGCAGATGGAGAAAATTTGCTTCTGGGTATTTTAAAACAGAGTCATTCTGTGAATTACAAGGGGGCTTGGACAGTTACTTGTGGAACATTTATTTTGTAAGTAATGGACACGGATGCTAATGTAATTTCAGAAGACAATATAAGATAGCTAAAAGTAAAACCTGTAGCCAGAGAACAAATACATATTAACTTACAATCTTGTAGTGGTGAAAAAATTCCTGTTATGGGTTTTTATATACAATATTACAGGTCAGAGTTAAAGATAACTTAGAAATCATAAGATTTGTAATAGTTAAGGGGCAAGGTATTTCTATACTAGGTTTTGAAATATGTTTAGCACTATATCTAATTTGGAATCCTGAATAGTCTGAATTCTACCAAACACTGGAAATAGACCATCAATTTACAGTTTATCCATTGGCATTGGTAAATTGGATACGATGTATAAAATAGAGTTAAATGAAACAAAGAAACTAGTTATACACACAACTAGAAAAATACCCTTGTTTTAAGAAGCAGGGTACAAAAATTAGAAAGGGAGATATTTCATTGACTTGGGACTGATATGACAAATGATTCCCGGGGTAGGGAGTTTCCTGGGGTAGGGAGACATACAAAGGAGGTCACAACAATGTTGTTTTGCTGAAAAATCTCACTGATCATTAGCAATTCCTTCTGTACAAGAGGCTCTCATATATTCTAACACAGGAGTTGTGTAAAATTTGGGCAAACATTAACAGGATGCTGAACTAAGATGCCTCCCACCCTCCACCAGGGGCAACCCTTCAGAAAAACTGTTATACTGAGAGACTTTGCAAGCACTATGGATTCTATAACAACACAGGTCACAGAGTGGACTTAATATCTCTGCTGCCTTTGAGGATGCTTTAATGCTAGTGTGAGAAACAGCATTCAGCAAAATATAGATGCTGGTGCCACCTGCATCCCTGCAGGCATTGCTCTGCTTGTACTAATAATCTCTGTTTTGCATATGTGCAGCACTGTATGTTGTGCCACCATACCTCACTGTTTGCATGTTTATAGTTTATTTCTCCCCCTTGGAATGCACTTTGGATGGCACGTGGCAGGGTAAGGGAGTGGAGGAATAGAGAGAAAGTGGGACCAGGGCAATTGAAACTTATTCTACCCCCAGCAGAAGTTTAGTAGGCAAAGTCTGGCCCATAGCACATACCATAATTAATGAGATCGGTCATAAACAGGCAAAGTCCATCCCCTTTTTGTTATAATATCAAGCCATGTCTACACTTACCAGAGATTGATGCGCTTGCCAGTCGATTCCGGTACTCCACGAGAATGAGAAGAGTAAGGGAAGTCGTCCGGAGAGCGTCTCCCATTGACGTAGCACAGTTAAGACACTGTGGTAAGTGGACCTAAGCTACGTTGATTCCAGTTATGTTATTCATATAGCTGGAGTAGCGTAACTTAGGTTGACTTTCTGCGGTAGTGTAGACAAGGCCTCAGTAGCAATAGACCTGTCTCCTGCTTCTTATCTGCAGGGATATTCCTCCACCTGTCTTGCCTGGTGTCTTATTGCTGAAGAGGTCCTGGGAGTTCAATCTGAGAAAGTTCTGGTGGCAGTGTGGAGGTCAGCATCACCTTCATGTCCCTTATAACCTCTGTCTTCAGCCCCTGCTACAGCTGCTTCACTCCCTTTATCACCTCTTCTTCCTCCAAAAACGTGTCCAGCACAAAGGCAGGGTCAGTGCTCTGGGCAGTACAGAGCAACCAGTTGAGCCCACCAAAGAACTGGTACAATTTTAAGTGATTTGCTGGATGTGGCATTGTGATCATTAGTCTTTTGGTGTATGGTGTGCATCATTTTGATTTTCTCCCTGCACTGAGATTCCATCATTGGCCCAGTCCCCTCCCCTACCAGCTTCTTGGAGATTTCCACAGAGAGATACTGACTTTTGGATACATGGGCCCAAGTCCCCAGAAGTTTGGTGTCGGCCTCTGGCAAACTGGCAGCATGCTCAAATGAGGATTTCTTATACAGCATGTTGGTTCAGATGCTGGGGAAGAGCAGCAGAAATGTAGCGGGCCAACATGGGGTTTAAAAGCCAAGCCAGTACAGGTGACTTCTGGTGCAAAAGAGAGAATTAGTTAGAGGTCAAGAAAATACAGCCCAGATGGAATTGTAGGAAGACACTGGAGGGTTGTCTGTACTTGAGCTTGATAAGCTTGCATCCTCATCACAAATCAGGCTGATTGGCAGGCTAGGTTGAAGTGAAACTTGGTCTTAAGCCTATACCCACAATCATGTATGCTTGCCAGGTTAAAGCACCCTTAACCCTGGCTCAGTGGATATTAGGGAGTTAGAGGCAGAGCTAACTCTGTAGTGAAGACATACCCTCTCCACTTATTCTGTGACAGTGTTATCTCAGAAAAAGACCAAATGATATTTTTTGAATATGTGTTTAGAATTTGCAGATTATTGAAAAATATAAGGAAAAAGTAGGTATTTTTTTTACAGCACAAGTGATTTTCTCCTTTCCCTAATGTTAAAAGTTTTGTGAAGGATTTTGTTTTGTACATGTGCCATTAATAAGATAGCATAATCTCCTGTATGCAAATTGTCCTAAAAGTAACCCCTTCCTTGGCCCAATGTCTCACTCAGGTAAAAAAAGATGTGCAATGAGAATAAAATAGGCTATAGTTAACATGAGAAATTCTGTGAACTATTTTGGCAGAACAATTACATTTTAACTAGAAAGCTGCACCTGCATTGAAAAAAAATCAGGGTTTTCATCCTACTTCACTATAAGTTTCACTATAGGTCAGAGTTCACTATTAGCAGTTCCACTGTATAACAAACTAAGCCAGAGGGGTGGTTAGTAGTCTAAGCAGCTTTGAACTATCTATGCTTCCCTCAAAAGGAAGGTTCAAATCTCAGCTAGTTCAATCCTTCCAACTTTCTGAGGTAGATAAATGAAGTAAAGTGTGCTTTACTGTCTGTGGGACTGGATAAGACCTAAAAAAAAGAGGTACAATCTGCTCTATGGGGATATTAAAGAGCTTATTCACCTGTCCTTAAGAGTAGGGTTTTGCTTTCAAATCATTGATCTGGTTTCTGCCATCCATCATGGAGATGGATGCATTTCAATGTTCTGCATGCACTTAGGGTCTTTCCCAAAGTCCACTGAAGTCAATGGGAGCCTTTCCATTGACAACAATGGCCTTTGGATCCGTCCTGTAATTGGCAAAGCACCTTGAGAGCTTTTGTAAAGAAAGTCACTACACAACTATAAAATATTATTACAGAGCAGTGTGGCATAGCTCAAACACAAATGTGTATTAATTTCCACACACGTGTATTTATTTATATGCTATATTTATGTACACAAAGTGCATAATGTATCAACTATATCACACTATTGTGACTCAGTAATTCAAAGACACCTTAGCCTACTTGTTCCAGTTGTACAGCATATTAACATTCATCTCACAGTGCTTTGCCTATAGAAATTTAGCAAGATGAAAGTCTGATGCACAAGAAGAATCTTAGGACACAGTGGTTACCTTAGCAACCTTGTCATAGGCTTCAGTGGCCCTGACCCAGCTACAAAGCCCTTCACAGACTGAGGAGACATTCTTAATGACAGCTGGCTGAAATCCGGGATTGCTGATAAACTGTTGTCTTATCTTTCTTCCTTTGGGCAATATTGTCTTTATTGACTTCCTTTTTTTTTTTTTTTTTAAAAAAAAGCAAACAAATTGCCACCATAAATCAGTACATAGTAATCCTAAAAATGTTACTGATAACTTTATTATTATATTGCATTCCCTCTGCACCAGCTAAAACACTTGGGGCACTGAACAACAGAATAAAAATAAATACAATGTAATTAATTAACACTGATAATACCCTTTCCTGTCTAGGCCCTATAGAACATAGCTTTTAAGAACCCTCTTTGAATCCTTTTATTGGTTTTTCCCACTTCAACACATCCAGTTGAAGCTTTTTGTCCAACTTTTAAGTCCTGTCGTAACTTTACCCCTCCTCACTCGTTTGCGTTCTCTTTTATCATGTATCCCGCCAGCACCTCTGTTCTGCCAAGAACACCGACCTTGTTTTCCCATTATTGCATTGAAAGCAAGCATGTTTGAGAGGGTCGTATCATGTTGTTGTGGTTGAGTAGTGGCATGGCAGGAGGCCAGTGCATGAAGATTGGTATTGCACTAGGTGTAAATGCTGCTTTACATTATGGTTTTCTTGCTTAGGGTATGTCTACACTATGGGATTATTCTGATTTTACATAAATCGGTTTTGTAAAACAGATTGTATAAAGTCGAGTGCACATGGTCACACTAAGCACATTAATTCAGTGGTGTGCGTCCATGTACCGAGGCTAGCATCAATTTCTGGAGCATTGCACTGTGGGTAGCTATCCCATAGCTATCCCATAGTTCTCACAGTCTCCCCCGCCCATTGGAATTCTGGGTTGAGATCCTAATGCATGATGATTCAAAAACAGTGTCGTGGGTGATTCTGGGTAAATGTCATCACTCAATCCTTCCTCTGTGAAAGCAATGGCAGACAATCATTTTGTGCCCTTTTTCCCTGGATTGCCCTGGCAGACGCCACAGCATGGTAACCATGGAGCCCGTTTAGCCTTTTTTCACTGTCACCATATGTGTACTGGATGCTGCTGACAGACGCGGTACTGCAGTGCTACACAGCAGCATTCATTTGCCTTTGCAAGGTAGCAGAGATGGTTACCATCCCTATTGCACAGTCTGCTATTGTAAATTGGTGATGAGATGACGATTATCAATCATTTTGTACTGTTTGCAATTGGAAAATGGCGATGATGGTTATCAATCATTTTGTACCATCTGCTGCTGTCATGGGTGCTCCTGGCTGGCCTCACTGAGGCCGGGGGCACATGGACAAAAATGGGAATGACTCCCTGACATTCCTTTCTTCATGTTTTGTCTAAAAATAGAGTCAGTCCTGCCTAGAATATGGGACAAGTCTTCTAGAGAGCCAGAGAGCACAGCCGCTCCGAATCAGAGCCCCAGAGATCCCACAGAAATGATGAGCTGCATGCCATTCTAAGGGGTGCCCCTGCAACAACCCCACCCATTGCTTCCCTCCTCCCACACCCCTCCTAGGCTACCATGGCAGTGTCCCCCCATTTGTGTGATGAAGTAATAAAGAATGCAGGAATAAGAAACACTGACATTTTAGAGAGATAAAATGATGGGGAGGTGCTATAATAGTCCAGACAGGACATTAAAAGGGGTGGGAGAAGAGCGCAGCCTCCTGCTGCTATGATAGTCCAAGGAGTACAGAATCTTTTCTTTAGACACAAAAGGTCGGGGCGGGGGGGGGGACTGATGGAGCTCACGCTCCAGCTGCTATGATGAGGATGGTTACCAAGCCTTTTGTACTTTTTGCCAGGAATGATAGGGAGTCATTCCCATTTTTACCCAGGCGCCTCCAGCCGACCTCATCAAGGCCAGCCAGGAGCACTCACGGGCAGATGATGGTATTCCACCATTTTGTACCGTCTGCCATCAGGAAAGGAAGGGAAGGGGATGCTGCTGTTCAGCGATGCAGCACCGCGTCTACCAGCAGCATGCAGTAGACATACGGTGACATTGAAAAAAAGGCGAGAAACGATCTTTTTCCCTTTTCTTTCATGGGGGGGGGGGAAATTGACGAGATATACCCTGAACCACCCTGGACAATGTTTTTGACCCTTCAGGCATTGGGAGAGCAGCCAAGAATGCAAATACTTTTTGGAGACTGCGGGGACTGTGGGATAGCTGGAGTCCTCAGTCCCCCCTCCCTCCCTCCCTCCATGAGTGTCCATTTGATTCTTTGGCTTTCCGTTACGCTTGTAACGCAGCACTGTGCTGAGTCCCTGCTGTGGCCTCTGTCTATCATAGCCTGGAGATTTTTTCAAATGCTTTGTCATTTTGTCTTCTGTAACGGAGCTCAGATAGAACAGATATGTCTCCCCATACAGCGATCAGATCCAGTATCTCCCGTGCTGGAGCTCTTTTTGGATTTGGGACTGCATCGCCACCAGTGCTGATCAGAGCTTCACGCTGGGCAAACAGGAAATGAAATTCAAAAGTTCGCCAGGCTTTTCCTGTCTACCTGGCCAATGCATCCGAGTTCAGATTGCTTTCCAGAGCGGTCACAGTGGTGCACTGTGGGATACCACCCGGAGGCCAATACCATCTATTTGCAGCCACACTAACCCTAATCCTACATGGCAATACTGATTTGAGCGCTACTCCTCTCGTCGGGGAGGAGTACAGAAACCGGTTTAAAGAGCCCTTTATATCGATATAAAGGGCCTCGTTGTGTGGACGGGTGCAGGGTTAAATTAGTTTAACGCTGCTAAATTCGGTTTAAATGTGTAGTGTAGACCAGGCCTTAGTATTTACATTGCTGTCAGAAAATACTCTTAAGATACCTTAAGTTTCAAGTTAACAAAATTTTGTGGAAGGGAAAGTTGTGTTTCTGTGTGAGTAGTGCATTTATTTGAAAATTCATGGTATGTAGGGAAATTTAAAAAGTTGTGGTTGAAAAATAAAACTGCTGATCTGGTTGTATGCTTGACAGAATACTCCATATCTTTTCATGCTGCAGTGCACATGAATCTCCCCTTTCACAGATTTGTGGTTCGGCTCAAAAAGGGGGTCTGGTTATGGGAAAAATGAGGCATTTTAGGAAAAATGCATAACTTCTTCAAATACTAGCCATATCCATCCACAATTGTGTATCTGTATCCATTTGGAAAAAGATATAAAAAGTTAGAGATTAGATACTAATAAATAGTTCAAATAATGCTTCCACATCTCTAGCTATTTGAAGGGAAACTATCCATTTTCCTCAAATCACTCTTCAATTTCTAAAGATTAGAGATACCACTTAAGATAAGCACTTGCAGAAATAGTGTATATATATGTATAGTTGAATTTTGCATTATCTTTTAAACATAAGCTTAGCAATGTGGGGATAATTTTCTGTATTATATCACTAAATGTCAGAGACTGCAATAGAATAGGAATTGTTTATTCACATTGTGTGAGAGCTTGTAGCAATTTGTAGCGTGATGCATCCATATCAATAAAGTGAAAGGCATGATACAAACCTGTTCGGGAACTCTGACATGCTGCCAACAGAAAATGTAGCAAGCCTGCTCCCTCCCTGCTTTTGGCACCTAAGTTCTTGGTGACAAAGCCCAACACATGAATTCCAAAAATTTTGTCCCACATGTGACACTTACACTTTCTGGGATCATAAAAAGTGGAATAATAATTTGGATTATTTGTATTACCAGGATTTTTCCTCAAACAACATAATGTGCTTCAGAGATTATTCACAGTTTGGATAAGGTAGGACTTCATATTGTACTGTAAAAAGGCCTGTTCAGTGTGGCTTACAGGATAATGCAGTGGTGCCTGGGACTCAGGAGACCCTCATTCTACTTTTAGCTCTGCCACTGGCCTGCTAAGTGACCAGGGACAAGTCACTGTTCAGTGCCTCAGTTTCCCTATACAATGGGCATAATAATACTGACCCTCTTTTGTAAAGAACTTTGAGATTTACTGCTGAGAAGTGCAATGTAACTCTTGCTGAAGTACATGAAAAGACTCCCTTTGTCTTTAATGGGAGTTGGGTTCAGCCTTAGGCAAGGAACCTGTTGTATATTAGAGAAATATAACAATACCTAGAGACAGAAAAAGTGATTTTTAAGGCATAGCTTCCTCTATGAGGCTACCTATTAGCAGTGTACTGATATTTCATCTCAGTATTCTTATTTCGATTACGGTAACTCCTAGAGGATCCAGCTGAAATCACGGTCTCATTGTGCTAGGCACTGTATAAGCACGTGCCAAGGAATGGCCTCTGCTCCAAAGAATTTACAGTCTCAGGATATGGCTACACTGCAGTCATGGGGTGTGATTGCAGCTTGTGTAGACATACCTGAGCTAGCTTTAATCTAGCTGGTTGGGGCCCAGAATAGTGGAGCCATGGAAGTGCGCTTTTCAGTGCAGACTAACCCAGGGTTCCTGGCAGGTTTGTACAGCCCACGCTGAAGTGCACCCTGCTGCAAATGCACTGCTCTGGGAAGCAAGCTAGAGAGATTATAGCTAGCATGGGTATGTCTGCCCAAACTGCAATCATATTGTGTTATTGCAGCATACGCATACTGGCATTCCCTCTAATTTTTTCCACCCTTGTGCGGAATGAATTTTGTTATGTGCACCAAGAGGAGGTGATGTCTGACACATCATCTCCATATTGGTGTACATAACAAAATTCATGTGGCGGGGGTGGGGTGAGGGGTTTGGAGTGTGGAAGAGGGCCCAGGGCTGGGGCAGAGGATTGGAATGTGGGGAGTGAGGGCTCTATCTGGGGGTGTGGGCTCTGGGATGGGGCCAGTGATGAGAGGCTCAGGGCTGGGGCAGAGGTTTGGGATGCAGAGGGGTGAGGGCTCCGACTGGGGGTGCGGGCTCTGGGTTCAGACGAGAAAGAGGGGTTTGGGATGCAGGCTGCCTTGGGGCTATGGCGGGGAGAGAGAACTCCTCCTAGCTCTCTCTCCCCACAGCAGCACCTTGGCTTTGGGGGAGGGGTGCCTCTCCCCACCTCGGCAGGTCCGGGGCTGGGCTGGGTTGGGGCTGAGGGAGGGGTGCCTCTCCCTGCTACGTCAGATCCAGGGCTGAGGAAGAGACATCTTTCCCCACCCCAGCCCTGAGCTTCTGCGCAGCACTTAATAGGCTGCTGCATGGCTGCACAGTTTAGAGGGAACTTAACACATTCCCTAAACAGCCAAGACAGACTGTGGGTCAGAGGGGAACAGGAAGCACAGAAATGTGTGAAATGACATACCACAAAGAATACAGCCCCTAGAGCTAAGGGAGCTAATGTGCACCTGCATTTAAAAAAGAATAGCTATGAGAGGAGACACTCAGACGGGACAGAGCTTTGCTGAAATTTTCCATGAGATCATGTAGGTCTTGAAAAAGGTGGCATTTACCCCTAAATTGGTGAACATTTTAATTACTCTAAAAATATTTTGAGCTTAAGGTTCGCTGCATTTTTGAATAGAACTTAATGGTTTTGGAAGAGCTGGCAAATTAACTGGAACTGTAGAGCAAGAAGAGATCCACCCACACATTTCCAGGCAGATGTCTTGTGTTTCTTCCAAAGCACTTCTCTAATTCCCATGCTATAGAAAAAGGTTTCAGAGTGTTATTTGTACTTTTAATGAAATGGAAACTTAAAAAAGAAACAAGTCTGCTCAAATAACCTACTTTTGTGGTGAATTGTTTATTAGAAATAATTCAATTTGTTTTATGATATCATTTGTTATTGTAGCACAGGATTTCAAATAGCACTTTAATAAACATTGGAACTCAAGAACTCATCATCCTTGACTATGTGTCCATACAATTTATGATATCATCACTTTGCCAGGACTCCAGACTGAAGATTCTAAATAAGATGGTAATTTATGATTTTCTGGTGGGAGGGATGCACTCATTGTGAGGTAACAGGCAGAGAACTATCTGCCACACCACGAGCTAATCAAATCAACTCTTCAAGTCAATAACTGAAGATATTTATTTTGGACCCTCCATGCCTCCTGACTGCCACAGTAGCCCTGCATGAGGCAGGAAGTACAGCAGAGTACCTACAAAACTGGGCCTCAACAGCCACTGGGTAGCCCAAATTGGCATTCATGGATGAGGTAGCAGGGAGTGAGCCTGGGAACAGGCTACTGGATTTGCATTGATCTGGATCCGCTAGCCCCAAATGCGTGCACAAAGGTTCTGCTGAGTGACTATTTCCATGCACTAGGAGCTGAATTCCATTCCATAATCTCTGGCTAGTGTCTTGAATTCCATTGCCTAACCTCAGTTTTGTATAAGGGTGGAAAGGGAAAAATAAATGTAACTAATAAGGTTCTTAAAAATAGCTTAATACCAGATTGTTGTGGGTTATGTGGCTGCAGCACTCATAGGAGTTGGAGAACAAAAGACATTCTTAATTAACACAGTGTCCCCCAACATCATTCAAATATTATTTTTTGATGAGGGAATAGTTTGTTTTTCACAAAACTACTTTGGAAGATGTGAATATTCTCTTAAAGATCTTTCCGATATGTAGTGCTGTCAAACACATAAAAAAGCTCTGGAACAAGACCTTCAGCAGAAATAGAGCAGAAAAGGAAACAGAACAGCTGGGGTGCAGGAGTGGTTACAAAGAGAATAAGAACATGTGTAAAAGGATTCTTAGATGACTCAGAAACGATTATGTATGCAACACAGATGTAAAGGAAGTTTCAAGACAGTTAGTAGATGAAACAGCTGGAGCCAGCCACATAAAAATAGAAAATACATGAGTATTGTATATGAAGCTAAAAGCAGGGGAAGGATAGCTCAGTGGTTTGAGCATTGGCCTGCTAAACCCAGGGTTTTGAGTTCAGACCTTGAAGGGGCCATTTAGGGATCAGGGGCAAAAATCTGTCTGGGGATTGGTCCTGCTGTGACTAGATGACCCCCTGTGGTCCTTTCTAACCCTGATATTCTACAACAAGGGGAAGATTCTTCTGTGTTTTGGCCTCTTTGCACTGTCAGGCTCTCAGCAGGTGAGAATTCCCCTGGCATCAGCTGGTCTAAAGCTGGCACATCCAGCTCATGTGCTATCCCTGGAAGAAAGATTGTGTGGTGGTGCCAGAGTATGTTGGGGCTGTGGCCAGAATGCACTTCCTCTGGCTATTCCAGCTGTTATATGGTCCCTTGGGAGCTGTTGCCCTCTGTTGTAACCAGAGGTGAAAGTAAGCCCGTACAGAGGACCAGTAAGAAAAGGAGACTGCCTGAGGGAGGTAGAAGCCTGCACCCTGCATAAGAATAGTTTAAATGCAGCTGTTCCCTGAGCGGTGCAGCCCCCCTGGGGTTAGGAGTGGTTTCTGGCATCCTTGTTAATTTCACTCACAGTAGCTGGGGGGAGGAGGTCGAGGGGAGGTTGTGTTTGACCATGGCAGGGGAAGTCCTTTTCTGCCCCGGGATGAGGGGATCTCTCCAATACTAATATACACAACAAATACAAGCATTTGGCTGCACAGCTTAAATCCAGAGCTAATAAAAGCAGGTGGAAGGGGAAAACTCACTGTCACATTGGTTTCTCGTCTCCTCCCTCCCCCTCCTCCAGCCAGGCTGCAGACAAGGCTCTGCATTCCTCCCCACCCCCACCCTCCCTCAGCAGGGGTTCTCCTCTAGGCTCTAGCTTGCAGTAGGGAGACTGGCTGAGATGCCTGCTGCTGCTGCCTGCATAAGAACAGTTTAAACTCAGCTGTTCCATGCGCATTTCAGCCCCCAGTGTTAGGAGCCATTTCTGACATCCTTGTTAATTTCACTCCCAGTTGTTGTTGTGGGGGGGAGGATGTGTGTGACCATGACAGTGGCAGTTCTTTTCTGCCCCAGGATGAGGAGATCTCCTATACACAAAAAATGCAATCAAAATCAGGAACTATATCCAAGTTCAGATCTATCCCATTCCCTCCCCAGCAGAGGATCATGGTTGTGATGTCCAAACTGCTTGCAGATCTTCTTTGAAATGTTACTGAACCACGCAGGGAACAGCTGAGTTTAAACTGTTCTTATGCAGGAGGCAGGCTTCTCCCTCTCTCCCTCCCTCCCTCAGCCAGTCTCCCTGCTCCCTTCTGCAAGCTAGAGGGAAGCCCCTGCAGCTGCTGAGTGCCAGGCAGGGAGAAAGCATGGAGCCTAGTGTTGGCAGCCTGGCTGGAGGAGGAGGGAAGACACAGAGAAAAATATGACAGTGAGTTTTCACTTTTTCAGGCTTATTCCAATAGTAAAGATTTATTACAGACAGTTCTGGTAGTTGTAATAGTAGTTTTATTTTTTCTATCTATGTCATGCAATGGGAGGGATCCATGAAGTACGTAGGAGAGGTGGGTTGCTTGCGATTGGACCATAGGGTAAGAAATGTAAATTACTTTCTCCCCTGCCCAAACCCTGGGGCTCCCAGCCACCTCTGCAGCTGGTAGCTTCAGGGATGATTTAAAGGGCCCAGCTCCTAGCTTCAGGCAAATCCCTGAGCCCTTTAAATCCTGATTTAAAAGCCCTGGGATTTAAAGGCCCTGCCTTTTCTGATTGAGGCCCCTCCCCCTCCACAGGACTCTGGAGTACTGGTAAGTCCTTTAAGTTACTTTCACCCCTGGTTGGAACATACCTCAGGGCTTGGGCAAGTGCAGATACAACCTGAGAGGCAGGGAGCTGTAACAGCTCCCTGATGGTCTCCCTCTCTGGTAGGCTGAATGGAGAATTGGCCCAGCAGAGAATGCGGGGTCAGAGGCTAAGAACAAAACGATGCTTTACGAAAGGGCACAAGAAGAATTTATATAAAGGAATAAATGTCTCTTCTTAGATTGTAAAGGTGATCATACATAAAGGGCTCAATTCTGCAAGGTGTGGAGTGCCCCAAACTTCCATCCAAGTCAATAGGAGTTGAGGGCACACAGTACCTATCAAAAGTGCTCCGCACCTTGCAGGATCAACCCCTTAGAGAACAAATTGCCCTCGCCCAGGATGATCAATTCAGTAAGTTAAAGCCTCTATTGTGATCCTTAATTGTGGCTGGGGGAAAAAAATCAGAGAAAGAGATTTGACATGTATAGAAATAGCCCTGTTTAATGGTGGCAAAAGCAACAATCTGTCAAATTCCTAATACTGCTTGGCCACATTTGTCTCCTCTGTTGAAAACAGGCTTTATCGGCTAACGCTGATGTATATAAAAGATAGTGGGTGTTACACATCTTTATACAAAACAGGCAATTGTTTTATAAGTCAGCATTAAAACATTTAAACAATAATGCGTTAACTTATAGAGCAGTGAGTCAACTTCCAGCACAAACCAGAATTCACTGTCACTGTCACTATCTGCCTCGCTCAGTGGGACCCTTCAGGCAAGCACTCTCTGATCTGTCTCTTAAAAGTAAATTTGACTCAGCGCATCGGGAATTCAGCACATTGCAAAAACCTCATTTTCAGGGCATTTTTATAATTCCAAAGTAATAGTTATACACAGAGTTCTTATTTATTTTATGAAATGTCCCTGCTTTCTTTTGCAAGCATATTCCACTTTGGAGACCAGAAATATTCAGACCTCACTACTATGCCTTCTTTCCTATGTTTTCCTGTGGCACAATATACTGCTCTTCACTACACTGTTTTATGCAGCTCTTTTCTTTTCCATTTTCCTAGCATTAGTTCCCACTGTAGAGTGCAAATCTAAAAATAAACGATAAAATGACAATAAAGGCTCCCGGGGGGGGGGGAACAAAACAAAAGGGAGGCAACATGAAAAGGGCTTGAAAAGAAAAGGGTACAAAAGCACATAGTACAAAGGAGCCCAGAGTTGAAAAGATTATAGAATTAAGAACAAAATGCGTTAATGTAATCTTAAAAAAGAGAAATAATTCAAATAAAGAGGCATCAAAAGGAAGATTAAAAAGGAGGAACATTAAAAAAATATAAAGGAGATATTTTTAGACAGCGTGCTTAACCTGAGGGGACAGCCTTCAGGAAAGCCAGATGTAGTTTACTGGAATTATTATCGTAATAAAATGTGCAACAGAACACAGAGCACCATAACAACATTTTTAATGGGGAACACAAAACCATGTTCTCCCTCTCCCTTCATAATGCATTTATTTTTAACAGATCATGAGCACAACTTATACAATGAATGCCAAGACATGCCCAGCTCATTAATTCTTAGCACAAATGATTCCTATAGGACTTATTTTTATTTCCCCATGCTATTCACTGAAGAGATGCGCTCACTGAGAGATCTGTAAAATGGGGGTATCATTTACCAACCTGACTCACAGGAGTGCTGAGAAACGTAAGGCCCTTATCTTACAAATTCTCCGTGGGGACCTCCACGGTGTCCCCACGAAGTCAATGGGGCTATGTGTGGGTGTAGTGATGTACCCCAAGTATAGTGATTTGCAGCATCGGAGCCTAATGACTTTGTTTGCAAAGAGCTTGCAAGATGAAGTGCCACATAAGTACTAAATATAACAGCACAGTAACGTATGCTTTTAGCATGCAAGTCTTTCCATCGTCAGCTTCTTAAAGACCCATTCTGCTATGCTGGTTTAATTATTTATGTGGCTCTGCTGGCAGGGTTAAAACCAAGTGGATGCTCTAGGGGCAGAGGGAGAGATGCAGCTCACCTCGGTAAAGCAAAGTAATGAATTTCATACATTATAGTGTCCCAGTAGCAATTTACAGCTGAGAAGACATTTTTATTCTAAGCCCTTATTTAGAGTAACTTCTCATTTTCCTAAAATAGCATATTTTGGACTGAAATTAATCTCCTTCCAGAAATGAATTGTTTTGGAAACATTTAAAATAAAATATGTTGACCCATATTTGAATGACTTCAATGGGACATAAGTGCATGCTTAAGTGCTTTGCTGAATCAGAATCAAAGTACTCTTTAAGATTTGTTTTGGGTATTTCTAAGTCACCTATCACACTAGTATCCAAGAGCTAGACTGTGTCCCTGGGACACAGCCCTTAGCAGGGAAGCCAAGAGGCATATTTTTGGTTTAGGCAACCATAATTCTCCCCCTGCTTCCCTCTTGCTTTGGGGAAACGGAGTGGTAATTAGTCACTGGTCTATACCAGTAGCAAATTACAATCTTCTGCACTGTGCCAGCTCAACTAAATGTAAGAGTATAAGAACACAAGAATGACCATGTGGTCAGACCAACGGTGCGTATAGCCCAGTATCTTGGCTTCTGACAGGCGCAAGTGGCAGATGCTTCAGAGGGAATGAAGAGAACAGATCCATTCCTTGTCTTCCTGTCCCAGTTTCTGATACTCAGAGGTTTGAGGCACCCAAAGCATGGCATTATGACCCTGACCGTTTTGGCTAATAGCCATTGATGGACCTATCCTCTATGAATTTATCTAATTCTTTTTGAACCCAGTTATACTTTTGTCCTTTGCAACATCCCCTGGCAATGAGTTCCATGGGTTGACTGTGTGTTGTGTGAAGAACTTTCTTATGTTTGTTTGAAACCTGCTGCCTATTAATTACATTGGGTAACCCATGGTTCTTGTGTTATGTGATGAGGTCAATAACGAGTCCTTATTCACTTTCTCCACACCACTCATGATATGATAGACCTCTATCCTATCCCCCCTTAGTCAACTGTTGTCCTGGCTTACACACAAAGCCTTCGCCTGCTCTCCACTAACCTTCTTGGGGGGAATAAACAAGTAGGGAGGACCCACTTACATCTTCTTGTTCTGACCTAGAGTTTGGATAGTTGGCACCCAGTGTAAAGGCAGTTCTTACTCCCCTTTATGGACGTGTAGTCCATGTCATACCCTAGTTTGAACACATCATCAGAAGGGTCCTGGAGGACAGTTGTTCTTTCAGTTGGCCCCTAGTGATATTCTCTTCAAATTCTGCATGTACATTCCACTGCACCTTAAGGAACATTTACTAGATGACACATTCAAAGGGGTGTTTAAATCAGTGCCTGATTGCAGATAAAGACACTCGAACCATTTCCCTCTCTCTGTTTTTAAAATTGTGAAATCAGATAACTGAGGTTTCACAGGTAAGAAATTCATGCAATTATAGAACCAGATCCTTGACCCTCTCTATGTCCTGTTTGCACTACTCTAAAGGCAGAAGGGCACTTAAAACTGCTTCAGACAAGCAGCTGATGCTTCCACTAGCACTGGGAAATCCATGGTTGGGCATAGCGCTGATGTAGCTGGTTCTCCACTAGTCACAGGGGGTATGTCTGGGTTCAGGTTGTGCCAGTGATGGGAAATGGCAAGATTGGATTGCAGGGTGCCCTGGCTACTCTTTCACTAATGTAGCAATCTTGATAGCCTAGTGACTTCACCACATGATTCTGTTCTTTACCATATTTACACTAAGCCTATCAGGGAACAAAAATCAAATTATGTGACGTCATGGGACCAAAATGACCAAGCACGCAGAGAAAGCAATGAATGACTAAATGGCCACAGTTCATGAACAACCCATGAGATAAAATTTGTTTGAACAATTATGCATGAAGTACTATAAGTGGATGTAATGGCAAAATACTGGCCATTTGCTCAGTTTAGGCCCCAATCCTACAATCAGATGCGCTTGGGCAGAACCTGGGACTTTGTACAGGCATAAGAGGCCATTTGCTTGGATCCTGTTGCAGGAATGGGGCCTTATTCAGTTACAGGTAAGGCCTGTCTATTGATACTAGTATAATGAAGCTGTGGAAATGAAAATTCATGAGCCATGTGAAGGTAATATATTTGGTTATTCTTGACTTCAAAGCTGAGTGCATTATCATGACTTATGCCCCTTTCCCATGGGAAGCAACTCGTGGCTCCAACACTTTTGAACATATGTAAATGGTTTCTTAATTCCTCTTTAACAACACACCCTCCTTAACAAAAAACTTCCAAAAGTAAACTCCCATGTCAGCCATGGTATCAATATTTCTATCTGCAACCTCTTTTTCATTTAAGAGTAAAATTGTTGACACGTGGCTCAGAATATGAATATTCGATCAAAACATACCTTTAGTCGTTCCAGGAGTTTCACATCCCCGAACATCTTTTTGGCAGGGGGCCAATAATTATCTACACATTTTCCACATTTGGATCCACCTTTTTTCAGATTTAATGCCCTTAGAATAGAAGCACCATTATGGAAATTAGCTAGCAGCTGCTGTACATCAATGTTTAGAAAATTAATATTACCCACATTACACAGCACAGACACAGAATTTTAATGAAGCATAGAAACGACAAGCAAATTGACCTTTAACCTCATCAGGGAAATATTCACATGTAACTTTGTTTGAGAAAACTTATAATTGCCACCAGAATTCTTAAAAGTTAACAGATGCCTTAAAAAAAAAAAAAGGGAGGAAGGCGAGAATCACCTAAAATGACTTGATAGTAGTAAATTCCCCACTCATCTAGACCCCTCACCAACCCAGCCCCATTCCATAAGATTCAAAATTAACATATCTTCAGAGAATATATGGAGAGGAACACTCCACTTATCATTTTCTTCAGATCAAATGCTTATTACGAGGCTGTAACAAAGCTGTAAAGTACTATACAGTTACTTAAAGGTCATCACATGGGGTAATAAATCTATTTTTTTTAATGTAGACAAGAATCTGACAACACTAGAAAAGCAGGCACCTTTTTCAATTAATGTCAAAGTGTTCACTTTTAGTTTATTTATTGTTTTACCCATTCAAAGCTAAAAATGTTGCTTACTATGGCAGCCTTTATGAGTCTGGTGAGATATTCTGACATTTAGCACAATCTTCTAATAAGTCAAATGGGAGATAGCTATGCAGCAAATACTGAACAAAACACCCTTAAATAAAAGGAAAGAGACATTACTTAGTAAATAATGATGGTGATTAAAGCTTTGTTTCTGCCCATTTCAAAATGAGGGGGTTTTATTTAGCTACTGCCTTCATAACACTTTTCATCAGTGCTGTCTTTGAAATAAAAGGCAGGCATCTTGTGAGAAAGACCTTTTAAAAACTATAAAAATCCTTTTCAAGTCTTCATTTTGGTCTAGTTATTTTCCCTGTAACCATTTGATGACAGGGTAGCTCAAAGGTATTGCAGATTTAAACACTATTTGTAGACAGTTTCTCTTTCTTCCCTGGGCACTGCAGATGAAGAGGAAGAGACAAAATTTTGAATAGTCTCACTCAAGGAGCCTATTTCTTCCTACACTTCCTGAAATGCTGTAACCTTGGCATTACTGTTCACATGGTCGCAATTAGGGCTTGCTGCCTCCAGGAGACTTCCTGCAGCAATCAGTCCTAACACTAGCCATTGTCCACTGCCTAGCCTGCTGAGTCAAGACTCAGCTCGACATCAATTAATCTCCATGGCTCACAGGTGGAGAAGCTAATCTTGTTCCCTCAGGAAAAACTGTACAAGTCCCTTAAATGTTCTCTCATCGTGGCAGACTCTCTCCTTGACTACCCAGTCACCTGATTACCAACAATGGCATTGTGGGGACTGTCTTTAACTGTGCATTCTCAGAAATTTTTTCCAAAGTCAGGCTAATGTGCAATACATTTTCTGAGATTTGATTCATGTGGGTTACTGTGACCAAATGAACCCCTGTATTCACACCCTACACACCACTGTAATTATCTTGGTACAAAATATGCTTTGAAAGGAATCATTTGAAAATTAACTCACTGGCCAATAATATCATGATAAAATGTGTGTAGCTACATTATACATAAAGTTATGAACATAAGCTGAACTTAACTGAAGCGTATTTACCAGACAACCTGGGTAAATCTGTTTCTCAAAGACAAAGGACAAGCTGACCCCTTTAACCAGGTGTCATCAAAGTTGATGGGCAATCATCTGTCAGGTGTGCATTCTTTGCCAAGGAAGGGGGAGCAGGAACACATACATCTGCATCTTAGCAAATAACAGTATGGAACCTCTTTCACCATGAGACACTTTGTCTCTGTCCTCACAGAGGGAATGAACTTTATCTAGGGGTAATCCTGAGGAAAATGTATTTCTAAGGGTGACTGAACTATACAAGTGAATGGTAAAAATACTCCAAGTTATTGCTCCATATCCGTCTCCCTCTCTCCTTCACCAAAGAAGACAAAAGAAACAGTCTTTGGACTTTTGGAGCAGCCCCTGGACCAAGAATTTGGTCAGCACTTTTACTGTATTTTACCTTGAACTAAGGGCATGACTACATTTGCAGATATAGGGCCTGTGAGTTAAACCAGCCCTCGGAGAGCGCAGTAGGGAAAGTGCTGCCATGTGTTCACACTGTCAGATTCAAGCACACTGGCATGGCCTATTAGCAGCTCTTGCAACACCACAGAGAGCAGCGCATTGTGCTAGCTATCCCAGCATGCAAGTGACTCAAACGTGCTTTTCAAATGGGTGGGGTGGGGTGGAGCGTGACAGGGAGTGTGTTGTGTGTATGTGAGGGGTGATAGAGTGGGTTTTGGGGGGCTGAGAGCATGTAAACATGCCGTCTTGTAAGTTCAGACAGCAGCAGACCCTCACACACACTCTCAACAGCAGTATTCCACACAAATGGCTTGCGTTTGTCCAGGAGCAGATAGACATGCCGCTGTCAGAAACAGAGCTTTCAAAGGGCATATCTGCATTCCTACAGCCAAGTTAAAAACCATGACAAGAGTGGCCACTTGCCTTAAGGGGATTATGGGACATTTCCGGAGGCCGATCAAAGAGCAGTAATGCAACACCTCATTCATAGTGACGCTGGGGTGTTTCAGCCGAGGCACAGCAACTGTTATGCTTCTCGTGGAGGTGGTTTACCGAGAGTGCTCCAGCTGAGGAGTTCAAGAGCTCTAAGTGTCTTGCCAGTGTGGACAGGTTGTGAATTAGGGTGCCTGGAGCTGCTTTAATGGGCTCTAATTTGCAAGTGTAGCCAAGCCCTAAGTCTAGTTTGTTAAGTTTTAGTACTAGGAATCATTTTATCTTTATTTCTCTTGTAACCATTTCCTACTTTAATGCCTTATACTTGTACTCACCTAAAACCTATCTCCCTGTGGTAAAATATATTTGTTTTATTCTTTAATCAAAACTAACCCAGTGTTGTGAACTGTGTGGGTAACTCCACTTAAAGTAGCAAACTGTTGTATATTGATCTTTTTAGAGAGACAATGGACCTTTAATATCTGAACTGTCCAGGGCAGGGCTGGAGAGTATAGAACACATGTTTTGGGGGAAAATTTGAGACTGGGAGTGTGTTGGGGTCACCCTGAAAATAATAACCAGGGCTGTTGGCAGCCAGAGTGTGGCTGGTGTTTGCTGAGAAGATGTGGGGCAGGATTGCTGGACCACACCTGTGGCTATACACAGACACTCAGGTTGTGACCTACATACTGTTTGTGAGTGGCCTAGGTGGGAGCTACAGCAGCAAAGGATTGTGAGGCACCCAAGGTCGCAGGGCAGGTGGTGACATAACCCTTCCTTGGTCTGAATTGCACACTGAAATGTCATAGTCACATAAACCAAAGGGGTTGGCAAGGGGATAGTCCCTGTTGGTTTCACTGGTTTAACTTACTCTCATTCACTTGATGCCAGGAACATCCCTGATATATCTGTATCATCGTCTTCTGGGGGTGTTCTCTAATCTTCCTTATTCTGGGTTTGATGGTATCAGGTAGGGGCACTGTTCCCTTGAGTTTACCAAGATCTTTTGGGTTTGGGGAGGGACTTGAGAAATGATGGGGCATTCTCTCTGATAGGCAATGGGAGATGGAGAACCATTGCCAGAATAGGTGGAAGGTGCAGTAGTGACCCACTAAGCTTCCTGGTAACCTGTGCTAAGCTAACAGGATGTTAGTGCCCCTTCCACTTCATCCATCTCCAGCTGTCAGTGGAAAGGGAGGTTACTATTTATCACCTAATATTCATTTAGAGTTGACAATGCGTCTAAGATTTTTCTTTCTTTAAGGGCAGCTCTTTCCAGCTTCCAAAGGCCATTCTTTGTTATTTATGAACAAACATTTATATAGTACTGTAAGTGAGCAAGGCGCTTCTCAAAACATGGATTTTTTTTTTTTTTGGAGAGAGGCAGCAGTGTTTGGTTGAAAAAGGAAGATGAGTGGGCTGTATGGAAAATTCAACAGTAAACCTGCTTGAATCAGCACATCCAACAGGACCGTGAGCATTACCTAGAGCCCACGGATGTTCAGACTGCCTAGGCTGATGTTCCCACAACCCAACCCCTTTATTTTATGTCACATACAGGAATGGCAAGAGTTAACCAATGAGTGTCATCTGCACTTGTGGCATTGACTGGAGAACCATCAAAGTTGTAAGAAAATGCTACTCCAGCAGTGAAAGGGAAGACAATGGAGAGGGAGGCATGGACTTTTCTGGTAGTGAAAAGGAGGCTTTTAGAAGATGAGGGGATAGTTGGAATTGTAGGCTATAATCTCACGGGAGGGAGTGGAATCTAATGACTGTATAAATTCTTCAAGATTCATTTTCACTGTGTAGCCAATCACCAGAACCCCTGAAGGAATGCAGTATAATAGACAGCTACTGGCTTTTAATTTCTACATGATATGCCAGTACCCGCAAAGTCTTCAGCAGATCTCATTAACAAGGAGTTCCTAGCATTTGCAGACGTGTGTTGAATTTAACTTTTATCTTGGAGGCATATTTTTAATGTCCATGTTATGACTACTGCGGCAGCTTTGAAAAAATGATACAGAATAGAAATCACTGTTACTTCTTAACTGCCCATGGGAATAGGCCAGTAGTCATGCCATGTGAGGTCAGTAAGCAGATCTAGGTTTCCTGTTCTTCTATGATAATTAGCAAGCAGAATTGTAAGTGCCAATTTTACAAAGAACTGTGTGTCCAATTTTCCTCTGGCCCTGATAGTGAACTGTCTGATCAATATTAAATCTAGTTTACAATGATGGCCCCTGTGAAGCTTGCAAATGTTATGTCAACATACTTTAATAGCTTTGGCTTCCTGAGCAGCCTTGTTAACTGTGGCCTCTGTTGCTTCTACTACTCCCTTAACTAATTCCACCTCCAGAGTCTCATTGGCAATGATATTCACCAGTTTTCCTGTCTTCCCCACTCTGTTCTATCCAACAGGCTGCCGTTCTGTCAGTTCTTGTTGCATGATAGATATCTGATGAGCATAAGGAAGAAAAAAGTAAAAGAGAAAAGGGAAGAAAATTTTTTTTTCACAACCGATGAACCAAAGTAAGAAATAATTGCTACTCACTTTTAATAATGGCAAGTTTATAGAAATTTCCATAAAGATGATTCAGAAAGGAATGCATGGATTACTTCTCCATGGGAGGCCCAAAGTGGTTTGCATTGTTCCATAATGTTTTGCTATTATCTCTCCATTTAATTTATATTTGCATTTCCTTATCTCCAGGGCAAATTTTTACAACTCACTTGCAAAGTACTGAATGAAGAAGCACCAGGGTGGTAGAAACCCACATTTTCAAGCAAGCTTTACACCTTCCACTAATTGTAAGGCGACTGAACCTGCCTGGTGCTGAATGCCACCTCAGAAACACTGAGTGCCCTCCTCCCACATTGCGAGTGAAGAACACTCAGACCTTGTCTTCACAGTCACTTTACAGTGCTGCAACTTTCTCGTTCAGGAGTGTGAAAAAACACCCCTCCGGAACAATGCAAGTTTCAGTGCTGTACAGTGGCAGTGTTCACAGTGCACCAGCACTGGTAGCTACTCCCCTCATGGAGGTGGTATTTTTACAGCACTGGGAGAGCTCTATCCCAGCGCAGGTGCTGTGATTACACAGCCACGTTAATGTGCTGCTGTGACAGTGCTTAAACTTTGGTAGTGAAGACATACCCTCAGCACCTTACAAGATCTAGGCCAGTAGCTCTCAACCTATTTACCCCTGTGGGACACACATATAGCTCTCTATGTGTTATGTGGGCTGCATCCACACAATATACATATGTATGGTCCTGAGGATGTCACATGGGCTGCAACTGTGTGCTGATTGGGCCGCAACTGGCTTGTGGGCTGCGGGCTAAGAATGCCTGATCTAGACCCTGGGGACATCTGGTTTTGCTGTGGAATGCAAACAGGATGCACACTGGATTGAGCCCCTGGCCTACACTCTCCAAGGATGAGAACGGTTGCCTTTCCATCTGCCATGGAAAAGAGAAATGGAAACTAGGGTAGGGGCTGAGAAATGATGTGCTAAAATGATAATGGAATACACATTACTGAGGGTGTCTCGCTACTACTGTATGGGCCACACTGCAAAAAATAATCCCAATACTCTGACAAATATTTCAGTCAAGTTAATTTTTATTAATTTGTCTTCTAATACTTCCAGAGACCTCAATACAGAACAGGGCTCCATTGTGTGAGGCATTGTAAAACACATAGTGAGAAACAGTCCTTGTCCACAACATAGGCAAAGAGTAGGAGAAAGGAAGCAACTTTCTTATGAAATACTATCATCCCCATGGGGAATTGTGGCACAGAAAAAATTAAATGTCTTGCCCGGAGTCACACAGGAAGTCAGTGGCAGAGCTGGGAAATTAACCCAGATCTCCCAAGAATTGCTGAACAGGGAGCTACCTAAAGAGGAAGGAAACATCCAGGAGGCAAAATAAGATGTTGATATCAAGACAGACACCGCAACTAAGGAAGAGATCATTCAAGTCATCAAATTCTTTAAAAATGGGAAAGCTCCTGGCAAGGATAACTTGAGTGCAGAATTGTTCGAGGTAAATCCTAAATTAACAGCATCTATCCTGGCCCCTCTATTTACATCAGTCTGGGAAAGGGAAAAAGTGCCAGATGAGTGGACCAATGGGTTTATAGTGAAGATTCCAAAGAAAGGAACTCTCAGTGATTGTAATAACTGTCGTGGTATCACACTTTAATCTGTGCCAAGCAAAGTATTGTGTAAGCTCATAGTCTAGGGTATATCAGAGGCAGTTGATAGTGTTCTCAGAAAAGAGCAAGCTGGTTTTCAGAAAGGGCATGGATGCACAGATCAGATCTTCACTCTGACAGTGCTTAGAATGACAATAGCAATGCTACATAAATTTCATAGACTTTGAGAAGGCTTTTGATAGCATTCACAGGACCAGTCTGAGGGCATATAGAATTCCTTTCCATATAATCAATGTCATCAAAAGCTTCTATTTCAACTTTACATGCAGAGTTGATCACAGTGAGCTCAGTTTTGAAGTCAAAACAGGAGTATGTCAGGGGTGTGTCATGTCTGCAATCCTCTTCAACATTGCCATTGACTGGGTAATGCGGCGTACAATAGAAGACATGCCAAGAGGCATTAAAATGGACACTCTTCTCATCCCTTGAAGACCTGGACTTTGCAGATGATGTTGCTCTCCTATCACATACCCAACACCATATACAAGAAAAAAATGACTCGCCTCAGTGCATTCAACCAGCAAATTAGACTGAATATCAATCGCAGTAATACAGATATCATGATCTTTAATATTGCTTCACCATCACCAGTATGTATAGAGGATTATGTTCTCACCAATGTAGAATCATTCACATACTTGGGCAGCACCATCAGCCAGGATGGTAGAACAAGCCAGGACACCCAGAACAAAATCAATAAAGCCAGGAACACCTTAAGGAGCTTAAATACAGTCTGGGAATCAAAATACAAACCAAAACCAAACACAAGATTTATCAGAGCTGCATACTTTCAATACTACTGCAGAATGCTGGGGAATGAGAAAGTATGACATGTCCAAACTGCTTTCATGCCATACAACTTGCCTCAGAAAAATCTTCCATATCTTTTGGCCCAGAACAGTCTCAAACCAAGATCTTTTGGCACAGTGCAGCCAAGAGGATCTGAGCACTATCATTGCTAGGAGATATTGGAAATGGATCGATCATGTGCTTTGGATGGAAACTGATTCCATCACCAGAGTAACAACAAGATGGATACCTGAAGGCAAGCAAAAATGAGGCCGCCCGAAAACAACATGGTGAAGAGCTGTGGAAGCTGAGCTGAAAAATCTTAGGCACAGCTGGGGAACCATTGAAAGACTTGCCAGAAACAGACAAGAGTGGAGGAGTTTGTCGCTGCCCTAAACACCAGAGGCGTAATAAGAACATGATGATGATCTCAAGTCTTAGTCTAGTGCCTTAACCTCAGGACCATCTTTCCTCTCCAATCATCTTCTTAAATATGCACAATGTGCCTCAGATAGCATGTGACCAGGATTCATCACTGAATTTGGTCTGCAGGTTGGATCATTAGCTTCCTCTGCTTGGGTTTGTTACTGATGGGGAGTGCAACATGACCTCTGATCCATGCTCTCCTTCTCTCCAATACCAAGAATGTACATAAATAAATAGATAAAATCTGTGTAAAAGTAAAACTAACAGATTTTTAATTCTAAAAGATAGGATACAGTACTCCCAGGATTACTTCACTTATGTGAAAGATTTTATGCAGGCATTTGTGTTTATATCTTTAAAAGTCTTAAAAGAACAATGGTCATAACTCTCCATCAGAGTAAAACTGCTGTTTCATTTTACATATAAAATTATATCAACAGTCTATGTGTGCCTGGGAAAGGAAGAAATATATATTGAGGGGTAAGTCTGCCCCGGTAATGCTATGACAGTGCAGCTGCAGCACTGCAGCTGAGCTGTTCTAGCACTGTAATGTACACACTAGTGGTTGAAGGAAGGAGCCCCTTCCATTGCTGTTGTAAATCCACCTCTCCAAGAGGTGATAGTTAGGTTGACGAAAGAATTCTTCAGTCATCTTAGTAGTGTCTACTTTGGGTCTAAGATCAGCTTAATTGCATCATGCAAAGCATGACATTTTTCACAGTCAAGAGAGATGTTTTTAAGCCAACCTAAACTTTAGACCAGCCCTGAGTGAGCCATGCTAATCTAACTAATCCATGTTAGCACAAAAGAGCTTTCTGTCAACAGAAAGTTGTGATGCCTTCTGCGCCTGCAACGCCATGCTGGCTGCTTTGTTTTCTAATGAGAGAATATTATAATCCAATTAAAACAGGATAAATTTGTTCCACCTGCTTTGTAATTTCGATAACTCTAGGCTACAGTTTATGGCAAAATCCATCCTGACAATAGGGGAGCTGCACCTGCTTACACCCCAGGTCTGAACTTGGCCCAAGGAGTTTATGGCTGTCATCTATTGCAGGTGGTATGTTTTTTTTTTAAATTGTATTGTGTGTTTTACTGGGTGCTAAAATTTCTGACTCTCTTGAGAAACAGCAAAATTGAAGTTTTCAAATTCAACCATGTATCTGTTCTTGCTGATTAACCGTTCAAGTCTCTTACATTCCAATAAGTTCTTAAAACTCTTCGGTAATTCAAGGTAAGAAGCAAGAGTGAAATAAATTCTTTGCAAGGATTCAAAGAACCTGTCCACCAATTCACAACATGGGATCAGTCATAACGTTGTGGCTGAATGATAGTTATTCACAATAGATAAACTCTGATTCCCTCATTCAGTTGCAGTCCATCCATTCTGTTTTGGAATAAGGAGGCACATTGTCCTTATTAATCCCACAGAATTACGTTTTTTCCCTGCTTCTCAGAAAATCCAGAAAAATGTAGACAGTTCTACCAAGTGAACAAAAAAAAATCCAGTTCCACTTGATCAGCTTGGAGGTTAGGTCAGGAGAAAAAAATGCAGGTGCTTGTTTTTTTATGAATATTATATGAGCTCTAACATATAATGAAAGTTGTATTTTAAAAATAATTAATATGCTGGTCAAAAAACATGTCCCACTACTTAATCATTGTTAAGTGGATCTGTCAGATCCACTGTTAAGTGGAAGAAAAACAATACACAACTTAGATTTGATTCTTTTCACTGCTTTAGTTCACTGCCCCATAAATAATTTATTAATTATTATTATTATTGGAAGCCTTAGTCCTGGACCAGGACCCCAGTGTGCTAGGTGTTGAACAAACAAATTTAACTTCCTTCATTCCTCTGTCTGTTGCAATCAGTAAACAATTTTCTTTTTAGTAGGAAGAGTGGTGATAAAAATCTCCCTACATCCACCCTGCCCATTGTCAATTATATTTTTCATAAGGAAAACATAATCAATACACTATGACCTCTAAAAATATGTTTCTATAAATTAGGTTTCTCAGGGGTAACCGTAGGGGAGGAAGACTGTGAATAGCTCATGATTTTTATGGATAATTCAGGACTTGAGTCCTGCTGGAATGTTCCAGAATGGCATTCCGGTACATTTTGGGGAACCAAAGTGGTGTTCCTGTACTTCCAGAACCATCATTTACAGGAAGTGTGTTCCAGCACTTCTTTTATTAGAATTGGAGCACTGTGATAATCACCATGACAAACAATGTGACTAGATTGTCTTTTCATGCAATGAAAAGAGCAGGGAGGCTGTAGTTGTAAACTTTGAGGGCCCCACAGCCTGTCTCTGCATCAGGGCTGCTTAACTGATTCCCTGACTGATGTGCACATTGCAACAGGGAATAAACTGCATGCTCTTTCTGTGAGTAAATCCTTACACCTCCAGAGGAGGAAATATATTCCTAGATGTGCTTTAAGGCCACTAATGCGTTCCTAACTTGAAGTCCTTATTCAGACAAAATTTCCAATGAAGTCAATGGCTTTGTCTAGACTAGAAGTCAAAGCTGTCTTGTTAAAATATGTTAGCTATATGCTAAAGTTTAGGTGAGGGTATGTCTACGTTCAATAGGGAGGTGTGATTGCAAGGCTAGCTCCACCCTCCCAGGATCCTGGGTACATACTCGAGCAGCTGCCACCCCCTTTTGCTGCCACAGCTTCAGCGCTATTCTTACTTGAGCTACTTACAGCTCCTTATTGCAGTGTACACATACCCTGAGATAAAAGGTGTGTTGGTAGACTACATTCACTAGCAGGTGCAAAAACCCTGGTGTAGACAAGGTGATGTAGGCTTTTATCACATGTTAAGCTGGTTGAGATGAAGCCTAGATTCTCAGTAGGCTTTAATCAGACCTGATTAGTATTTGTTATAGGCAGTGTGCCTTGTATGCACTAGTCTTTTTAAATAAGTTAGTTAGAAGGTGTTAGCTAACACTTTGTAACAACACCCTTTGAAATTCCAGTCTAGACAAAGCCAGTAGGCGTTTTGTCTAATAGGTTCTGCAAGATTTGGCCTGTAGTCAAGCAACTCTCTTCTTCCCTATTTATAGCCAAGTCTGTATCATTGTTAAAATCAGAAAAGCTTCAAAGCCTCAATCTGCCCTTAAAAATATCCAGCTGACTGAAGAATTCCTTTTACTGACATGTACCTTTTTTTTTCTTTAAGAAGGAAGGTGGAAACAACAGATGTTATGTCACACTTTAATAACTGGGTATCTTTGACACCCAGAAGGTGTTTTGATTTTAATTGGTAGTGCATCTGAAATCACCGTTCTCTATGTTTAGTGAATGTTGCATGATAAAATCATAACTAAAAAGCTAGAGTACAAATCAGATCTGCCTAAGGTAAATAAGAGTGAATAGTAATATCTCAAATGTATATTTCACCTTTCATCCCAAGGCAATTTATGAACTTAAAAACATTTATAAAATTACTTATGGGGATGAGTTCCTCAAGCCCTAAAACACATCCACCTTTAGGTTTGAATATGGCATCTATTTAACAGCATATAGCCTTGCTACAGAAAGTGCCATGGGATTTTTAATGACCGTAAGTGGTCAGAGCCTGTTTTATGTCTCAGAGACATTAAAGATCATCTTCTAAAATATTGATAAGAAGGGAGGAAGAAGACAATCATTAAGAAATTTGACTCACTGGTTAGAATCCTTATTGGGGTAAGTGGTCAAAGAAATTATTTTAAGGGCTTCCCTCACGTGATTAGCAGTTCCACTTAATGCAATTGCAAATATCATTATTTTTGTCATAGGCAGAAAAGCGCCTGTCTAAAAATGGCACCTTGATCTTGTAAATATCTGTTCCCTATGTGGCTTTTGAGCAATATGTGTCGTGTTTACTGACAAAAACATATTTTTCTTTCTGTCAGCAGAGCAGAGGCAATATAGCTACACAAGGACAAACTTCATTCTAGTCTGTCTCAAACACTGCTAAGAGAATTTCCAGTTAAGTTCTTATTCTACAATCTTTATAGTTGGTGATAGTCTACACAGTACAGAAATAACACAGTTTAATTTTCAGGCATCAGGCTGAATCTGCACTGTTGACAAAAAAAATCTTCAAATTGATTTGAAAACTGAGCAAAAATTTGAAAACGGGTATGGAATTTATGGAGCAGCAATAAGCAGGGAACACATAGATGACATTTTTTAAAAGGACACTTTTTTGATGATAACTGAATTTACGATAAACTGAGTTCTTGGATTGCAATAACTTTGTAAGGTTTATTACGGAGTTTGTAACTGCTGACATGAAGACAGAGCATTTGAGATCACAGGTGTACAAACATCAGCACTGGGTTTTTTTTTTAAACTAAAATGTGACACAAAATTCAAATAGTTGTTTTCTGGAAATACTGAGTCTTATGTGGCACAGAATTCCACTGACAATAGGAGTAATTACTTGTTTTGTATTCATTCAGTCTGAAAAATAATATTGTTCCGTATTATTTACCTGTTTGTTCCTTCATAGAATATATTGCACAGTTATAGTGTATTATCTCAAGTTATTATTTATTGTTCTTAATATTCATTAATTATATGGGGCACTTCATAGACAGTATGTTGACAAAGTCCTTTCACTGAAAAGCTTGGCTACATCCACACTGTAGCTGAGAGGAGTAATTCCTAGCTCAGGTAGATGTGCACAAGCTAGTTCCGATCGAGCCAGCATGCTAAAAAAATAGCAGAGTGGCTGTGGTGGCATGGTGGCTTGGACTAGCTGACGGTGTCCAGTCCCTTCCAAATTCCTTGGTATGTACTTGGGAGGCCCAAGATGCTGTCCATGTTACCACAGCCACACTACTATTTTTAGTATGTTAGCGCAAATGTAGATGGACCCTTTATTCTATGGCCCACTCTTGCAAAGCCTTAGTTTTTGACTATTCTTCATCTTATGCACAGCTCCACTAACTTCAATGGGACTACTCATGTGAGTAATAATTACTTCTAAGAGTGGAGTTTGCAGGTTCTATTCTATTCTATTCTATTCTATTCTATTCTGTTCTTACACAAGCCATAAATGTGTGATACCTTTGAAACCAGCCAATTTAAAAAAAATTCAAATAGATGAGATGCATCCACTCATACACACAAGCCCCAACATGCAGAAAATATTTCATAAAATATGTGGAGTTGGGTAGACACTTCCCTCTTCTAGAAGCAATGTGGCGTGTCACACAGGAGCTCCATGAGGTTTATGTTTGGCTCCCACTGGTTACTGCTACTGACAGCCCTAGCCTTGCAAAGTCCTTGCACTCAGGAGAGCACAAAGACCTGCACCTATACTTGGTTCCGTCATGGGTGTGTGCAAGCAGCAAGGGCTCACTGTTTCAGCCAATTGCATACCGACTAAGGGAAGGGCACAATTTGGTCAATGCCACATACTTGGAAAAAGAACTTTTTAGCATGCTTAAAACAAATCTTTCCAGTCTGCAGAGAATATTCATTAACATGTAAAGTCCATGCCTGTACCAAAGAGCCATTAAAATGAAAAAGGGAATGTTTATCAAGAGAGACATACCAGCTTTGTCTGAAACTTTATAAAAGTGCTTCAGTTGCACTGAAGGAAAAAAGAGGAACAAATCTTGGAAGAATGGAGAAATGAAGTCAAATGAGTATATGCTAAATGCTAAATAAAGTTATATGTGTAGTGTTTAGATACTATGGGGACAAGTATCTTAGAAATAAAATATATAGATATGTTTTAACACATTTTTTGTACACTATGCTTTGTGAAAAGAACTGGATTGAAAACTCTGGAGACTGAAATCTATTTTTCCACAGAACAGGTGCAGCAAGTGTAGCAACAGCGTAAGCTTCCCAAACTACCCCACCAACATGCCTCAACCTGGACCTGGAGTGGTTTCCTACAGGCAGGAAATGCAGCTTATTCTCCCTGGTCCACTAAATCCTTCGTTTTTCTGCTAACAAGGGTGCTAATTAATGCTGATTGTGTGACATTGTTTCTTGTGAGGCAAACTCCTGTCCACTGTCAAATGGAATGAGACAATCAAACCCATTTCACACAGGCCACTGAATTGCCTTCACAAAGTTGCAACTTTTTGTCACCACCGTGTTTCCATTTGAACCCCAAAGGTGGAAAGCTGAATAGCCACAATCAAGCAAAGCACTTAAGCATGTACTTAACTTTAAACACATAAATAGTCCCACTGACTTTAATAGGACTGCTCATGTGCTGTAAATTAAGCATATGTTTAGGTGCTTTGATGGATTGTGGCCTCACTCAAATTACTAATCCCTAAACCACCTTGTTCCCAAGTACAGTTTTCTTATGGGCTGGTTATGCACTATGTGATATTCAGTACCTTTGAGAAAGACAGACAGACAGAGATTGTTTTCTGAGTACTAGAATTTAATTTTAAAAAAGCATGCAAAAGTTATACTAAAAGAGAATAAGATTTCTAAAAAGTTAGATATAAATTTGAGAACTGAAAGGATGAATGTGATATGTATGTTTCATGTACTTTACGCAAAGGCTTAAAAAACTCTGATGGAAGGCCTTGCACATAAACACAGATTCATTTCCAGTTCTGAATTATCTAGACTATGATTAGCCACCATCTCAAGACCGTTTCACGCAAAGCCTATTAAGAACATAGTTAGCCCGAAGTAAGCAAGTCAATTAGCAAGAACAAGTTACAGAAGAAAAAGTGGGACCAGCATGAAGCAACCTAAATGTTATAACCAACATCTGACACAAATTGTTCAAAAGAATATTTTCTTAGAGTTCAACAAAACACAATGTTCTTTTAAACCGAAGATAACCATTGGCTGATATAAAATATACTTTCTGGGTTTCTCTTAAACAGTAATAGCAAAATACTTCATATCATAAGATGGTGAAATTTGGGAGCCAGTTGGGTTAATAAAAATATGTAAACCGACACAATTAAAATAACAATAAATATATTACCTTAAAAATTATTGATCTATATTGAAAAGCTGAAACAAATTCGCCAGTCTTGTTTTATTTAATTAACTTTGTTGACATATTCAGTCTCTGCAAAACTTAAAGATCCAATTCAATAGTGAACTCTCCAAGTGCTTATTCTACAAAAGGGCCATCTCATTATGCAGCCAATTAAAGTGATTTGTTTGTTCATGATGGATTCTATTGCAGAGACTTGTTTTCTTCCAATAGTTACCTTATACTAAGAAGCCAAATTAGCACAACTTTTTAATTGCTACGGTTCCATAGGGAACAACAAAGAAGTTTGTGAAGCTGATAATTCATTAGAGCCAGTGAACCAACAACACAAAACATCAACCATTTAAACAACTTTCAAAACAAAAAACGTTAAAAATGTTGCAGCATCAAAATCAAATGTAAAAAAATTAAAAAGCCAGAGATTTGTTTAAACCATTCCTGGTGTTTAGATGCCATATAGGGAAAAGCAAGCAAATCACTAAAACTGCTATAGAACTAATCAAAAAACAATGTTTTAGTCATGGATTTCAAATACACACATTAAGAAATAAAAGTCTACACTGAAAAGTTATAGCAGCATAGCTACATTTGTTATGGGTGTGAAAAAACACACCATTGACTGCCATCGCTCTGCAGTCATAACCACCAGTGTAGACCCAGCTATGTCAATGTGTAATGAGGAGGTGTGGCCTCCCTCAAAGAGTGACGGGGGGGACCACAACACAGCCCCTGGTTGGCCGAACCAGGAGAGTAACATCCTCACTGCCGGAAGTGGAAGGGCAGGACAGGAAAAGGAAGTACAAAAGGTGGGCCGCTGCAGCTCAGTTGGGTGGGAGTTACCACAGGAGACAGGTGCATCCTTCCTGCTGCTGAAGCCTCCTGAGAACTGGCTGGATCTCCCCGGGCTGCTGGCCGACTGAGACGCCAGGGAGCTGCTGGGGCTGCCGCCTGCAGACTGGCCAGAGCTCCCTGAGATGACAGATAACAGGTACACCTGAAGGGGAGAGTAGCAAGCAGCCCAGGGAAACCAGGCAACTGTCTGGTTGGGAACTGGCCTTATATAAGGTCAGTGTATTGTGGGCGGATCCCTGCTGAACCAGTAGCAGGCCATTCTGCCACTGTTAGGGCCATGGGCTGGGATGTGGTGGAGTTGAGTGGGCCTGTGTCCCCCCTGCCACCCCACTGCACCACTGTGAAACCTACAACACCAAAGTATTCTGGAGAAATAGGTCAGGGCCTCTGGAAGCTAGATAAGACCCAAGGGAGGTAGCATAAGGTCTGCCCCGCAGAAATGTAAATTTATTTTGGGGCCAAGCCCTAATGAGATTGTTAAAACAAGGTGGTAACAAGTTGATCCTCATGGTGGCTATGACAAAGGGGGCCTGATTCTCCATTGCCCTACACCTCATGTAGTCATTTACACTAGTGTAAAGTCCCACCAAATGAGAAGGGGTGTAGGGTGTAGAACATCCTCTGTGCTCTCATTTTGCTATGATATCTCTAAAAGGCACAAGGCAACAGAGAATCAGGCCCAGGGATTTTAAGGGCTTGTCTAGATGGACAGTCAGTGAATGGCAAGCCACAGTATAAATGCACTAGTGAGCCATGCACTAGCTTCCTGTGTGGACCCTGCTACTAAGCACCAAAAGTTCCCTAGAGCACTTCGACCTACTCCTGTTTCAAACAGGTGTAAGTCAGCGTAGTAGGGAACCTCTGGTGCATAGTAGCAGGGTCCACACGGAACGTTAGGGTATGTCTACACTGAAATCAGACAACTGTGGCTGGTCCGTGACAGCTGAGTTGGGCTCACAGGACTTGGGCTAAGGGGCTGTTTAACTGTAGTATAGATGTTTGGGCTTGAGCTGCAGCTCAGGTTCTGGGATCCTCCCAAATTGCAGGTTTCTAGATCCTGAAGTCCAGCCTGAGCTTGAATGTCTGCACTGCAAATAAACAGCCCTTTAGCCTGAGCCCCTTCGCCGGAGTCAGCTGAGACGGGCCAGCCATGGGTTTTTAATTGCAGTGTAGACACACCCTTGGAGCCAGCAGGCTAGTGCACTGTAGATTGACAGCCCAGCTTGCTGTGCGCTAACTCTCTCTCTAGACAATCCATAAAATTCTGCAGTCCTTTCCCTCTCAGCATTATGCCTCTGTGTGAAACAATATTATTGCTATTTTTGTAGGCAAAATTAGGATATAAACATGTTAAAATGTTTGGCAGTAGCTCATGAAATAATAGAATACAGTTTTGGAATTGGTGAATCCAATATACTGTAGATGCTATAATGGGATAGAAGAAATGGAGTTAATACCAAAAAAAAAAAAAAGCTAGATATATCTTATTAACAGCTTAGTGCTGGATTTGCATTTTTGTTTAGCACTCAAATATTGAAGCACTGCAGATGAGCCATAACTTTAAATTCTTTAAAAATAAATAAAAAATAGATAAATGCAGACGATATGCAAATAGTCACCTGGAACCAGCCTATTGTGCAGCAGTTAACGAGAGCTGGAAATTGATGCAGGTGCTCATGAAAAGCCTTTCCTATAGGACTGAATGCCAATGTACAAGTTCCTTCTGAATCTTTCCTTGAATTTATTGCACAGGATATATGAGGTAAACTCAACTTGTGGCTCATTAGCTGGGAAAAGTTGATGCATCTGTAGGTGGGGGAATACATGTAGAAAATTGCAATCATATAAAGAGCAGACAAACAGTATAATTGCACAATACTTGGGCTATTATAAGAAGAAAGAAATAACCTTTTCTATTTCCAGTTTTGCTTGATTATTTAATAAAGTAGGAATATCACCGGCACTTAAGATCATATTTAGATCTTCTAAAAATGACTCCTCCTAGAGTCCCAGATTACAAAAGCATTTTAAAAATCACCTGTTCACTTTCAGTTTGTTTCCTGTCCCGATATTCATGGATTGGTTGTTAGTTATGAAAGAGATTTATGCTTTAAAAACATCTTATTTATTTCCTTCACTTTAACAAGTAACTATAAAATAAGTATCATTTTCCTACTGTGCATTTTGAGTGTCAGAAAAGGCAATTTAAATTGTGAAGCTTCAAAACACTGTTAATGCTGCAATTTTGTGACAAAACACCTTTCTGCTTTCAGTGCCTCTTGCTCTATTTCTTCATTCCTAATGATTTATTCTATTATTTCTTTGACTATAATGGTCAGGGCTCTAAGTGATAGGCTCACAAATTAATTTATTTTAATAATGGCTGCTTCTACCTTTATTTGATGATCAGCAAAGGGGAACTGATCAGAAGTCACATTTTTCCTAGCACCTTTTTGAGATTGTCTCTCCATTCACTCACTGTGTATGAAACCTGAATACTAAGCTGGTAGAGCTTGCAGTTTGCCATAAATGTCTCCAGTCTTGTTAGAGTGCCGACCATTGCCTTCTATACTTGATGACAAGAGGGAAAAACTGTCACAATCACTAACATGAAAATGCAAGTAATGATAGAGATTAGAGAGTTTGTTGATGATTAGCTCAGCTTCATGTGCTCTAAATCCTTCAAATGGAATGAATTCAGTTTCAAGAAAAACACTGTGGTTCAATAAGCTTACCCATTTCTGCTCTCCTCACAAATATACTACAAACACAAGTAACCTCTCAATACTCGGTGTGTGGTATAGACAACTGCAGGCTATGGGATAATACATCTGCCTCACTGAGGAAAAATGTAAATTATCCAGCAACCTGCTGCTGTTTGAAGATATCTAAAGACCATTTAAATTTTAAATAGGCATTCAAAATCCAGAGGACATACCACAATGCTTACTTTATAAATATATTTGCACTGAAAACATTCATGGAAGAATGCACTGAACACACTGGACATTTATAGAAGTACAATGTACTTTCAGTGTACTTTGACAGGTTAAAAGGGATGACCAGCATACAAAAGATTTAGCCTGAAAGCTAGGACATCTGTAAAAAACAAAATATGCACCATATACATACAAACACTGTGTGTGAGAAATACTTTGGTGTATATAATAACACTAATAATATTTAGGTCTTGCATTGTACTTTTAATAATTCAGCCTCAATTAATTATTACCTTCAATATTCACTTTTACAGAAGGGGAAACTAGGGCACAGAGATATGAAGTAGCTTTTCCAAAGTCATGCAGCAGGTCCATGGTAGATCCCAAGTCCCCTGGTCCCTAATCACTACCTCCCCAAGGTGGCTGCTATAAATGCATTTTAGCCAGGATGTATAGCTATTAAAGCTAACAGCAATATTTCTCTCTGGATCAACTGGCCTGCAGGGCCATGAAGGAGCCTAAGCTCCACCAGCCTAAAAAATGATAGTCCTCTAGAGTGCTCCCAAATAGGGGACTCCCAGTCCCATGCCACAGCAAATCTCAACAGGATTTTTTTCTATAGTTTAAATGTAATCCCATTACTGTCTTTTTTTTTTTTTTCACTGTAAATGCATGGCTTTCATTGTGGAGACACACAAGTGTACAGTGTGCCTCCCCCTCTCTGCCTGAGTCTGCACAGAGCCTACAGTGATCATGCTGAGAAACGTGAACTGCCTCTGTTCATTTCGGTGGAGTCTTAACTCAGAAACCTGATGACGATGATTTAAATGTTGACATGTTAACACTTTCATGGCTGATCAAAGCATTTAAGAAAGGAAAGGGATGTTCCTTTTAGGAAGCTCTGCACAATCTGCAGAGACTGCTCCTTTTGGTGCCACTTAGGAGAGGACCACCACATTTTTTTTTCTCACCTGAGAAGGAGCCAAATCCCAGGATCCTGGTAGAGCACAGCAGGAGCTTGTGAGGCCCACTGTGAGTGAGCCAAACCTAGTAGGGCATCCAACACCCTGGAAGCCAAGGCCCAAGATGAGCATGTATGATTATATTTTGAAAATCTGCACTTTCTACTGAGTGGTGTCTCATTTCAGTATCTCAAGTAGTGGAGCTTGGCAGAGTACCATGATTGTTTACCCCTAATCTGAATCTTACGTAAATATAATTTTTAAAAACAGGTATGAGATTTTTCTGCCTTAAGCTAAATTTGAGGGGGAGAGAGGATAGAAAAGCCTACCAATTAAATGGGAATATCCATAAGGCCAAAACCCATCTGAGGTCAGGGGTGTTAGGGCAGACATAGGCAGGTAGGGAGGCCATTTCTTAAGGGCTTTGGGTGATGATGTCCATGGAGTATCACAGAGGGCCTGGTTCCTTTTGTGAATGCCCTGAGAGCTGGAAAATTCTTTGTAGGTCTCAGAACATCCATGAGTTGGGAGGGCTATGCCCCAGGCTCACTGCATATGTGGCTAGACTCTAGCCATACTTTATGACCTGTCTGAAACTCTGCTGTCTCCTGATGACCATGTTTTAATACCTAGCTTTCAGTATCCCATGGGTTTTATTGCAGGGAGACCTGAGTCTTCAGAGAGCCTGAAATAATAGCCTTGACTTTTTATAAGCGAAATATGAAATAAATGTAATTTTTTTTAGAGAGTTCATTTGAAAGAACACATCAAGTAGAATTTGTTCCCTTTGTCCAAAATAGCCACCTTTGTGTTCTCTGATTGCTGCCATCAGTCACAGGTCATCCCATCTCGGCCATCACTGACACCCCTTTCCTCACAACACACACTTTCACTTTTTAGTTCATTCATATTTATTGTACAGCTGTTCTGACTTTTAATTCATCTTTGAAGATACAGAATCATCTAGGAAAAGGCTGCACTTCATATAATCTCCTATCCAGTGCCCAATAAACAAAGATTGGTCATTTTCTTTTTGAGCTGAGTTTGCACGATGTTCTGAGAGAGACTAAAGACTAGCACTTGAATAAGCTATTTGACCTGACTATTGAATACTAGAGGCAATGGCTGTACAAAATGATATTTCAATTTTACCACATTTTCCAGCTTAAAAATGAACTCCAGAAATAAATGTGGAATAATTTAGTTCTGTTTTAACAAATCTATTTGACCTCTATGTCATATGATGACATTTTAATTTCACTGCCTGACATTTAGCAAACCCTTAGTGGTCTTGAACAAGTTAATGATAAACAAAATGTTTTAACATATTTAACTTGAATATATACAAACAAATACAATAATAAATAACACCTTTTGTTTTAGCCTATAAAATTGACTGCAATGGTGATTTTTAATTTTATATTCAGCATTTATCCACAGTCTTATGAGTAATATCTCTCCCTAATAAGAATGGGAATTTAATACTAAGGCCAGGACAACATTAATGATGGTAAAAACAAAAGAACAAACTGCCATGAATATGCCTCAGAAAGTTTAGATTGGTATGATAGTCATTTATATTATTCCTATTGATGTAACAATCATTTATAATATTCCGCAAACTTCTCTCTTCTTCATACCCCAAACCTGGGAAGCCACCTTTATTGGAGTGGTAGTACTATGATGTCTTTGCTTATTTCCTTCAGTAGAATCATGTCCCTGCCAGCTCCTTGCAACAAATCCTACAGGAACAATTCTGAAATACTCTCATTCATTTGGCATAATGGCACAGGGAAATTTTCTGCAACACTAATTACTATGGTTGTAATTTTTAGCCAAAAATGTCAGTGTCTAGGATTTAATTAGTCTTTAGCAGGATTTTTAAACTGACCCTCTAATTTAATTAATTAATTTGACAGCTCTTTTTCCGTAGAACATTGTCAAATCACGTTTTAGCAGATTTTATGTTTTAAAAAGTTAATTGTTGGGTAGAACTGGTTGGATAATACTTACAAGTGATTGCAAAATATTTTTGACAGTAAAACCAGTGAGGTCAGTTCCTGAATTTTTATGGGGAGCTAGTGTTTATTGTTCATGAATATTTGGGTTACTATCAGATATTTGTGAAAGCGTATGCAAAACCCAAAAGTAGAATGAATTTTTGCATGATTAACTTATTCATCCAAAATTCTCATCAGAAGTCATTCATTCTTTGCCATTCATTATTCTCTTGTTTAAGAATTTTCAGACATTCAAAAAAGAAGTGGAAAAATTACCAAGTAACTTAGGTAACCAATCACATCCCACAAATATCTATCAACAAGTAATCAAAGTGAACATTCCACAGGCTGACATATTTTTGTATGGAATACTTGATGAACATTTATATATAACAACTACTTTCGTAGAAATCAGGAATGGTTTGTAAATGAATCATAAATAGGAAAAGGACAAAAACTGAAGGAAGTATTGTTACCAAGAAGTAATTCAACCAGCTCTAATTGTTTGCCACCCTTTCTTAGAAATGTGAACCCTTTCCTTTCCTTTCCTTTCCTTTCCTTTCCTTCAGACTTTGGGCCTGAGCCAGCTCCAACGGAAAGGCTCCCATCTTCAATGGAAGTTAATTTGGCCCCGCTGTCCTCTTCTATTAAAGCAACATTAAGTTTTGACTCTGTTATGAATTAAGATGTAGTTCACTTGGCTATATAACTTAATAACATTTGAACCTTGTCCAGTGTCTTATCATGCCAGAAAATCCTTGTTTGTGCCTTGACATTATGGATGATTCTAGGAATAATTTTTATTAATAAATATCTCCTGCAGAGCCAACAGGAGGAACGCAAAACATTGTAACATTATAAAGCTAAAAGCAAAGAAATCTAGAAATTAGAGATGGGAAAGTCCTAATAAGTCATTTAGTTCTGTTCTATTCTATTCTGTGTAGGGTCTTATTCCACCCTCCTCACCATGGTATCGGAGTGCTTTCCAGTAGTGCGCTAAATAAATGACTAACATCTGTCATGTGTGGTTTGCTCTCTTCTCATGCTCTTACTGCTGGGGAGGGAGGTAAGATGGAGGGAGGTGTGGGGGGAATTGTGTATGCAGTTTGACAGAGATCTTTTTGTTTTTAATATTACATGCTGCTCTGTATTTATCTTAGAGAATGCAAGGTTGAAGAAGTCCACCTTGCACTTGGAGCAGAAGGCAGTGAGGTTTGTGTTGTTTGTTCCTGGAAGGAGTTCCTTCCACAGTCTCAGACTGGCCCATCAGCAAGTTCTGCCTGATGCGCAGATGGGTTTTACCTTTCTGGTAGAATGTTTCATTGTGCCTGGGGAGCAGAGATGTTGATCACAGTTTTCAGCCTGGACTTTTAGGTGATCTTTTAGCTGATGTAGGCCCATTGAGCACCCTGGAGATAGGGATTGAGAACCTGAACTTGATTCAATATAGAAGGAAGCCAATGTAGACAGTGGGTGGCATGTTTGATCAGAAGACTTGGTTAGTTCATCGTCCACTAGGATTTTTCCCAACAGTACATTTTCCAGAGCTTCCACAAATTAGGCTGTGAGATCTTTGAAGCAGGGTTCATCTCTTGATATGTTGTTGTATAGCACCAACCCCAATGAGTCCCCACCATGATGGTGGTGGTGTGGTCTCTGGGTGTTCCTATAATATAAATAAATATGAATGAAAACAACTTCCCTTAAGAGTTGGGTCACAGAAGTATCATAGGAACTGCTACTCTCTCTGCCACTATGCCACCAAGAGATCTCTCTTCATTTGGGATGATCCTTCCATAGCTGGCTATGCCAACATTTGAAATGCTTTCTCCTATCAATGCGAAATGTAAAGCTCTCACTTAGCCAGGAAGAGTTTAGCTCCTTATCTTTATATTTACTTATAAAGTGTCATGCACAGATGGTGCTATATAATAGTACTTTTTCATTTAATTTCCCAGGATCTGAGTGGTATTTTTTAAAAAAATGACTGATTTGTAATCTAGAGGATTTTCTCTGGTGGCTTGTTTTTTTGGACCTAAAATTTTTGCAATGATCATTTTATTATCTAGAGATCTGAAACTTGATCATACTCAATCTTGGTTATTAAATTTAATTAATAATTTAGCAGCTTTCCCTTCAAACAGACCATTGACCAAAACCATGTTTTCTTAGGAAGATTTCTTGCTTGATATTTTGTGGCTGCATCACAGCAGGTTCCAATCCACCATTACTTCCAATCTAGGAAATGAAAAGTTTCCTCTTCCATTAGCACAATGAGTGCTGAGTGACAATTTCTGTGCTCAGGGGCTGTTGTACAGATATTCCTGATGACCTCACAAACTTGGAAATTCAGGACTTTCTGGAATTTTTACATGGTTCTCATTAGAGATGGATTTGAACCAAGATGCTGGAACCAAATATACTCAAATCTGGGGAAGTTCAAATCTGTATCCATGTCTGGAACAGGAGGCTCAGGCCCATTTCTCATTCTAAACAGAAATCCTGTTATAAAGTCAGCTCTCTGCATATAAAGGCAGAACTGTAGGGAAGATTTTTTGTTTGCTCCGTTTTATCTTGACATGAGCCAAAACATTCCTTTTATTCTATTCTCTTCTTTTATTCTCTTCTCTTTCTTTGTGTGACAGTTACTCTGCTGAGAAGTTACCCATTGCTCTTTCCTGTGGAGAAAATTAAAAACAAGCTTTCTGGCAGTTCCAGCTCTGCAGCACATTCTAGATACTGAATTGTGTCATCCTGTTTAAAAGATGGACTTCAATACATTTCCTGAAATGGAAGAAGCTGTGACTTTTTAAGTGCAAAGGGATCAATGAAAGGATGACAAGAATATGGACTTGCCTGAGACTGCTCTTGACACACAAACCTGGACACTGTTACTAGCTGTAGCATACTGTAATTGTCGGGAGTTCATGGCTGAGATTAAAAACTATAAACATGAACATAGCCAAATAGACTAGGGGCATGAATCTTATATTTGTGAGTACAAATGGACAATCAGGTGTGCCAAATGGAAATGGTCAGCTAAAGCATCCCCTCAGTCTGAGCTCTGCTTGGTGCTGGATTGAAGGTGGTTTGGTATTACTTTTGCAGCTTCTTGAAGCCAACTGAAGCCTGGTTTCCTGGAGTCAATTAGAGCAGTGTCAGGGCTGCTCTAAGTTGTGTCTGGATATCTATAGCTCAAAAGGACTGAGTTAAAGTGTTAGGGACTTGCTGGAGAGCAGAAGCCCTCTGGTCACACCTCCTTTGCTGGGAGACAGGATGATGCAGAGATTCTATGGAAGTTCTGTTTCATCTATTGATTCCTGCTATGTTGGGGGAAATAGCAGGAGGCTGGTTAAGCAGGCTTTACTATCTTTTTGCACCTCTGGAGTAGCACAAACATGTCATAGTGGAGCCAAAGATCTGGCCCTGAAAGTCTGAATGAGCATTTCTATGCTTTCTATGAGATTTGCACATGCAATTTAGGCAAGCACTTTTAAAAAAATAGTCTCAAATTCCAACATAATAAAATAACACAGATAATTTTTTAGGTGGTATTTTGTTTAAAATGTGCTTTGATAGCATTAAAAGATATATACTAAGGTATGGGGGGGAGATGAGTTCAGCATTGAAATTTTTGATAGAATGGAAAGGCAAAAGCTGAGATGTATGTAAGGAAGAAACTGAAAGGAAGAAGAAACCAGCTGAGGTGAAAAAACTCTAAGGTATTGGCTAGAGATCAGCAGTAGGAACCAAAAGGAAAGAATGAATTTTGGTGGGATGTTAGAGTAAGACGTGACAGGATTAACCAAGAGCTGGGGCATGTGAGAGACTGAGGGAGAAAAGTAGGTTTGACAGTGGAGACAGCATGAAGAAGATGTGTAGCTCTAAGCCTTAAACTGCCTCACCAGTAGGTGGTGTGGGTTTACCCACAACTAAGACATAACTGGAAGCACATGACTGAATTATCCACTGCTTTTCCTGGGTCTGATAGGTGAAGATTGCCTTCTGTTGCTGCTGAAATGCTATCTAACAGGTTGTTCTCTGCTTCTGCAGAAGTTCTGGGTTGTTTTGCTTCAGCTGCCTACTCCTTACACATATTAAAGGAAAATAGTATTTGTATCTGTCAAGAGTATCAAGCTTCGGTGTGTCTTTAGGTTATTTATTTTTCTGCATACTTGATCTAGTTTTTCCATAAATTTCATTTTGGGTTTCTGTTTTTAATCTGGGATACTTTTCCTTACATTTTTTCAGAAAGATAAGAGCATAAGAACATAGGACTGGTACCACCTCCCTCTCTCCCAGTTCAGAACCCAGTTCCCTGACATCACAGGCAGTCACTTAATATACAACTCAGTTGCTTCCAGACATGCTCTAGGTGCAATCTTAAATTGTTTTCATAGACAGTCACTCTTTTAGAAGTATATTTGGTTTTGACTAGCCTTCTCAGAAGTATCTTAAATGCCCAGCTCTAAAGTCTTGAGGTAAAATTGCTGGATGCACCCAAAAATAGTGTGATGATGACTCCACTCGGAGTCAAGACTGTATTGTAGTCATTTAGCTTAGCACAGATCAGACTGGTTAGGCCTCATAGTGGTATTTCAAGAACCTAGGAGGAGTCCACTAGCTTCTATTGTATGTACAAGACACATTTCAGTATATTTCTCATGTTGCTTGACTTCTCGCTTAGAAGATGAGCTGCCCTCCAGGGTTGATGCCTGGATTGGTGATTGAGCATTTTACAGTATTACATAGGCTTCAGAAGCCCTTGATGCCTGTGTGGGATTTTTGGAGGCCTCCACTTCCACTAGCTCCCACCCCTCAGGTACACCATTCCCTTTAAGCCAGATCACAAAGTCCAGGGCACAGCTGAGTCTGTTGTACACCCTGGTGTTTGCATTATTAAGTGGATGTGCCCACCAGGGCCAGCGCTTCCATTTAGGTGACCTAGGTAGTTGCCTAGGGCACAAGGATTTGGGGGGGCGGCATTTTGCCACCCTTGGCAGCAATTCAGCGGCGGGGGGTCCTTCTGCGCTCTGGGTCTTCAGCGGCAATTCTGTGGCGGGTCCTTCACTCGCTCCAGGACCCGCCGCCAAAGTGCCCCGAAGACCGGGAGCCGCGGAAGGACCCCTCCAATGCAGAATTGCCGCCAATGACAGAGAGCTCGGAAGGACCCCCGCCTAAGGCGCCAAAAACCCTGGCGCCACTCCTGGTGCCTACCTTAATGCTTTACTGGCCTCATGTGTTGAATGGTTGTGGTAGGTTTGTAGTTCCAAGTTTATGTCCATCAGTGGCAATTCTATTGCACCACCAAAGGTTTTGGCGCCCACATGATTGACAGCCATGTAGCAGCATTCCTTGGAACACAGGCTTCAGAATTTGTTGGTCTTCCATTCTACTGATATGTCTGTACAAGAATGTGACCAAAACCAAACTAGTGCTGATAAAGGCAGTTGCTGGGTTTGGCTTAGAGGGCAGAAGAGGGAGGAGAAAATGGAGGAGGAGGGGACATGAGTGTGGAGGAAGTGGGAAGGAAAGTTAATCATAGAGAAAACAAGGTTGGGGGATGAGGCAGCTTAAGAGACTTCATTGTGGATAGGACATAAGCACAGGGGCCCAGAATTCTTACGGATAGGAGAGGGATAAACTACTGTTGTTTTAAGGGCTTTTTATTGTTAGTGCTGGTTTTTGTTCCAGTGAGCATGCTTGGTGGGAAATGTGTGTATCTTTTTTGGGACCTGGTAGCTTCAGGGCATGTTTGTTTATATGTTTAAATAGAACATAGTTTGCCACTAGTGAGTTATAGTTAAATACTAGGTCAGCTTACTTTTACTTTCTTAAAAGTTGTGAAAGTGCTAAAATGCAGGAAACTGTATCAGGTTCTTCGTTATTTTCTGGGACCCATTTCTGATGTTCCATCATTACCTATTCATCCTTGTGTGCCCCTATGGATCTGTGCAAACTGCACACACACACTTTCCTTTGCTGGCTTTCAGCTTGCCTGAGGGTATGAATTAGCTTCAGATACATTTTTTCTCACATGGACATTCTCTTCCTCACATTGAATCTCACCACCACATGAAATGCAATGCTCCATCATTGCAGGATGTTAAGCTCTATCCCAATAACCATTTAAAAACCAGTGAGCTCTCCCTCCTATACAAATTTACTTTAACCACTGCACACCACTTCTCTCGTCTTGCAGAGCCTGGGATTTGTTTTACATTATTGGTCTTATTTGAAAAAGGACTTGGCAGTTGAGATGGTTGTGGACTATTGTTCTTGAGCAGGGAGGTGATTTAACAATTCAGTCACTGAGCTCAGGACATTCTGATCCTTTCACATGCAGAAGCACTGACCCAGGAGTAGAGATCTATTATTACTCCCTTAGGATAAGGATTACAGGAAAGTAATTTCCTTTTATTTGCTGGTAACTGTTGACCATTTAAAATGAGCGTACATGGTGGCAAGTACCATATCCTGTCAAATGTGTACAGTCCAGCATATCATTAGAAGATAAATGCATGGATGATCATTTCTGCCTCACCAGCCAAAGAGCAGGTTACATGGTAATCACTTATATGGACCCACAAAGTGTAATTATGTTTACAGACATCAATACTGAACACCTGATTTCCTCTCTAACATTAACAGTTTTGTCTTCGTACTGTAACAGTACCTTCCAAGGGCAGAATTCCATTAACCTGAGCATATTTGGGGCTCATCAAGGGGAGGGAAAAAAATCAAAGCAAAGAAGGGTCAATGCTTCTTTCAAAATAATTTTTTTACTAAAACTGTAAAGCTTTCCAAAATTGCCATCCATCCTTAGCTGGATTTTTTTCTTCAGCACCTTCACAGTCAGGAAGAAAAGGTCACTGCCTACAAGGCTTGGGTGTCTACAAGTCTATTACAAAGGACCCAATAGACTTTGTGTATCCAGAGTCACAGTCGTTTTTGTGCTCCTTCAAGGTGCTTGTTCTACCTTCAGTAAAATCACCCTCGAACCAATCAGTAAAAAAAGCAGAGAATATGAATCTTTCTGAATCGATAACCTGTACAATAATTACATAAGTATGCTAGTGGCGCACAGCATGTCAAAGCAAATCCCAAGAAACATGATCTCAAAACCTTTAGAAACAAGTAGAAAATTATGCCATTTTATCCACTAGTGCATCTGCATGAGCCAGTGTCAAGATTAGATGGTGTGTGGGCATACTGAATCTTCAGTCTATAGCTTATCCTTTCACAGAATAGGTTTTTATACTTAAATGCATGGATTGTCAGGCTGATAAAAAATTTTCCATTGCCTGTTGGAGAAGGAGAGTTCAGAGATACTCGTGACGAACAAAAACACTCAGTCTCTGATGTGTAGGTGTGTGCCAACCCCCCAGACTAGCTATTCATGCGGCATGCAAAAAGATTCATGGGGCATCATTGTAGAAAGGAAAATTCTTAGGCCAGTTACACAGCTACATGATCACATTGTACACAAAGCCCTGGTCATAACTCATAAACAGCTTGATTGGGAAACTCCAAATTTGCTCATGAGATCTGCCTTCAGAAGCAGGGTGATTCCTATTCTTAAAGCACTTTGCAAGTGCATTAGGAACACTGAATAAAGCCATGTTAGTTTGTGCATGAATTAGGGAGCATCTACTGATCTCTCTACATGTTCCCTAACTAATGCATTAATGCCATGGGCTTTTCAAGAAGTATGTGACCTTCAAATTCCTAAGCATTGGGTCATAGATGTGAAAGTATACAAACTGTTCAAATACTGCAGCTTTTCTGAATTTAAGATGTTTGTGTCCTATGACTGGATTTCTTAAAGTCCTATGAAAAATCCATTCTGAACAGTGTAATTTCATTTATGTAAGATCACATCCTTCAAAGATGGTAAAAAAGGTTATGCTCACTGGAAGTTTGGAGGTTGGCTTAAGCACAGGGCCAGAGTTTCGGTCATTTGAGTTTTCAGCATGAGGTGTTTTGTTTCAGTTTAAACCCGATTTATAATTTTCTTGCTTTCTAATGTTTTGATACATGAACTATGTGCCAGATTCTTGTCCCTGACCTTGCCTGCTTTATACTGCCTCAGCAAAGCAAAGTAAGTGGAAAGCTGCCCTAATGGGGCAGTCAAAGATTCCCTCAGCAGAGGAATTCTTCTCCCAGCGTAGGGGCCGTGTTCAGATGTTCAGATAGGAAGGGGGCACCTGTGGTACTGCTTCAGCTGACATAATTTAAAACTATACTGCTTTAAATTACTTTCAGTCCCTGCCTGGCTCAGGACCAGGAGAGCAAAAAGGTGCCTTAGAACAAGCTTTCTCTCCCTCCCACTCACCTCAGCTGCATCTAGTATAAACTTGTCATAGGTGAGAATCTGGACCTGGATCTTTTTCTCTGTGAGTTTTTCCCCCTTTTAAGTTGCTGGTGTTTTCTTAATGTTAGCCTTAGCCCAGTGTTTTGTTTGGGAACACACTTTTATATTTACATAGCTATTTCAAAGTGATAATGTTACTTGGATAAAACATGAACATTTCTTTGGATTCATAATGTAATAAGATGTAAGCGGTGTACATTAAAATGTCACCACAGCTTGGCTGTCCACTTCCATTGTGACCCACTCCAAAAAATTCGTTAGCAGAGTGGAAACAAAGTTAGAATTAGAAAAACAAACAATAATGTACAGCAAAAGGATCCCCCTTCCCCTTCCAAAATGAACATGTATAAAAGTATCACAGTGAAACCCAGGTTTATCAGTGCGACCCTGAAATCAAACAGCTGCTCCATACTGGAAAAAAAATACTTGTCATTCAGGTGTTCAACTGTATCTTGTTTATGAAGATGCCTGGCTCTTAGAAAGTCTTTGGAAATAAAGTGAACTCGGACATTGCCTATATTTCCTGTGTTCTTGGACTGCCAAGGAGAATGAAAAAATTATTGAAGAGGAAACCTCCCACAGTTATAAATGGCTGCCCTTTGATCATGTTTCTGGACAATCAAGTCACAGCATCTATAGGATTTGACCAAACAGTGAGTTTGGTCCTGGATGTGAACAAAAAAGGTTTGATATGAAGAAGGAAATAACCATTCAGTTTTAAGATTCCTTTATCTTTTTTTAAACTTATTTTTATTTAGTGCCCCTCTTCTTTTTCAGGAGGGCTGTTGGAACAGCCCCATAGCAATATTTTTAATGCCTTAACTTAAAGCTTTTAATTTCTCTCAGTATTTCTTGACAGGTCACAGGAGCTTGATCATCCACCACCCCATTTTTTTGGTCATTTTATATATTTCCCTCCCCTTTAAATCTCTACCAGCTTTCTAGCCAGGAAATATTAGACAGGACATATGCCTCTTTAACCAGCTGGAGGGAATCTCTACTGAGGGATAACAAATCACACCACCCCCCTCCATGAGCTTTCCTTAGGGATGGGATTATGCCACAGTCCGAGGCCCTACTAGGGCCCGATTCTGCCTGTCTTACTTACATCGAGTAGTGCTTTAGGCTTCCATCCTGGATGGTGAATCATGCAGCTGGAGGTGCGTGCTCATACAGCGTCCTGCTTAAGTGAATGGGATCTGCCCCCGTAGTTTGCCTTCCAGTATTGGGGCCGTTGTCTGCAAAGTACCCTCGCTGATTTCAGGGGAACTACTCATGGAGAGACATGCTATTTAATCTAGGGTTCCAGATTGAGACCCTCAGAGTGCCACAGACTGGGATCGGGAATCAAAGCAGGTCTCCCACTCGGTAATACAGACCATTACCACTGTAGCAAATTTAAAAGTTCATTGGTTGTAATTTTTCATCTTCCTTTCATAAACAAGGAAAGAATTAACCTGACATATGTTTTAAGGTGCAATCGGTCAAGTAAAATTGGACTTCTACTAAGTATGAAAGGCAAATGAATTCTTGAGTTCAAGCACCTGCCAAAAAACACTTCCCTGAAACAATAATCAATGCATTTGTTAGAAGGAAACACAAAAGCTTGCAAAGGTTTTTTGTTAAGAGATTCAAGCTTCTTGTTGCTGTCATATCATCATTCAGATAAAGAGTGTGACTGGTGAGATAATGGGGGGAAATTAATATTTGCAAATTATTCACTGAAAAAAAGCCAAAATTCACAACCAAAATTATTAGCAAGGAATTGTTTTTGACCAGCTCTAACAAATAGGGTAACAGATGGCCCTAGACTGAATACAAGGTTGCAACCTACTCAAGGGGATCTGCTTGCTTATGAACAGCAGCTGAACATTGAAAGTGGATTCCATCATGGGAGTCTTCTTTTGTCTTAATGTATATCATTTCACATTTTTATTTTCTACTCTGCATTTTTTTTGAAAAATCTACTCACAAGCTTGCAAATGATTCTTCACCAGTTTGGATTTTGTACCACTTCAGAGACCATTATAGTTTTCCTATAATCACTTCCTTGACTGTGTACCTGCAGAAACCGGTAGCTCTGGAAATAGGATTTGTTAATTAACTAGTGCTCCCTATCTTGGCTGGATGGCATCAGTGGATCACAAAGCTTCATGTTGTAGGCTTTATTGTATTCATTTTGCAACAACTGTGTGCTGAATTTGTTTAAAATCTAGAAGACATCTGTCAGCAGATTATTACAACTGAAGTACAAGTCAAAATTACTTCCTGATCGAGACTGTCCCATTACCTGTTGATGTGGGGACAACATAGAAACAAACTTTATCATTTTCTTTGTATTTTTTAATAAAATATGACCATTTTATTTTACTGTCTCTATTGAGACTGAGTTTCACTCATTTACCCTGGTGTAAATCTGGTGTAGATCCACTGACATCAAAAGAGTTATTCTGGTGTTTAAATGGTGTAGATGAAAGGTGTTTCAGGCCAAATATGTCATAATGTTGCTGAAGATTGATCTAATGCTATGCACTGTATTCATTCTACATTGCTCCTCTACCCAAAGATTTGCGTACAGATCAGAGAGGCTCAAAGGCCAAAAAATGTGATTCTGTTCTAACTGGAGTAACAGCTTTAATGTAGCCATAAAATTACAAAAGAATCTGTGCACACATTGAATTCAAAAGGGAGAAATATTGAGCCAGTTCAGTTTCTTATGACTGAAGAATTTGATCTTTCATAATACCTTATGATAAATGAAATATAAGCACAGTATTAGACTTACAGTGTTATAATCTTTGATTTATCCTACCACTGTTTGTGGAGGCTTTTTATTTATTTATTTCCATGGAAAGAACACTAAGCCACTGAAGAACCAAGCTAGATTTCCTGAAATTGATGAGATGTGGATCATTGTTACAGCCTGGCCCTTTAAGGGAGTCAGATGCTCAGCCTGCTTGTGACTGGCTCCACTGAAGGGAATGAACCATCCGAAGTTTACCTGGGGACAGTTAACTATCTAAGTAGCTGGAAGGTAGTTAATTTAGTAAGCAGCAGCTGAGCCTAATCAAAGATTTAGGGCACGACTACATGTAAAACACAGTAGCAGCACAGATTCATGTGTGCAGCTGTGCCACTGTTGTGCTTCAGTGCAGGTGCTACTACACTGATGGGAGAGCTTCCCCTGACGGCATAGTTAATCCACCTCCACGTTGATGGAAGAAGCACTGTCTACACTGGGGTTTAGGTCATTATAACTGCTTCACTCAGGGGTGTGGATTTTTCACACACCAGAGTGACATAGTTCTACTGAAGTAAGTTTATAGTTTGGCCTAACCTTAGGAGAGGCTTAGTTGGAAAAGCTCCTGAGCAGAAAGGAAGCTCCTGCAGAGAGAAGCTCTCAGGGAGTCTGAACTAGACAAAAAATCTCCTGGTAGGGAGATCTGGGAGAGACCCTGAACAAGCAAAAGAAAGACTTCAGAAGCAATCCAGGCAGTGGAGAGGCTTGGGGCCTTACAACAGAAGCAACTGCTGCTGCTGCTGGATCTTAGAAACTTTTGTTTTTAGACTTTTAAATTTTATATGGGCTCTGAATTAAGAGCCTTAAATCATTGTACAAGTGCTCCTTTCAGAAAGCTTTGTTAAAGGGAGATATACAGCTGTAAAGTTAAATGTTTGGCTTCTCCTTGTGTGGGCTGCTTAAGGGTATGTCTGCGCTGCAAAAAACCCCCACAAAATACCCACCACCCTGTGGCAGCAAATCTCAGAGCCTGTAGCACTCACACTACAGGGCTAAAAATAGCAGTGTAGAGATTCCTACTTGGGCTGGAGCCAGGTTCTGAAACCCAACAAGGGTAGGGGGTGGGTCTTAGAACCTGGGCTCCAGCCCAAGCAAAAATGTCTGAGGCAGGCTACAGCAGGGCCACATGCCACACTGGAGTTCTCAGAAGGCAAGGGTGCCTCTTCTAGAGTCACCTTATCCATTTTATTCATACTGATGGAACATGGATCAAGGAAGTGAAATGCTGTTGTGCCCTCTTTGCTCTGTTATGACACGGGAATAGAGATAGAATCTTATATTTACAAAGATGAGACCTGACTTTTGAAAAACCACGATGAACAGACTTTCCACAGAACACTGAAATCCTCAGTAAATAACAAACCTGATATTTCAGAACTAATGCAGTTCTCCATTGCAAAGAAGCCTTGGCTGTTAACTCCTTGATATTAATTACTTTACCTGATGCTCTGTTGCCAGCTAAATATATTAGGGGCCATGTATTTGGAAAACAGTATTATCTTGTATGTAAAATATAGAAAAAGAATATGACTCAGGCTAGCCTAGTCATAGCAAGAACAACAAAATAGTCTACTGGATTGTCAAACATAATGATCTGAAATAGAAACAGGAGAGTCTCTGTGTCCTTGGACTGATGGAGCTTAGGATGAATTGGATTCACTACTAAATGCACATAATGTAAAATAAAGAAAAACAAGATCTACTTGCTCCAATTAACCATAGGCATTTTTTACTACACAATATTTGATAATTTAACACCATTTAACATTTTCACATCTGGATACTTCTTCTTGGTGGAGTTCTTGTGCTAGCAACTTGTTCCAAGGGCTTGGCCAGGGCTCTAAGCAGAGCTATTTGTAGCTGTTTTTTTCACCCCATATGATCTTACTGAAAAGGGTGCACCAGCTGTATTCCCATCTGAGTCCATTCTTGACACTTACGTCAACCTGAATGGCCCACTTAAAACATCCCCTACTTCTCTTACTGCCTCTCTTCTTTATTAAAGTTATTCCTTACTCTGTATCTGCCTCAGTGTCTCTCTTACGAGAAGCCATTCTCAACTTCATCTCCCTCCTGCATAAAGTTATTCCTTACCCAGGGCTAGCTTCCTCATTTTTTATTGAAGACACACATCATTTCAGTATCTGCCTTTACCTCTTGTCTTGTTGAAACCTTTCCTCAGTGTCAGGTTCTCTCTCTTATGTACAACCATTCCCCATTTGTGCCAGCTCACATCTTAAGTCATTCCCAACATTTCTAGGAGGATAAGCAAATGGCTACTTGACTCAAGGAAAATGAACTCTGACTAGTAAAGTAACTGGAAAATGTGTTACAGAGAAATCTATCAAAAATTCCCATCCTCATAGGCCAATTTTATTTCTGCCCCAAATCATAAGGTAAGGACCCAGAGAGAAAGTCTCTTCTTGAATCTAGGGCATACTCCAAAGTCTGCTGTTTCCTCATGACTGAACATTAGTAAGTAGTATTTATTTGACCATTTATAAAATACTGCTTTTTCACTATTTAAATTAGTAGCTCAAAAAGGGATTGGAGATTTATATAAAAAGGCAGAAACCCAGCATTGTTATAATTAATGTCAATGACAATTTTGGACAGTGTATTGAACTTTGTGCTTCAGAGATTATCCTAATATCTAACTATTAGAGATCAGGATGAACCCTAATGTGGGTGCAGATTATTCCGTAACTGCAGAGGCAATACGGGGGGGGGGGGGAAGGAAGGGAGGACACAGGCAGCACATGGGGTCATATCACACCCCCACTGCTGATTTGCTGCTTGGCTTGTACTGAGCACGCTCAGTAACATCTGCTGAAGCGGCTGCCTCACTCTGCCCCCCTCTATCAGCAGGTATGGGTCATCTCCACATAGCTGCCTGCTATGGGGTTCTTACATCTTCCTCTGAAGTACCTGGTGCTAGCCACTGTCAGAGACAGGATACTGAACTAAATGGACTTTGAGTCTGACCCAGTCTGGCAAGTCCTGTATGTAACTGCAGGAAATGTCTGATGAATGACTTATATAGCTGAAAACTACAGAGCATTTAGTTTAATGTATAAATACAAGTTTTTACTTTATTGATAAACATTACCGCCATAGCACTGGTTTCTCCTCCCATAGGAAGAGGCACAACTGCCACTGACTTCAATGGGATACAAGTGCTAACTTGAGGGCATGGTGCATACCATTGAAAATATTGGACCAGAACACAACAGAAAAGTTGCTAGGTCTTACTCTTAATATCAGTTCGGAGATGGGTCAAGGTCCTGGTTAAAATGCCAATCAGCTTCTAGCTGTGAAGATCATAGTCCAGCTTCACTAGTAAAGGTATCTGTGATGATTACGCTGAAATAAGAGAAACTAGAGTCACTTCATGTGTTCCACCACCAGGAGGGGCCATAGCTACAACGATGAATGTGTCCTTGACGTGTCTCACACCAGTATCTTTCCTGCATCTAAAACAAAAACAATTTACAAGGGCTTTTTTTTTGTGTAATTACCAAAACTGAACAAATTTCCCCTCTTCCCCTCCATGTGTCCGGTTTAATAGCTAATATAAAACACACCATGCTATCTTGGTGGTGCTAACTGCACCTCAGAAAGCATGATAAAGTCATATCCACAAAATAAGGGCTGGCTATGCTGTTTACTGCAAATGAAGGAGGGGAAGGGGAAGAGAAGGGGAAGCTTTTCACTTTGTTATTAATAGGTAACTGTCTCCATCTGAAGCCTCTGATGCTGTCAGAAAGAGCTCTTTTCTAAGGCAAATAGATGCCTTATTGTCATTCTAAATGTTTAAGTTTTAAATCACTGTCCTTGGAGTTTAGTTAAGCATTTAAGGAGTAGCAAATTAAAATTTACATTCTCAAATTACTGGAAGAAGGCAAATCCCTCAACTATCAGTCAGTGAAAAATGTTTAAACAATAAATTGCTGCTTCCGTATGTCATCTCCTTCCAAACAAACAACACCCCAACAGCAAGATGCAGTGATCTGTGCAAGAGCCCTCCAAGGCAGCATTTATCCTCCAGAGGCCATCATGTTCAATTCAGCAGTGTGGGGAAAGAGCAAGTATGGATTGAGGAAGGGAGGGAACAGCCAATACATTCAATATATACTGTGAATTTACACACAAGTGATCAGGTCCCTTTTCCTTTGTTCACACATTGTGGCCTGATTCTCCGCTCTGTAACTTCACTTTTGTGCCCTCACAACTCTGATTTCAGCAGAGTTACCCAGGCAGAGCACAGTAGAGATTCAGTCCTACTTTATTTATTGAGGCTTTCTGTGACTCTCCTTTTGTCTCTGAAAAATGAATACTCTTTTTTTATTGGGGTTGTTTTGTTTTATTATATTTCAACAAGACCCAAGAGCAATCCCAGCCAGGCTTGTTGTCTATTTCTTCTCCCTCTGTGCATGGCTACATTCATCTTTAATTCCCACCATCCCTCGCAGCAGCAGTCTCTCAGATCTCAAAATTCATTTAACTCAAATTGGGTAAATTTCAACCTGAAATGTGCCCTGGACAAAGGTACAGAATGGATCACAATATGGGAGACTTCTACTGCTCCTCAACATTTCTTCTCTTTTTCTTGGGGATGAGGAGGACAGGGACATGGAAACTGTCTGAGGCCTGGTCTACACTATGATTTTAGGTCAAACTTAGCAGCATTACCTCGATTTAAGCCTGGACCCGTCCACACAATGAAGCCCTTTTTTTCGACTTAAATAGATTTCTTTACTCCACCTCCGATGAGGGGATTAGCTCTGAAATTGACCTTGCCGGGTCGAATTTGGGGTAGCGTGGATGCAATTCGACGGTACTGGCCTCCAGGAGCTATCCCAGAGTGCTCTGTTGTGACCGCTCTGGATAGCTCTCTCAACTCAGATGCACTGGCCAGGTAGACAGGAAAAGGCCCGCGAACTTTTGAATTTCATTTCCTATTTGGCCAGAGTGGTGAGCTGATCAGCACAGGTGACAAGGCAGAGCTCATGACATGATGTGCACATTGCCGGGGCACATTGCCCGGCCCGTACTTTGTGAGAAATCTATATCCATGTCTATGTCCTCATCACTTTCATCACCACACTGCCGTCGCCTCCTCGCCTGGTTTTGCTTTTGCAGCTTCTGGTTCTGCGCTGAAAAAGGGCATGAAACAGTTGTCTGCCATTGCTCTGATGGAGGGAGGGGCGACTGACGACATGATTTACAGGAAATTAAAATAAACAAAAGGGGTGGCTTTGCATCAAGGAGAAACACAAACAACTGTCACACAGAATGGCCCCCTCAAGGATTGAACTCAGAACCCTGGGTTTAGCAGGCTGTTGATTTCACAAAACAAATCAGGTCAATTTCTTGTTTTGATCCACTCCATCTATCTTTTACATCTTGGGCTGGCAGCAGATGGTGCAGGACAACTGCTAGCTATCGTCATCTCCTGGCTTCTCACCAGAAGATGCTGCAGTACGACTGCTAGCCATCATCATCTCCCGGGTGCTCGACAGAAGATGGGAATGACCTGGCTGAGTCACTCCCATGTCTGCCCAGGCACCCCTGACGGACCTCACCAAGGTTGGCTAAAAGAGCACCCAGGAGTACAGTGACGATGGCTACCAATCGTAATGCACCATCTGCTGCCAAAAGGCAATGAGCTGCTGCTGTGTAGCAATGCAGTCCCAGGTCTGCCAGCACCCAGGAGACATATGGTGATGGTGAGCTGAGTGGGCTCCATGCTTGCCGTGGTATGGCGTCTGCTTAGGTAACCCTGGAAAAAAGGTGCTAAGGCATTGTCTGCCGTTGCTTTCAGGAGGGAGGGAGGGAGAGGAGGGCCTGATGATATGTATCCAGAACCACTTGTGACACTGTTTTTGCCCCATCAGGCATTGGGATTTCAATCCAGAATTCCAAAAGGCAGTGGAGACTGCGGGAACTGTGGGATAGCTACCCACAGTTCAACGCTCCGGAAGTAGTCGCTAGCCTCAGTACTGTGGACGTGGTCCTCCGACTTAATGTACTTAGAGCATTTTGTGTGGGGACACGCACAATCAACTGTATTAAAAAGATTTCTAAAAAACTGACTTCTATAAATTTGACCTAATTTCGTAGTGTAGACGTACCCTCAGACCCTGAAAAGCAGCAAGTGTGAATGGACCAAATCAGTCTCTCTGTTGGTTCAGTTTTTTACTGCTTGCTGTTAGGACTAGAAAACTGCAGAGGTCCATTCAGGCACAGAAAAAGCAAGGGAGAGATTGTGACCTGAAACAAAACGCTGTGTAATGGTGCTACCAATAAGTTCCATTGCATAGCCCCTCCAAGCAGGTATGTAAGGGCTGGTCTACACTATGGGGGGAAATCGATCTTAGATACGCAACTTCAGCTATGTGAATAACGTAGCTGAAGTCGAATATCTAAGATCGGATTACTCACCCGTCCTCACTGCTTGGGATCGATGTCCGCAGCTCCCCCTGTCGATTCCGCAACTCCGTTGGGGTTGATGGAGTTCCGGAATCGATATAAGCGCGCTTGGGGATCGATATATTGCGTCTAGATGAGACGCGATATATCAGTCCCCGAGCAATCGATTTTAACCCACCGATAAGGTGGGTAGTCTAGACGTAGCCTAAGTCACTGCAACCAGATAGGGGCAGTGAAGCCTTTAGCTGTTTGGCCATAATGACAGTGCTCTACCATTTTCTTTAGTGACAGTCTAGGTCCCTAATAGCTAGAGTTTATCCAGACACCCAGTTTTTCCCATGAAACATTTAAATTTTTTTCATAGAAAAATTTCTGAATGAAATGAATAGACATTTTCATTTCAATTCAAACTGAAATTTTTGTTTTGTTCATTTTTTGTTTTTGGATTTTGGATTTCCTCCCTTTTTTCCACCGAGTGCAATAAAAGGCATGATAGCTGATGCCTGGTTTTTTTCCCCCCCCACTTATTCCTCCTGTACATTTTTGTTTTTTATTCCTTTTTCCATTCCAGAGTTTCAAAACTTTCTGTACTTTTGGATCTTTACAGAGGGGCAAAATTACAGTGTTTCACTTTTCCTTTTCCCATTCTGTAATTTTTACAGAGTTTAAGAAGTTCTGAAAAATTACAGATGGAAAAAGCAGGAGAGTAAGAGGGAGGAAACAAACTCTGGACATTCTTCATTTCATTATTTCACTCCCAAGGAAAAAGACAGGGAAATGGATATTTGGAAGTTTGAATATTTGAAATATTTCCAGTTTTTAATTTGAAACAAAGCAAAATGAAATTTTGAAACAAAACAATCAAAAATTCAAAATAATTCATTAAAAAAACATTTTTCCCTGAATATTTTTGGGTGAAACTCTATTTTTGGCCAGGAAGATTTTTCAAAAACATTTCAAGCAGCGCTAGTAAGGGCCTTATCAGTGGTGCATGATTTATCCAGTGGCAGAACAAAAATTATTGTGGGAAGGACAAGTCTATAGATCTGCTTGTGACTCACAGGTTGAAAAGGGAAATAGTGCATTAAATTGTGTTATTTTCCAGGAGTACTGATGTAAATGTAAGAGTAGCAGGACTCCTGAAATGTTAGGATGACTCTTCCTACCTCACCATTTCAAAAATAATATTTCCCCGTTTCACAGAGCATGTTTAATGCCATACCATCATTTGTGAACTGGAGGAAACTGTGTTTTAAAATGTTTTCAAATGGCGGAGGGATGTTTAAAAGTGGTGAGAAGTAACTATATAACATTCCAGGAGTGCTGGCATACAGTGCTCGGGAAAACAGTAGGATCTGAAAGAGAAAGAGACTGAGAAATAGGAGTGGGAACTCTGTTTGGTTTCCAAGTGGTATCCCTCATTCCCCTAGGTAGAAGGGGCTAGGGCCACCAAAGGGTACACTGCAACTGGGAGCAAGCTGCCCAGTTCAGGAAGACAGACTCATGCTAGCCTAGTGTGCTAAAAATAGCAGTGTGGTGGACTTTGCTGCACTGGCAGAGGCTCGGGCTAGCAGCCCACGCTCAGAATCTGGGTGGCTAACCTGAGCCTCTGCCTATACAGCAATGTCCTTAGTACTATTTCTAGCATGCCAGCTCGAGCCCTGCTATCATGACCCTGTTTACCCGGGCTGGGAGTCTGGCTCCGAGCTGCAGTATAGATATATCACTAGAGGCAGCATCTGTGAGGGAGGAGCCACTCATGTAACTGTCGAGTAATGCACATTAGCCAACTGAAGACTCACCAATGAGAGGGTCTGGAGGGAGTTTCAACCAGCCTTCTGGGGCTTGAAAAGGGCTATGATGTGGTGTAAGGCCTTTGAGCATGGAAGCTGTGTAAGGAGAAGCAAGACTCTGGAAACCCAGTGTTTTCCCTTTTTACATGGAAAAATACTGTATATACAATCTAACAATAGACGCTGGAGTGATGGTGATTTAGCCTTGAAGCCTCTTACCTCTTGGAAGATATGTCATTCTGATTTGTGAATCCAAGGAGAAAAGTATTTGTCCATTTTGCAAGACATGTGTTGAATGTATTGTATATTTAATACACAGAGTTCACTAGTGCAATTGTGAGGTAGAAATCAATACAGCCAAGTATGTTCTGAATTATGGGATGGCTGGGGCAGAACCTTAATTTTCCCTCCTCGTCCCTTGTGCAACTCAAACTGCCCTTTATAAGGAAGGATCCCACAGCGCTGGGGAATTTTACAAACCTTTTTCTTCCTCAGTCTTCTAAAACAATGTTAGATGATGAAGGATAAAAATGAAAATTAAACCTCTGAAAGTTAAAGGAAACTACTAAATACTTTCCCAAAAATCAGCATAAAAAAAGGCTTGCAACATATTCTTCTTTTTTGATTTTGTGCCTGCCAAGTGGGCTCTTTCATTAATAGATCAAGTATAAACAGCCCACACAGCTGGCTCTGGTAGTTTTCAAAATATGATATACATAAATTTAACTTTATAATCTCATGATTAGTTCTACAGTGTGAAGAAATAATAAATGATGTAGTGTGTTATGCAGTCTCATGTGCTGCCAGAATATTTTAGTGCTTCACCAACTTTGATTTGCAGTGTGTGTGTGTGTGTGTGTGTATAAGGAGTATTTACTTGTCTCTCTTCAATCTGCCCCACCTTCCACTAACCCCACAAGGAAGCCACAAACCTTGCAATGCTCCCAGAGCAAATTATTCCTGCTCCAAGGCACTTGCTCTGTGTTGGATGGAGTTTTGACTCTTTGGGAGGGAAGTCTCCAGTTCAAATTCAGCAGTGATCTGTGTGATGTCCTGCCCCTTCAAATGGTTGGGCACTCTGTACTCAGTGCAGAGCCTCACTTCCATTTGCTCCTGTTTGTTTCCAGAACCATAAAGTCACCACAGCAGGCAGCTGTGTTTAAATCAGCTCTCCCTGCATCTATCTCCTTTGCTGCTGAGTCAAGATATAACAACCTCTGACTTTTTTGGTTATACAGTGCTGATGACATGTAGATATATATATAGCTGTAGAATCTTACACAATTTTATACATAAAACTGACAAAATACAACAAGAGGTTTTTTATTCTTCAAAAAAGAAATTATAATGGTAACATACTATTTAAATATGTAGGGAAGGAAAAGAAAAAGAGAGAAATGATGAAGACATGAATAGGTAAGTAGAGCAGGGTAAATTCATCAATTTTCCCCTAGGTTTCCCTATTTACATAATGTTTTTCATTTATTTAAATAATTAGCAAAATAACACCAGGTGTGCAAACATATATGTCTTCTCAGAATACAGCTGTGCAGCGTTGCAAGATTCCAGGCCTGTTGCACTGATTCCCACATGTGGAGAGAAAGTCAGGATTTTTCGGTCTTTTACAAGTAATTGAGCAGCCAGCAGCAAAGTTCAATTACCCCAGGATACATGATTCTGGAGAGAAGGGCACTGAAGCCTGTCATTTATAAAAATGTGATACAGAACAAGTGACCAAGAAGATGCTAATTTTGGACGTGATCAGAGTGAATAAGAGTAAATATGGTAGCACTCAGCTATATTTTCTCGTTCCTATGATACAGATCCCAGGAAGCTGTGATCAGCTTATATCAGAGGAGTAGTCGTGTTAGTCTGTATCCACAAAAACAACTATGAGTCCAGTGGTATCTTAAAGATTAACAGATTTATTTGGGCATAAGCATTCCTGGGTAACCCCCCCCACTTCTTCTGGTTTTTTTTACCCAGGAAAGCTTATGCCCAAATAAATCTGTTAGTATTTAAGGTGCCACTGGACTACCCACTCCTTGACACTATGGCCACCATGATGTGGATTTTCTTCCACGTGGCTCAGTTCTCTCTCCCCTCCTCTTTAATATCTACATGAATAATCACAAGAAACCACAGACTCATCATTTGCCACCTATATGGCAAACCTTTTCTGTAGATCTCCTTTTTCTCTGATAGAGCCATCATGAAAGTGTTCTATACCTGGAAGAAAGAAGCTGATGGATGAAGAACAGTTGGCTCAAGCTAAACCCAGGAAAGACGCAAGTAATGTTTGTAGGAAAGAGAAAATACTTTGAAGAACTTGCAAAATTCAAGTCCTTTGTCTATGATGGGGTTGTCAGTGTTGTGTGATCATGCTGGATTCCTGGATGCAGATCGCCAGAATGGTGAGGAAGGCTTTTTTCCATTTTTGACTGGCCAACAAACTTCTCTTCTCAGATGAGGACTGTGACCCATCTTTGTGTCTTCTCCAGGTCAGAGCCACCACAACACACGCTATCTAGAGTTGAATATGACCATTTCAAAAAAGGCTGCAATTGGTGTGGCATGCAGCGCGAACCAGCCTCATAAGCAGCAAAGGCCACAGTGAACACATCTTTACCTTTGTTTTGCAAACTTCACTGCTTTTGGATCAGAAATCAAAATCTAGGTCATATTCAATAAAAACGCTCTAGAGATTGGGGTTGGACTATATCAGGGACTGCCATCTCCTTCCAAGACTATAATATTTCACTGGGACCATGGAAATGAAGAGACCCAGGTTTAAAGAGTTGAGGACAGACTGCTCTCAGTGATCTGGATCCTGAGGGACTGGTTACATGAAGAAATCAAACTGAAGACAAGCTTGATTGTGTTTAGGTGGGCATTTAACCTGCAGCTTTTTGATAGATCCTTTTCTTAGGAATGACACCTGTAAATAAATCTTTGAACATATAAGTGCATATTCTCCATAGAGAGAAACAATGTTTGTTAAAAGAAATTAATTTATAGTGTTAAAAAAACAGAGATGTGTTGGGAGTTCCTCATTTCTCATGGATATTGAAAAATTACTCACCTCATTCTGCCTCCATCTAGTCAGCTTTTTTTCCTTATCATCGGCACAACTCTATTTCTGTGCTTCCCAGAACGTTTAGCACTTTACCTCAGTTGAGCACATCTTGACATCTTTCTCTTCCCATCTTGTAGCCTCGCTGTAACATATGGTCTACTAGATATAAATGCTCAACTGCTTAAATATCTTTAAACTTGCTAGAATACAGAGACCCAAGTATATAACAGGTGCACCAATGAATTTCAGGATGAATTCACTGCTACCACAGAAGCACGATGATATCTCTCATAATCAGATTTATTCAACCATTCCCGTGGCGTATACCTGTATGTTGGCAGTGCATTTGATTATAGCGCGTGAGACTTCCTGGTTCCAAAGGAAGATCTCTGTTCCCTCATAAGAGTACTTTTAGTTCCCCTTCCCACTCCCAGTTTTTGCATGGCTTTTGTTTGCTCTTCAAAGCATTTGCTAGCATATTTAGGAGACCTTCTCACAATAGATGTAAATGTGTTAAATACAGACACAAACAAATAAACCTAGAGAAACAAATAGAAGTGCACCTTGTGGGTTCTCAATGGATTTTAAACAGATGACAAAAAGGGAATTAAAAGTGATAACAGCTTGATCTCTAGAAAAGTTAGCCGTGCTTGTTAATTTCTCTCATACAGAGATCATTCACAATTCTCTCTAGAGGGTGCAGCCTTCCTCATGCTGTGGAGTCAGATGGATCAGAGCATTCAGTCAGGGGAGCATGACCAAATGACCCTCCCCTTCAGCTTCCTGCTAGGTGGATATATTCCCAGGGCCAGGTACCAGATACTGGCTGTAGGCCTTTTGCACAGCTCTGGCAGCACAAAGGGGATAGAACCATTCTAACATGGCAGTTAGGTATTTCCTTGAGGAATCTTTAGGTGGAGTAAGACTGGCATAGATGGAAATATACCACCTGCTTCTCCCCTTGCCCAGAGGTGAAAGTAAGCTGGTATGGGCCGGTACGAAGGACCGGTAAGAAAAGGAGAGAGAAGCCTGCTCCCTGCATAAGAATAGTTTAAACTCAGCTGTTCCCTGATGGTTCAGCCCCCAGGGCTAGGTTTCTGGCATCCTTGTTAATTGCACTCACAGTAGCTGGGGAGAGGGGGTCTAGGGGTGGGTGTGTTTGACCTTTTCTGCCCCCGGGATGAGGGGATCTCTCCAATACTAATATACACAACAAATACAAGCATTTGGCTGCACAGCTTAAATCCGGAGCTAATAAAAGCAGATGGAAGGGGAAAACTCACTGTCACATTGGTTTCTCGTCTCCTCCCTCCCCCTCCTCCAGCCAGACTGCAGACAAGGCTCTGCATTCCTCTCCCCCTCACCCCCCCCGCAGAGGTTCTCCTCTAGGCTCTAGCTTGCAGTACAGACACTGGCTGAGATGCCTACTGCTGCTGCCTGCAAAAGAACCGTTTATACTCAGCTGTTCCCTGTGCAATTCAGTGCCCAGAGTTAGGAGCCGTTTCTGGCATCCCTGTTAATTTCACTCCCAGTTGTTGTTGGGTGTGTGTGACCATGGCAGGGCAGTTCCTTTCTGCCCCCGGGATGAGGGGATCTCCTAAACATAATCAAAGTTAGGAACCATTTCCAAGTTCAAATCTATCTCATTCCCTCCCCAGCAGAGGACCACGGTTGTGATGTCCAACCTGCTTGCAGATCCTCTTTGAAATGTTACTGTTTAAAAAAAACAACACAAAAACATGGAGAACATGGTAGAAAGATGTGTCATGATGACTAGGGTTTATTTTGGGCAAAGCAATTTTGCCAAAGCAACTAAATATTCACAGGGAAAACAAATAGCCCCCATAGACAAAACCACAAAGGGACTGGAGGGGAAAACTGAATATTCAGGGAAATTATTGTGCCTCCTTTGAAAGAAATAGTAGTTTTCATTCCAGTCCACCTTCTTTACATATTGATTTAAACACCTGAAATGTCCTTAGGACATTGGGTGCAATCTCAGATCTCTTTTTGTTTTGTCCTGCCTGCAGAGTGCAGAGGCTGAAATTGACAAAACTTTCTCTAAATATCTTGTGTATTTCATGAAGGCTATTCCAGTTGTTCTTCATTCACTCCTGATTTCCCCTCCCCCGGCTCCCTCCCTGGCTGGCCGGCTGTGGTTTTTGCCTTGGTTACTCCTTGGCAGACCCAGCCCAGCGGCACCTGCTGGCTCTCTGCAGGCAGCAGCCCACAGGGGCTGGTTGCTGGGGTCGCTACTGGTCAGTGACAGACTGCAGCTGCATTGTTTGTGACACATTCATACACACACACATACATACAGTCAGAGGTGAAAGGTAAGCCGGTCAGGTCCGGCGTACTGACAAAAGCCAGTACGCTGTGCTGGACCACATCGACTTCCAAGGCGGGGATTGAAAGGGCTTTGAATCCCTGCCTCATCTGGGGTTTAAAGGGCTCAGAGCTCCCCATGGCTGCGGGCAGCCCATAGCTCTTTGAATCCCGGCCAAGGCTCTGGCGGCCAGGCTGGGGCCAGGATTTAAAGGGCTCCGGGCTTCCCTCAGCAGCAGGAGCTCTGGGCCCTTTAAATCCCTGTCCCAGCCCCGCAAAGCTCGGGGTTCCCCCTGGCTGCGAGAGCCCCGGGCCCTTTAATTTACCCCTAAGCCCTGGGGGGCTCCCAGCCACCTCTGCAGCTGGAAGCCCCTGGTTGATTTGAAGGCCCTGGGTCTCCCAGCCACAGCTGGTTCCCCAGTGTCTTTAAATCTTGAGAGGCCACGCCTCTTTCGGATGAGACCATGCCTCTTCCAGATGAGGCCACGCCCCCCTCAGGACTCCGGCAGTACCGGTAAATTCTGTGAATTACTTTCACCCCTGCGCTTGCCCCAGGTATTGGGGGTGTTCCCTGGCCAGGCTGGGAGCAGGGAGAAGTCGAGCAAAAGCACTATGCACTCCAGCAGTTGTAAACCGGCACAAGGATCCTTAAGAGACTGCTGTAGCTGCTGACATTGGGAGCAGCCTTTAGCCTGAGGACTAGGGAAATGAAAAAGTGACTTAGAGAAGTATGTGCAGACTGGGATCCTGGCTCTAAAGTTCTCTTGATTATTTAAATAAAAACAAAATGGGTGAAATTCCAAATTATAATACAAACAATATGAACATTGAGTTTCTAAGAGTTTATGATTCTTAGGGAGATTCATGCACAAAAATCAACAGGGTGGGTTGGATTGAAGAACGCTCTTGTGGCAGGGTGTATAAATCCTGCACCGCTGACAAAGAGGTTAAAGAGCTGCTATGGGCATGGCTGGACATTTTTTCTGTCTCCAGGTTTCACTACAGGGAAGTAGTAAACATTATGCAGTTTAGGGAGGGGGAAACCACTATAAAAAATAAAGGACAGACAAGATAAACACGCTTACAAGTTAGCAATCAATGAAAAATATGTTAAATATACTTTCTAAAGACAGGCCTTTACTAGATATGAATGATTCTTCTTCCAAATCAGAGGAAATTGACATATCCAGCTTATAATGTAACATAAAGGGTGACTGAATGGTCATGTTACTGCTTTACATAGTTCATCCACAGGTGAGGAGGCTATTTCAGCACACAAGGTGGCCATTGATCTTGTAGTGCATGTCTTGATTCTGGAGTGGGCAGTAGGGCAGTGCTAGTCGTGGTAAACCTTTTGCCTAGTTGGTATTCTCCATTGCAGTGACAGAGCTATTTAGCAATAGTAGACTTGGCATCTTTTGTCTGCTGCATCGAAGAAGAAAAAGAAAAAAGAAGGCTGAAGGACCTTCTGAGACAGCTTAGTCCTCTCCAGGTAGACTCAGGCTGCCTTCCTGATGTCAATTCATGGGAGAACCTTTCCTTCTCAGATACCGGATTTAGGCAAGCAGAAGGAAATAACAATCCCTGGGAGTTATGGAATTCTGTATTCACCTTTGAGATAAACTCTGAGGATTGCATACCAGCTTGTCTTTGTGTATTGTGCATGATGTTCAAGTGACAGAGTTCTTAGTGCAGACATTCTTTGTTCTGAAGTCAGGAAGTTGACTTTAGAAGACAGAAAAGCTACTGAAACGGGCTGATGGAAAAGGTTGGGCTCTGATGAAGTACAGGGCCTTGTGCCAGCAGATCTATCCTATCAGGCATTTTTAATGGCTTTGCCAACAATATTTTGACCACCTTAGAAAACCATGGCCTTCTTGGGCAGTGAGCAGATACTAGCAATACCTCGGCTGCTTGCTCCTGTGGCTATGTTATCAGACAGTATCAGCAAATATTTGCTTGTTATGGACTGTCATAAGGAAAAAGAAGAAGAAAAGGAAAAAAAAGAACCAGCCTTACTGCATGCCAGGTGCCTAATGCCTCATTCCCGCCTCTCCCAAAATTCCTGCTTATGGCATATACAGAGGATAACAAGAATGTTTCTGACAGCTAAAGTGTCATTTTCCGACTGAAGTAAATAGGACTTCTGCCATATTCATTAGAAATGGGGTGGGGGAAAGGGAGAGGGAGAAGAGATTTTTATGAGTCTTTAATGTATATGCTCAGTTACTATTTTCAAAGTTCAATACCTCATCAGTATCAAATACTGCACCACTTGTACTGATGTGGCAAATGGCAAGTTCAATTTCAATTTGGGCATGTATTCTATAGCTTGGAGAAAACAGCACATTTGAAATCACTTAAATTACTATCATGTTGTTTCTTTATTTTTTGCATTTGTATCACAGAAAAGCAGAATAGAAGATTTAAACCATTTGTGTATTTGCGCTGAGGTGGGGAGGAAGGGCAGAAGTTCCCTGCCAGGCTCAGATACCACGCCAGGTTTCAGGCCTTTCTATTTTAGGGTGTGCAAAAAGCACACAGGCAAAGACTGCAAATAAAGTTGCAATAAAACTTCAAACATTTCATTAGAAAACAAGAACTTCAATGAGTGAAAACGTGTAATGATATTCTGACAAATTAGTTCCTAGAGAAGCTTTAAGTATGTGTTATCTATGATAAAGAATGATTCAGAAAATACAATTTTTAATTAATGTTCCTTTGTCCTAGTAAATAGGAGTCATTTTGTTCAACTTGAGATGTATATATTTAAACCATTAAAAAAAGCCATTAAAAGATCTCGCTGTTTAAAGCATTGCTCCTTTCGACTAAGATTAGAGCACTTAATGGAGCCTCCATGTCTGTTTTGTACTTTTCCATTACTAGATTTTAAAAAATATTTATACATTTGCGAGGCTTTCTCTTAAACTACATAACTTTTCCTCACCAAAATGTAATAGACATAAACCAGCAAGATACTGAAGTCTTTCTGACAACAATATTCAACCAAATCATGTAAAAAAAATGCATAGCTCTGTTTTACACTGCTTCTCCAAATGCTGGGTACAAAATAGAAGTGTTTTCAACTACATTTTAACCTTAAATAAAATCATTCATTGAAAGAAAAGTGTTTCAGTCCTTAACAACCGAGAAATAAAAATTTATTTGAAACAGTTTTATACCAGGTTAAACACTAATGGTGTTTTCTTAAAAACATGAAAATGCATGTTGTGTCACTCTCAGCTGTAGGCTTCATTTTGTTTGCTGTTATTCACTGCAACATATAAACCTTTATTCCTTTTCCTATACAGGGAATCGTGTAACTCAGAATGTTTTCCTGTTGTGACTGAGAAGATGAGGAATTATAAAAGACTAACACTACAATTTAATGCTTCAGAGGAACAGTGTATATCATTACTCCTCTGTAGTCAAGCACGCTAATTAATATTTATTGCACCTGTCAAACCAGTAGCCATGGTCAATCCATTGCTGCAGCAGTTCAATGGGAGGCTGGGCACCATATTTCTCCTTGGCAGGCATGTTTAGGTCATCAGCAAAGACAAAAGCCCTTTTCCCTAGTGGAGCACTGTAAACCCTCTTCTTTCTCCTGCAAAATTAAATCATTAATTTTATTCACATTAATTTTCATCCTCATTTGAAACTGCAGGAAAAAAAATAAGGAAAAAACACACTTTAAGGGGAACCTGCCTAACATTATTATTAGAACTGATCCTTTTGGAATCCATGACCTTTCATTTTTTATCAGATGTGCCTTAAAGGTCACAGAAACATGGGGAGACATAGTTATAAATCCACATGGAGTTTAATCAAAGATGGCAAGCCATTCTGAAGTAAACAAGCTAATAAAACTATTCCAGTTAAAACCTTTGTTAAAGAGTGTCAACAAAATTCTGCTGCCATTAAATGGAATTAATTAAGCAAGAGGGATAATAATAAATGAACTGCAGTATTGCACCAACGGTAGGCACTTTGGCACCCTGAGCTAAGACCTTTGTTCCAACGCTATGACTCACTCCAAAGTGTATCTCAGAGTGTCGGGTTACTGCTGAGGAGCTGCATTCACTCGATCTAATTACAAGACTATGAGAACTTGAAACAGAGGAAACTGCAGAGCAGATTGCTTCTGTTCTGCCAGTTTGTGTCCTGATTACAACAAGAACACCTGTGACACTGTGAAACAACAGCATAAATGGAAAAAGTTGGGATATTACACCTTCCATTTCAGTACACAGTATAAGGACTAATTTTAATTAAATGCTCTGTAGGAACTTATATTATTTCTAGAAAACCTATTATGGTCATCAGGAAAACGATACTCTGCTCACATTTGAGGGCCACTGGGTGCTGAGAAAGCTGGGCAAGGGAGTGCCTCTCATCACACTCAAACAACCCCCTCTGGCTAGTACTTGGAGAAGTGATTTGGAGCTCTAAAGATAGCCGTGTCCATACTGCCCATACTGGAAGGAGGGTCACTATAATGCAAGGACAGGAGTCAGTGTTGGGGAAATAAACAGGAGAAGAAATGGAGAGTGCCCAGAGTTGCAAAGGGATCTGGTCAATCTTGGTCCCTCTGAATCACTTGCAAAAGGGTTGTCTTTTTTCTTCTCAGGTCTGAAGATGAGATTTTCTTCAGATGTAAAACAGGCTTTAATGACTTTTAGTCATCGCAGTTTCACAACAAACCGAGTTCACTGCTTCTGGAATACAACACTCATTTTTACCTATCAACTGGAAGTGTTCTCCACTGTATGAAAACCACAGAATTATCATACGGTGCCTGATACAACATTACTCAAATCCTGTAATGTTTTCAAATCATGAGCTATTAATAATTTAACATAATTAATTCAAAACACTTCACTTGATGTGAACCAGAGAGAGACAGGGGGAAATGATGCATATTCCACACTTCAAGGGTGGAATTAAATATGGAAAACAAGGAAAAGATAAAGAGCTGCCAACACTTACTTGGAGTGTAATTCACCTATTTTGAACTTGTTATAAATTTCATGTTTCTAAGACTTTCAACTAACTTCAGAGGCATAAATAAAACCCTTTCCTTTATCACAAATGAATGATTTAACATGGCTATAGCTGTTTGTCAGGCATAAGAAGAAATGGACGGATTTTTCAACAAAGAGAAAGAAAAGAAAAGGCCTGTACAAAACCTGTAAAATGCAATACACAGAGATTACTGCTGTCTCTTCATCTGTCTCTAATGTTTACCAGTTAGCAGTATTGCACTAGTATGGCTTTTGTTTTTACTAAACTTCTTCTAAAATAGTTTATTATTGCTCTGCTCAAAAAGAGCCTGATTTTCATTAGGGCCTGACCCATTTTCCATTTTTTGGGGTGAAATTTTGAAGCCAGAGATAATTGCAGGTGCTTAGATGTGACACAATTAGTTGCAGCCGCAAAAGTGTGTCTGCAAAAATGAGGCTAGAAATGAAAATCTTCTCTGAGACATGCCAAATTGAAAGCTCTAGAGACTGAGAGCATCTCTTTACTCACTAGAGAGGAATAGCGTAGGCAGAAAATATTGATGCTTCCACATTTGCCCTTGACCACAAGGAATTACCTCAGCTGGTGAGAGAGTGGTGAACATTCCTCACATCCATTAAACCTTTGGCCAACTTCTTCTGCCAATAAGGGTGCCAATCAGTGCTAACTGTACTAGTATTTTTCAGAACATGGACACCTGTCACTACATATTGAACTGAGACCAACTATATTCACATTGTCCATCAAAAAGGCATCAAGACAGCAATAATTTTGGTCTCTACCAACCTGCGCTGGGTGTGAACTGGTGATCCTGAGGTGAGAGGCTCAAAAGTGATTTTCAAAGATACAGTAATGAAATAAAAATAATACTTTTTACAGACAGACAAATTGAAAAAAAGGATGGTTACCATAGTAACTTTGATTCTTTGAGATGACTGGTTGAATGGACCCACTATTCAGAGCCTTACACCACATCTTTGATTTATTGGGAGGAACTAAGGGGCATCCCCTAATCTACCTGATAGGACACAGGCAGGGTGAGTATTCAGCCCCAGCCTGTTCTGAGCTTGCCTGCAGATGGCACATGCATCATCAGGAATGGGGGGAATCCCTAAAGGCAATGCTAATGGTCTGATATATACAGGGTTTTTCTTTTGTTCATTTAAGCAAAACTGGCAGAATCTGTCAACTGAGTCATAACAATAGCAGTTAAAGGGCAACACTTGAATACATTTCTAGGCAAACATCTCCCTCTTTATTACACAATGAAAGTCATTTCTACTTGGCAAATTAGAGTTTTTCTCCCTAAAAGTGTGTCTATGTGTGGGGAAGTGGGGGGTGGGGAGATCATACTCTGAGTCATCCTACACTACATCAGTCATCTAGACACAGGACATGTGCTGCTTGATGTGGGAACAGTAACTGAGACACATTGGTCTTCAGAGAGCATGTAGCTACTGCAGTTCCACCTGTCATGTTCTGCAAGCCCTGCTAGAGTGCTAACAAGCTCATAAAACACTGTGTGGTAGAAATTACATGTAAGCATGATAGATTAAAAAGTAGCTCTATTACAAATCCCTGTCTGGCTATCATTTCCTGTTATTATTTTTCAATTCATCATCATCATATATATGGTCATATAATTATCAAAATGAGAGAATCTAGCAAATAGATTAATTTAAATTCTATCCTAGGCTGTTGTTTACCATTTTGGGGAACTGTTAGCTCAACTGGGTGATCAGGATCTGATCTGAAAGAGGTTGGATGATGTAGCACTGCAGAAATATCAAGAGGGTATTTCTAATGATGGCTTTCTCTCTTTCTCAGTGTATCTATGTCTCCTGTTGCAAACAGGTCAAGGCATTAATCCTCTGTGAGGACTAGTGGCAAGCCCACTAGTCACCTGGATTATTTCATTGTTACTCTAGAAGACTATGGCTAACGCCTGGAACTGAGAGTCGGGCGGGGGAGGCTATGCCTACTTTGTCTGGGATTTCCAGCATGACAATAGCCAATTCACCTTATCTCTCTCCTCTTCAAATTCCCTCCCTCTGTAAAATGAGGGTAATAAATTTCCCTATCTCACAAGAGTATTGTGAGTATTAATTTATTGGTGCTCAGACCCTGATAGGGATCCTCACATAGAAGGTATTATATAAGTGCAAAGTATTATTTTTATTGTTGGTCACACTTTATATTAAGGTTCCATTCATAAATGATATGTAAAGGATTAATAGATCTTTTAATAAATGGTTAATCATTATTGATTGTTATACTATTCAACTAGTCAAAAGATTTCTTATAATTTTGGCTTATAATCAGCACTAACGCCTTCTGCAGATGTGCCTATAACCATCTCTAACACATTACTCAGCTCTGTAACACACTTATATCATGTAATAATAATTTATTAACATTTTATAAACCATTTATAAATCAGTACCTTAATATAAAGTGTGACCTTAATATAATTATTAGCTGCCTTTTCCCTTATGAATTAAAAAAGTCTCTGCATATTGTTGTTTGGTTGCCTCCTTACTTTTTTCCTATCTAAAACTTCCCATGTTTGAGACATCTTTCTGTGAAGCCATATTGGCCACTTCTTGCTCCTTGCATTTTTCTTTTTCAATCTGTTGCACCTTATCAAAGGTGTCGAAATCTAAAACTATTGGAATTCTTCGAACTGGCTCCTTCCTACAATAAATTGAAGGTGCTCATGGAGAATGGTGCCAAATTCCCTATTATTTCTCATCAGCGACTCCCCAATTTTTTTTTAAATATTGTATTACAGTTATTCCATCAAACTACTTAGTCATATGATCAAATATCCATTTCACTTGGGTATTTGACTAAATGTCTAAAGCTTTTAAGTATTTGGTGGAATAACTGAAAATGATTATAGACAGATGGTTTGAACAGATTTTTATATAAATAGGCAATCAGTTTGATTTCTTATTTGATGGTTCTGGTCTTCGGTTCTGCTAGGGAGGATGCATCAGATGTCTTCTTCTTCACACTCCCACCCCACAATGGGTAGCTCCTGTGAGGCTTCATTGTCACTGGAGATGAGCTAAGGAGGCAGTATTTAGATCTGCACCTGGATTGTGTTCAGGCTTTGATGTGAGCATCTCAAGGATGTGATTGTGCCTTCTTTTCTGTCTGGAATGGGACTAGATTCTAGAATGTTGTGGACAGTAATGGAAATTAATAATAAGGGTAACAGGCTGGATCAGGACAAGGGTTTGGGACTGTTTACATAGAAAGCTTGAAAGATGTCCTCACCAGATTTCAGTCAAAAATGGTGGAAAACTCATGACATCATAGAAATGTAGGGCTGGAAGGGACCTCAAGAGATTATCTCATCCATCTCCCAGTGCTAAGGCAGGACCACATATATCCATCCCTGACAGGTGTTTGTCTACTCTGTTCTTAAAAACCTGCAGTGATGGGGTTTGCAACCTCTTTTGGAAGTCTATTTCAGAGCTTGACTACCCTGGTTGTTAGAAAGATTTTCCTAATCTCTTACTTAATTTTCCTTTGCGGCAGATTTAAACTGATTACATCTTGTCCTGTCTTCAGTGGACATGGATGTGGAAATCACTGTCCTCTTTACAACAGCCCTTAATATATTTGAATGTAATCAAGTTCCCCCTTGTCTCCTTTTCTCAAGACAAAACATAACCATTTTTTTAACCCTTTAGTCATAGGTCAGGTTTTCTAAGCCTTTTACCATTTTTATTGCTTTTCTCTGGACTCTCTTCAGTTTGTCCACATCTTTCTTGAAGTGTGGTGCCCAGAACAAGACACAGTACTCCGTATGAGGCCTCACTAGTGCCAAGTAGAGCCAGACAATTACCACCTTTGTTTTACATGCAACACTCCTGTTAATACACCCCAGAATGGTATTAACGTTTTTTGCAACTGCCTCACGTTGGTTCATATTTAATTTGTGAGCTACTCTAACCCACAGATCCTTTTCAGGTCTGCTGCTGCCTAGCCAGATATTCCTTATTTTGTAGTTGTGCATTTGATTTTTCTTTCCTAAGTGAAGTACTTTGCACTTGTCTTTATTGAATTTCATCTTGATTTCAGACGATTCACTTATTTATCAAGGTCATTTTGAATTCTAATCCTGTCCTCCAAAGTGCTGGCAACTCCTCCTACTATGACAGTGATCAATTAATAATTACTCTTTGAGTAGAGTTTTTCAACCATTTATGCCCCCACCTTACAGTAATTTCATCTAGACCACATCTCAGTTCACGAGTGGAAATATGATTAGCTATCCTCACATGATTTCCACCATCTTGGGCTAAAATTTCATGATATTTTAATCATATCCAAACCAGAAATTGAAAATAGGGTCCTTCCAGTTTGGAAGGATCCAAAATCAGATATGATCCCAAATCAAAACCATGGGATCAAACTGACTCCACCCAAAGCTTGAATTGGTTGGATTTAAGATGGTATTTTTGGCCTCTTTCAAATATTCAGCAATTGATGGTTGTGGCTGTGGAGCTGTTGCCCACTGACACCTCTTCTTCACTTTGTGTTTGCTGAAATATCAGCTTCCAGTTTCATGCCTCAGTTCAACGGGAACCTCTTGTCAGGCTGCATCTTTGCCATCTGTGAGTTGGAGGCTGAGTAAGATTTGGAGATGTCTCTGGTGGAAACAGGGATTCTGGGATGGAAAAATGCATCTCTTCATAGTCCTCCAGGCGAGAGAAGCATAGGGAAATGTATGCGTTTTAATCCCGTAAATCTGTAGGAAGAACTTTGATCAGGACTCCTGTTCACTCATTACAGAACTGTGCAGACAAGTATGGGAATGTGCTAGCACAGTCTTTCCCTTTCAACATAGCATTTCCCATTCAACAAGAAGGTGTGAAGTGATTTGCTTAACCATGGAACCCAGCTAATGGAAAACACTGTTACAAAGATAAGATTTCACTCACCAGGAAGTGAGTGTAAATCCTGAGAACACTGCATCTCTGAGTTAAGTTTTTCAGCAGAAATCTCTCTTTTCATTCAAGATTTTGTTAATTTAATCACTCAAGAATTAAGAAAAAAACAAGAAGCCTGAATGTAACAGTTTATGTCTCTCAAACATCATTTGCTCCAATAAGTAGGAGCTTAGGGCTATATTGTAACTTTACAATGTGCCCCCTGTAAGAGGCAGAGCGCAGCTGCTCTGGAGAGGTGGGAATAAGTTACTTCAGCACTTTCTGAGGAGTAACTCACTGTGTCCTGTGTACTCAGCCAGCGGGGCGGCTCTATGTATTTTTCTGTCCCAAGCATGGCTGTAAGGCAACTTTCGGCAGCGTGCCTGAGGGAGGTCCGCTGGTAACGCAGATTCGGCGGCATGCCTGCCGGAGGTCTGCCGGTTTCACGCCTTCAGCTGCTGCTGAATTGCCCCCCCATGGCTTGCTGCCCCAGGCTTGGTGCGCAGTTGCCTGGAGCCGCCCCTGTCAGCCAGCCACTTTGACTAGCAAGAGGAGAAGGAGGTGGAGCCAGGCTAGATTAAACAACATTCACAGTGCATCTATCTCAGGAGGCCCCTCTGACCACCACCCAGGGATGGAAGGGAAGACACACAAGCAAAACAACTCAGGCCCAGCATGGAGGCAAGGCGTCATGGGGGAGGGCCCCACCTGTACGCTGTGGCCAGAGCAGGGAGACAGGCCAGCCCTGCAAAACGGGAGCCACTCCAGGGTGAGTGCAGAATAGGATCACTCTCCTATTGGCCCCCACCTGAGCCTCCCACCTCCCGGAGGCAGGACCCAACTATCCCCTGACCCTGGGCTGCCCACTCCAGGGGTAGGTCCTGACCTTGTCTCTCCCTCTGCCCCAGCGTGGCCTCCTACCCCTTGGAGCACATTGTGCACTGGGCCCCAAAATTCCTTAATCTGGCACTGGATGAAGCAATGGCTCTGCCCACTCCCTGCTCCAAATTCTCAGTGGGGAGTATGAGGTGAGCCACAATTTGAGCAGAGCCAAGCAATACAGTATGTGGTACCCTTACTCCCCCTCCAAGCTAAGCAAAGGATAATCTTTGAATTCCTGGTTACACAGAATCTCGCCTATTTGACTATGAACTATGTAGTAGCATTTAATACCTTGATTTGCTTGGCTGTTAAATTCAGTGTGTGACTTCAGGCATATAGTCAAATTTCTGGTGTTCCTCGTCAGTCCATTGACAAAATACCTGGAAGTTTTAGTCATTTGGTCAAATATTCAAATGAAATAATAAATTGAGTGAATCACTGGAAGAGATCCAGGATAGCTTGTCCTTTAGTTGGATTATTTATGGATCAGAAAGCTGTCTTGTACTGTATGTAATTTAGGAACCCCTTTGATGAGGCATGTTTGGCTGTATCTGTTATACAAAGGATGTGTGCCACCTGTCACAGCCTCCTAGAGCTTCCAGTCTGCCTTTAATGTCACATACTGTCATTTCCCGCTACCTTTCTCCTCTCTGCCTTGATTCTACTGATGATTGTTTCCTTTGGACTTCACAATAGTTTCGCTTTTTTAATTTTACTCAGAGACTTATTCATCCTTTAGAGACCCCAGCACCTCACACACAGGTCCCATGTTCCTCATTCCTAAATAGGAGAACTGCAGATGTTTCACATCAGACCAGGTTGGGTCTTTCAGAAGCTTTTCTTTAGGTAGTTGTTGGTTTTCACTTCAGGGTGTCTCTAATACTTTTTGAAACCTATTAAAGTCAAAGCACTCCTAGCACTCTCCTGATTGCAACCTTCTGTTGATGACTCAGCTAACTTTGGAATGCTGAATACATATTATAATTCTCACCTCTACAAGAAGTTGTCTTGGTTCACAAATGAGCACCTAACTTCTATAACATACATACATAAGACCTATAACTTCCTACATTCCTGGGCTGCACTAGGCTGCTGTTTCATGCCAGCCTAGAACTTTTGCAATACAGTACTAGTTTTAGTTGACTTGAACATAAAATATAAAGTGACATGTAGTGAGGCTTATGCTTTAGTACCAGATGCTAAACTGTGAATAAGTTAATAAAATATTCAATGATGACCTTTCTTACAAGAATAATCTCTTTGTTCTTTACTTTTACAAGCCTCTGTGATCAACAGAAAATCTTAAAATGAATCTACATAACATCTGTATTACATTTTGTTATAATTTACAGACACAAACATAAAAGATTCATTCATACCAGATAAATGTTTTTGAAAAGTTGTTTCTAATATCATACAAAATTACAGTGCAGATTGTCAATACAGGTCTCAGACACTAAATTCATCTGCACTAGATATCATACCCCTTAATGATCCTAGATGGATGAAAAGGAGCCACTTCATCTTCAAAGCCATACAACTTTCTGAGGTATGCAGATGTAAAAATTCTGCTATCAAGGGGGACATATTGTACCCATTTTGTGTTAGAAGCTTAGCAATACCATATTAGACATCCCTCAATTGCTTTTGACTAGTTGAAAATAAGATAAAAAAATGTCAGTTTTCTTTCCAAAACATTTCACTGGTTTTTCAAACTTCAATTTTTTTTCAAAATCATAAAATTCACAACAGCTATATGGCTGGCAAACTGTTCCTCTCACCCCAAAAACAAAACAAAAAACTCAGCGAAGTGTTACTGAAAAATTATTTGAGTGTTTGTTAACTGAAGAATCAAAATTTTGATAAAACATGTAGTCAAAAACCTAAATTCAGAACATTTGACCAGATCTATTTTGACTATTGTTTTCCTAGCGTCAGCTCAATTGCCATATATGTGATTTACAGGCTACCTTCTTACCTTTGATTGTGTACATTTGGACACATAAAGAAAAATATATGAAATAAAAATGCATTGGACAAATGGTTTTATCTTTGAATATATCAAGAGATGAAAATTATGACTTATGAGCATCTTTAATAAATACCTTAATGGCATTTACTCAGGGCTGATGCAACCATTTAGGTGACCTAGGCGGTTGCCTAGGGCGCTAGGATTTGGGGGGGTGCCATTTTCTTTGACAGCGACCGCAGTGGCCGGATCTTCAGCCTCCCCAGTTGCCACTGGCATTTAGGCTGAGGGAGTTGGGGCAGAGAAGCGCAGGGAGGGCTTCCTGCAGCAAATAAGGGGGCGCGGTACACAGGAGAACTCCCTGCCCTAGCTCACTCCTGCTCCGCTTCCTCCTCAAGCACACCGTGGCTGCTTCACTTCTCCCACCTCCCAGGCTTGCGGCGCCTAAGCTGATTGGCGCTGCAAGTCTGGAAGGCAGGAGAAGTGAAGCAGCCACAGCGTGCTCGGGGAGGAGGCGGGGCAGGGGTGAGCTGCTTCACTTCTCCTGCCTCCCAGGCTTGTGGCGCCAATCAGCTTAGGTGCCGCAAACCTGGGAGGCGGGAGAAGTGAGGCAGCGACAGCGTGCTTGGGGTGCTCGTGCTCATGCATGAAGCAGGGGTGAGCTGGGGCGGGGGGGTGCCTCAGGGTGGAGGGTGGGGGATGGGGAGCTGCCACAGGGGGGTCACCTCAGGGAGAAGCTTGCGCAGGGGGAGGGAGTGCCTCAGGGCGGGGACTTGGGGACGGGGGAGCGCGCAAGGTGGAAGTTTTGCCTAGGGTGCGAAACATCCTTGCACCGGCCCTGCATTTACTAACCCTTTGTATTAATGGTAGAATATATATAATCTTTCATTATAGTATATCAGTTTTTGTTATTATGTTTAGATCCCCAGTGTGCAGGCAATGTTTGTTCTTTAAATAGTTCAACTGTTTGTCATGTCTCTGTCTGTGGTTCTTGATTTTGTTTTGCTTGAACATTTGAATTTTATTACAGTAAGTTTTAACACCAAAAGTGCTATTTATGTAATTCTTAACAGCTCACCCCTGCATTTTGAGAACTTTCAGTACTAGTTACCTGCTTTTTTTGTGGTAGTTGTTAATATGTGTTGTTACAATGGAGCCCACAAGCCTAAGGTATTGTGCTTACAAATAAAAAGTTACACATTTTGCACTGACTGGCTGGCAAAATTCTCCATATTGAATAGTGCAGAATACAGACTAAGCTTTCTTTTATGGTGCCAATTGATGTTTGACTCGTTTCACTATCATGTGATTAATTAAAAATGCATGATTTAGATTCTGGAAAGCTAACCATTTACCAGACAGAATCCCCTGGATGCTGCCATTCTTCCAGTTGATCTTTTTGCCATCTCCGTCTTGGCAAGTATCATATATAGCCCACTGCTCAGATCTTTCCCTAACAGATGGCTCTCTTTACTAGTCAAGACCCAGTCTAGTGATTCCTTTTAATATGCTTTAGATTGAAGAATACCCAGAAACAGGCATCTGATTCATTCTCCTAAAGCCAAAATTTGAAAAGAAAAAGTTAAGCAGACACACTTTTTAGACTGTTCCATTTTATGCACCCCATGAATCAGAATATTTGTCAACAACAATTAAAACGTAGTTTCCTCGGTAATAAACGTTACAGGGAAAAACAAATCAGCTTTCATTTATTCTGTCAGAAACGGAAGGATAATGCTTTATATTATTTTGTGGATAATCTCTGTGGAGTAAACTAAGCACAGTTACATCCTCAATTTTAATTAAAACTCTGGGTACCTTTCGAAGATATCCTGGGTCTGATTAGCTGAGATCTGCATTGATAAGTTAATTTGACGTACAACATATTTTTCATGAGGTAACTGTCGCAGGAAGTTGTTTGTAATAGCTGTCTTTCCAATGCCTATGGGGCTAACAAAAAGTAATGGCTTTTTCTGAAGCAGCAACTTCTCCAGAAAGTACTTCTGCATAACAGTCCCAGAGGTGCTCACAATAATGTCATTAAGCTGCTAGAATAAAGGAAAGAACCAAAAGATGCAGATAAAAATGCTTCATTACCCACTGTATGCAGAACAACAATAGAATTCAGTCATAAAATAGTTTCAAGTCACAATAAAAGCAAAAACTACAGAAAATACCTGTGAATGATGGAGGAGTTACAGATTATTAGCACAGGCCTGGTGGAATTGCCAGCTTGGAAGGCTAAACACAAAAGAGCACTAAGAATTCCTGTTTGGTATTTGAGGAGAGACAGGCTATTATACACACGGCTTGTAATGAGAATGCAGAGAGTTTGTGTTGTTAACTGTTTTCTTTTACAGTATTTGTCACAAGAATGGGTTAATGCTAAGCTGTTTTCTGTTCAGGCTACAGTTTTTCTTCACTAGAGTGTGAGAGCAGAATTCTAATGCTGAGCATACCCTGGGAAACAAGGTCTCAGTGTTCTATTTTGTCTTTTCCAATCTTTTATACTTTAACTGGAAGGTCATTTCATTTATTCCACAAAGAAAAGGGCAGGAGCAATGCTTGAAGCATGGTACGTACTCGTATATCCAACTGGCACTTATTTTTCCTCTTACCTGTTTTATGCCCCTATCCCAGACTCTCATATAGGTTCATAGGTCTGGCCAATGACTTTACTATACAACCTCCCCAGTTCACCATCCAAAGGATTTAAGCTAATTTAGGGTACTAGCAATGGAATTGTTTTGCAAATCTGCGGGGCATACTATAAAGTTTCTGTAACTATTATGATGAGAAAGCTGTGGGAATGTGTGGTACATACTGCAGGTTCAAAAAACAATTTCATATATCCAGAGCCAGCTTATTTAAGGGTGCTTAGAAAATGAAAATATCAGTTTCCAGATAAAGATTAAGTTTCTAACCTTTTTCCATTTGTAAATGTAAGTGATGTATATGGATAGAGACTGAATGTGAAGGGTGGAAAGCTTGTCACTTACATTTCCCGAAAATCACAAGTTATTCACATTCCCCTCTACAGGTGCCCCAAGACTGCCTTTCACCGCCATGAAAACCATTGCTACAGAAATCTCAACTTTTGTGAGAACCTCATATCGGTTTGCAGTTGAGGGAGGCTGCACTACCCATGTTACTAACCACAGCCTCCATCTCCCTCACAATTGGCTGACTGCGGCTAAAATAACTACTCTGTTGAGCAGCCAATGTGGCCTTTGGCCACAATAATATAAGTTGATCTGTAGATTATGCAAGGGGCTAAGAAAAAGGGACTGCTATATTCTGACCATTTTCACATGATTTACATCTGTGGCCATTGTCAAATCACTTAGGCTTTCTGCTTTATATGTCTCATCCGTACATTTTTATCTATTTGTATTACAGTAGCACCTATCCCCATTGTACTTGGAAATGCATAAACACATGGTTAGAGACAATCCCTGGGCGGAGTAATTTACAATCTAAACAGACAAGACAGACATGGGCTGAGAGGGGAAGGAGAGGCAGAAAGATAGAATGAGTTGCCCAAGTTCATAATAGCAACTCAGTGGCAGAGCTGCAAATACAATCCAGGCCTCCTGACTCTTAGTTCAGTGCCCTCTCCACTAAACCATGCCACCTTCTCAGGGAGTAAAGCCAGAATGATAATGCTTCCCATCCTCACCGCTGTGTGAGCTGAGTAAGTAGTTAATGTTTGTACAGAGCCAATACAAATGCTAAAATACACCAGAACATATGCAAAACCCTCTAATGCTTGGGAACCAAGCAGCCTTCTCTTTATTTGGACAAATGTCCTATGTGAAGCCTTTTAAAGTGTTGGCAACTGTATACAATCCAAGTAAAAGTAACTGGGCTCCATTTCTGGAGTAGGAATGTAGGGAAATGGGTGGAAACCTAAAGATCACACTGCAACTCCCACCATGTTTTATGAAAAGAAGTCTGTTATAAGTAGAGTGTTTCCCAAAGAACCATCTCCCCAACATGCCTTCCATTCCTCTTGGTCATAGTGGTATATTAACTTTGGATAGGGGAGTTGGTTACATTTGAGGACAAGGAAAACATCTTTCCACTGACCTATCCAATATTGTTTTGCCCAGCACTGTGCATAAGGGAGTTCCAATATGAGGAATATTATCATTTTATGTGTGTGTGTGCCTTTAAGATTCAGATTTTAGAGCAGGATTGGCAACCTTTGGCATGTGACTCACCAGGGTAAGCAACCCCTGGAGGGCCGGGCCAGTTTGTTTATCTGCCGCATCCGCAGGTTCAGCCGATTGTGGCTCCCTCTGGCCACGGTTCGCTGTTCCAGGCCAATGGGGGCTGCGGGAAGTGGTGGCCAGCACATCCCACGGCCCACACCACTTCCTGCAGCCCCCATTGGCCTGGGACAGTGAACCATGGCCAGTTGGAGCCATGATCGGCTGAACCTGCAGACTCTGCAAGCTGTGTGCAGAGGTTGCCGATCCCTGTTTTAGAGGTTTTCCTAGATACTGGAGGGATGGGACAAAAGAGAAGAGAGGGGACAACAAACCAGAAGATGACCCTGGAAGGCCAGGGGAAACTGGAGAATATTTACATACCACACAGACTTCATAGTTCTGGTGGATACATTGTGCGTTTCTGAGTGTATACAATTTAGCTGTGAATTAGTCACATTTTGACCTATACAACATCAATAACCCTAATTTCACAGTATTTTCATTCACATGGCCCCACACTCCCAGCCTAAAAGGTTAAATATATAAAACCATGTACCGCCAGTAATTCATTTTTCCCCCCACTTCAAACAGTGTGAAGAAGGTGAATATGAAGCTTATTAAAATACAGTTCTTTAACAGGTGAAAGCAGTAAACTGCAATTTGACTGAATAGTATTGCAATCCTATTTCCCCATCCATATGACAAATATACTGAAAATGGAGAACTAGATACAATTCATCTGTTTTGCTATCAAAAGATGGGAAATGGCTCAAACTTACCTAATTAGGGTCACAGTATTTAGGTATCAGTTGTTCAAGTACTGAAGCAATCTCAGTCATAATGATTACTCCCAATAGGTCTGGTACACTGTTCATGGACTATGGCTGGAGTTTAATGGAGTTATGTGCTCAAATTCCATTCAATTTCAATGTGATCTGGACACAAAACTCTCTTTCTCCCCTTTGTAAATCTGTCTGTTTTACAGAAGCAATATGTTTATTGTGTTGACATTTGAGCAGTGTGCCCTGCTGGCAAATGAGTGAGCAGTTTCAAACTGCACTTTGGATGAAACTTGCTCATCTCTTTTTCTGGATGAAGATAAAAAATAAATTTTATGTGTCAATGTCAGAAACATTCAAGTTCTGATACCAATTTGGGTTCCGGGGTCTGACATTCATATTTATTGATAGCTGAGATTGGATTAATGTTTGGATGTCATCAACTGTAGATAAAAGGACGATAAAGGTAGACTCTTCTATCTATAGACATGCAAAAAAAGATTGTGAACACCACAGTATTCATGCTAGTCATCATTTCAATTCATATACATGCATTAATTCTTGGACTTAAGTAAGTCCTGATACTAGGGATGGTTTTGAATAAAAGCACAAAACATAATACTAATCATCCTCTTCCATCATTCAGAAGAGATGTAAAAAACCCAAGATCCTGACTATTTGTTAACATGATTTATCCTATGATAATTTTTGTAAGGGTTTGAGTGTTAGTGCCAATGGTCTGGCTCAGTTCCAGCGCTGGTCTTTTATTCTGTCTGCCTGTTGTCCAATTGCAGTTACACTACATTGACTTCAATTGGAGCTGTACCTTGAGGGATCTGGTTCTGTTTGCCCTACACTTCTGTGCAGGGTTGCTGTAAACTGTTAGACCGTTCTAGTATTTCACGTCAAAGGCTGCTGCACAGAAGTGATGGCTATGAAGAAAGCCCTACAGACTGCATGTGCCTCAGTTTGTTAAGTGCTTTGTAGCGCATCAGAATGAAAGATACAAGATGAATGCATGTTATTGTTATTAACAGTACCACAGTGAAAACTTCTCACTGCATAACAATTCTCCTTTGCAAAAGGAAAACACCAAACAACAAAAGAGAGATTGCAGGGTAATTGTGCCTGTTTGGTTATTTTCGCGGGCAAAAATGCCAATGGGTAGACAGAATATGTTCAAACAATGCAGTAGTAGCGCCTTCAGCATATGTTAAAATGGAAAGGCGACCTAAAGCAGAATCCATTTGTAAGTCTCAAAATTGACCTGATTAGGTTTATTATATGAACACATATACTTCATCTACTATTGACAGAGTTTGGAGTTCAAAACAATCCAAATTTTATCCAGCCATGACTTTTTTTGGGGAAGAAAAAAAAAGAGGGCATGGACAATGATCAGGACTAAGAGACTTTTCTTGTTAGAGAAAAAATATAACAAATATTCTGAAGGACAAAGGGCCTTTGTGTTCTTATGAACTTCAGAAGCTTTTTCGATCAATTTGACCCCACATGGTGTTCGCTGCACTAATTGTGACAAAAATCACACTGTCAAAATAATGGGGAAATGAATTAGCAATGACAAAGTTCATTAAAGCTTGCTAATCTTTAAAAGGACTAGGTTCACTGTAATTTGAAGAAAGGGTAACTTCAATGTGGATAAAACATTTCATGGGAATATATTTAGTTTCAAATGATGAAATATAATTAAAACTGAACAGTGAACTCAACTGTCAAAAACACAGTGAGAGCTGTTTTTGTAAAATGCTGTTATAGTGCACTAATGGCCAAACCTGGCTCTCTGGTCTGCACAGAATAGTTCTTATTTTCCTTGTATATAACGTGAGTGTGGCTCCAAAAGAGACTCACCATGTTTACTCCCACACATATATCTCCCTCTGTTCAGTCTCACATGTGTATCTCTTTTTTTCATATCAGAGCTCACGCACATGGCTGCCAACTCAAATTCAACACAACACATACTGAAATCTTTATAAGCAGCAAAGAATCCTGTGGCACCTTATAGACTAATAGACGTTTTGGAGCATGAGCTTTCGTGGGTGAATACCCACTTCGTCAGATTCACGCATCTGACGAAGTGGGTATTCACCCACGAAAGCTCATGCTCCAAAACGTCTGTTAGTCTATAAGGTGCCACGGGATTCTTTGCTGCTTTTACAGATCCAGACTAACACGGCTACCCCTCTGATACTTGAAATCTTTATCTTTCCCAGTGAAACCTGCTTTCTTCCTCTAACAGAGTTGATATCTCCACGATTCTTCTTGAAAGCCAGGACTAAAGCCTGTGTTCATATTTGACTCTTTTTTCTTCTTCGAACCCTACACCCAAGCTGCTGCAAAACTCTGTTCTTATTTTTCCATATCTCTGAAATCTGCCCTCCCCTTTCCTCCCCTCTCCCCAGCCCTATTGTTTAAATCCTTGTCTGTCTGCACCTTTGTTGTTTCTTGGCTAGACTCCTGCATTCTTCTCTTCCCTGTACATTCTTCCTTAATTCTCTCCACAGGCTTCTTCTCTCCATTCCTGAATCACTTTCAAAATTCCCAGTGTCATCTTCAAGACTCTTTGTGACTTCGTGCCCTACCTGCCTCGCAAATCTCATCTTTTACTAGTCAGCCCTGAAGACTCTGTATTTTACCAGCTCTGCCTATTAATATTCTGCTTTTCCCCTGCTCTTCTTATTTGATACCTTATTTCATGTCACCTCTTATGGCTGGAATAGCCTCTCTTTTCCACTGTACATAGTGCCCTCACACATCCTTCAACTTTCCCCTCCCCTCAAAACACAGTTATTTCAGCCAGCATTCTGCTAGTAGTCTCTACATGGGCAATCTTTCTTGTCACTCCTGTGACTGACAATGATAGGGTTAGGGAACAAAACTTAAAAAACCCGGAGGTTAACATATTATGTCAACTCAAATAATTGTAACCCACAGTCTCCATGCACACAAAAATACTCTCCAAGAGCTTTTGGCCATCTCCTCTTGTGTATTTGCACTGTAAAAACGATAAAAGAAACAGTATTTTTCAATTCACCTCATACAGTATTGTAGTGCACTATATTTATCGTGAAAGTACAATTTACAAATGTAGATTTTTTTGTTACATAACTGCACTCAAAAACAAAACAATGTAAAGCTTCAGAGCCTACAAGTCCACTAAGTCCTACTTCTTGTTCAACCAATCGCTAAGACAAACAAGTTTGTTTACATTTTTGGATTAGTTACAGGACAAAATGCCACCTGCTTCTTATTTACAATGTCACCTGAAAGTGAGAACAGATGTTTGCATGATATGTTTGTAATTGGGCATTGCAAGGTATTTACGTGCCAGATATGCTAAACATTCCTGTGCCCCTTCATGCTTTGGCCACCATTTCAGAGAATATGGTTCCATGCTAATGAAGCTCGTTTAAAAAAAATGCATTAATTCAATTTTTGACTGAACTCCTTGAGGGAGAATTGTATGTTCCCTGCTCTGTTTTACCCACATTCTGCCATATATTTCATATTATAGCAGTCTCAGATGATGCTCCAGCACATGTTCGTTTTAAGAACACTTTCACTGCAGATTTGACAAATGCAAAGAAGGTACCAGTGTGAGATTTCTAAAGATAGCTACAGGATACGACCCAAGGTTTAAGAATCTGAAGTGTCTTCCAAAATCTGAGAGAGATGAGGTGTGGAGCATGCTTTCAGAAATCTTAAAAGAGCCACATTTTGATGTGGAAACTACGGAACCCAAACCACCAAAAAAGAAAATCAACCTTCTGCTGGTGGCATCTGACTCAGATAATGAAAATGAACATGCATTGATCTGCACTGCTTTGGATTGTTATCAAGCAGAATGCATGTTGCCTGGAATGGTGGTTGAAGCATGAAGGGACATATGACTCTTTAGTGCATCTGGCACATAAATATCTTGCAACACTGGCTACAACAGTGCTATGAGAATGCCTGTTCTCACTTCTAGGTGACATTGTAAACAAGAAGCAGGCAGCATTATCTCCTGCAAATGTAAACAAACTTGTTCGTCTGAGTGATTGGCTGAACAAGAAATAAGACTGAGTGGACTTGTAGGATCTAAAATTTTACATTGTTTTATTTTTTAAATGCAGGGTTTTTTGTACATAATTCTACATTTGTAAGTTCAACTTTCATGATAAAGAGATTGCGCTACACTACTTGTATTAGATGAATTGAAAAATACTAGTTCTTTTGTTTTTTACTGTGCAAATACTTGTAATAAAAATAAATATAAAGTGAGCACTGTGCAATTTGTCTTCTGTGTTGTAATTGAAATCAATATATTTGAAAATGTAGAAAACATCAAAAATATTTAAATAAATGGTATTCTAATTATTGTTTAACAGTGCAATTAATTGTGACTAATTTTTTTAATTGCTTAACAGCCCTAATATCTCTCTTTCTCTCTCTAAATATATATATGGCAAGAGAGAGAGAGAGTACGTAATATATATCCTTCTAAAAATGCATGGATCACAAAGTCCTCCTAGTATCTACATTTGAGGCACAGATTCCAAGCAGGTGGAAATACTTAACATTGAAGTTTTTCACTTTCTGAAGAATTTCTCATGTGCATTTTTGGATTAGTTAGATGTTTTCCGGAATAATGTACACATCTGAACCCCTGCGTCTGTGTAGCCAACCTGGAACTACACGTGTTCCAAAAGATTTTTGGAAGTTTTCCATTTTATTGTTTAAATCTGTGGACAGTGTTTTGTAGTGGATTGACTCTAAAACCCATTCATGCTTCTTGGCATCTCATATTTGTCTTGCTGTCAAGCTTATCATGATGATTCACATTTAAGGCTCCACCATTACTATTATCTTAAAATGTCAGATTCTACCCTTTTTGCACCAATATCACACATTCTCCATAACATTTTCTACTAGATGTTGGATGATGATTTCCTGGCATATGAACAAATAATCTCAAAGGAATTATTTGTTAAGCAAAGTATTGTGGAGCTGCTATTCTATTAAATGAATGCATTTCTACAGCTGTCAGGGATGGAGATTTAGTTCATTTTATAAAATCCACCTAGTCCAGAGCCTCTCTGGGTGAGTATACATTTAAAAACATAGGTCTTGCTGACCAATGTCAGCAAAAATATTCCCTGTCAAAATAAACTAAATGCCAACCTTACTCTCATCTCACATCTTTCAGGCTTTCTCTGGGGAAGAGGTAAGCTGTCCTCTATGCCCTGAAGATCAACAGACTTAGATTCTATCAGACCAACGGGAGAAATAAGTGCCAGAGCTGAGGGTACCACCATTGCAAACAGCTGCCTCCAGCTCTCAGCTGTTCAAATCAAGAGATTCTAAAGTGAGTGGCTCAGAGCAATTCATGTGAGGGCAAATGATCTCTCAGATCAGTAGGAGCCACATTATGTGGGACTTCAGACATAGATCAATGTCACCACCTTGAATTTCACCGGAAGCAGAAATCATGCAAATACAATATACAGGGAGCTGATGTAATATGCTTTACATACACTCTCCATCCCCTAGTATCTGGTGCATACCACCACCAAACCAGTGGGCAGTTGTAACTGGGTAGGAAACTGGCTACTTAGATTGTAAGCTTTGCGGGCAGGGCTCTGTTTGATTATATATATGTAAAATGTTTAGCACACTGGTATGTGCTATATAAATACCACAAATAAATAAATAAATACTCTTAGTCATAGTTGTTATTATAACAGAGAAATAGAGAAAACAAAGAAAGCCCAATCTATGACAAGGCACATTAAGTTCAAATGGGGAACAATATAACATTAAAAAGAAAGATTAAAAATTACTATACTTGAGTCATGAACCCGCAATCAGATTGGTGCAGGTCCAATTGCAGGATTGGTGCCATAGAATACATAGCCAAATGAGTGTGATAGAAATCCTGTCTAACAATGTTTGAGAGTTTTTGAGTGGCCAAGAGCTGCCTTTGCAAATTAAAGAGGAGAAAATATGGTGCTAGCAAAGATAAAGCCATTAGTTCAATGCTGTCAGGTTGGGCCATCTTCCAGATGAAGTATGTGTAATACTATTAACAAAGATTACTATTGTAGGCTAATTACATTACTACAAGTGTATACAGTTGCTCAGGTGACGTTGCTGTGAACTCAAATCTGCTTGCCCACTGTCACTATGTTTTAATATGCTTTTTTGCAGCATGAATTCTGATTGTAATTAATGAATTCTAAGTGAATGAATCATGATATTATGATTAAAAGTAATACATTAAAATGTGTCCACTGGCATTTCTTTATTGGAAAGGAATAATAGTGGTTCTCCAGGCAGTGAATACTTAACTTGTACCAGGTCTTATAAAAAATTGCATTTTAGCACATGGATGTGTGATATCTTTGTAAAGTTGTTTTGGAGTGGGCTTTATTTTGGACTCAAAGCTATCATTAAAACACATAACAGGTTGATAATTAATTTAGACACTGCATTATAAAGGGGAACTAGAAAACATTTTACAAATAGATGAGAAACAAAAGGAAGACCAAGGACAAGGTAGGCCCATTACTTAAGGAGGAAGGAAAGACAACAACAGAAAATGCAGTAATGGCTGAAGTGTTATATGCTTTTTTTGTTTCAGTTAGCAGTGATTGGAAGACAAGCATAGTGAACATTAGTGTAAATGTGGTAGGATCTGATAGGAAAATAGGAAAGAATGAGTTAAGAATTACTTGGGGCATCTCTTCACACATGGCAGGCCTTTAACGTGGCTGTGTAGTAGAGGCACCAGCACTGGGAGAGAGCTCTCCCAGTGCTATAAAAAACCCACCTCCATGAAGGAAGTAACTACCAGCTCTGGGAGCACAGCTCCCAGTGCTGGTGCACTGTCTACATTGCCACTTTAAAGCACTGAAACTTGTAGTGCTCAGGGGGGTGTTTTTTCACACACCCAAGCGAGAAAGTTGCAGTGCTGTAAAGGGACAGTGTAGAAAAGGCCTTAGATAAGTTAGATGTCTTCAAGTCAGCAGGGCCTGATGAAATACTTCCTAGAACACTTAAGGAACCGGCTGTAGAGAGCTCTGAGCCATTAGCGGCTATCTTTGAGAACTTGTAAAGGACAAGATACCTGAGGACTGGAAAAAAGCAGATATAATACCTATCTATAAAAAGGAAATAAGGACAACTCAGAGAATTATAGACCATTCATCTTAACTTTGGTACCTGGAAAGATAATGGAGCATATAATCTAACAATCAATTTGTAAGCACCTAGAAGAAGGTGATAAGTGACAGTCAACATGAATTTGTCAAGAACAAATCATGTCAAACCCTCCTAATATCTTTCTTTGACATGATCAAGCCTTCTGGATGGGGGGAAGCAGTAGATGTGATACATCTTGACTTTTGTAAGGCTTTTGACAGTGCCTCACATGACCTTCTCATAAACAAATTAGAGAAACATAGTCTAGATGAACCTCCACAACTGGTTGGAAAAACTTACTCAGAAAGTAGTCAATCAAGTTGGAAGGGCACATTGAGGGATCCTGCAGAGATCTCTCCTGGGTCCAGATCTATTCAATATCTTTATAAATGATTTGGATAATGGCCTACAGATTACACTTACAAAATTTGTGGATGATACCAAGCTGGGAGGGGTTACAAGCTCTTTGGAGGACAGGGTAAGAATTCAAAAACATCTGGTCAAACTGGAGAAATGGTCTGAAGTAAGTAGACTGAAATTCAATAAGTAGAAATGCCAAGAACTACACTTAAGAAGTAACAATCAGTTGCACTCATACAAAATGGGAAATCAATGCCTAGGAAGGAATACTGCAGAAAAGGATCTGAGGGGTATATAGTGGATCACAAGCTGTGCTTTTTTTCGCAATCTGATGCCATTCAAAAATAGCAATCTTCTTTCTGTGTATCATGTTGCACTAATGTCTAAAGGTAAATGCTTAATCTAAAATCACCCATTCCCCATGTAGCTCTTAAAAGAGGTGTTCTGCAAGGACTAATACATGACAGTTCCCTTTGCAAGGGACAGAGACAATAGCAGGCCCTGCACTCGGGACCATAGAAGTTATCTGCTTCCTTCATGTGCCCCAGGGATATGCATTGTCCCAAAGGGGACCATGGAGATGTGGGACCATGGGAGCAGGCTAGAAAATTCTAAAAGATGCTGCAGAGCTCAGGAATGGACTGCACTTCCTCTGGGGCACACATCCTATTCAGATATATGCCAGCCTGAGACTATCTAGCCCTTAATTAATGTCTTTAAAGCATATGACAGACTCTGTTGGCTGTATAGAACACGTGTTGTGAGAGATAAAGCATGTTTTCTAGCTGACTCTGAGACAGACATTGCAGATGTGTAATGTTGTTAAAGCTAGAATGCGTGAGTTAGCACAGGAAGAATTTCCCTATAAATTAATTCCTAATAAAGATAATTTCTTCAGAATAAGCACTGGAATCAACTGCTGCAATACTGATTAGCCTAATCAACCAAATGATTAGTTTTGTAAAGACTGTTTAATAGCAGACTATGTATATCCAAGTCCAAAATTTAGACCCTTGATGCCATGGGTTTTTGCACTTGTTTATATAGTTATATTTTTGCTTTTTATTTTGCAGCTACCAGAGACATTGCTAAGTGGTTGCTAAGTTACACAATTATAAGCTAAGTTTTTGTCAATTTATTACATCACTGCCACCATTCAGAATTACAAACCATGACTCACCTGTGAATACATTTTACTTGCTTTAACCTTTCAATAACTCTCATTTCCTTTTCTTAGCTAATAAACCTTTAGTTAGTTTATTATAGAATTGGCTATTAATGTTGTATTTGGAGTAAGATCTAGAGTATCAATTGATCTGGGATAAGTGACTTGTCGCTTGGGACTGGGAGCAACCTCATGTGTTGTGATTTTTGGTTTAAGTGACATTTTATCACAAAGTCCAGTTTGCTTGGGTGGCAAGATAGACTGGAGAGTCTAAGACGACTGTCTGTGTCTCCATGGTAAGACTGGTATAATGATCCAGGAGTTCACATTTGTCACTGGTTTGGTGAAATCTAATTAGAGCACACGCCACCAGTTTGGGCTGTCTGCCCTGTTTTCTGACAGTTTGCCCTGAGGTAGGCACTCACAGTTGTGAGCCACTCCAGACAGACTGTTATCTAAGTCTTCAATAAACATTTAATTAAAAATTAAAAGAATGGCAAATATTTTGGATAGTTAGAGCTAACACCTCACATCCGATTCTTAATGTGGAATTCAGCTAAGAGCTGAACACAGAAGTGACTTTTTACCTGGTAGGTGCTTCAAACTCTAAATAAGGATTTACAGAAGCTCTTATTACTTCTGGGATATGGTAAATGGATTGTCTAAAGGGACCATTTTTTTGAGTGGCACATGTGGGGCATCCTGCATTCCTTGCACCCTCAAAACCACCATTAACAGATTTAACGGGGTTAAGTGACAGCTCAGAGGCCCACTCATGGATGTAGTCTTCCTTGATGGAAAATCCTGGGTATTGGGTTAATTGTTTCTATGTTTCAGATGCAAAGTTCACATGGATGAGGTCATTGCTTTAATCTTAATTAAACAATGTGCTAGACTCAACTCTTGCTGGTCTAGGGAGGTGAAATCACACCTCTTTTGCCAGGGAGGATTGCAGCACTCCAGAGGGGATTCATTACCACTTGCTCCCACTCATTCTGTTTAGCACAGCAGCTTTTTATTTTGCCAGAGGCTCCACAGGAGTCCCGATGACAAAGGCTACACCAGGGATGTGCTGGCTGGTTGTAGATCCCTGCCTGACACAAACCTTCTCACTGGACTTTTTACTGCAGATGCCTTGTGCAATGCTTAGTTTGTGCTGGGGCTTGCCAGAACTGAGCTCCAGCACCTCTTTCATTACAAACTGAGTGCTGAGGGGAAGCAGCAAGGCCCAGGGAGCCCTTGGGGGCCAGGGGCAATGGAGCGGGGGAACCTGGGTAGCCTGGAGGGGCCCAGGTGACAAAATACATGTTTCCCCAGAGCACCATTTTCCTTAAGGCCAGCCCTGCCCCGAGGCCTTCCTCCAGACCTTTGAGCAGATAGCAAAGGCAGCAGACTGGGCAGCATTGGCTTGGGTGGTCCACATAGCACTGTTTCTCACAAGTGAGGTGCACGTGGCTTATGGGGCAGTAAGTGATGAAACAACAAACTCCGACCCAGTGGTGAAGGCAGACATTCTGGTATGGCTAGGGCTGACTCCAGAGGCTTATAGGCACAGTTTCTGGGTAGAACTGTTCCCGTGAGGGGCATGATCACAGGTAGTAGCCCAAAAATTATGGGACCTTGCAACATTATGGCTCTGTCCAGAGACCAGTTCATTGGAGAAAGTTCTGGAACATTCCCCCAGGAGGGGAGCAGAGCTGGGTAAGGCACTTCCAGGTGGCCTCAGTGGGGCAAGTGGTGGAGTGAGCTGAAGCCTTCTTTGAGGCTGAAAGAGATGAGTGGCCTGGACAGTACGGTAAACTAAGGGGAATTTACCAGGGGGTGACCCAGGGAAGCTCTCAAGGGGGAAAGACCCTGATTGTCCTAAAGTGAGGGTGGCCCCACCAGGGGTAGTAGCAGTTAGGGTGGGAGGAACCATAGTTAAGAGTCTTGTAGACTCAGGTTGTGCGTGCACCTTGGTTAGGGAAGACCAAGTGAGGTCAAATGGCCTGAACTGACACTTCCCAGTATGTCTCCTGTATACCTGGTGAGACCTGCATTTACCCCACTGCAGAAGATGAGCTGGATATGCAGGGCTGTGTCATGGTGGTCAAGGGTCTGCCTTGGCCCATAGGTCTGGGGAGAGATTGAGTGGGTTTCTCAGCCCTTGTGTAGGAGGCATTAGGACAGTGGCCCAGGACCAGCGGGGTCTGGGCCCAGCTGGGAAAGGAAATTAATGAACTGGGAGATAGACTAAGGACAGCCGATGGAGGAGCTGGGAGCAGATACAGAATGTGCAGGTACGCACCCAACCAACGGAAGGCGCTCATGACAGGTGAGTGCACCCTGTGACCTACAAGAAAATATTGAAAAAATTGGGTTTGTTTGGTCTAGCTAAAAGAAGACTGAGGGGGAACATGACAACAGTCTTTAAGTATATAAAAGTTTGTTATAATGGGGAGGTTGATAAATTCTTCTCCTTAACCACTGAGGACAGGATAGGACGTAATGGGCTTAAATTGCAGCAAGGGAGATTTAGTTGGACATTAGGAAAAAAATATTTGCAGGCACCGCCCCTGCAGCTCCCATTGTCCGCAGTTCCTGGCCAATGGGAGCAGCAGAGTTGGTGCTCAGGGTGGGGGCAGTGCACGGAGACCCACTGACCTCCCCCCTTGGGGGCAGGCAGTGAACTGGCTTTAGCCTTGCTGTGTTGCTGGACTTTCAGTGGCTAAAATCTCCTGGTTTGGCTTCAGTAGCCTCTGGGAGATAGAGGGAGGGGGAGGACTTGATCAGCAGGGCCCTTGGACCCCTGTGGAGTACTCTCAGGGACTTCCAAGAGTCCACTTACCCCAGTTTGAGAAATGCTACACTAGGCAATATTTAGATCAAGCAATTTTGTCACCCCACTGGATGTTACAGTTCTTAACACACATGTCTCTCTTAAGCCTGGACCAGTCTCCTCAGTTGAAGTTTTTATCTTCTCGGTGTTCTTGTTGCTTCCAGCTTAGGTGAGGAAGGAGAAAGGCCAAGGCATGCTACACCTGTTCCCTATTTTATATTTTTAGTCCATGTGCCTAGAAGATACTTGCCCAGATATGTCCTGGTGGGCTTTGCTGAGACACTGGGCTGGGCAGTCTCCCTGGTGTGGTCTTGTGCAATTGAGTCATAGAGTTGAGCAGTCCCCATTGTGTGGTGCTTGGTCAGCTGTCATTGAATTTCACATCCCTTGATTACAAATCCCCTGCTGATTAATGGTTGTTGAACACCCTCCTGGGCGGGAGTCCTTTGAATGTTACTAGCAAACTTACAGCATATTTCAGTAACAACTGTACATCAAAATCCCATACTGTCATACACACTAATGACATACATATTTGGACAGAATAATGGGTTTCATATATCTCAAATGGCATGCCCTGTATGAACTATCACAACCATACATGAATGATAAATACGAGGGTTACAGGATGCCACCCTGAGGTACAGTGTGTCTTATCTGCACAGTTCTGCACTATTGAGTGTTATGATGAGCATTGTGAGCAGAAAACATCTGATCCTGCAGTATTTGCAGAGCTGCCAAAGGAGCCGTAGAAAACATGATGATTCTTTGGATGCTAGCTTGCTGTGGGACATAGAAAGAAACAGTTCAAGGCTGTTGTTGGCATTCACAGAATAGCTGCAGATGATGGTGTGCCAGTTCTGGGCCTGAGAAACAAGTACTGACTGGTGGGATCACATTGTTATGCAGGTTGGGGATGATAAGCAGTGGCTGCAGAACTTTTGGATGCACAAAGCCACATTCCTGGAAGTGTGTGAGGAGCTTGCCCCAGCCCTCTAATGCAGCAACACCAAAATGAGAGCTGCACTGACCATGGAGAAGTGAGAAGCAATTACTATGTGGAAGCTGGCAATGCCAGATTGCTACAGATCAGTCCAGAATAAATTTGGAGTTGGGAAATCCACTGTGGGAGGTGCTGTGATGCAAGTGTGCAGGTCCATTCATAGCATCCTGCTATGACAGACTGTGACTCTAGGCAATGTGCAGGACATAGTGGATGGTTTTGTAGCAATGGGGTTCTTGAACTGCGGTGGGGTGATAAATGGCTCTGTGCCATATCCCTATTTTGGAACCAGACTACCTTGCCACAGAGTAAATCAACAGAAAGGTCTACTTTTATATGGTATTACAAGCATGGCTGGATCCCTGGGGACTTTTTAACCAATATCAATGTAGGCTGGTGAGGGAAGGTGCATAATGCATGCACTCACTGGCCTGTTCAGAAAGCTGCAAGCAGACTCTCTTTCCAGACCAGAGGATTACCATTGAGGATGTTGAAATGCCAGTAGTGATCCTGGGAGACCCAGCATACCCTTACCCTTATAAAGCCATACACTGGCAACCTTGATATCAGTAAGAAGCATTTCAACTACAGGCTCAGCAGGTGCAGAGTGACAGTTGAATGTGCCTTTGGCTATTAAAAAGGCCGCTGGTACTGTCTACTCCTGAGATTAGACCTCAGTGAAAAAAATATCCCAATGGTTATAGCTGCCTGCTGTGTCCTGCATAATATCTGTGAAGCAAAGGGGAAATGTTCCCACCTGGGTGGAGAGCAGCTGTCTGCTGATTTTGAGCAGCCAGATACCAGGGCTATAAGAAGAGCTCAACAGAGAGCTCTATGGCTCAGGAAGGCTTTGAAAGACCATTGTAATAGTGAGCCACAGTAATATGTGTTGCTGTAGTGTGCACTGCCTGGCATTGCTTTATTGCAGCCCAGTATGAACCTTGTAATGTAATGAATGCTGTGCGGGGTGGGTAATATAACATTTCAAATGCACCTATTGCTATTATCTGTGAATAGTGTCAGCCCCAGCCAACATATGTTGTGAACTAATAAAGAGGAATTAAGTTTCCATAAATAGACTATTATTCCAAACCCATGCAAACAGACACGTTTATACTGAATGAAACTTTATAAATACAGGGAAAAGAACCTTTGAAAGGGAAAGAATGGTCATTTACAGTTCACAAACACCTACACCAATCGTGTCTCTCACAGGTAAGTGATGTGCAGCTGTGATGGCCTGTTCTCTCCCCTGGGGAGGAGGGTTAGGGGTACTGCAGTGGTCCATGTAAAATGTAGGGTGTGCATGTAGGGAGGTCCTGGAATGCAGTTCTCTCTGAGGTGAGAGGGAGGCAAGCATGGGTCTGCTGAACCTGAAGGTCAACAGGAGTCTCCAGCACATATGTTTACCTCTTGAGAAGCACTAGCATCTCCTGCTGATGTCTCCTTCCTTTTCCTGTGCCTTTCTCCTCTCCTTCTATCCCTGTCCATTCTGTCCACAGGGGTGATCCTCCAAGCCCTGTGCTCAGTATCCGAAGCATCAGAGGCCTGCAGGAGCTCTTGGAATGTGCCATCCCATGTCTTCTTCCTTCTCCTCCTTACCTGACTGAGCCACTGCGCTGGTGTGGCTGTAGAGACCTTCAAGGCCACATTTCCAGCTGCAAAAGATACAATACACAGAGGTACTATTGTGAGTGTATTCACAAGATAAATGGAAACACTCTCTTTGATCCACACAAGTTACAAGCACTACATTCTCACTTCTCCTTGGGGATTCATAAAGACAGTGGCAGTTCCAGCCATGGTGAGTATGGCCTGGGGGAAGGAGCAAATTGGGACAATAAGTGTGTGTGTGCGGGGGGTAGCTCATGGGCAGGAGTATATGCAGGTAGGGCAACTGAACTGAATACTGGCACTGTTTTCCACAGGTGGTGGTGATTTTAGCTGATATCTCACTCCTAAGGGTAACGGAGGCTGAAAGGAAACAGCCCCTACATGTGTCTGGCTGCAGACCAGGTCCATATGCTGCTAGCCTGTGTGCTGCAATGGTGCCTGTTGAAGTAATTGCTGAGTGACATGGGAAAACGTCCTACTGTGGCAGAAGAAATCAGGCAGCCCTCCCCAGGAACCTTCGGCAGAGGATTGCAGACTATCTTGAGGAAAGTTTTCTTGAGATCGCTATGGAGGATTCATGTGACATCCCGGTGCACATGAACCAACCATTCTGAAGGCCCCCTCTGCTCAGCTGTACAGGGGAATGGGAAGCAGATAGAAACTCTGCCTCTATTAGTTATTTCACTACCTTGTCTAGCCTGATTAAAAAAGAGTAAATAAACAGAGGTGTACCTGCAATATCAAAGCAAACTGCATACACATTAGAGGTTCCTTCTCCTGCATCAAGCTTGTCTGTGCTGGACTGTAGGGACTGGCTCAACTGCTCTGGAGTCAAAAACAGGTCCTGGCTCGCTGCGCCACTGGATCCCCATGCCACTGGATACCACAGTCACCTGTCCTCCACATTCCTCCACTTCCTCATTCAACACACCTCTTCATTGTGCATTCTCAGGGCCTGTGACTGCAGCTCCTCCCAAGTATCCCTGAGGTTCTTGGGGGTGGTGTGGGGTCTCCGCTGAGGATGGCATGCAGCTCTTTGTAAAAGAAGCAGATCTGCCGCTCAGCACTAGAGTAAATGTTGGCCTCTCTTGCCTTCTGGTACGCCTGCCACAGCTCCTTGACTTTCATGTGGCACTGCTACAGGTCTCCCTTGTAGCCCTTCTCCCGCACACTCCAAGACATTTGCTTGTAGATACTGATGATTCTGTGGCTGTATCGGAGTTGTGCCTGCACAGCCTCTTCTCCCCACAGACCCAGGAGATCCACCACCTCCTGTGTGCTACAGGCAGGAGTGTGTCTGCAGCATGGGGCTGGCATGGTTAGCTGGGCAATCACTAGATGAGTTCTTCACACTGAACAAACAGGAAATAGAATTTCAAAAATTTATATTGCATGTACCTGTGTACCTGGCCACTGGGCAGTGGAGTTCAAAACAGTGCAGTCACAGTGGGGCATTGTGGGACACCTCCTATAGGCCACTGAAGTCAATGTAAGTAATGTGGTGTCTACACTGACACTGTGTCACCCTAACTATGTTGACCTAAGTGTTATGCTTCCCACAGGGTTGGAATGATTAAGTCAGCATAGCGGGTGAGTTACAGTAGTGAAGTGAAATTTTAATGTAGATGCTTACAGAGTTAGGCTGAAGTAAGATGCCTTGAGTCAACCTTACTCTGTAGTGTACATCAGGCCTAAGTATGTGTGTAACTTTAAGCACGTAAGTAGCCTCATTGAAACTGCAGGCTTAAATTAGGGTCTTGATGATTATCTTTCCAGTTCTAATAAGCTGGCCTTGTTCTGAGAAATTCATCATCAACTCTGGAGATAAAATTAATTGTGGCACAATTTAAAGGAGGCGTATTGACTACTCAAAATAAAAAGCAAAATTCTACTGTATATTCTTAGCATGTCCATGCAAGGAAGAGGCCTTAATATAAGTATTCACGGAAAAATGCCAGTTTTCCATCCTTCACTGATTTAGTGAAACATTATCATCCTTTTTTATTACATGACTCCAAAATATTTGAAAGAGATGTATCCATCCTGATTTTTCTAAAAAATTTTTACATAATTACAAGTACATGGATGGTATTTTCCTTTTCATTTTTTTTGTTTGTGTATTACTTTGGTGCATAAAGCCATGCAGAACCAAAAGTTTGAATAACTGTTCAAGGCCAAGGATACAAATTGAAGCTGAACAGAGAAATTATTCCCTTATCAAATGATTTGTATTTCAAAGGATAGTGTGTTGTGGTGCAAGTACAAATGCTGGAGGACAAATCTCCTTAAATATAGTATTCTACTCGTAAAAGTCAAAAAGCTACAACCCCTCTGTATGGTACTGAGAAAAAACTCCACTAAATTGTTTGTGCCATCTTCAATTCCCTGAACAGCGTCCCTTACATTTTTTTTAATAAGAATCATAGACTCCGGCTGCAGCATACTAATGAACCTATGCCTACCAATTACATTTTGCTCTCCATTTCAGATTAAATGACTGTTTGTCTGTCTAGCTATCTATGTAGATGCTTAGATGACCCCAATCACCATGGTATTCTAGCACTTCACAAGTTTTAAAAAATATAAACAATAATAATAATAATAATAATGGACTGTATCTTTCCAGTTACTACAACTCTATATGCGTTGTTAGGCTAATGACAAATAAAATGTCTGAATCTAAAAGTTACGGTAGCTGTTTCATGATGGTAATCAACTTTCCATGCATCTGTGCCACTTTGCACAATAGAACAAAGAGACAGAAAAGGTTTTAAGGAGTTAGGAACAGCAATTTTCATCTAGCAAGGAAAAAAGATGAAATAAAAGAGAGAACTGAATAGTAAAAGTAGTAAAGCGCAAATATTCTTGCACATTCAGTACAATGAGGAAGAATGGAAGGTTGTGTCAAGGAGGAATGAGAAAGATGAGTCTCCTTCTTGTGTCTCTTTAGAAGCTCGAGATGTGTCTCTTCTCTCCTTCCCATTCCTAGCTTTCATACAGATAAGGGATTTCCCTTTGTCCTCAGGGGCTGCTGGATGTGTAAAAGTTTATAGAGTCACAGATTCCAAATTGTGATTCTCTAGTCTGACCTCCTATATAGCACAGGACAGAAAACTTCTCCCAAATAATTTCCAGAGTCTATCTTTTAGAAAAACATCTAATCTTTATTTAAAAATTGTCAGTGATGGAGAATCCACCATGACCCTTGGATAATTATTCTAATAGTTAATTACCCTCACTATTTAAAGTTTACATTTTATTTCCAGTCTGAATTTGTCTAGCTTCAACTTCCAGCCATTGGATCATGTTCTACCTTTCTCTGCTAGACTGAAGAGCCCATTATTAAATATTTGAGAATATTTATATTTATATAGTGCATATTTATAAGTGTAATCAACTCAATCCTTAATCTTCTCTTTGTTTAGCTAAATAAATTGCGCTCCATGTTGTGCTCCATAGGCCATGTTTTCTAATCCGTTGATCATTCTCATAGCTCCTCCCTGAACCCTTTCTAATTTATCAGTGGTCGCACCAACCTGTCTACTCCTATCAAAGGTTCCCCTGTTAATGCATCCTAGGATCGCATTAGCTTTTCTGGCCACAACATCACACTGGGAACTCAAATTCAGCTGATTATCTACCATGATTTCCAAATCTTTTTCCGAGTCACTGCTTCCTAGGACAGAGGCCTCTATCCTGTAAGTATGGCTTACATTCTTTGTTCCTAGATGTACACATTTACATGTAGCCGTATAAACATTCATATTGTTTGCTTGTGCCCATTTTACCAAGCGATCTAGATCATTCTGAATCAGTGACCTGTCCTCTTCCTTATTGACTACTCCACAAATTTGTGTATCATCTGCAAATTTTATCAATTATGATTTTAAGTTTTCTTCCAGGTAATTGATAAAAATGTTAACTAGAGTTGGGCCAAGGATTGATCCCTGTGGGACCTGACTGGAAACTTATCTGTTCAATGATAATTCCATGTTTATAGTTACATTTTGAGACCTAACCGTTAGCCAGTTTTTAATCAATGTAATTTGTGCTATGTTAATTTTATATTCTTCCAGGTTCTTAATCAAAATGTCATGTGATACCAAGTCAAATGCCTTACAGAAGTCTAAGTATATTATGTCAACACTATGATCTTTATAATCTCATCAAAAAAGATATCAGGTTAGCTTGACAGGCTCTATTTTCCATAAACTCATGTTGATTTGCATTACCCTCCTTTAATTCATTATTAATCAAGTCCATATCAGCCATTCCATTATCTTTGGAATTGATGTCAGGCTGACAGGTCGATAGTTACCTGGTCATCTCGTTTACCCTTTTTAAAAATTGGCACATTAGCTTTCTTCCAGTCTTCTGGAACTTTTCCAGGGTTCCACGACTTATTGAAAAAAAGCAAAATTAATGGTCCATCGAGCACTTCAGCTGGGTCTTTTAAAACTCTTGAATGCAAGTTATTTCAACCTGCTGATTTTAAAATGTCTAACACTAATAGCTGTTGTTTAACAGCCTCCAGAGATACTAATGGGATAGAAAGTCTGATTATCACATATGATAAGTCTATCATCTGTTTTTCCTCAAATAGAGAACAGAAATATTTATTGAAAACTTCTACCTTCTCTGTATTATTATTGATAATTCTACCATTTCCATACCATTGTCATGATGCTTTTTTTGTCCCTAATATATTTTTAAAAGTTCACCTTATTGTCTTTGACTCTGCTGGCTATAGGTTTTCCCTTATCAATATTTTATCATTCTTAATTTCTGTTTTATATTCATTACTATCCACTTCCCCTTTCTTCCACTTGCTATATTTTATTTTTTATAGCTGCATTCACCTCCCCTCTAACTCAGGTTGCTGTTTTTTTTTTAACTAATACAACCTTCTTCCTTGATTGTGGGATTGTGGTTTTGGGGTCATCTAGTAAGAGATTCTTAAATACTTCCCAGTTATTATTTAAATTTTTCTGATTAAATTTTTACTCCCAGCTGATTTGGCTCATAATTGTTTTTATTTTTTGTGACATTGGCCCAATTAAAGCACCAAGTATCTATATTACTGGTCTGGACTTTATCCTGCTTGCACATTATAAATGTCATGACCACTTGTACCTACGCTACCACTAATTTTTAGTTCTGTGATCAGTTTCTCTTTATCTGTTAAGACAATGTCTAATAAAGAATTCCTCTACATTGGTTGCAACACTTCTTGAGCTAGGAAATTGTAATCTATAATGTTCAGAATTTCCAAGGATGTTTTCGTCCTGGCAGCATGAGAACGCCAGCATATATCACTCAAATTGAAGTCCCCCATAACGATGCAGGTTTTTCCCCTACACATTATAGATAGGTACATAAGGTGGTGGTCATCCTGTTCCCTAGTATGATTTTATTGTCTGTAGCAGACAACTAATTCCTCATCTTGTGCTTTATCTGTTAGGGCATTGATCCATAATCATTCAAAATCATTTTTCTTCTGAGTTATCAGTGACTCAGAAACAACATGTTTGACACTGAGTGCCGCTCCCGCTTCCCTTTTGCTTACTCAATCATTCCTAAATAGGTCCTAAGGAACCAGCCAGTAGTTCCTAAGAAGGAACTAGCCACTCATTTCCTCTCCATCTCATCTCTCACACTGCTAGTCTATTTGTACAGCTCTTGCACTACCTTACATAATTCAGGAAGTGTGAGAAGGATGCCTGTGATTCACACTCTGCTCATTCTGTAGACATTTCAATATGAGAGCAACACTGATCAGATTTATAGACAGTGGATGAAATCCTGACCTGATTAAAGTCACTGCCAAAACTCCCTGGTGACAGTTGCACATGGGGCACTAGAAAATCACAGGCAGGTCATGAACCACTAAGGGAATCCCACTGGTCTTGAATCAAGCATATGTTCTGTAAGTGAGCAAGAAAGTATGTTAGTTCCAGATGTGATGAAAACCAAAGAGCCCTGCTTTGATTAAAAATGATGGGTGAAATGCTAGTCAATGGAAGTTTTGCCATTGACTTCAATGGGACCAGAATTTCACCCAATGTCTCTGTTCTAAGTAACCTGAAATTACAAATTTCAGAGACTTTATTACATTTTATTGGCTTTGAACACTACTATTGTTAATTTCCATGGCAGGGAAATGAAAGCAGCATTAAAACACGGGCTAGTAGCTACCACTGAGGAAACTACTGTGTAACCATGGTGTTAATAGAGGTGCAGTCTTATTCAACATCATTAAAAATCAGGAGGAAAAGGCTGTTTACCAATAAATGTCATTAGGGAACTGGAGAGATTGATTTATGAGGAAAGATTAAAAGCCTGAGCAACAATTTGGGCTATGGGGTTGGTAGATAAACGAACCATCTAGAAATATCTGAAGCAGATAAACATCAAGGATGGAAAAGACTTATTGAAAGTAGTATCAGGAGGTATAACTAGGAGTGATAGGATGAACTTTAAAAAGTATACACTTGGGGCTGACTGTGTGACAAAATGTTGACAGTAAAGCCTATTGTATAGTGGAACAGTTTTCCAAGGCTAGGCATAAAGCCTTGTCTCGTGGGACACTTAAAGCTAGACTCAACAAAGTACCTTATAATGTGGTGACAAATCTGCCACTGGCTCTGCCATGGAGGAGATGACCCAATATATCTTTTTCTTCTCTAATTTCTATAATTCTATGAACTTCCTTCCTGCACTTTGAAAACCGAATTCATTTCTGTCCATCCACCGCTGCCAGTAGTCTTAAAAGAATGGAAAACTTCACCCCAAAAAGTTTCAGCTGCCTTTTATTGCAATCTTTAGTCACTGTCACATCATAGTCTTCAGGCTATTTGCACTACAAATATTTGTTTAGTTGCTAAGTTTAATAACAGGTTTATTGGATGTAGAGAAAAACACAATAGGAGGCATGATTCTGATTTCTAGCTATTATGTATCATTTTATCCTCCTTAAGTACCCTTTTTCTATGGAAGCCAGGAACATGGTTTGTGCCAATGTTTCAGATACTGCATGATCTGCTGTGCACTGTTTGAAAAGACAAATTAATTGTTGTCAAAATGCTATTGTTGAACTAAGAAACTTCCAATCTCAAAGAATATAGTCTCATTTCCTGAAACGGCATTTTTTGGATACTTTACTGGAAAGCTTCAGGAATTTTTTAACACATCTGAAACCCAAAATTTCACTTACATTGTATTAAGCTAGAAATGCAGTACACTAAATGAAACAGAAAGAAAGAAAGAAAGAAAGAAAGAAAGAAAGAAAGAAAGAAAGAAAGAAAGACTCTATATTAAAAAGAGGAACGAGCCAAACTAAATACTCTGAGGAAGCTACTCAGCGAATGAGACATAGTGATCTGTCCATGGTCAGTAGTTTATTATCATTTACCACTCAGTGTGTACCAGAGCATTTGTATCTGTTGAATGGCAAATGAACTAGGATGTTGACAGGACAAAGGGCCAGGAAAGAAGATATATGGAGCTGGAAAAATTATTTGTTGCTAGTAAATTTCCTGATCAACGTAACTCTTCTTTTTTCCTGTTCACCAACTAATCTTGATTTCTATGTATTATCATTATCCTTAAACATTTGCTGAATATTTCATCCAAATAAATTTCACTCAATGAGTTGTTTGTGAAATGATGTTCACTTTGGAATGAGGTCAGGAAGTATTATTAGCCCTATTTTGCAGAAGGAGATATGCTCATATCACTAGACCATCCTTTTCTCCCTGGATAAAATAAGCTGCATTGGAAAGGAAGCTAAGGCTATGCTTACACTACAAGCACTACTGCAGCACTTCCGCAATCTTGCAGCTACATCACTGTAGCGTTGACACTTCCTACATCAACGGAAGGGTTTTTTTCCTGTCAATATAGTTAATCCAACTCTCCCAGAGGCAGTAGCTAGGTTGACAGAAGAATTTTTACATTGACCTAGTTGCTGGAGGTTGAGTTGACCTAACTACAGTATTTGGGGAATGAGCAATGTAGCCAGGTTGATCTAATTTTAAAGTATAGAGCATCCCTTTTTTTACCTTCTATGAGCCCCTCCAATGAATATGAGAGGAAGGGTCAAGGGAAGCTAATCAAATAGGAGGCATTATCTACCCTTCATCACATGGATGTGTGATGCATCAAGAGGTAAAGTCAGAGTACACCTCAGACAACAGTACTGGGGAGGGTTGGAGGGATGAATAGATGGATACTGATAAGAGAGCTTAAAATGTGTGGGGTGCAAAAAGATTACAAAAATGATAACCTTTCTGTTGCCAGCAGTGGAACGAGCTCTTATGTGGACTATTATATATAATGTTAAGAATTCTGTGAAGGCACTAAAGAGGTCTAATGTATATAATTTATAATAAAGAAGCTATAGCCTATAAACTGATAAATGGAATGGCTCAGAGAAACAGGAAACCATGGGACAATAGGAATAATTTCAAAAATAGTTTTTCAAGTGATACAGACACATCTCAAAGGTTTCTACATGGAATAAACTTCAGACTGAAATAAACATCAATTTTGTACCTCGTCACATTAGCTGATTACATCATGCACTATATTTAGAATGCCTCCAGTATAACCATGGAAACAGCTTTTGCTTAAACTCTCAAATTTAGTTCAATATTAGCTTAAGATGTAGAAATACTTTAGAAAGCTCATAGATTAATTTCTCACTATTATTGTAGGATTGCATACTTAGCTGTGTGGGTTTTTTGTATAGTACACTATGTACACAGAGATACCAAATTTATGATAGGGACTGGAGAAAGAGAGAGAGAGAGAATACAAAACCAAAGGAGGATTTGGAGTATATCTTAATCATCTGTCCCCGTTGTTTACTAGAACTGAGCCAATACTTGATATTCTGTTTGGTGACAGAACTGAAAAAATCTGAAAAAAAAATATTTTTGGCTCAACCTGAAACAGAATTTTTTGTTTGTTTTTTCCTTGCTGGAACTAGAACAACAAAAAACAATCTCATTTTGGGTTGAACTAAATCTTTAATTCTATGTAGATCACCCCCCCCTTCCATTTTCTGTTTGGTTTTTGGTTTTAGGTGGCATCTTTTTTGTGTTTGTAATAAACGTAGCTAAATTTAAAAATGAAATGTAGTTTTGAAATGAAAAGTCTAAATGTTTTGAAAATGCTGAAATGAAACAGTCTGACATTTTCAATATTTCCCCCCAGCCAAAACTGGTCACTGAATTTGATCTGAATTCACAAATAGTTTCAGTGAATCTGAAACTGCATTTTTTTGGTGAATAAACTATTTGAAAATTTTCCCAAGTTCTATTCTGTCTTACTTTTTTTTAAAGGTTTTATATTAGACATAGGGTTAAAAACCACGTGTACTTGAGGTTGTTTCAATACAACAATGCAACATTGCAAGAAACATCTAAAAACCACTTACAACCAGCATTAGCACTACAAAAACATATGTAAGAGCACACTTTAAATGAGCAGCCCTATTGCAAAATACAGGTGATAAACCATGACAGGAAACCTCAAAAGATTCAGACTTTGGAAATGGTATGGGTGAGCTAAGCACTCAGACACCAGAGACAAGGGAGGGAACAGAAATTGCTGTCTATTCAGGGGCTCATAGGGAAATGAAGACAGATTCAGCTGTTTGTCACATGGCAACAGCCAAGAAAGTGGCCCGGTGAGGATAGGAAGCAGAAAGCAGAACAGGCAACCTGTTTCAATCCTGGAGAGAGGATCAAGCAGGTGGAAGAGTGGGTGGGGGGGGAAAGAGCCATGCATCAGATTCTCACTTCAGGCATGAGTCTTGGCAGTTTTGCACCCAGGTGGTGTCCTTTGTTTGCTTGGAATTCTGTATATTTTTGATTGGTGCGTGATCACATGACTCTGTTTAGCTTGTTGCACTCTACATCACTGCATAAGAAACTGCAAGAAAACACAATCATTAGGAAATCTGGGAATGATATTTCCCAGCAACAAAAGACCGGCATTCATTTCACTTGACTGAAAACTTTATGGGCAGCATAGAGTTGCCAGTAAAATAAATATTCTGCACACCAAGTGAACTTACAGTTATCCAAATGTGGATTGAAAGTCTGAATTGGACAGGCTTGGACCACTTTAGCAACTTGGCACTTGTTCTGAAGATGTCATCGAATGGTTCAGAATTTCTGCTTTCAGAAAAAAATTAGTGACCACTACATGCCTACATGAGGATCTTCCCAGCAAGATCAGCACTACTCACAACCAGGCTAGGCTGAGTGGCAGGTTCCTTGCAGAATATCCTGTCAATTTCCTTGTAAGAGGGATCTTGTGTGAGTTCCTATAGGAGCTGTTTTGGTCCTATGCATCTCTGTAGGTCTGTCAGAGGTTTCATCACTGCATTTCATCTTGGGGCTACCTCAGTTTGATCATCTGTCCAGACAGCTGCTTGTAAATCTTTGCACTGGATCATAGGGTTAGAAGGCATCTCAAGGGCCATCTAATCTAACCCCCTGCCAAGATGCTGGATTTGTTGTGTCTAAACCATCCAAGACAGATGGCTATCCAGCCTCCTTTTGAAAACCTCCAGTGATCCTGGTATGTCTTTTCTGGCATGGACTGGGCATGCTACTCACCCCACAGAACAATGCACCGACAGGCTCCAGCCAGAGGCAATGAAACATTCTGAACAAATGGAAAGTGCTCTTCACTCAGTCTGAAAGCAACTCACTAGCAAATGGGACTCTTGCATTTGCCAGCAGCACTACTTGAACAGGTGGGTGACCTCTAGACCAAATGACCCCAAAGCAGTGGAGGACAGAATACTAACCTAACAGGTTACCTCTGCAGTGATTAGAGCAGTTTAGGATAATGGGGAAGGACTATTTGCTCCATTTTAGTTAAATCAGCAGTGGGATGTGATCATACTGCCACAAAGCCTTTACTTCTCACCAATATGGAGTTACTTCAGATGTGATATGCAGTAGCTTCTGCTAAAGTCCAAAGAGCCACTGACAGGAAGAATTTGTGTGTGGACATGTGGTAGTTCCCACTGATATGAAGACAATTATACTAAGGCAATTTTCATCTAAAGACAAGGCCTAAGTCTGTTGCAAGGAAAACCATGAAAATATGAATGGTATAACCAATACAGAAATGTCCTCCTGAATTTGTAGAGAGAGCTGGAAACAAAAGGTCTTAGAGGTATGAACTGCCCGTTCATCTCAGTGGGGATTTAACTCAGATGCCTGTTGGTGTTGATTTAAATGTTGGCTTGAAGTATTTCACTGCAGATGAAAGCGTGTAAGAAAGAAGAGGGACAAGTATATTATGAGATCTGCACAATAGTCTGTGAGACCTTAGTTTAGTGCCATGATGGTGCTTGAGGGACACCACTCCTCTCTGTCCTACTGCTCCAAGGAGGTATGACTGGCAACAAATGCTCCTCAAAATTCCACCTGGAGGAGGCAGTAGTAGTTGTTAAAGGCCTCCTCTTCTCTTCCCTGCCACTTAGGGAAACGAGGAGGCACCTGGAATGGTGACTGGCACTAGGTAGTCTCCCCTCTCAGCAGTAATGGCAAAGCCCCGCTGAGTAGCAGCAGCATGGAGCCTTGAATACCATGGTGACCTAATCTTCTCTAGTAGTAGGGGTATCGGGCACAGTAATTTTCTTCCTAGGAGCTGCTGCTAACTCTCTGAAGGCTCACACAGACATCACTGTAGCAGTTACAGCCATGTTTCATTATCGAGTGTTTATTAGCTTCCATGAGGGACAGAACTATAACTTGTTTTTTAAGTGAAAGCTTAGATTCTGACATCATCATCTAACTCTAGAACTGGGGTCGTAGGAGGGGCCTGTTGTCATTATGCCTTAACCCAGCTCTCTTGATGGGTGTATCCAAACTCTGCTGAGCAGGAACCAAACCTGAGGAGTTTAGTTGAGCCCATCAGACCATTCCTGATCATATTTTTGAATGGTTGCACAGACTGCCGTGAGTGGTGTCTCATTTTGGTGTCTCAGATGGGTGGGGCTTGGTTTGTGGGAAAAGCTTGGAAAAGTACCACCAATTTTCCCCTCCATTTCCCCAAACTAGAGGACTAGGTAACTTAACAGATTGTTGCACTAATTTGGCACTTATGCAGATCCATGTTCAAGGCTTAAACTGGATTGGGCTGTACTGAGTCAGTGATCTGGTACTACCTTTTTTTTTTTTTTTTTTTGAGGCCGCCGTCTTGTTCTATAGTGTAAATTCATGTTACAGCATTATTAACTCAAGATACAATAAGAGACCTTAATGGATTCTCCAGTGTTGTAGGCTGTTCTGTAAACCATTTAAAGTAGTAAATCACAAAATAGACTCTTTAAAACTCCAAAATCTGAATGCTTAAAATCCATAGCAGATTTTTGTTGAAAAAAAGTTAACGTTCATGTGCAAATAAAACACTGTAATCAGTGTCAATATTTTTGCAACCAACATGCTCTAAAGCACCAATCCATGTTCAAGATAGATAATCTCAAAGACGTTAGCTTAAAAAGCAAAGCCTTTAAAAAAATAATTCTCACCAGTGTTTAACAGCATGTCTGCTCCTATCAGTGGACACCTGAGATGGAAAACCAGATTACTAATGCCAAGGAGCTAATTAGTAGAGTAAAAATATATTTGATACTATCAAAATTTACTCTTTTCTCCACTCTTCTAATATTAACTAAATAATATGACAGTTAGACTCCCCCCCCACTCTCCACTTGTTAAAAATATTCCTGGAAAATAATATGTCATTGAACTGAAATCTTGTATTACAAATCCAAGTTTTAACTTGAAGCAATATTTTCAAATAGTCAAATGTGAAATTCCTGAAAATAGAGACTTTGCTGGAAATGCACTCTTACCTAAATGATCTTATACATGTTGCTGTTTTACTGTGTCTTATTCTCAATAATGGTGTATGAGGGGCAAAGATGCTTTCCATCTACGTTAATTTGCTAAATTAACACCTCCAAGTCATTTGCAACTCATTCTAATCCTCCAGTGTACCACAGACAGTTCCATAGTCCTACATAATATGTATCAGCTGAATGGATTCCAATTTATCAGGAAAGTATAAATTGCAAAATACCAGGCTGAAACTGAAGTAATAAACCCAGTGATCACTGTCCCATACATTTTAGGCTGTTATTTTGGGCCTCCTGGGATATCAATGCTGTATAAACCATTTCTCAAGACTCCTGTCAGCTATATGAATCCTTTGCAACTGCTTTCACTAATATATTACAACTTGTTCATGAAATTGAAGAATAAGTTATAAAATCAGCATGGTCGCTGCGGGATGGGAAATGATGTGAAAACTTTCTGGATAGAGTCTCCTTTTTCCTTCCTGTGTATGAACATACTAAAGAGCATGCAGATATTAATTTCCCCCTCAAGCCTGCCTTCTAGGTACCCAAAAAGGTGTAGTAGAGTTATATTGACCTTTTGAGACTTCATACAGGCAGATCTGTACTCAGTAGGGCTAAGTCATTCTGAAGTTGCCCATGCTACCATGGGTATGATACTATTTATACATGTCCTAGCTCTCATTAAATATGTGCACGTGAGCTAGATATCACACCCCTTGTCATAGTATAGACCAGGCAACCTTTCAGAAGTGGTGTGCCGAGTCTTCATTTATTCCAGGAGTTGGCAACCTTTCAGAAGTGGTGTGCCGAATCTTCATTTATTCACTCTAATTTAAGGTTTCACGTGCCAGTATACATTTTAATGTTTTTAGAAAGTCTCTTTCTGTAAGTCTATAATATATAGACTTACAGAAAGTCTATACTATTGTTGTATGTGAAGTAAATAAGGTTTTAAATTGTTTAAGAAGCTTCATTTAAAATTAAATTAAAATGCAGAGCCCTCCAGACCAGTGGCCAGGACCCAGGCAGTGTAAGTGCCACTGAAAATCAGCTCACATGCCTCCTTTGGCACAGGTACCATAGGTTGCCTACCCCTGGTATAGACCTAGCCTAAGTCATATGCTTAAATTCATCCCTACTCAAAACGGCACTTAAAGAATGTGCTTTACTATAATCACATTACTAAGTCCCGGATTTAAGCACAGGCTTAAAAAGTATGTGTTTAAATGCCTTTTCGGAATTAGACAACTTCCCTGAATCAGGGCTTAAATTATCACACACGTCTCTTAAAAATAAGATGCTGCTCACTATGGAGCCCAGGTAGAGCATAGGAATAAATCAAGAGCTTTGACATTCAGCATGTGACCTAATCAGCTCTTTTCTGGGTCTCTGAATAGAGGGACTGCCAACATATTTAAAATGTGGCACATGTAAAATAAAGGGAGATAAGCATATTGGTCTTTTCTGGTTGGATGCAGTATATTTGTAGTTTTCTTCTGATAAAAATCAATGGAAAAGGCTATTTATATTTCACAAAGTATTAAAGAAGAAACAAACTATTTAACTTATATGGTCCTAGCTCGGTGACACTGTAAGGTAAAAAAAAATCAGGCACCATTTCCCATGCAAACAGCTTCTCTGCTTCAATCACCTTACCCCACTGACTCACAAGATGTAGCCACAATGAGGTAATATATATAAAATGGAGTCCCTTGCAGGAAAATATTGTACAGTACTTTAGAATAAATATAACTGTAAGAAGAGTTCAGCTGTAGGTGATATTAATTACAACAATTTGGTAGAATCCATTAAAACTTTATCTTTGCCGCAATCATAATTGTATTAGCCAGGTACAGTGTTTATCTTCATAGTGTTATAACTCAAATAACTACTGGATTGTGCTTTGAACTCAAATCCATAAATTAGTTATCTGCAGTATTCTGTCAAAAGGGACCACACTACTTTGATTAATAGAGTTAAAGTCTGAGAAAAGATTTTTTTAAATCTTGAGTCTTAGGGCTTTACTAAAAATGACAATGATATTGACTTTACATAGTGATATTCATCATGGATGACCCCAAAGTGCCTTACACACACACACACACACACACACACACACACACACACACACACACGCACACACACACTCAGCAGACTGGATCATGGGCGGTCAAGACTAGTGGTCCGAGTGGGAGTCAGGCTTAGTGATCAGAGTTCAAATGCCAGAGCCAAGGGTTGAGGCAGAGTTGGAGTCAGGAGTCAGAGCCAAGGGTTGGAACCAGATTAAAAGAGTCTGCAAAGGCAGAAGCAGAGCTGGTTCTGAGGCAGGAGCAATGCTGAAACAGAATGGGAACAAGACCTGGTGCAGGGTAGAATCTGGGCTGGAGCTGTGAGGAGAAAAGCAGGCTTGGAGAGCCAAGCACAAGGAGGCAGAGAGTCCGTGGGCATCTGCGTTGAGCTGCCACCAAGCTACTGCTGCTGCTATGTTTAAGAACCAGCCTGCTGGCTTTCTCAGCCAATCAAGCAGCGTGGTCCATCAGGCAGTCAAGCTCAGTGCTTCTCAAAGTGGTGGTCCATGGACCGGTGCCGGTCTGTGAGCCATCGGCTGCTGGTCCGTGGCGAGTTTCCTCATAATAATAATAATATGGCACTGGTCCCTGGCACATTGGAAAAAAAATTGCTGGTCCCCCACATCAGATAGCTTGAGAAGCACTCTGGCTGGCTTATTAGGGCATCAGAAGTTCTGAGCAGGCATAGCTGAGGGCCTTACTCCTGACACACGTACACACCCCCAAACAATAGACAGGAGCACTTTTTCCCACCACTGAAACTTAGCCATTGTGGGGGTGAAATTCAGCAACCATTTAACAATGCAGAATAAAATTACACATCAAGTTAGGACATAAAATGAAGAATAGCTTTTCCAACTGAAACTACAGGGAGAACTTAAGATAGCAGAACAGATTCACCCAGACTGGAATTTGTTCAAGACATCAACATTAACAACCCAACTCTTAGAGATAGTGCCAAGTACCTTTAATAAACAGAGGTAGCCAGGACCCCTGCTGCTATATGTCTCATCTGCAAGATGGCATCTCCAGCAGTACAGCACCCTCTGACACCATTGGGGCACTTTTCCCTCTGACTTAGAGGGAAAAGTTCAGTCTACTGAAACCCCATCACTGCTTGTTCCTTAGAGGTTTCCCATCTAAGTAATGATGATTTACCCTTCCTTAGCTTAGAGAGGTCTGAGAGGGTCACTGCATAAGAGGGAAGAGTTGAAAACCAATCAATAACTGATATTCTGCACATTGTACCTTATGAGTGTTATATGTTTTACATAGTTAGTATGGCAAAAAATGTAAGCCCGGTCTCTGGCCGCACATACTATATATGAAATTAACAGAGAGCTTCATAAAAATATCAGTATCAAGTCAAAAATCAAGTCAACAGAATTTTTTCCATTTTTCATTTCAGAAGTTGTCCGATGTATTAAAAATTGAATTGTTTTGATGTTATAAAATGTCAGCTATCCCAAAGTGGATTCTTTACATTATGAAAAGTATTGACAGTTCTTCTTCATTTGCATGGGATTTTATGTAACTGAAGTAAAGTTCTATAAATCATATTTTTCATATGAATTTAAGTCAATACAAATCAGGGTGCCTTTTGAGGAAAATGGATCAAAAGTGGAACTTCTGCAGTGCCTTCATATGAAACTGCACATTTCAAAAGATCTACTAAATTAAAAACAGGACTCTGGCCAGAGGCATTGGAAGCCATCATGAATCTATGAAATTACTCCATACGTGTGCAACAATGAAAATATTTTGCACAAGCAAATGCTGGAGAATTAGTTTTTCTGGCCAAATGAAGCCCCATGGACTACAGACACTAGAGTGGCTTATTAATATTTTGGCAGCTGACATGCACCTTGGAGTATTCGATAGAGATTACTTCATTTCTAGTAATACTACTAGATTTCTGGTGAAAGCACTGTTGGTAAATGAAGGCAAACAGAATTATTGGGAGTATCTTGGCTTTAAACAAGTAGAATGGGGAGTGGTTGTTAAACTGATATCCAGCCCCCACAACCAAGAGCCAATGTGTGAGGCTGCTCTGCAGCTATCTCATCTTACTCCCTCACAGATGCTATTTCAGTTTTTCAGTTGGAACAGCAGCTGTAGTTCATCCATGCTTAGTTGTACGGGGTACTGCGGACACTAGACATGTAAATATGGATTTATGCCCTAGCCCTTACCCCGGCACCACCTCTGACCTACACTTATTGTGGCCTTCTGCATTGGCCCATTTTCAGTTCCAGTGGTTAGATAAGAACAATGCAGCTCTGTTCTTGGATGGCAGTAAGTTTGTAGTGTATCTTTCTTGTCTCACATGGTAAAACCTAGAAACAGTGATAACCACAATTCACTATTATGGGTAGCATAATAAGCCTCATCATCAAAATTAAATTATTATATTTTACTCACCACAGTTGAGAACCCTTTCTCCTCAGGCTCCAGAGTATCAGTTACGAAGGAAAATGACAAGGGGGTTTTAATGTCTCATGGTATTCTTTTAAAAATAGTTTATCTTAGGGATCTCAATTGATGTCAGGAACACTAACAAAAAGAGTGGCACGAAAATAATTGTCACTGTGCAAATATCATGGAATGGAGTGCATATTTTTTAATTTCAATACATGACCAATGATAGATAGTTAGGAATGATTCTTCTCTTAAGGCACAGTCACTCAGTAAAGGATGACAAAAGCCAGCTGGAGAGTATAAAACCCCTTTGGTCTGCTTTGAAATTTAGAATGTGGTCTTTGACTTTGTTAAGATAAAGCCAAAGAAAAAAATGAATTATTTATATAAATGTTGCCTTAGTAACACTGCAGCAAATAAAATAATGAAGCTGCCTCTTGTTTTTAAGGAAAGCATAAGTTTTAGCTCATTGGTATTGAAAGTTAAGCACGCTCTTAAGGCAATTGTCAGGCAATTTTCCTATGTGGTCATACATGCGAACAGTATCATAACTGCATATGCCTGACTTACTATATGTCATCATTTATTGTTCATGTTGAATAAAGGAGGACTTGACAGCAACCGATGTCTCACTGAGACTCATCTTGTGTGGGACAGAGCATTCCAATGTTGTCTAACACCTACTTCCACATTGCGGAACATTTTTCTATTCTTCTTCTTTTTTCAATAACCTAATACATTCACTGCAAAAATATTTATTAAATGAATACTAAGGATTCAAGGCAAAGGACTCTAAAAATCAAGAAATGGCAAAGTTAAAAGCTAAAAATAACCAGTTTTATGGTTTCCTGTACTAACTCTCTTCCTTGCTCCCCACTAGCCTCAATGGTACAGGTAAAGGTATTCTCTATGTACTCAGTGTATGGTAGCATATCTGGGGCAGGAGGGGGAAGGGAGAGGGAAGTGGAGAGGGAAAGATAAAACAGACATACTATGCTGTAAAGTATCTGAGGGGTAGCCGTGTTAGTAAGATCCAGAGGCTGGGATTTCCAAAGAAATGTAAGGCAGTTGGGTACCCACATCATAGGGAAAATTAACAGGATACGGGAAACTGACTCTTAAAATATGTCTGAGATTATTCAGAGTAACATATATACATAAATGTGGTGTGTGTGTGCGTGCTCACCATAAACATGTTGGTTTATAGCTTAATAGAAAACACGTTAGTTTACACAAAGCATAAGAAAGCATGGTAAACACCAGGGAACAAAATCTGACTTCACATCATCCATGTGAATGTCAAAAGGGTTAAGCAAGCAGCTTCAGAAAGGATCATACTACCCTCCTCCCCCACTGACTACAGGGGATGTATTCCAATTCACCTTGGCAAAACCAACAATTGGTCACATTCCATTACTTCTAACAATGGTAAACTAAAGAAAGAAAGAAAAAAGAGAGAGAGATGAGCCTAGGCAATGTGTGTATATATTTAAATACTGTGTAGATAAGATAGCTCCACATTTAACATGCCATTTACCAGCTGGAATGAGTTCCTTTACAGCATAGACTAACAGATGTATTGGAGCATGAGCTTTCGTGGGTGAATTCGATGAAGTAGGTATTCACCCACGAAAGCTCATGCTCCAAAACATCTGTTAGTCTATAAGGTGCCACAGGATTCTTTGCTGCTTTTACAGATCCAGACTAACACGGCTACCCCTCAGATACTTTACAGCATAGTATGTCTGTTTTATCTTTCCCTCTTCCACTTCCCTGCCCCAGATATGCTACCATACACTGAGTACATAGAGAATACCTTTACCTGTACCATTGAGGCTAGTGGGGAGCAAGGAAGAGAGTTAGTACAGGAAACCAAACACCTGACCAGGGGACCAATCAGGAGACAAGATACTTTCAAATCTCGGTGGAGGGAAGCCTTTGTTTGTGTTTTTTGGGTTTTGCTTTGTTCTCTTTGGGCTCTGAGAGTGACCACATGTACCTACAGGCTCTCTAATCTTCTATTCCAATTTTGTGAGTACAAAGGTAGAAAGGCGGTATAGTCTTTTTATTTGTTTTCTTTTATTTGCAAATGTGTAGTTTGCTGGAAGTATTTTAAATTGTATTTTGCTGGGGGGAAGGCTTCTTTCTAGTTTCTATAAGCTGACAGACCCTGTAACTTTTTACCATCTAAATTGCAGAGATAAACTTTTACCTTTTTTCTTTCTTTTTATTAAAAGCTTTGCTTTAAAACCTGTCTGATTTTTTTCTCCTAGTTAAGGCTCAAAGGAACTGAGTCTGTACACACCAGGGAATTGGTGGGGAGAAGGGAAAGAGAGCAGGGGGGAGAAGGGAAAAGTGAATTTCCTCTTTGTTTCAGATTAGCAGAGTTTGAATCTGGATTGCCTCTGGGTGAAGGGAAAAGAGGAGGGGGGAAGCTATTATTCCTCTCTGTGTGGTGATTCAAGGAGTTTGAATCATGGTGATCTCCTAGTGTACCCAGGGCGGAAAAGAGCTGGGAAGAAGAAAGGAGGGGGAAGGGAAATGGTTTATTCCCCTTTGTTGTGAGACTCAAGGAATTTGGGTCTTGGGGTCCCCAGGGAAGGTTTTGGGGGAGACCAGAGTTTGTCAGGCACTCTATTCTAAGTCCTGATTGGTGGCAGCACTACAGGATCTAAGCTGGTAATTAAGCGTAGGGGAATCCATGCTAGTACCCATATTTTGGACGCTAAGGTTCAGAATTGGGAATTATATTATGACAATGTCTGTTTTATCTTTCCCTCTCCACTTCCCCCTCCTGCCCCAGATATGCTACCATACACTGAGTACATAGAGAATACCTTTACCTTTACCATTGAGGCTAGTGGGGAGCAAGGAAGAGAGTTAGTGGAGGATGCTCAGAGTTTCCTGGCCTACAGAGCCTGCCAGGGTAGATTGTAGGGGAGGCAGGGATACATTCCTTACTTCCAACATCCTGTAGATTTTAAGAATCCCACACTACCAGTCCAAAACGCTGGCTCATTTTTATGCCTGCTGAATATAGATTTCTCACTTTTATGAGGCAAGAAAGAATATGGTTCCACACATTTACTTTAGCTTATTCAAAATAATAATAAATAATCTTGATTTGTTTGAATACTTTCAAAACAGTGTTTGCAAACATTCATTGACATGCTATCCCTGTTTGGTTCAGCCGTCCTCATACGCCTTATTCTTTGTCAGGGCCACATTGGTTTGGGGGATGCAGAAAACTCTGAAACCTAGAACCCCCTACATTTTTTTTAAATTACCACTGAGAGTGGGGATTGGAGAACTAGCCCGCCCCACACTCATCCCACAGCAGTGATTCCTGTGTCTTGGGCAGAGGCAGCTCTAGACATTTCGCTGTCCCAAGCATGGCGTCATGCCGCGGGGGGTGCTCTGCCGGTCGTCGGTCCTGCGGCCCCGGTGGATCTCCTGCTGCGGAGGGTTCTCTGGCCCCGTGGCTCCAGTGGACCTCCTGCAGGTGTGCCTGCGGAGGGTCCTGCTGGTTCCACAGCTTCGGTGGAGCTGTAGGACCGGTGGACCCGCCACAGGCATGCCTGCGGGAGGTCCGCTGAAACCGCGGGACCAGCGGACCCTCCCGCGCCGGCAGAGTGTCCCCCGCGGCGTGCCACCCCAAGCACGTGCTGGGGCCTGGAGCCGCCTTTGGTCTTGGGGATGAGCCCTGCTCCCTGCACCAGGTGCCACTTCACTGGTCATGATGGAGGAGGGCAGCAGACCAAATCTGAGTGATGCTGTGATCCTGTGCACCTGGATATAAAGTTACTTGATTTGAGGCCCCTCTCAAACTGGGATCCAGGGTAAAGTGCCCTTCCCCCCTGCTGCTCCAACAGCCATATTCTTTGTTATTCACAAATACTTAAATGAAATGGAATATTTTCACATCTCATTTCCACACAGACAAGGGTTATTTATGCCTAGACAAAAGTATTTGCTCTTCATTATACAGCTGTTTAAAACATGCTTGTGATCCAGTCAGGGAACAGAAGCATGCCATGTGACTTAGGTGGCTATTCGTATACCATGAATGAATACTCAGTGCTCAGTTTGTGAACAGCCCATAGTCTGAAATTGTTTTCATTCTTAAAGGTTGATTTATTTATTTTGCAAGCCTGCTTCAGTATTGCCTTTTCTCTTTTCATATCACTAATAAATAGCCCAGTAATAGTGTTTGTCTCTGTAAATAAGTATTGGGCCACATCTGCAGCTGAGGTTCTGGTCCATTTTTAAAAAATCTCTTCTTCCCTTTCTCCCAACTTGTAAAAACTCATTATTTTAAACACCTGTACTAAAATAAAAAAGGAGATAGATCTAATGTGACTGCCTTTGAAGCACACTACTTAGTATTCAAAGAGAGATGAATTGAAATGACCTTTAGCACTGGAGAATTTGAAACACTTAAATAACATCAGTTTGGTGCAACAAAAACTTAAATTATTTTACCCTCTAATAATAAAGATTGTATTGTCTGGCCAGATAACTGAATGTGGTCATCGTATACAGCATTAATAAATCCCCATGTTTAGTGTTTTTCTCTTTCATTATCATTTGAGCTAAAACAATGTTTTTAAGAATTAACAAAATAGCTTAATTTATACCAGTTTAAAGCAATATCTGTTAGTTTCAGGGTAACATGTATGTAATGAAGTTCTGTTGAAAATTTAGCACTATGTATACATTCACTGGTTAAAATACACTTTATGCACAATTATTTGTAACCCACACACCTCCTGGGTGTGGTGTTCTGTTCCATCTAGTGGCACCAAGATCACTTAAGCCTGGTCTACACTACGGGTTATACCGAATTAGCAGCATTAAACTGAATTAATCCTGCACCCGTTCACACAATGAAGCCCTTTATATCGATATAAAGGGCTCTTAATATCGAATCTGTACTCCTCTCCAACGAGGGAAGTAGTGCTCAGATCGGTATTGCCATTTCGGAATAGGGTTAGTGTGGCCGCAATTCAACGGTATTGGCCTCTGGGCGGTATCCCACAGTGCACCATTGTGACTGCTCTGGACAAGCAATCTGGAGTCGGATGCACTGGCCAGGTAGACAGGGAAAAGCCCCGCAAATTTTTGAATTTCATTTCCGTTTGCCTAGCCGGAGAGCTGATCAGCACAGGTAACTATGCAGTCAGAGAATCGAAAAAGAGCTCCAGCATGGACCACACGGGAGGTACTGGATCTGAGCGCTATATGGGGAGAGAGTTCCGTGCTAACAGAACTCTCTTCCAAAAGACAAAATGAAAAAACATTTGAAAAAATTTCCAAGGCCATGATGGAGAGAGGCCACAGCAGGGACTCAGTACAGTGTCGTGTGAAAGTTAAGGAGCTCAGACAAGCATGTCAGAAAACCAAAGAAGCAAAAGATCTGAGGTATCAAGATGCAACTCTAGGGCTGCTGTGTGATCAAATGGACATGCTCCGGCGTCTGGTGGAGCTTAAGGAACTGCAGCAGGATCACAGAGTGCTGCTGCAGCCCCTGTATAACCGCCATCCCCCCTCACCATATTCCTTAGCCTCCTCATCCACCAGATGTCTAAGAAAGCGTGGAGGGAGGCTCCGTGCACCCGCCCATTCCACCCCAGTGGACAGCCCAACCAAAAGGCTGTCATTATTTTGAATTTTTTTTTAGTGGCCTTTTCCTTCCCTACTATCTTCCTCCCAAACCCCGCCCAGACTATCTTGTCAGTTCTCTCCCTCTTTTTATAATTAATTAATAAAGAATACATGATTTTAAAATGAGAGTGACTTTATTTCCTTAGGAAGCAAGCGCTAATTGAAGGGGGAAAGGTGGATGGCTTACAGGGAATGAGTCAATCAAGGGGGCGGGTTTTCATCAAGGAGAAACAAACACAATAGTCACACCGTACCCTGGCCAGTGATGAAACTGGTTTTCAAAGCCTCTCTGATGCGCATCGCTTCCTGGTGTGCTCTTCTAATAGCCCTGGTGTCTAGCTGCGCGTAATCAGTGGCCAGGTGATTTGCCTCAGCCTCCCACCCCGCCATAAAGGTCTCCCCCTTACTCTCACGGAGATTGCGGAGCACACAGCAAGCAGCAATAACAATGGGGACACTGGTTTGGCTGAGGTCTGAGTGAGTCAGTAGTGTGTGCCAGCGCACCTTTAAATGGCCAAATGTACATTCTACCACCATTCTGCATTTGCTCAGCCCGTAGTTGAACAACTCCTGACTACTGTCCAGGCTGCCTGTGTATGGCTTCATGACCCCTGGCATCAAGGGGTAGACTGGGTCCCCCAGGATAACTACAGGCATTTCAACATCTCCAACTATTAATTTCTGGTCTGGGAAGTAATTCCCTTGCTGCAACCGTTTACGCAGAGTAGTGTTCCTGAAGACGCGAGCGTCATGAACCCTTCCTGGCCATCTCTCGTGGATGTTGGTGAAGCGTCCCTTGTGATCCACCAATGCTTGCAGCACCATGGAAAAGTACCCCTTGCGGTTTATGTACTGGGTGCCCTGGTGCTCCAGTGCCAAGATAGAGATATGTGTTCCATCTATCGCCCCACCACAGTTAGGGAATCCCATTGCAGCAAAGCCATCCACTATGACCTGCACATTTCCCAGAGTCACAACCTTTCGTAGCTGCAGCTTAATGATTGCTTAATGATTCTAGGGTCTGTGCTGGTTTCTGTTGGAATCTGTCATAACAGAGAGTTTCAAGCAGTAGTGAGTGTACCTGCCCATGGCACTCAACCCCCCAGGAAGACTGCACCCAGTTAGTTCAGCCTAAAGAATAACCAGAGCTGGATGGAGAGGTGGCATGGCCAGGACACCTAATGGATCAGCATCCTTCCTCAGCAAGGCTCCCATGGCACGCAAGCCACAAATCAAAGCAACCATCTGTGAATGGAACCACAGGGAATGAGGCTATAGAATAATTACCTCCCTCCCTCAAGGATGAATGCCCCACTGGTGCAGGCACTGCAGTTTGTAATCCTTCCAAGAGCAGGCCTGAATCAGGCCCCCTAGTCAGCAAAAGCATTTTAGGTCTGTTTTTAGTTGTTGTTTTTTAATTCACTAAAGATAGTAAATTATTCGCAGAGCCAGGCACAGTTTAGACAGGCTCTCTGCAAGCTTTGCCGCTGCATTTCATATCAGGTGTCATATGGATTCTGATGTTATTCCAGTCTAAAATCTCTTCAGGGTGCAGGCTACCTTTCAGACCATATTATACTCAGCTGGTTGGTGGTTCTGTGGTATAAACAAATGATTACTGGGAACTGGACTGAAACTACCAACTCATTTTGCTTATCACAAATTTGAACCCAAGTCTCTAGAAGTGAAAATCTGGTGTGGATTAATCCCTGCGCCACACAGCTCCTCTACGATAATGCTTTTTAAAACAGTCTCCATAGTGAATAAAAGTTTCATTAGAGGTTGGAAAAATAAATTGGTGAGGTGACAGATTCTATGATATGATGGAAGCTCAATTATAAGTGAATATCATAATATAACAAGTGCAGGTGAAATCCTATTAAGGTCTGAAAATCCAATATCTCATCTCCATGACTTTTAATTGATCTTTACACATATTGTCATTGCAGTCAAATATTTGAGATGATTCCCGTACACATAAACAAATGTAAACACATTAACTCTGTTAATAATTTTAACAAGTAATTTGTATTTCCCATTAGACTGTCTTACATTTTTCTATCGTATAATTAAAGATATCAACAGTGATAAGCTTAATGTGTTATTTAAAGTCTGTCTGTTTATAAGATTTGCTTTTATCATTAACTGCAGTTTGATAAGATCTACGTATCTCCTCATCAAGAAATTAGATTTTATGCCTCCAAAGAAAATAGGATATTTGTGTGGCAAAGGATTGTCAATGTTTTCATAAATCCAAAAACATAGTTTCTTCTTATGTATGTTGATTGGTGTTAAGTAAAACAGCTTGGTTGCATTACTGTGTTTCAATTTGTTTTACCAAAATAACAATGCTGTGACCCATACTGTATATCTTTATTTTTGCATAACATTGCATGTCTTTCTATTCTTTTCCATTATGATGGGTTGGGTGAGAAGAGATTATTCTACGAAAACCATGAAGGAAAACTCTTTTCAGGGGTATGCAAAGCTCTTAGGAATTGAAATTCTTTTGGTCTTGGGATCTCAAAAACCTGACAGCAGGGTTTTAAAAAACTCACCAAATCTACAAATGAAACATGTGAGATACGGGGCTATTTAAATCCTTTGTAAATATGTTACTGTGTGTGCCTTAACAAGCTAAACACAGAAAACGCCGCTATACCTAAATAATACAATGGAAATCAACATGATAAAAAAATCTGCCTTTTGTCCATTTTGTCCAGGTGTCTGTTAAGTGCAAATGTGTCCTGAAATGACTTTTAAGATGATTTTTTAAAAATATTACTTGTCAAGGAAAAAAAGAGAATTAATATGTATGTTTCCAGCTTCTGGTCTGAACTATTTGTTAATGGTACAAATGTGACATTTGGGATCTCTGTTTTGATATACAGGAAGCAGCCAAGCTGTACATGAAAAACTTTTTAACACCAGCTCTGACTAATCCATTACTTTATTTCAATAAGCAGAACAAACATTTGATTCCTAATTAGGGGCCTACCAAACTCACAGTCTATTTTGGTCAATTCACTGTCATAGGATTTAAAAATCATAAATTTAATTATTTCAGCTATTTACAGCTGAAATTTCAGTGTTGTAATTGTAGGGCTCCTGACCCAAAAGAAGTTGTGGGGGGGGGGGGGATGGGGAGGTCAGGGGGAGGTGTCACACGAAGTTATTGTAAGGGATTACAGTGCTGCTAGTCTTACTTCTGCACTGTTGCTATCAGCGGCACTGCCTTCAGAGCTGGGCAGCTGGAGAGTGGTGGTTGATGGCCAGGAGCAAAGCTCTGAAGGCAGAGCCACTGCCAGCAGCAGTGCAGAAGTAAGGGTAGAAACAGTATGGTATTGCAACCCTTACTTGTGCATTGCCTGCAGAGCTGGGCCCTCAGTCAGCAGCCACCACTCTCCAGCCTCTGAGCACTAAAGGCCACAGTGCAGAAGTAAGAGTGGCATGGTATGGCATCGCCATCCTTAATTCTGTGCTGCTGCCTTCAGAGCTGGGCACCTAGCCAACAGCCACTGCTCTCTGGCCACCCAGCTCTGAAGGCAGCACAGAAATAAGGGTAGCAATACTGTGAACCCCACAAATAACCTTGTGTCCCTGCCCCACCCCCCACAACAGCCTTTTGGGTCCAGACCCTCAATTTCAGAAATGCTGGTCTCCTCTGCGAAATCTGTATAGTATAGGGCAAAAGCGCACAAAAGACCAGATTTCACAGTGGGAGACCAGATTTCATGGTCCGTGATGCGTTTTTCATGGCCGTGAATTTGGTACGGCCCTATTCATAATAAAACAGCTGAACTTACCATGCAAGGTTTCTGTTTAAATGTATAATATTTTTATATAGCAGTTACCTCAGTAAATAAATTGGTTGTGTGAGTGGAAAACAAGGTGAGAGTAATTTTCTCAAGTATGGAATATACTGTAGTTTATTTTTCATTTGTGTGTTTTGATTCCGCTAATGCAGCACCTGCTTCTGTCCACTTGTCCTCAATCTCTGGAGCAGAGGAGATGACTTGGACCTTAGTTAATGATACAACAACCAAAATTTATTTTCTCAGAAAGATGTTAAGGTCTAAGCATTTTCCTAGTAACATTTCATACAATTAAAAATTTCACTTGCCCTAGTTTCGAAAATACATCTAGGATTCCTCCAAACATTCAAAGGATTCCCACCCAAAATACAAGGATGCTCTAGGCCAACAATAGGTTGGTGATCTCTTGTTGCATTTGATTAGTCATAGCAACAAAACTGGTGCCTCTTCATCCCTGAGACCTCGATTACCTCTCCTTTGTATATACATTTCCAAAACTATTAATAGCAAAACAGATTGAAATATAATGCTAACTCAGAACTGTTTATGTATTTGTGCTGTTATAATTTTGATAATATTGATTTTATGTAAAGTTTTAACAAAACACAGATTGCACAGCTTAAAAAGGACTTCGGGGAGTTCCTAATAAATTGCATTTCAAATCCTTAATGGAGCATTAGTAATTATTGGACATGACGTGATTAAAATCCATTTAGAAATAACAAAAAGACAGGTTGAATACAATATTACAATTTGATATCTCTAACAAAATAGGCACAGAAAATGTTTATCATATATCTCACAGATAATGTAAATTAGGAAAGACTTTTCCATTATCTTACCAGTTCCCAAACAATTCATATATTATGTCATGTATAAGGTATTGTAATTTTATATATTGTTTTCTTTATATGTTTTCTGCTATGATTCCATAAGTATTCATAAAGATATAAAGGTTTAACATGATATGGTCCAATGCATATAGAACACTGCACCACAAACATACACCAATTTTCAACAGAATCCAAGTGAAAGTGACCAGGTGTGCAGCAGCTAAAAGAAAAACAAATATTATATACAAATTTCATCAAACTGAGCACAGATTCCCCATTAAGACATAATGATCTAAAGTATCTTGGGGCAGATACTTGTTTTATGGTAGCTGTACCCCACCACCAGTGATGATTCAGCTTGATGATATTCTGAACAAAAAGAGCTCAACCATGCTTTTGGGAGTTTCCATCACTGCACATACACTTAACAGATGTTCTAGGCCACAAAGAGTGACAACCTTGAAACCTTATTATATAGATGGTGTTATGGCTTCAGCTCCAAGTTTCATTCCCTCTCATAACCTCTTCTTCATTCTCATCCTGTTTGCTGGGCTAACTTTCATTGCTCCTTTCTGTGCTACTTCCTACCCTACCTCTTCCATGTCTGTACTTGAATGATTTTCTCTCCATCTTCCTACTCTCCCTATGTACCTTACTATACTTTCCCCCCCAACCACTAATCTCCCATGCCCACTCCTTGTTCATCCAACACCTATTTCTATACCTTCCTCTCTCTTTCTTTCCTATCACATCTTCAGTCTCTTCTCTCCTTTATCCCTTTCCACTATTTCTATTTGACTGTTACTACCACTCAACCCTCATTATATTCCCACTCTATCCACAGCAAGCTTTGCCCAGTCCCAAAATAAATTCCACCTAAGCCCCCTTTCCTTTTATCACTTTCTTCTCTGGGAAATTACTTGCTCTTTACTTGGCCCCTGTTGGAGTAACTGAGTTCCTGTCAAATCTAATCATCTATCTGAGCATTTATAGTGCTCCAGTCATTACAGAATGTAGGCACTGTTACCTCCCACTAAATCACCACTTACCATTAGACTCACTTCCTTAAAACTCATCAGTGAATGAGATATTCTTATTGATATACATACTGCTTTCTCGGTCTCTCCCACAGTGATAAATTAATATTCTTAGTGTGACACAAACAAAGAAACAAATAAGAAGTCCATACAGACCAATGAAAAGCTGTGAGACTTGCTATCATAGTTATCTTCCACTGTACCAGACTGGAGAGCATGAAACAATATTAGTGCCTCCTATTACCCATCTAAATATCTGTAGATCCACTAGGCCAGACCCCCTGCCCGTTTGCCATTGACTTCAGTGGGCATTGAGTCAATTTAATTATGACCATCATAAGGCAGAAAAGGAAAGCAGGTAACAACATTAAACAAAATTTCTTCAGATTTAAGAGAGAGGTTATTTTTTATGCACATTTTGAGTGTGGTACTAGGCTGGTGCATGGTGACTCAGTATAGTTGTGGGACTGTCCCTCGGAAACGCAAACTTCATAGGTGCATTCCATACAGCTATCAGTCTCTGGAAGGAAATAAAGCATACACTACAAGCAGAGAGTTTTCTCTGCTGTATGTTCTACCCTAAATCTGCTTATTCTGATGTGATACAGAACACTTCCTAGGTAGGTCTAAAACAAGGCAGAGATTGATTGAGGAAAGAACTGCTATATAACTTTGACATTGTCTTGCTTTCCATTACCCGAACCACAAAGTTACAACAGCTTTCAAGTGACAAACCAATTTAAAAAAAATTTGACTCCCAAGACAATCAGAAAAGGGAAAGACTAAGTTAAGGCAGATATTCCAATGCAATTACCATCATTAACCCTTTGGCACAGCAGCCAATCAGGAGTTTCCACTGCTAAGAGTTTCTTCAAAATGTCTGGTATTGGCAAATTGATTTCCAGCAGTGAGGAGTTAACACTGTGGCAATCTCTTCCTTACAGATTTTTAACGGGCTCCAGGTGGTAAGATCTATTTATACACCATATGTTAGTACTCGAATCTCAGTTTGTAAGATATAGCATTCAGCTTCTTGAAGGAATATACTGAACAGAGTATCATGGCAACTGCAACTGTAATAATATGATGAAACATTAAAATTAGTGTTAATATAATAATCTGCTGTGTTTTCTTCCACATGACAAATTATTTTAACGATTAAGCTAAATCCCATCTGCTGCTTCAGAATAAAAACACAATAAAACAGAAAGTTCACAGTCATGAACCATTATCTCTGGAAATCACATTGTACAGGTTCAGTACTGATGGAGTCAATTCAACAAACACTATAGGAGAACACATATATGTCAGGTCAAATCAATGTGAGAACTGCAAACATTGTTACATGTGGGACAGACAAGACTGTCCAGGACCATTACAGACTCTTGTAGCCTTACTTTGCACTGTTCACATTTTTCATCTAAGATATTAGTTAACGTGCCTTGCTTCAAAGTGGTTAACAGTGACATGAAAAGTCTGCTGCAACCTTGTTTGACTTCGGTGTGTCTTTGTATCATTTTTACTGGTCACCATGAGACTAGGTCCCTTGCTTCAGCTGACCATAAAATATGGCCTTGGGTATTCTTGAGTTGGCTGTATGAACTAGACGCCCAGACCAAAACAGCTGAGTTTTTGTGAGCGTGCTTTGAATGCCAGACATCTGACAACAATTAAGGATTTCAATATTTGGAATCGTGTCCCACCATTTGACCCTGCAAACATCCAAACAGCACATATGGAACTGATCGGGTTCAGTATTGAACATGCCAATGGTCATCTATATGAAGTCTGTTGGATTAAAATACATTTTCTCTCTCATGCTAACATTGATGTTGAAAGAAGAACCTTGCTTTCTAATTTCTGTCTCACCAAAGGATCTTAAGAGCTGGTGGATAATTTAAACCATAAAGAAACTTTGACAACATTCAGAGTTTCACAACAGGGTCATTCATCCTGAAGATGCAAAAAAGGGCACAGTAGAGCTGAAAACAGCAAAAAGTACAGATTTAAATATTTCCTGAACTGAAGATATTGTTGGTTCAGGATAGTACTCATTCAGTAGCAATGACAAGACAAACAGTATAGTCCACCCACCTAATGAGTGTGCTGTTCTTTGGTTTATATTTGAATACATTGACAGTATAGCTCTGGAGAGTATTTATCTTTATAACACCTGACAAGAAGCATAACTACTGTATGGGTATGGGTATCAAAATAACAAAAGAAAAAAAGTCCTGTCTATGAACCTTGCTATTTACCACATTCTGAAATGCTGACCATGTCTAACTCAATAGAAATTATTTGTAAAATTGCCTTAAAAACAATTATTTTCTTTCCCCCCAGATGATATGTGGGTCACAAAGATCTGACCTGCACTGTCTGTTTCTGTCCAGTTTCTATAGCGATCATTCCACACCTGCAAGAAACAATAAAAATGGTCATTATTGCACCAGAAAAATATGAAAAAACTAAGAAAAATTTCCACATTTGCTGTGCCACAAAAAGCATAGGATGCGAACATTGGATTCATTTTGCAGGCAAGTGCCTCCTGGGATACAGGCAAGCAAAAATTAAACACTGGGCCTAATGTTCAGATATGGCCTCCTCAGTAAATCCTGCATATTCACACTAAAATCAACACTCAGATCTGCAAAACAGGAATCTGCATTGCTGATTTAATTCTCCAGCTGGGAGATCTGGCTCTTTTATTAAAGCCTTCTTCTGTGAAACGTGAAACTCATTGTTAGCCCTCTAAAGTGCCCTGTTTTTCTGAACCTTCTTTTCTAAGGAGATAGGCTTTCCATCCTTTACTTCATTGCATGCCTGCTGGATTCTAACACAGAAGCCCCTCAGTAATTCCTCTTAATACAGTTATAAATCTTAGTGCAACACATCTACATGTGTCACTGAGTCCTAGGTTTTCCATTTGGATCTGACTTACTGAAGTTGAAAAATAAAAGGATAAAAAGCTCATATAGTCTGAAAGCTCCTTATTAGCTACAGGAGCAAAAAATATTCCTGCCAATTATGATTTAAGTTCACTGATTTGCCTCTGTATTCATGTCTCCCAAAGAACAGAATGTGGAAAAACATATTTATTTGCTCAAAATGCTCATTTTTAGCATTAACCATGCTTCCTCTAGAAGATCCACTAACACAATACAGACTGGGATGTGGATCTGAGCCATAGTTTCTGATCAATGTTTTACTGCAAAATATTTTTGTACTTCTGATATCCACAGTGTGGATCTGTGAGGAGCATTTGCCCCTGAATATACATGCACAGGGTCAGTGTAAATCAGCATATTTGCATTGGCTTCATATTTAGATTGGCATTCTAGACAAGCTCCACAATTGCCATTGTTCATTGAAGAGCATAAAATGGTTTAAAAATAATTCTCCTCTCTCAGTCCCTTCTTTAAAACCCATTTCTTAGAAAAGGTTTTTTTTCATAGCACTCTCCCCTGACAAGTGTTAATAAACTAGATGACTGAAAATCTTTACACCTTAGAAAAAATCCCAACAAAATCATGGAACGACTAAGAGGTGCACTATCCTTCACCGCTCAGTCACACTGCTTTTGTTGCTTCACCTCCTGTCTTCCTTTGTTGCCATATTGTCTGCCTAGGTTGTAAGCTCTTTGGATCAGGGATCTTATCTTCTGACCCACCTGCAAAAACACCTTAGCTGTTGCTTTGCTATGCAAATCCACAATTAATATATAATAACCATTAATTCAGCAAATTCACATTCAGGCAAGTGGTAAAACGGTGTTTGTACTGCAGACAGGATCACCAATAAAAGATTGATTGTGGCCTATTGCATTATTCACCACATGCACCCAGGGTATTTTTTAAATGGTAAAGAAAACAAAAATGAATTAAAAAAGAATACCACTTATATACCATTAAAATTGAGATATAAACCACCAGAAGCCAGGATATGCAAAGACACAGCTATTATTTGTACTGACACTGGGCAGCATGACATAGTGTCAGAGTTAATTTTGAATTTCCTGGCTTTGCTTGGTTTGTGTTCCAACCTTGAGACATCATTTAAATGTAGTTTGTTGTCTGCAGCTATAACTATAACTCCAATATCATCAATAATAATAGGGTACTTCCCTCCTTCGGGGCAAACTCTCAAACAAATGGCTTGCAAATCAATAAACACCTTAGTCTGTTCTCTCTGAATTTATTTATTCATGAAATACTTATTTCTTTGTAAAGTCCTTAGAAAAAATCCTTAAGCTTACCATATTGACTTGACTGTTTATCAGTTTTAAATTAGATCTTATTAATTTTTTCCTTGCTGGAAATGTATTTCAGATGGTATATTTTTGTATAGAATTAAATTTATTTTTGTCTTCCTTTTCTCTCCCTGGGACTAAACTCACCAGTTAAGAACAGGAGTTAACTTATGGCTACAAGCTCCATACATAACTGTGTTTGTATTTGGATATCCTATAAGGTACACCACCACCTACATGTAAAAGCTTGAATGCTATAACATAAGCTCACTAATGCTTGGCTTTTCACTCATCAGTGACAGGTTGATCTGTTTTCCCTTTGTTTTATTGCTGCTCATTGGCAGCTGCTCTAAGCTGAGATCAGCTATATCATGGCTGAGCACGATTATATTTATAGGGTACAAAAGTACTTACAAACCCTTAAGTATAAAACCGAATCTGATCCTAAGGTCTTACCTACTGACTTGCTCAAGATCTAGGACCCTCAAAATGAAATGCTTGCTCAAGATCTAGGACCCTCAAAAAATGATGTTTTCCTGCAGGCTCATTTGAATAATCTCACCACTCATTAAACACAGCTGCAAGGCAAGGAATGACAGAGTTCAAAAGGCAGACCAAGGGAATATATTAGTAATAGAATTATTGTCAGAGCCTTTAGGCATGTTTCCCCAATATCCCCATACACGTCAGCACCATTAATTACAATAAGAACAATTTTGTCATTTGCAAATGTTTAAAAAGACTATAAGAATATTCTACTCTGGTAGCACAAACATATTTATTTAGAAACCCTGTAATTAGGATATTGTAACAGCCTGTACATTTTGGGAATCAGCCAAAAGGAGTTTTCATGATTACTGAGTTTTAAAGCCCACATAATGTGTTATTTTCTGAAAACATTTGCTGATTCGATTTAAAGTATATTGTTTATTAATCCTAGAGAAGCTACAAACTGCATGAAAAACATTCTACTCAGAGATGTAAGTAAGGTCATATTTTGTTTGTGTTGTTACATGTTATTATCATTAGGACATGTGTTCATAATCTGTATCCAAATGGCAGCCACTGGCACATCAAAAATGCACCATTTTCTGCCTTTTGTCAAACTGGTGGCATGCTTTTGACACATATTTACTAACACACCTGTTAAAGCAAGATGATAGCTTGGGAATAGAACTGTTTCTCTCAATTCAATTTATACAATTTGAGAATGCCAAAATGCTTTCAGGGTACCAAAGTGTTGATACTTTTAGTGCAATTTTCATCACTCTCTTTGCTAAATAAAATAAACTATCCAGTATGGCTCTGGAGATTGGAGTGTTGCCTTTTTTTTCTCTCTACAAATCAAAAGGGTTTTCATTCTTTGATATTTATCAACTTGCAACCAGAGGGTAATGTCAGAAACACAAATCCCCCTCCCCCTCCACAAAAGGCATCTAGAAGTAGTGATTTTAACATATCTTATTTTTTGGGAGGGTGGATGTGGGGAGAACTTCGGGGACACCTGTTGTAGTGGACATTTCCCCAATACACTATTGTAATCAGAAGTGGAAGTGCTAGAAGGTATTTTCTACACAGTACTGCTACTGAGCTAAATAAATGGAGTATGGGGATTGCTTGTGAAAAGACTGTAATTCTGAGGAAATTTACTTGGCTAAAAACCATAAGAAGTTTAATAGATACTGCTTCTTTAGGGAGAATTAAATGCAGGCGAAGAAAGTTATATTATGAACGCTTTAAATAAAAGGGACTGCTGAGGAAAGGAAACAAACAGCATGTAGACATCCAGCCACTTCTAACTCACTTGTAAAACTTAGGCCTTGACTCTTCAAAGACTTACAGACTTGCTTAACTTTAAGCATGTGAGTAGTTCCACAGATTGCAATGAAAAGTGCTTAAAGTTAAGCATGTGCATAAATCATTTGCAAGATTGGAGTGTAGCAGGTGGGGCTGCTCTGTAACATCCCCCTATGGGACCAGGAGTGGTACTGCAGGTGTTACCTGCCTTAGTCCATACGTTTTGGCTGCCTGCTTGGAGCAAGGTGGCCCGTGTTGTAAATCTGGTCTTGGGGCTCTCGTCTAGCATTATCCCAGTCTCACTCCACTGTGCCACTGAGAAGAAGCAGGCAGGCCTTTTTAACTGGCCTCCTAGGTCTTGACTGGCCAGTATTTCCTCCAGGCCACTCTAGACCTCTGGAGGACTGTCTTATTGATAACCCAGTCTGAGTTCCTGAGCAAGGGGGTCAGGGTGCTGATGCTGTCAGCAGGGGGCAGACAATGCCTGACAGAGCATGTCACATGGGCCTTACACCCATTCCTGTAATCTGATTCATGTGGGGACACCCTTAAGACAGCATGGAGCCCCAGTGATTTTTACAGGACTCTGCACCTTGCAGGATCAGAGCCTTAGCTGATAGAAAATGAGCTGAAAGTGGCTGTTATGACAGATGGGTTTCTGGGGAAGAGGAGGAGGGTTCAGATAAAACCTTAAATAAATAGAAAAGTTAGACAAATAAATCAATAAGCAATGAATATGCTGAAAAGAGTAAAGGAAAAGGGTCTAAATTTTACCTTCTGATTTCTCTCATCTCTGCTATTATGAACTATTTTTTTAAACAAAGATATTTGAAATTGATCGGCCTTATCCACTATCAATAAAGCACAACACCATATGCTTTAGTAGGTTATTGATGCACTTCTTGGGTAGGTGAAAACACCATGCTTCAGCAGTGCCAAAATTCTTAGAAATTACATAGACTTTAAGAGGTAAACCATTTAACAGGCAATAGTAACAGAAAATTCCAGGAGGTAAAAGAAATTTTGGCCTCTATCAGAAATTCAGACACACAATATTGACCTCTGATTTCCCTTGTAAAGCTATAATCAGATATAATGTGAGGAGAAATAGCAAACATTACACTTCCCACTAACTGAAGGATTTATAATATACAATATGCAAAACCACTGCCTGCTGGAATCCAAAAGCCACAGTGAATTGAGAGATGGGAGAACCTTTTTCCTTACTAGTAAACAAGATTCACATTGAGAAGCAGAAAGCACTTTTAATGCCAAACCACCTCATGCAAAACTTAATGAAAATAGCTACTTTGACCCATCTCAGCACATTAGGCAATCAGAGAAACAGCGGAAATATCATGTGACTTTCACCTAGTGACCAACCATCTCAAAATTATAAATGCAATGCAAAATTTTTCCCTGCATGCTTGCCAACACCCATGGAATGGCAAAATAAACAAACAAACAAACAGTGTGAAACACATTTACAGAAGAAGCTTGGCCTTGGAAAAGGATACTTAAGAGGACTTTTGATGTTTGACCTGAAGGTGTCATGCAGCTCTAGCAACACAGTTTACCAAGGCAATCTAAAAGTTTGCACATATTACCTCACACAAGGCCCACCAAAACCTATCGCTATCTTTGTTTTGCTGAGTAAACCTGTTTCAGGAAGGAAGAACTGTGAAGATGTCAAAAAATGGTGGAGAGCTCAAATCTTCACAGTAATACCAAACATTTGGTTATCAAGGCACTAACAACATGGAGTGCAATTGTGAGTCCAGCTGTGCTCCCGCACAAGGGAGCTAAGGGGTGCAAAAAAATTCAGTTATCCCCCTGCATGGGCTGCTCACATCATGAGATCCTGCACAAGAGGCGAGCGGAGAAGATGGCGTCAGGTTGCTACTCTCATGTCCATGTAGGTGGATGGGACGTGAAGAGACAGGGGCAGGGAGTGGGCTTAGCTTTAGCTCCATCCCACTCTCCCACAGTAGCTGGAAAGGGCATCTTCCCTCACAGAGCCAGGGGGAAGCAAGGACTCAGAGTCACAATTCAGTACCTCTCTTGCTCTTGGGTAGTGCAGCGATGTTCTGCCCTTTTCTTGGGCTGGATTGCAAGGTACTTTTCCCGTTCCAGTGAACGGGGTTGTGCAAATGAGATTAAGGAGTGCATAGTTGTGTTTAAACAAATATTTTGTTCTTTTGGAGCCTGATCTTGCAAGCACTTAGGCCAGAGGTGGGAAATCTTTTTGGCCCAAGGGCAACATCTGGGTATAGAAATTGTATAGCAGGCTATGAATACTCAAGAAATTGGGGTTGGGGTGTGGAAAGTGGTGAGGACTCTGGCTGAGGTTGCGGGCTCTGGGATGGAGCCAGAAATGAGGAATTCAGGGTGCAAGAGGGGGCTCCGGGCTGGGACTGAGGGGCTCGGAGGGTGGGAGAGGCATCAAGGGGTGAGGGGGTAAGGCTCCAGCTGGGGGTGCAGGCTTTGGGGTTAGGGTGAGGGGCTTTGGAGGGAAGGAGGGGGATCAGGGCTAGGGAAGGGAGTTTGGGTGCAGGGGGAGGCTCAGAGGTGCAGGCTCCGGGTGGCCCTTACATCAAGCGGCTCCCAGAAGCAGCAGTATATCCCCTCTCCATCTCCTATGCGGAGGTGCAGCCAGGGGACTCTGCTGCTTGCTTTCCTGTCCACAGGCACAGCCCTCGCACCTCCCATTGGCCATGGTTCCCAGCCAATGGGAGCTGCAGGGGTAATGTTTGGGGCAGGGGGCAGCGTGCAGAGCGGAGCCCCCTGGGTGCCCCTATGCCTAGGAACCAGAGGGCGGCCATCCCACTGCTTCCAGGAGCCGCGCAGAGTGGCTCCTGATCCTGCTTCCCAGCTGGAGCACTAGAGCGGGGAAAGCCCCAGGTCCCACTCCCCAGTGGTTGCTTGAGGGCCAGATTAAATGGCTGGCGGGCCAGATCTGGGCCATGGGCTGTAGTTTGCCTACCCCGATTTAGGCACTTGAGTAACTTTACTTGTGAATTAGTTTACTCAGATGTGTGCGCTCACATGATCAGGTATTTAGCTAACTACTGCATAACAGCAGCTGCTTTTAGCCTTTCTATATGTGAACAATTATCAGGCTACCAGTCATGAGAAAGATGGAAAGAGCTTGTGCAATATTTTGTTTCACAGGGAATTAAAACCATTAAAAGCCAAGAGACTATCTCATTGCAGAATTTAATTAGACTATTATTCAATGGTTTGTATTTAGTTCAGTTATTTATATTTAATGTGGCTGCAAACAGCAAGCAAAAAGGTTGGTTCACCAGAGTAATGATTCATTATGTTAGTAACTAAACTCTTGAGACTTTGCAATCCTGACATCTCTGGTCAGGTCAGCTCCTGTTATTAAGTTTCTGGAGCCAAATGTGAACTATGTTAGCATTGTTCTTCCAGAGAGGAAAAGAAATTGCACCAGGAGGCATTCCAGTATCTTAGGAACAAATTTGTAGCTAGTGAATAACATGGAATGCTGCAGTGGTTTGGGTTGATTTCTGCCAATAGGTGTTTCTGATGTCAACACAAATTACTTCAGATGGATTGAGGAAGGTAAATAATTATTCTTTGATAAGTCTGGAAGGACATGCTATAAACAGTATCTGTATAGATGAAGTGTTCTGCTGAAGTTGAACTGCTACCGTTATTCAGCACAGAGGGTCCAAAATCATCCCTAGCATTTTAAACAAAGCACATTCCACAGAGATGAAAAACAGCAAACACAGACTTCGTTGTTACAATTGACTGCTACCTGAAGGATGTACACTACCTTGCTATGCTCAACAGCACACAGGAGGAAAATACTTTGAGATTAAAACATACAATCAAACAATCAGATTTTTGAATATAACAGAAATAGGATGCTACAGGCTTCAGAAGACCTTTCCACACCATCTCTTATGTTCCATTAACCTGGCCTGCAGCCCTGAAGTTTATCAGGGCTGCAAGATACTCTTGAATGCCCTGATCCATGATAAGGGTTATCTCTTTCCTAGATTGAAAAAACAGAAATGTTCCAGCCTGGGGCATTTGCTGGTAACTTACGAACAGACATGGGGCAGGTGTGGGAGTGGGTCATTTTGTTGTTTTTTGACTATTCTCTTTAACAGAATTTGCAAATATGTCAGTACTCTGATTGGGTTTGACTGTTCCATTTAGTCAAAATGTATGTTAGAAGTGAATTTTTTGAACAAAATTACTAGTGTGTATAACAAAGTTATAGGCTGATATAGACATAGCAGACTTTAGCAAACCTCTGGAAAATTAAAGGGTGTATTGAGAGTTTTGAAATATTCAGTGATCATGAATTACACATGGTATAACGAACCTAAATAGAACAGAATAGTAAAGAAAAATAGATCACTTTTTATCCAGAATGTTTTCAAAGTGCTTTACTTTGCTAAAGGGCCAATAAACAAACAAACAAATAAATAAATCATACTAATAAATAACAAAAGCTATCCTGCACATTGAAATCCTTTGCATATAGGTATATAGGAATCGCGTATAGGCCTTGCATATGTAAATCATTTTACCCAGTTGCTTTAATGTAATTGCCTGTGAGGTGAAACTCAGTAACTGCTTAATATTGCCAGCAACACTGGGCAACAGTTTAGGACAGCAAGTGAAAAATAACTTATTCAATAGAAACTATAGAATTTTAGTAAGGCAGAATGTAATTATCCAAACTGGAATTTAGCCAGGACACTTAGTTACATCATCCTAGATATACTTATGAAAAAAACATTTTGGGATCTTTAGTGGCCACAAAAGGCCAAGATGTCAGATTTATATGGCCTTTGAAAGAGAGCTCAGCAGCACACTGGAGAAGTATGGTCTTGTAGCTAGGGCACTGTTAGGGACTTGGGAGATATAAGCTCAATTGCTGGCACAGACCTCCTATGTGAGTTGGGGAAGCTAACTAATCTTTGTGTGTTTCTATTCCCTTCTGTAAAATGGCGATGATAATGCTTAATTTCTCCCAACCTTTGTGTGTCTTGGCAAGTTAGAGTAAGATCTGGTGCTGTTATAAAAGAATTAAATCCCATAAATATAAATCATATTATCTCAACAACCTAAATATTAAATATCATAGTACTTAAGAAATATTAAGTATCAGAGGGTAGCCTTGTTAGTCTGGATCTGTAAAAGCAGCAAAGAGTCCTGTGGCACCTTATAGACTAACAGATGTATTGGAGCATGAGCTTTCTTGGGTATACACCCATGAAAGCTCATGCTCCAATACGTCTGTTAAGAAATATTAAATGCACCTCTAGGGTGTTCAAAAGTTTATTTAATTAGCTATTGAATTATAGGAATTTAACTTAAATTCAGAAATGCAGCTTTAGTTGTTGCCCAAGAATGACATATAGGACTTTAAACTTGTTCAAGCTAAAACTAGCTAATCACGTAGTATAAGTGAGTTTTTGAAAAGAGAGATGAAATAATTGAAAGTTAATCATTTTAAATGATTGTTCAGTAGATTAAAAAGAGAGTTTAAATAAGTGAACTTTATTAGGAAACTGAAAAGTACAAAAGAAAGGGAATTTCAAGGACCAAGGTGCTACTCTTCATAGAAATGCTTTATCAGTGGAAATGCAGACAACCAAATTGTTACATAAATCTGAACTGGTGCTTAAGCTTCTACCAACAGAGAAGACTAACTACTCCATTTACAATAATTAATATCATTAACATAAAGGAAATTGATTAAGTTAACTCTAGAGAGAATTAAAACTGTTTAAAAAGCTTTGAAGAAATAGTCCCTGAAATGGCAAGTGTCCGCTTAATAAATAAATCCTCTTTCTAGAGAAATATAACTGCAAGGTCAAATAGTAATATTTGCTATATTAAATTAATGAATGAGTTCAACATGATTTATTTGTCACAATAGTAACAGGTGATAGAAATATTAGTGCTTATATGCATTTATATATTAGAGATCAAATTAAATATTTAAGTTATATGTTGGGAAAATGTTAATTTGTACCATTTAATTTGGAAGTTGGAAAAGGCCATGTGGTGTGGAAAATTTCAGGTGCAACCAAAGTAAAGTGGGAATATTACAAAAACTAGGTAACAATAAAGCTAGTTACTACCATATTTATGGTTAAAAATACACAGATTGTATACTCCAAAACACATACAAAGAACGTGAGATAAAGAATAATGAACAGTTGCACTCAAAAAGAAATTATCCATTTCATCCTGCTAGTAACAGTGAAAGATCTAGCAAAGATAAGCATCTATTACTTGTATCTCTCTTATTTTCAGCTAATTCACCACCATATTCATTTGCTTCTGTGTTGTGTCTCCATCCCCTACCCCTTGTTGTTTGTAAACCCCAAAGGGCAGGAACTGACTCTTTCTGTGTTTGTACAGAGTCCTGCAGAATGGGACCCTGACTGCAATTGGGGAGTTTGGGAACTACTATAATATACTTATTTTCTGCTACCACTAACCATCACACTTGGGGAGTTATTTCCTACACAATGAAAGGGTATCAGAATCTGACACTTAATAGCCACTACAATCTTGGAATTATGTCTTAGCATCTTCACTTACTAAATGCCAGAAGGATGAATACAAAGCTCCTCACACATCAACAGTAATTTTGGCTGCATTATCGACTTGGTTTTCTTTTAAATTAAAGAGTAATCTTGGGTCCAATTTTTCTTAAGCAGTTGCAATCGAAGGAATTTGTGAGAAAGCTTAGTATAGTCGGTTAATTTTAATGAACTATGTTGTTATGTATATATAACCTATTGTTCTTGCAGCTCCCCTGATTTTCTTCAGTTTCCCAGTCAGGTATTAAGTAATTTAGACTCTGCTGAGTTCTGAGATCTGACAAGATCACGACTTGATGTGTAAGAGTCACTTAAGGAAACTGCTTATACCATAGTAAAATTATAAACTTGACAGCAGACTGTTTGTTCAAAAGAACCTAGTAATTTTATTTCTTTCCCATTCCTGAAAACATTTTCTGTGATGTGAAGGAAATGTCAAGATAAAGAGAATAATTCATGGGACATGATATCAAGTGTGGGTTCATTGTGCTTTTTTATGAGTGGATGAATGCTCCTGGTTTTCTGGCATTCATAGGTGAGGTGAATTAGCAGATATATAAAAAGATTAATTCTCAGAAAGCTTGTACACTGTTTTAAGGTTTTCATCTATCAAAACACTTAAAAAGATTCCCCAGAAATCCCTCTTTCTCCCTCATTTCCAAAAATTTGAATTAATCATGGCAGGAATAGGTGGTCCTAAAGATTCCTTTTCTGGGTAGCATTTTTTTTTCAATTTGTCTCATATGATGAAAACTAATTAAAAGGCAGATAACTATTATTTTATTAAAATAATAAATCAACATGAAAATAAAGGCAAAGGCTGACAATCTGACAAAAGAAAGCAAGGAAATAAAAAAATTAAGGCCTCCAATCTTAGGGGGTCTGTCTTCACTGCAGAAAAAAGGTATGATCTTAATTTGGGTTAGGTACCTGAGTTAGCTAATCTGGATTAAAAAGCAACAAAGACACAGCAATGCAGCTTTTAACTCAGGTTAGCATCTTGAGTTACAGCCTACCAGGGATTCAGGGATTGAACTCAAACCGCTAACCTAAATTGAAAGCAAGTTGTTGTTTCTTCACTGCTATTTTAACGTGAGTTTGCTAACTTGGGGTTAGCTAAACCAAGTTAAGAACATTTTTTTTTAATGTATCTAGGAGCCAGGTTATTTGGCAAGCACATGTTCTGTTCTGAGACTTCTGCTGTACAGTGGGAGACAAGAAGGTGAAGTTTTAGCCCAGTTCTGAATTCCATTGCTTTAAACTACTTAAGCCAAATTTTTACCTTTTTGGTAACACAAAATTGCTTATTCTGAATGAGACAGACAAATCCAAAATCCAGCAGAAGAACTGTTATTTCGAGCTATCTTTGTTTTCAATTGTCCTATGATAATGATGTAGTTTAGAAACTATTATGACAGATATGGCAATTTCCTGGAAAAGCCTTACTGAATTGAGTTAAACATTATTGAATTAACTTTAAGTATTTTAGGAGTTCATTGTATTAAAAATGCAAATGTTTATGTATTACTGTGAAATTGTAAGTAACAACTCCAAGGGGGAGCTCTGACTAATATAAACCCTGGGAAGCCTTATGAGCCTCAAAGCACTACTTGAAACAACGTGTACCTTTAAAGTTAAGTGGATTTCCTACGGGGCAAGGGAATGCAAATTTCCCATCTCCAGACTCAGCCTTTTGAAGCTACCTTCTGAGCTAGGGACCTTTTATGTGCTGATCACCTGTTACGTGAGGACAGATCAAAGACGTGACTCACAGATTCATGGGGGTGAGTCAAGTGATTATGAACCTGTAACCACAGGAAAATCTCTTGATGGGATTTGAAGGGCTTTTCACTGGCCAGAGTCCTTTTGGGAGTGGGGGTGATTTGTGGTAAGCTTATTTATATGCATGTAAGTTCTTTTATTGTGTTTTCTCTGTAGTGCTTCACCTTAAGAATAAATGTGCTTGCTTAGAAAGAGCTGTGTGATAGCTTAACAGTAGGAATTACATTATTTATAGCATCCAAGGAAGGTAGGTAAAGCAGATGTGCTTAAGGTGGGGAGGGAAATGTGCAGCCTGGACATACCCTGGTCAGCAGGAAGAGAGATACATGTCTCTGCCCAAAAGAGGTAATATGTGGGGAGCCAGTAGCCTGAGAGTGGATGCCCTTGTTGGACCACAGAGTGGGAATACAGGGGCAGTTGCTCCAAACTGTGACAACTGCACCTCAGAATTACAAACAGAGAGATACTGACAATCTCATATGCCCATTTTAGAATGTATCCACCAAAGATCCAGGCATTCACAAAGAACAGAACTCATATAAGAATAACATAGGTAACAAAAGTTTAAAACACTCACACCAAAGAGAATCCATAGATGGGAAAGCATTTTACCAGGTTATTTTTTTCTGAACAGTCTCACTTGTTCTGCTAGTGCTTGAGTGCGTGAACAAATTAAGTTTACAGATTCTGTAAAGCAATTAATTCTGTCTGAATATGATAGCCGTAATTTTTCATGCAAGTCAGCAAAATACAGTCCATAAAGGAAAAATACTGCCATTATTTTTAACTCTATTGTTTTTATTCAATCCAAGTCTGAACTGGGGCTAAATCATCTACTGTGTAAAAATTAAAAATTTTAATTGTATGTTATTCCAAAAGAATGAGTAGCAGGGAGAGAGGAGCCTAATGTCTCAGCAGTAAAATAATCTAGGGAGTGTATTTCAGCAAAAATGATTACTGATATCTATAATGGAATTGTAATAACTCAATAGTGGTTTATAAATTTTTGAATCACTCTGCATTTTTTATCTGACAGCTAGCCAAGTTCCAGTTTTTGGCTATCCTCTGTGTATTAATAATACATTACAATAAATTCCTTCATAAATGAGGATACTGTTTTCTCACAGAATACTTTATTTTTGCCATTAAAATACTGTTTCAGGTTTACAATCAGTTCCTATTTGGTTTGATCATACTTAGCATGCAACCAAGATATTTGCTGTCATACAGCCACCAATATTTATCTCATAGAATGAGTTGCTCTACTTGAACTAATTCAGTTATTAATGAACTGATCCACCCTATAGCTTGTAACATTTGATTGACTGAAGGGCAAATTCTGCAAAGACTTTTACATGTGAATAACTGTACTCACATGAGGATTCCCTCTCATTGACTTTCAAAGGACCACTTACCCAAAAGTAATTGCACTCCTGTGCATAGGTCTTAGAGGAATCAGGCACTACCTTTTTAACAGTAAATATTTGAATAATCCTTAGTTTGCATATTCTAACAAGAGTTGGTCAATAAATAAATAATTTACTGTCAAAAAAGTTGACCAAAAATTGTCAATTTTTTGTCAAGTTCTTGCTTTTTTGACCACTTCCCCCAAAATTTTTTTGAAGAAAATGTATTTTCTTGCCAAAATGTTTATTAAATTAAAAGGGCTTTTTTTCATCAAAAAAAGAATTTGGACAGAAAAAATCAAGCAGATTTAATGTTGACTTAGTCAAATGGAAAATGATTTTTTACCTATGTAGTTACATAAGTATATCACTGACCTACAGCATAATTATAAATGAGTAGTAGCAAGAAAATTAATTGATTGGGAAATAGTTGATGTAAAAATAGTTTAGCTTGACTCAGTTACCATGTTTCCTATGTGCTTCTTTTTTATGACTTTCTATTTGTTGGTACAGTGCCTAGCACCATACTCTCAGGGTGTGTCTTTCTGACCCCAGTCAAGGAGTTTTCATCTTGAGAGGATGGAAGTCTCTAGACTTCAGGCTCTTTTGTTGACCAAAGAGGTGACAGTACTAATTTTTGAAGGCTCCAAGAATAACACTGAATAATTCCAATGTTGTCAAGAGACTGAGAACCTGATCACTCACATGCAGAAGATTAAGAATTTCTGCTGGAGCCTCCTGATGGTGATTTCTAGTTTCTAAGTCCTCTTGGAAAAGGGGGAAGCTAGCCTTCCATCTGAGTCTGTAACTGCTCCTGGATTGTGTGGGAATGAGAGAAGTTTTTTCAGGCCAAGAGATTTTAACCATAGAGAGCAAGAAACAACTTGGGGATCATTTGCTGGATCTGCCAGTTGTCTAGGTAGGAATTAAGTAAATACTAAAGGGGAGTTGCTTTCAGAAGTTAATTTTCTTATGGAAAAATAAGCTATGTCATTTAGAGCTCTGTTTTCATTGAAAATTTCTTTATGAAAAAGATCACAGAGTAGTTTCTACACCTGGCTGGCCTATTTTGGCTAAATTTTAACTGGCTGTGAAAGCTCCAAGTAATTATACAGAGCCAACAAGATATCCCTAAGTGCTGCAGATATATTGTTCTTATTTTTCAAAATTAATCTAGCTGGACTTGCAATGATACATCCTCTCAATCATAGCTGCAGAAGCTTTGGATAGAATGAAGTTTTGATGTTCCAATTTGGAATAATTTCCTCAGCAAACAAAGATGATATAAATAAATGGTCTCTTGCCTGCCTATGTTCATGTCCATCTGTTTGGAAGGCACAGTGCCCATTCAAAAGTTGCCCAGAACCTTGGCATAGAAGATTTGTGCCAAGCTTTACATGGCACTCTGCCTAACCCTGCAAGTGCCATCTTTTCTGCCATAGATCCTCATGCTCAACAAGAACTAAAGAGCTGGCACTAAAGGCCTTTACACTTGATCACAACTGTTGTTAATATTGTGCCAAGACTAGGCCACCAGAACAAGGCAGATAAGGAAAATGTGGCATTTATAGGCATTTCAGACTGCCAAGTTTGTAATTCAGTGAATGTCTTGGAACTTCATGGACACTACGCGTGGAATCTAATTGTCTGTAGTTTTAAAGAAATCACTGTCTTTAGGGTGTCCTCACATAATGACACTATAGACAAAATGAACCACAAAGATGTGAATTAAGATTAATACAGTACTTATGCCACAGCCCCCAACCAGTAGTCATTCACCCCAAAAAAGTACAATATAAATGGACTGCTCAATGCCAAAGTGTATGATAGCTCTTCGAAAGCAAAATTATTGAGACACTGTATGTGTTTCCTCTGCCTGCACAGCATTGACAGTGAGGATCCTAAGAAAAGATCACATACTATATGGTGAACCATCTCCTAGAGTTTGTCATTAGGTAGACACAAATTAGCAAACTTGGTTGTCTTTCAAAGATTGCAAATTCCTTTTAGGAAAATACATAGCTTTTTCTCTCCATTTTTCATGTGGCTGGTCCACTGTGGTAATGGTATGGGAGCACATCAGAACACTCTCTCATGTCTCAGTGTTAGTTATCTCTAAGGATATGATCCCTTTAGTTAGCCTGTGGCCACTGTGGGCAATCAGGGCAGAAAAGCATATAGGGGAACTGTGACTTTTAACTTCTCGCTGGATCTGGGTGTTGATCATCCTGAAGGAGAGAAAAGTGCCTCCTTGTAACAGCAAGGAGCAAAGGAATAAATGGAGAGTGAACCCATTGCTTAAAAATGATAAAGAAATTATCTGAAAACAAAATTCGAAAGAACCAGAGACTGACCTTCTCCCCCTCATGATAAATCAATTAACAGCTGATAGCTGGCAAGTTTTTTTTACCTATGTTACATAATAGAGGATATAAGCAATCAGAACAAATAAATAAGCTACCCCACATCAGTGGGAGCTTTTGCAAAAAACATACTGCAAAAAGCAATGCTCATTATTTTCACTATGTGCCTTCCATTTCCTAGAGATGGGCATCAGAATTCTCAGGTTGAGTCAGGTTGACAGATGGACTGGGCTGCAGGGGATGAGGACAGACAGGGTTGAGTTAAAATGACAGACAGGGTTGAGTTAAAAATTATCTTTTGTCTTGTCAAACAATAGAGAGATAACAGGCTCAGACTCACTCACCTCTGTATCCTCTTCTTAATCCACTAGCGTGACTTCCCCTCTGGTATAACAATTCCTTTTCACACAGCTAGCCAACACAGTAGCAAAAGAAGCATGGAAGGAAGAAAATATGCCACTGATTTGCCTAGCAACATTAGTTCAGTTTTAGTTAGTTTACTCTTTCTTTTTTCGATGTCTTAGGGAAGTGAATGGATTCATTGTTCCACTACAAACAGGAAAGAAAAAAAATAACACGTCTCTTACTTCTCCTCCCTAACAACTTGAAAAATATCTACTCATATATAAGCGAGACTCGCCGGAGCTCGACCATCCTGGATGAGGAGGGGAGCCACACCGGCCTCGACTTGTCCTCTGCAGGTCTCGGTTCTCGGGACTGTTGCCAACCGTGCAGGTAGTTGGTCCCTGTGGATAGGACCGGGCAGTGGCAAAGTCAAAGGGGGCTCAGCCCTTGGTTCAGGGGGGGCACCAAACACAGTTCTAACTGCTCTGGCCTTTGGAGCAGGGCAGAGCAGTGGCAAAGTCAAAGGGGCCCAGCCCTTGGTTCGGGCAGGGCACCAAACACAGCAGTTAGCTCTTGCCCTTGGGAGCAGGGCCGAGCACTGACACTAGGCTGGGAAGAGGGGGGAGTCTGCCACCCGGTTATGGGTGGCAGGGGGAACGCAGGCCCACCCACTCTTCTGCGTTCCAGCCCGGGGCCCTAATAGCAGCTGACACCGCTAGTAGCAGTCAGTGGGGAAGGGAATCCTGACCGAAACACACTGACATCGGCAAGGGTTGCTCTACAGCCTGACTGGCGTCCGGCTTCCCTGGGCTACTTCCTGTATCCCCCTCCAAGCCTACCTGGCTTGTGGGATCACCTTCAGGGACGTCCCACCACATCAGCTCCTCACGGCCAGAGCTGGGCGGCAGGTCCGGCAGCTCTTCTGGGAAGTTTGGCCAGGCCTGTTCCGGGGGGTCCTCGGGGCCGCAACAGGGCCGGGGCAGCTCCGGCCACTCCTCGTCGTAGCAGGCGCGGGGCAGCTCCGGCAGCTCCTCGTCGTAGCAGGCGCGGGGCAGCTCCGGCAGCTCCTCGTTGTAGCAAGCGCGGGGAGGTTCTGGCCAGTCCGGACACCGGCCTGCGGCCTCAGCGGCTTCCCAGTCAGGAGCTCCCACAGACAGGTCTGCTCCTGACGGTGGCTGGGCTCCAACTGAGGGCTGAGGGCCGACTTTTATTCTTCCGGGCCGCCGCTTGACCCTCTGGGGGGCGGGACTTCTGCTTAGAGGCCTCGCCCCTCTGGATGATTGATGGGGCTTGACTCTCCTGGATGAGGAGGGGAGCCACACTGCCTCGTTACACCATAACAGAAAACACAGAAAAAAATCACTTTGTAAAAATAGTTTTGTTCCCCTGCACTAAAAATATGAAGAAGTAAAATAGGTTTCCTGAATAATATTCAGTTCCTTCTTACCAATGCCTGACTTATTTATACTTTTCTTGCAACAGTAGGGTGCTTTTTTAACTAGAAAAAGATATAGTTGACAAAGTATCACCAGTCAATTGAGCTGATCTTAAAGGCTTTTATTGTTTTCAACTTTTATTGTACAAAGGTCTGATCTATGATCTATAATAATTAAATTCCTTCACCAAATATTAATTTGAAATGTATAAACTGGATAGTCTTAATATGAAAAGTGATACATCTTGATTTAATAAATCTTGTTCTCCAAGATAGTCATTGGTGGTAGCTTACTTTATCACTTTGCCAAGGGAAAGCCAAGTTTTGTCTGGGGTTTTCTATGGAAACAGCCATTCTTCCATTAGCAAACACTGCTCCCAGTACTGAGTATTTGGTTTCCAGTTGCTGTCAGTGTCTGTAAGTCATTGTTCCGCTGTCTTGACATGAATACCTCATTTTTTGGTAACATGATTTGCTACTATGGCAAATGTCGTGAGAATGCTTCAGTGGAGCAAAGTGAAATTCAGCAATTTCTCAATCACTTCAACAATTCTAAGTCAAGCAGCAGGCATGTGCATGCATAGCATAGCATGGCATGGCATGGAAGCAGCAGCAACAGAGTGGTGGGTGCCTAACATACTGCATTTCACTAGTTTGCATTGTGTTTCACAGAAAGAGAAAACATAATCCATCACAAAATTAGTCTACCTAGGTTTCTATATTGCATCCATCAGTGTGAAATACATGCCCTTTTAAAGATACGTTAGCTTCTTGTTTTCTTCCTCCCTGCCACAGTGTAGTCCTCCAACTCCCATGGGATTTCACTGTTCCCTGGGACATATATAATCTGTAAAACTTTAGTGAATATTAATTAATCTTGACAGGCCCAACAAAGAAATTAACAGAACACCACCAGCTGGCACCTTCAGCCCCCAACTAAAACCTCTCCAGCGCATCATCAAGATTCTACAACATATCTTGAAGGACAATTCCTCACTCTCACAGATCCTGGGAGACAGGCCAGTCCTCGCTTACAGACAGCCCCCCAACCTGAAGCAAATACTCATCAGCAACCATACACCACACAACAAAAACACTAACCCAGGAACCTATCCTTGCAACAAAGCCCAATGCCAACTTTGCCCATATATCTATTCAAGGGACACCATCATAGGACCTAATCACGTCAGCCACACTATCAGAGGCTCATTCACCTGCACATCTACCAATGTGATATATGCCCATCATGTGCCAGCTGTTCCCCTCTGCCATGTACACTGTCCAAACCTGACAGTCTCTACACAAAAGAAAAAATGGACACAAATCAGATGTCAAGAATTATAACATTTAAAAACCAGTCGGAAAACACTTCAACCTCCCTGGTCACTCAGTTACAGATCTCAAAGTTGCAATACTCCAACAAAAAAACTTCAAAAACAGACTCCAATGAGAAACCGCAGAATTGGAATTAATTTGCAAATTAGACACCATTAAATTAGGTTTGAATAAAGACTGGGTTATTATACAAAGTAAAACTGTTTCCCCATGCTAATCCCCCACCTCCCGTTACTCACACCTTCTTGTCAACTGTTGGAAATGGGCCATCCTGATTATCATTACAAAAGTTTTTTTCTCCTGCTGATCATAGCTCACCTAATAGCTCACCTCAATTAATTACTCTCATTACAGTTGGTATGGTGAAACCCATTTTTTCATGTTCTCTGTGTATATACATATATATCTTCCTACTGTATTTTCCACTGCATGCATCTAATGAAGTAGGTTTTAGCCCACGAAAGCTTATGCTCAAATAAATTTGTTAGTCTCTGAGGTGCCACAAGTACTCTTCATTCTTTTTGCTGATACAGACTAACACGGCTAGCACTCTGAATTAAGAAGATACGCATTCTAAAGTTCTGAGTCCTGATCCTCCTGTCTTTTATACAAGTGTGACTCAGGAGTGACTCCCTTCGAATCCAAGGAGATGATCAGAGGTTAAAATCAGTATAAATGAAAGGAGTATCAGACCTCAGATATTTACCTTCAGCATGTTTCAATGTATCTGAACCTCTTTGGCCTGGAAAGCAAAAAGGGAATCGGTCTCTCTCACATGACTTTTAATGTTTCTTTGCTTTGGCCATATTAGCCACATCAGAATAATAGCTCACTGTGCAGTATATCAGTTCCTCCTGGTTGTGGCTGGAAATGCAGCAACATCTGAACATATTTGAAAGAGAAAAGAAGAAGATGACAAAAGTGATAACCAAAGGTTTCTCAAATCCCAGAAGAGCCATTTTTGTTGTTAGTTTTGGACAAAGATTTTGTTTTCCACCTTTCATTATCCAAACCAGTTTGCCCATCCCCAGTGCAGAGCCATGATCCTCTGTTCTTGATTTCCTAAATTCACTGACGTCTGTGGAAGGGTTTGGAGCTATTTTACACCACCATATTCATTTTCAGAGAAGCTATAAAGCAGGAGGGAGGGAGGGGATGATGGCAAAATGAATACAGAAGATCCTCTAGAAGTCAGGAATTGTAACATTTGTGACTTCATCTGCTCCTCACTTCTTTCCTCATCATCTTTGTTCTCACAGACACTGGAACTGATATTTACATTTTAAATGGTACTTCAACATGGATATCCCCGGGTGTCTGCTATTCTCCCCTTGACTGACACTTGTGTGGCAGATGGTGCAAATGGCCCGGCAAATATTTACTGGATCAGCCTAAAAAATCCCACAGCTGCCAGACTGATGGATTTCTTGGCACTCTGCCTTGTGGCACCAATAACTGGGCAGAGAGAGAGACACCACAGGAAAATAGTGGAGGCTGAACTTGCTGGATTTTTCAGAGCACTTTTGTATAATTTTGAGCATAATCCAGGGAAAGGTGAGGTACAGAAACAGGTTCTTTTCTCATTTCATGTAAACTAGTGCGTCCTCCTTGGTGCTTACTAAGTACTAAGGAACCTGCAATCAGAACTGCCCACTATGAGAATTATGCACACAAAAATAAGTGGTTTTGGGGACTGCAGAGACCACACCCAGTTCTCATTTGAAAAGGAGCCCTCCTAGGACCAGCAGGGTCAGGCAGTCCTGTGGCACCCTCCGAGGGGCAAGAGGAGCCTCACTAGGAGAACTCATCGCAACTGGGAGGGGATGGGGAAGGATTAAGTACCCTTCAGTCCTGCTTCATTAATAGAGGGAATAACAGGAAGGGAGCAGTCACGTTATAATAAAACGGGCATGAAATGTCCATGCTGCCAGACAGGATGAAGCGTGGGTGCTGGAGACAAGTACTACTGCTATTAGGTGTGAGTGTGGGGTGAATATGCAGGTTAGGGGAAACTAGGACAGTGGCAGGAGGGAGGGTCTCAGAGCTCGGGCTCCAGCATGAGCCCAAAGTCTATGCTGCAATTAAACAACTCCATGAGCCCAAGTCAATTAACACAGACTAGCTACAGGTGTCTGATTGCAGTGTAGACATTCCCTAAGTCTCTGTGCTGACGCGCCCTTAAAATATCCTAAGACTGGCAAGTACACTATGCAGCATGCAATGTATACAGTGCAACTAGGGTAACTAACTCACTACGGGAGTGCTGCTGGTAAAGCAACTTACAGCAGGGTATATAATGAAACAGGCCCTCCTCACCCTTTAATTTATACCTTCCTCTTAGTTGGTTTTCCTGTTATACTTCCTTCTCTCCATTTGCTTGTAGATTGTACTCATTGGGTCAAAATCTATACTGAAATCTCTACTGTAAATTGGTGAAACAGCGCTGAAGCCAATGGAGCTGCATCTGTTTATACCATCAGAGAAGTGGCCTATTTTACACCCACTGAACACAAAAGTGTTGCAAATTACACTACTACAACATTGACTGTATTTGGACCCATTTATGCACCACATGTAATTTATGCCACCATCTAAGCCAGGGCTTTTCAAAAGCAGTTAAGGCACTTGGGCATCCAAATGCCACTGAATTTCAATGGTTGTTGGGTGCCTAACTAGTTTAGGCTTATTTAAAAATCCCAGCCTAAACCCCTAATGAATGTAGCCTAACACTACTAAACAAACCCTAACACCACAAAGCGGGAGTAAAACTGATTGCGGATAGTAAGGTTCCCTTCAGGATAACTGACTGCCAATGACCACAGTTTCCTCACATAGTAGCAACATATTAAGGCCAGAATTTTCAAAACTAGCTCAACACCTATTTGAAGGAACAAAATGAACACTGTGTCGAATAAAGCACGTGGGTTTATTACGCACAGTGCTGGGGGAGTGTCACTTTGCTTGTTCGGCTCAGAGACACTGCCAAGCCATTGATTACAAGACATTACATGGAATCTTCATGGGCGGAGGGTAAAGATGGGGTGGGAGGTCCTGAGCCCCTGGATAGGTCTAGCAGCAAGACATGATAAGCACAGTAAGCCGATAGTCTAAAGATTACATAATGTTTTCACCCATGGTTTCAGGTTAACATGTAACATACTGTTAGTACACAGGTTGTTTTCTTTTAAACAATGTATAAAGTGTACAATTATAAAATATATATTGAATTGTGATTTGGGGTCCGTAGGAATGAGGTAGCTCCTCTGATAGTCCAGCGGGTACATTCCTGGGGGTTAAAACAAAAAGGCATTGAAAAGTACATGGCAATAGAAATTGTTTTTCAGGTTGCCCCATTGTATTTCCAAGGGCAGACACTGGCAATTGGGAGGGAGTGGGTGCACCAGTTAGGAGGGAGGATGTCGTATCTAGCCTCTCCATAAACTCAATGTTGGTATGTGGGGAGGGTATGGCTCTCTCTTCCTGCAGAAGGAATGGACATAGACATGGACATAGTGGGCCCCTTTCAATACTTTGGTCTGCCTGAAGCCTCTGATAAGGATGCCAATTACTGTTCCCCATCTGGAGTATTGCTGACCAGGTCTTATTTTAGTAAAAAACAAGGTTGTCTCTTGTTTGTTCAGCTTCTCTTAGCTAATATTATTCACTGTTTGCTAGGCCCCTACGCCTCTTGACCAAGCTTTGAACTTTGGGCCTGTAAAAAGTTGCCAATAAAGCAAGCCTGTGTCAGGGTTTTATATACACAGCATGTGGATTTTGGTCCTTCACCCACAATCTGGAGTAGATTTTCAAAAGAGCTCAACACAGTGGGGACTGCTGGGTGTTGAGCTTTTTTGAGAACCTGGCTCTAATGTTGGGTCCTGAGCACTTGAAAATCTGGCCCTGACCTCTGGCCCCACACATTTAACTAATTTTGACTTGCCATGATAACTTAAGAAACATTTAAACATACGTACGTGTTTGTTACTCAGGAAAAAAAAATCCTCCTACCTCCTTCTGGGGAAAGATATCATCTCATTTTAGAAGCCTACATGAGAGAGAGAGATTGTAGAGATAACAAATATCAGCCAGGACAAACTAGAAAAATCAAGTCCCCTTGAAATTGTATTTTATCCATTCAGCCACAGCTACCTATTGCAAATTAAAGGAAAATTTCCCATGAAATGAAAAGAAGGAAAACAATTTTCATTGGTTAGAATTCAGTCTGAGCCCTCTCCTTGATCTGATGGCTTTTTACAAAACATCACTCCCACCAGTTACTTAGATTGCACAAATGTCATTGCTTCCTCAGTGTTGCAAAAGAAATAGGATTGTCCCCTACTTTCAAGTGAAAGCTGTAGTAGCTACAAGATAATTATACAATAGCTTGGGTCTCTCCCATTCACTTGTATAAATAATGTTTTGTCTTTGAAACCCAAACCAGATTATTAAATCCATAAACCACCAATCAAAACCATTGGGGAAGTCCAAATCCAGATCTGGATCTGAACTCCGTGACTCAGGCTTATTTCTGAAATAATTTGAGCTGCATCAACCAATATGAACACCCAGGACCTCTGAGTAAGTTTAAATTCTGATTCTGTTCCAGACCCAAACTTTCCAACTCTGGTCTATTTTTTCTTTTCAGTAGATCCAATTTATAATAAGGCTAAATGTTGATATATAGAGAATTCAGGGTCAGAAAACCATCAGTATGCACTCCAGAATCATATTTTCCAAATTCATAGATTCTAAAATGTGAGTGTGGATTTTGGAGGAATAAAATCTATTGCTCAATGTATCCTTGATACTTGTAGGGTCCCTATCATTATAGTACCAGTATAGTGCCTCAAAATCTAATGTATTTATGCTCACAAGTTGAAGACTTATTCAGAGAAGCCATAAGGCTCAGACAATAAAGGTTCAATTTGCTCTTCAAGTTGATAGTTCTCATTTAGAGTAAATAAATAGATGTTCCTTATTAAGAATGCTCCAGCATTCCCATTTTGCACTTGCTAATTCTCAATTTAATCTCAAACTTTTCTGCCTTTCCACTGGACGACAGCTGAACTTTTGCAAACAGACTCAGCTAAATAGTCACAGAGCAAATTATAAATTCAGCCTTATTTGCAGTTTTATTCTTAACCTTCTTCACACAGTCCACCAGCTTGATTTTTCCTCCCATTATTTTCACCATGCCCTGTTAGTGATTCCCAAATAGAAAGTAATCTCTTCTGAAGCATTGGACATTTCCTAACTTTTGAGTGCTTAACTTTGCAACCTTAATAATTTTCTCTTAACATAGTTTTTATGTATGTGATCTATATATAGTGAGAGAGACAAATAAAGATCCATGGGGGTGTGTCATGCACAATCTCTATTGGCATGTGCAAACAAGAGTGTAATGGCTGCAGTGCAGTGGGCTGAAGCTAAAGCTACTGCCCATGTACCGTTTAATAGGGAAGCAGGTGTACACAAAGAGAGCACAGAGGGTGTAGAAATGGGGGAGGAGGGTAATGCTGAAAAAAGAGCAGAGTAAATGCAGAAATCTGTAAACCAAATAAAGAAACCTTGGCAGTCAGCAAGCCTCAGCCTTTGTCCCCGTACCTAACAAACACCAAGTTGTGTAATTATTAATCCTTAATCACACTCCGTCATGCCTTATTGCTCAATTATGTGTACATAATCACAACATTTTGGCAGCAAACCTTCTAGTGAATAAATTATGTGCACTTTGTTTTTCCCCAACCTCCTCGTTCATTTCACTTGTTCTTTTCTCTTGTGTCCGGCTTTTTCCTTTTCTCAGACACTTTTGGTGTTTGTAAAAACAATGAGAAGCCCTTGTGGCACCTCAGACACTAACAAATTTATTTGGGCATAAGCTTTCACAGGCTAAAACCCACTTCATCAGAGGTGTTTTCCCAGAGAAGCTTTTTTTTTTTTACAATTTTACATATTTTTTCTCTAAGTACATCCTCCTTTCCTCTTATCAAGCGATTTCCCCTCTTCTTTTGATTATTTTCTGGTTTTAGATGCTTATTTTTCCCTTCCCCATTTTCTCTCTCTCTCAGTCCTGTCCCTGCCAAGCCCCTGGCTTCTCGACCCAATCCCAATCTCCCCATCTGAGTACCTGTCTCTATGTATACATAGACATAGACAACAGCAATATGTCCTAACACATAGCATAAATGAGGAGGTGATTGCGAATGAAATGAATGCAATGGGTCAACATCTAAAGGATTTAGCAACTCCTGAAGGTATCGTGAGATCAGATAAGCTCCATACAGGATTCGGTGGAACACATTTAGAGGAATAGGAGCAATCCCAAGAAGAGGACCACCTCTGTCTCCTACAGGCTGTTGGTGCCCTTCAGAGTAATATTTCCTTGGCCCTGGCATGCATGCAAATGCAGGTGTGGATTATCAACGTGGTAAAGAATATGACTCAAGATTATATTAGTGGGATACGCCAATTACAATAAAATACTTTCAGTAAAGCCAACTGTAGATTTAACCCTTAACTTTGAAAACAAAAAGCACACACACACGCAAAAAAAAAAGTAGGGGAGGAATAAGCAGAAGGAGCAGGAGGGGGGAGAGAGGAAGTAGAGAGAAGGGGAAGAGACAAGAAGCGTAGAGAGAGGGAGTGAAAGAAGAGGGTAGTGTGTGTGTGTGCGTATGTAGAATGGTTTAGGGAGAAAGGAAAACCTAAGCCAAGAAAAGTACACACAGCAACAACAAATCTAGAAGTAGGGCTCCGTGGACCAAAGCATCTGCAAACCCATACTCCAATCCCCGATCCAAGAGGAGAGTGGGAGTTGCTGCTGGAGTGAGACAGAGGGTGCCAGCTATCCTTGCTAGACATCCCAAGGCTGTGCTCTGGGTTAACGGGCCAATCAATTGTCCTGCAGCACTAGCCTGGACAGGGGTGAAGGACCTGGCCTCTACTCATTCTTCTCCTGCTTGATTACCCCCACTGGGGACCAATATTCCTTACCATGGGGGCTATGGGCATGGGTGCCTGCAGCTCTTCCAGTGTTTCAAGTAAGGGACCATATGGGGACTGCCCAGAAGAGCCCAAGGGAAAAGGAAGCTCCTCTCATACTCATAATGAGAAGGACACAAGTAGACATCCTCTGCTGACCTTCCTGCCCCTTCCTAGGCTACGACTCTCTCAAATTGTGACCACTATTCCCTTTTGCTCTCCCAACGTGGCTCTGAGAGCACAACTTTGTCTCTTACATTCCCTGTGATCTGTCTAGGGTTAGGGTCTTTTCCTGGGAATTCTTTAGTAAGGCCCTAACAATTCCTTCACTCTCCATTGTCTGCTGTTTCAAGCCACACACTTCTGCTGCAACCTGTTATTCTCTCACTCACTGTCACACCCCTGCTTCTGCAGTGCCACTATCTGAGCTGTCCTCAGGCTGTATATTTCTTTGTCTTTTTCAGTGTTCTTGTTCTTTAACTCCTCTATTTCTGCCTTTAACTGCTTTATTTCGTTTATCTACTAGCATCACTACCATCTGCTTACAGAGCTGCAAGAATGCTCCAGGACCAGTAAAGCATTCAGGCTTCCAGAGACCATTATCACGCTCCTGTATAAAATCTGCTAGGCTGTTACCCAAAATCATTTCCAACTTTTCTTTCTTTCCAGATGTTCCCTTTCCTTCTGACATATCTTCTTACCCACCCAGGCTGTTAGTCCTGAGCCCTGAATCAGTAACGGAATGTGACCATTAATCAATTCATGGGCTATAACGTGGAAAATTATAGGTTGTGACCCTGTTCCATTGTCCCCCTCCTCTATTGCAAACAAACAAACAAACAAACAAACAAACAAACAAAAACAAAGTAATTGTGTCATTTGTCCCCCCCTCTCCACCACTCCTGGCAACTATCTCACCAAATATGTTACCCATGGTTTTCAGAACCAAAAGCAGTGGTAATTTAACTGTTTCACTGCATGCGGCATCAGGAATAAGTCAATGAGCACACAGCACTTCTGACTGATGAAAGATTAATACAAGTAAGTGTGCTCTTATCTAAAACTACTATTTATTAATTTAAGCACAACAGACATAAGCAGTAGCTTTAGATCATCCCAAATAATTACTCTGAATATAAGATGGTATTGAGCAATTAGCAGCAGTTCAACAATGGCTGGTTGCTTCTCCGCCAGGGAGTTTGGTGTCAGGAAAAAATCTCTCAAGATAGCTTCAGAGAACTGCTCCAAAGTACATTCTATTATCCAGGTTTTTTATAACAAATGTTTACAAAACATCCAGCTCATAGTGACCCCTACTGGGTCATCACCTCTTCTAACTTCAATAAACTATTTACCAACAAAACATTCCTAATGTAGTCATAATTAGGGTCCTACCAAATTCACGGTCCAATTTGGTCAATTTCATGGCTATAGGATTTTAAATATAGCAATTTTCATGATTTAAGCTATTTAAATCTGAAATTTCACAGAGTTGTAATTGTAGGGATCCGGACCCAAAAAGGAGTTGTGTGAGGGGAGAGGTGTCACAAAGTTATTGTAGGGGGAGTTGCAGTACTGCTCCCTGTACAGCTGCTGGTGGTGGCACTGCCTTCAGATCTGGGCAGCTGGAGAGCAGCAACTGCTGGCTCGGAGCCCGGCTATCAAGGCAGAACTGCCGCCAGGAGCAGTACAGAAGTAAGTATGGCATGGTATGGTATTGTCACCCTTACTTCTGTGCTGCTTCCCTCAGCGCTGGGTCCTCAGTCAGCAGCTGCCACTCTATAGCTGCCCAGCTCTGAAGGCAGCAACACAGAAGTAAGGGTGGCATGGCATGGTATGGTATGGTATTGCCACATGCGCTTCTGCTGGGTGCCCGGCCAACAACCACCACTCTCTGGCTGCCCAGCTCTGAAGGCAGCACAGAAGTAAGGGTGGCAATACTGACCCCCCTAAAACAACCTTGTGACTCCTCTGCAACTGCCTTTTGGGTCAGGATCCCCAATCTGAGAAACACTGATCTCCCCTGTGAAATCTGTATAGTATCAGGCAAAAGCACAAAATTACCAGTTTTCACGGGGGGAGAACAGATTTCACAGTCTGTGACACATTTTTCAAGGCCGTGAATTTGATAGGGCCCTTGTCATAATAAGCTTCAAGATCAAAGGTGCCTAAATTCACGGTCTCCATCCACTTATTTTCTTTCAGTTTCAATTTGTTGACTCTTTGCTCCCTTCCTTCCATTCTGATTAGAAGAAACTGCAAGCCTGCAGTTAGCATTTGACCTTGCTGCCAGAAGCCTTGCTTGTTCAAATTAACCCTTAACTATGTGGTATTCTACTTCATTAATTCCTGGTGGTGGAATGCACTGAATGGCAGGAAGGCCTTCTAGGCCTGATGCAGCCACACTTTCTCAATTTGCTATCAGTACTGTTGCCCCGGATTGGAGGGGTGTGTTACCCCAGAATTTGATCAAGCTAATTGCAATCATATTATACCATACCACGCCATCCTTACTTCTGTGCTGCTCCTGGCGGCAGTCCTGCCTTGATAGCCGGGCTCCTATATGATTGCAATTAGCTTGATCAAATTCTGGGGTAACACCCCCCTCCATTCCGGGGCAACAGTACTGATAGCAAATTGAGAAAGTGTGGCTGCATCAGGCCTAGAAGGCCTTCCTGCCATTCAGTGTCCAGCCATAGGCCTCCTGAGTCTCTCAGAGAAAGTAGATTTGGTGCAACTGAAACGCTTGTGAATTTGTGCTGATTTCGGTGAATTGTTTTGGTCAAAAATAAAATGAAACAAAAAATCCAAAAGAGTCTCAACATTTTGTTTTTACATTTTCAGAATGAAACATCTCAGTTTTTCTATCCAAAACAACTTTAGTGCTTTGCTATTTCCTTTAATTTTATTTGAAACATTAAATAGTGTTTTAAAATGTTAAAAATCAAAATGGAAAGTTTCATTCAATCAGAAGCAATTTTTTTCAGCTGTGATTTGCCCCCCTAAAAATAAAAAAGTTGATGCAAAACAAACTTTTTCCCCTATTTTTCAGAATTGCCAGTGAACCGAAAAACCTGTTATTTGCACAGATCTAATTTTGACATCCTTATCAATGCTGCTTGTTGTTTTTACAGATGATGAGAGAGAGACTCATCTGTTCCTATTTCAGATATCTCTTAAGTGATTTCAAAAAATGAGAAGAAGGGGAGGGGAGGGGGCTGTAACCTGAGTCCTGCTGCCCATGGCTGAAGCCAAAGCCTGAGCCCCAGGCCTCAGTAAGTCTAGCACCAGCCCTGGTGACCCCATTAAAAGGGTCCTGACCCACAGTTTGAGAACCACTGACCAAGAGTATTGGATAGCGCATTTTGGGCCCAAAAACATTTAAGCACATGCTTAACATTAAGGACATATTTAAGTGCATCCCTATTCATCAAAGCATTTAAACATGTGCTTAATTTTAAGTGTATGCTTATGTACCATTGGAGCCCATAGGACTTACATATGTGCTTAAATTCTTTTACAGATCAGGGCTTTAACAGATCTAAATAAATAAATAAATAAATAGTCCTTGAAGTGTAGCCATTTTGCATAGATTGGCAGAACTGAGTTTGAAAAGTGTATTTTTAAATTTAAATTAAAAAGCTATGAATAGAACATAAGAAGAAACATCTCCTTTCTGCTTCAGTACATGGTACTAAGCTATTATTCTTGCAACATGTTAACAGTATCTCTGTCATCTAAATGAGACATAATACAATTCTATTTTGATATTTTAGCTGCAGGCAACTGAGCCATATGTCCAAATTGTATTTCAAGTTATACGGACCTATAGGTCCAAGTTGTCTGCAGCGGGGATTATTTCTGCATAGCAGGTGGGAAACATAGATTTGGTCTCAGGCAAAGATCCGCCAGCTACACAATTGAAGTTAGACAATTGCACCAGCTGAGGTTCTGCTCCACAGATTTCTCCCGTGATGATTCTGTTGGGGAGAAGACAAGATCTGCGCCCACACACCTTGCCCTGTTCCCCTGCTTTTTGCTCTAAGCAGTTAATGGAAACAGCCACTTCAATATTTTGTGGCTGCAAATATGCTGAATACGGAACATATTGCAGATACCATTTGATCCTTCATTAAAGTTGCACAATTTATTATTTTATAGAGCCCCAAAGTGTGACAGTGACAGAAGACATAAAAATCTTAGTGTATTAAAATATAAAAATACTTTCTTAATATTACTTTTCTACGTACACATTTATTGTTGTTGCTCTAGGGATGTTGTGCAATCGTAACTGTGAGGTTTGGAGAGGAGGTGATTGCTCTACTAAAATGTAGTCCACACTATGAAAAATAATAATAACTGGATCACTACATTTTCAACTCTTAATTTAATTTAATTGCATTTAATTAATGCAATTTTTTTTAATAAGAAAGAACATTTCACATAGAGTATTAACTCTGCTCTTCCTAATCCCTTGAAAAACACATTTCATGTTTTTGGATGTTACCAAAAGCTGTGTCGCCAGGGGATAAAGTCCTTATATTTCAAGGATATTGAGTTCAAACCCTATGTAGTTTGCACTTTCATTAAAATTTCTATTAACTTTTACCATCAACATAGCATGCGCAATTTAATTTTACCACTTTCCCAAAGCAAAACCTGATATCTGAGCTAAAACATTTCACACATAGGAAAAAGTCAAGTTAGCAAAACAACAGTTCATCTGTTGGTGAATGTTTTTATAGATTTTTGAGTCCTTTTATGTTCTTCCCTCCCCTCAGCTTGTTTTTTAATATGTAAAGTATTTTAAGTAAGATATTCTCTACACTGGTTCTATCCTAAAATACTTAGGAAGCTACAATCCTACTAAATTGGCACCAGTCCCTAGGTTTTACCTTCCTGTGCTATGAAATCCAGTACTGTCAATTTCGTTAAATAAATTAAAAGGTATGTGTGGCAAGATGAGCACCTGCATAAACAAAAATGTCCCAATAAGACTTAAAGGTTTGCTTAACTTGATGCACTCCAGGTAGTCCCATTAAAGCTAAACAATCAAAAATTGATTACACCATCTCCTTTTTTATATTTATTTTATCTGCTTTTCTGATTTGTTTTTCTCTTCTCTCCCCTGCCCCCTACCCATGGCACTCTGTTGCCCAGTCCATTTCAGTGTAGTTTGCATTATGCTCAATAAGAAGTCTTCACATGAGGCAACACATCTCTATTGATAGCCACACCTGTTACACTAATGATCAAATTGACCGACATATATCAGATGATTATTGTGAATACAGATATAGAGTGTGTGGTAGGGCCATGAGCGGAAACAACTGTCCAAAGGGAGTACAAATGCACCTATACAGCCTCAAAGGTGTGGAGTCTTTGTCTGACCTAGCAGGAGGAAAGGGGTTGTGGATCATTAAAGGGGTTCTCTTCTTTCATCTTTATTCCTCCTTCCCTTCTTCTAAAAGCCAGCTCCCTTGTGGGTTGAGGGAGGAGCAGCTGGAAGTGGGGCTAGCATTGGCCAAGCAGATTGGCTGGTTGGAGGATGGCTCAGCGGATGTCCATTGGCTCCTACACACACAAGGGGAGGTCATATAAGCCTTTTGTCTGCAGTGAGACACCATTGCATGCCCAGATCAACTGTTTCCGGGATTTTTGTTCTGCTATGGGTATTGGGACAGTGTACCCCATAAGGCTTTATGGGATGGGGGTGCTCATAAATGTATGTATGATATAACTGGAATAGGGTTTTGCTACATATGCCATGTAACATATCTATCTAAAGGTTATGATCTATTGGCTATGTTCATCTAGTTGTATGCAGGCACCATTTGTGTGTTCAAAGTTATGAACATTGGCTATATAATTGCTTAATTTCTAAGTGGCCTTAGTTAGAACATTTGGTCACTTCTTGGAAAAGGAATGTGCAAATTCGGTGCTCATTCAGGAAGCACTTAACAGAAGAAAGAGCTTGGAAGGCTCCAATCCACATAAGAAGTCTTCCTGGAGACATACAAGATACCATGTGGACAATGGCTTCTGCCTGTAAAGACTGAGTCATGAATGGACATGTGACTTGCCCAAGTGACTCCAGAACTCCATCCTGGAGCTGGACTTTGCATAGGAGTGAGAAGGGGGTCTCCACCCACAAGAGAAAGTCTATTTAAACCTGTAGAAGACCCCTCCATTTAGTCTTCATCTGGCTAAAGAAGGAACCTCTCCATGCCCCCAGGATACTTAAAGGAAACTGAAGCAAAAGATAGTAACTACAGGGGGTGTAAGTAATTGCTGGACCCAGACTAAAAGAAGATTAGCTTGTAAAAGGAGGCATTCTGGAACTGGTGAGGATCTTATCTATATTTAGTTTAATTAGATATAGATCTGCACATTTTTATTTTATTTTGCTTGGTAGCCTACTTTGTTCTGTCTGTTACCACTTGGAATGACTTAGATCCTACTTTCTGTATTTAATAAAATCACTTTTTACTTATTATTTAACTCAGAGTATGTATTAATACCTCGGGGAGCAAACAACTGTCCATATCTCTCTATCAGTGTTATAGAGGGCGTACAATTTATGGGTTTACCCTGCATAAGCTTTATACAGGATAAAAGGGATTTATTTGGGTTTAGACCCCATTGGGTGTTGGGCATCTGGATGCTAAAGACAAGCACACTTCTGTGAGCTGTTTTCAGGTAAACCTGCAGCTTTGAGGCAGGTAATTCAGATTCTGGGTCTTTGCTGAAGCAGACAGGAGTGTCTGGCTCAGGAAGACAGGGTGCTGAAGTCCTGAGCTGGCAGGGAAAACAGGGACAGAAGTAGTCTTGGCACATCAGTTAGCAGCTCCCAAGGCGGTTTCTGTGATCCAACCCATCACAGGTATTGCACTAGTTACCTTTTTAGGGCCTGGGAAGGAATTTTTCCCCCACTGTCAGGCTGGGTAAGTTTTCTTGCCTTCCTCATTGCAGCCCAAGGATGCAGTGGGTAGGTCAGGAGGTGCAGTTCAAGTTGTCACAATTTGGTAGGTGTCCAGTGCAGATACTTGTTCCACTGGGCTCTGATTCCCTGATAAACTGAAATTGGGAGTGGACTTAGGAGAAAGCATCTCCTAAAGAAACTGGGGATCATGGTTGGGCTCCTTATGTCTGGTAAAGTGAGGAGACAACCCTCTTTCCCTAGCCCCTTAACCCTCATACTAGGAGAGAGCAATGGGGTGCCAGGAATGGGCTAGACCCCAGGGATGGCAGGCTGACAGCTGCCCTCTGCCAAATGAGCAGATTAGGGAAGGAGAGATGACCTGCACTGAATGGATTATTGCCAGATAGTTCCCAGATGAGTTAAGTTAATAAAGTTGAAACCTATTTAAACCACCTCCGCTCGCGTCTTGTCTTTCTGCCTGCATGACTGGGACAGTTTTCAATTATTATCTACACTTCCTTATGTGAGGGCAATGCATTGCTAGGGAAAATACTGAGATCCTCAACAGCTATCTCTGCAAAAGTATGACTGAGACCTTCGCTGATGAAGAGATGGATGTGGCACAAAATTACCACACAACATTAATTGTGCAATTACTTTGCTGTCTCTCTGCTTTCCTCTCTCCACTAACCTAGTGCTGCCTCCCTCACTCAGTTCCTTTGGAAAATCCTGTTATTCTCATTAAACCACTTTCCCCTCCCAAACTCTTACCACCTGCAACAGTCTTCCTGAATCCAACCGTCTGACAGTTTTGTCTTATCATTGCAAAACACTGCTAACGGTACAGTCACTCTCCCTGGCCCTGGCTTATTAATTTGCCTCTTTCTTTCTTCTGTGCCACCACTGTATATTTTAATGTTGTAACTTAATTATTGAATGTTGTCTTACACTTCTACATCCAGTTTGTATGAAGGGAGCTTTTTGTCTTGCCTTTGCCATTGTGTCATATACTACGCTTCTCTCTCATATGGCATATTTGCTTCTAGGGCATTACGAAAATGAGCACATTCATGACTGTGCACTGCTGATTGAAGCCACATGTTTGTTTCCATTTTGGAAATTCTTGTTTGTTAAATGTCTTTGCTTCCTGATATTCATTTCCCATCCTCTCTTGACTGCTTCCTCCTCATGCTCCTTTGTGACTGTTCGGTTTAGAAATAGATTAAACGATAGTACAAAACAATCTTCTTATGATACCCAATTCATTGCAGTGCTCAAAAGAGGATGTATTACAGGAAAGAAGCATGTATATTCTTTAAATGATTGAGTTAATAAGTTTCCACCTCTCAATATCTAAAAACTGTAGAAAGCTGGATTTAAATTTCAATCTCAATCCAGTGGCCAAATTCTGCCCTGATTTTCAATGCAGTTTGATAAAAGAAGGGAGAGGGGAGCTCCCTTTTATGGACACCCAGCCAGCCAGCCAGTTAGCTAGAAATATCCCTCTTAATAGCTGTTCTCTAAGCCCACAGGTAAAAGGAAGGGAGTTGGCACCTGACAAAAAAGAGCCAATGGGAGGGCTAGAACTTTTTTAAATTGGGAAAAAACTTCCCTCTGTCTGTTCTGTTGTTGTTCTCCGGACAGAAGTGACAGAGCAGAGACAGGGCTGGGACTATGCTGTAAAAATCTTTTTCTCAGGTATGGAAATCATCAAATCATACCTAAAACCTACTCATAAATCAGAAAATGTCTAAAAAGATGATTGGGTTTATTTCTGTTTATTTCTTATTGGCTTCTGGACTCCACTGTGCTAACCCCAAATGTTTTTGTTTTGCTTGTAGCCTTTAAGCTGGACCTCAAGAAGGTTATTCTTGATGTTTAATTTTTGTAAGTGGATCTTTTAAATCTAGCAAAAGCTTAAGTTCCCGATGTACTTTCTTTCTTTTTGTTTTTAATAATGTTTACCTTTTTTAAGAACAGGATTGGAGTTTTGGTGTCCTAAGAGGTTTGTGCATATGCTGTTTAATTAGCTGGGGGCAACAGCTCATTTCCTTTGTTCTCTTTCTCAGCTCCTCCCTGAAGAGGGGATGAGAGGTCTTGAGGGTACCCCACAGGAAGAAATTCCCAAGTGCGCTTTCTTGGGTTCCGAAAAGGGGGGTTTTGCACTTGGGTGGTGGCAGAGGTCAGAGAGAAGCTGTAACCTTGGGAGTTAATACAAGCCTGGAGTTGCCAGTATTAATTTTTAGAATCCTTGCAGGCCCCCACCTTCTGCACTTGAAGTGCCAGAGTGGGGAATCAGCCTTGACAGCAGGCAACGCCCTTACTTCCATGAGGCTGGAGAGGCTGTAAATCAGAGCAGGATTTTCCATAACTGACAATCTCATCACTTTTATTATTTTTATTCCTGCACTGCAAAGATACTTTCATGACTACTCTCCTAACCAAAAGCGAGCAGTAGCTAGAAGTTTGTCTGAAGCAGTTACTCTATTTTCAGTCCACTTAGCCACATTAAAATAGTCTTTGTGAAATTTGTCTTCTTACCATTTAGCTATCAAATTCAAAAAAGTGGGTTTAAATAAATTAAGTTAATTTTACAATGGAAAAAAAATCACCAGCTGTTAATTAATTAAACAAAAACAACACCCAAACAAATTTCCTGAGTCTTAGAAATCAAATGGCAAGCCCTTCTGGAAATTTGCACTACAAAATAGGCTAAACATGAAAATATAATTAAAATGGTTAATAGTTTTCACTACAGGAGCTCTGTTCTGCTTTGTGAAACACCCACCATCACTCCATTCATGTGAAACTGGATCAAATGTGCCATACAGCCGTGCCATAGTGATAGCTTTTGGCCTGATGAAAACATACTCCACTCTATGTTCATCCATTAGACCTTTTGCTTCCAGCTGTTCAAGAACCCCAGCAAGTACCTTCAAAGCAGAGGTTTTACCCCCTAGAGGGCTTCCTATCAATTTAAAGCCACGCTGAACTAGCATGATTTTGTAGCTCTTGTATAAAAAAAAATTGCATTTATATATAATGATGAAATATTTAACCCAGAGGGATCACTCATTTCCCCATAAAAGTAGTAGCTGTGCATATTCTAATTTTTTTCCTCTCTAAAAGGACAAGATTTAAATTTTCTCCCAAAAGGGAGGGCTTTGTAGAAATTTACTCTAAGGAGTTATGGTATGAATCTAAAAGTTATGAAATGCAATAAATTATACAAAATGGAAGCAGTTCTTCTAAAGAGTAAGATCACAGTTTCCCTAAATAAAGAGAACTTTTCTTTTCCTCCAAAGGGAAACCCTTTTCATTTGTAAAGATTTTACACCAGAAGTGTTTATCAAGTTGTTTAAATGGTACAGAATAGCAATTCTATCACTATAAGAAAAGCTACATATGCATTTCAAATATTAATATATTAGGATGGCTTCAAGTTCTTTTATATTACTTTTAAACCAAATAACTCAGTTTACATACTCAGGCTGTAAAGAATTAGAAGAGAAATGGCCTGACTTGCATTATCTTCTTGATGTACCAGAGAAAAGCCTGCAGATTCATTTTCTGCATGATTTCCCTGATGGATACATCCAGGATGCCATGGTCAGGAGTTGGTAAGACAACCCTTGGGAAGAGGTCAGAAATGATGCTATCAAAGAGAGGGCTGTCATGAGACAAGAAATGAAAATTGGAAAAAAGAAAATGAAAAAAAGGAATATGCAGTCAGAGCCATCGCTAAAGTAATCAGTTTAGCTTCCCTTACTTAAACCCCCTTTAATCCTTTACCTACAATTAATAAGAAATGCATTTTAAACAGTTCAGAGGGATCTTCATTTATTACTGAAACATAAAAGTAAAATTCTGGCCTTTCATCATCTAAAACATATATATATAAAGTTGGGGATCAAAGTCTCTGTTAAAGATCTCTGAGGGCGACAACTTAAAAAATGCCAACTCCTCACAGCGTATTGTCTAAATCCTAACATACAGCAGTAAAGACAAAAGGCAAAGTGAGCTGGTTCTGAGTGGTGCGAAGAACCAACGCTGCGGAGAGAGTTCCTTCAGTTTCAGCAAAATTTAATGTAAAAATGTGCAGCCTTTAGGGCTGTAAAATAAACCTTCCTCATATCCACCAATGTAGAGCTCTCTGAGTGCATAGGACAGTCAGGAACAATAGCTCTAAAAAACCCGTCCTGATACATTCCAGTGGGGTGTTGATTCTCAAACCCAATAGCATCAAGTTATTCTTCAAAAATGGACATCTGTGTGTGGTTTTTATACACAAATTAGGTATTTGTATATGCAAATGGGAAGTTTGACACATAAATACCAGATTTATTTATGAAATCCTGCTAAATAGACACAGAAATGCCAGCTTTGTGCATGTAGTCAAGGTAAATGCTTGTACCAATTGGTCATTCAATTTAAAAAAAATCAACCTTTCTTATACTACTAGAACAGAGTATGAGAGTGCTGGCGGACTCTGAACAGAGAACCATGGTTTCATTTTTCCCCCTTCCAATCTGTCACCAGGGTAAAGAGCAAAATTAATTTGATGATGTAACTCACTAGTGCCAGAGCAAAGCCAAAGGTTAGCTGGGTTAGGGTATCCCACCCAGCCTAACTCATTGAAAGCTGTGATCATATAGCATATAGTACACCTGCCTTCTCAGAGCAGTCATTTGGCAGACAAAGCCATTTTCTTAGTATATACAAGGAGTAGTAGTGGATTAGCCACTGGGCCAACGGGACCCATGCCAAGGGGTCCCAGCCAACTGGGGGGCCCTGGAAAAATGGATGCCCCTGCACCCCAACTCCACTCGCTGGCAGGAGTGCCGGACGGGCCGGGGAAGCCCTTACACTCTGACCCCATTTCTCTGGCAGGAGAGCCTAAAGGGTGGGATGGGCAGAAGAACTGCAGGTAGAAGGAGTGGAGAGGGGCCCCTCACTTGGTCTGTTGCAGGGCCCCATAAAACCATAATCTACCTCTGACCAGGAGATAAATTCAGCCCCAATTTCCATGGCTTTAGAGGCCATGGTGAGGGTCTACCGTGGCAGAGGGAGGAAGCTAATGGAGTGAGTAGGAGACATGCAGGGGATACTCACTCCCTGCATGGCACAGAGCCCATTTTGCATCAGCTTCTTGCTCCAGGGTCCTGACGAGGGCAGGGTGAGGGTGGATTAGGACAGGGCCAGAAGATCCATTCCTGTGTGGATTCTTCCCTTGCAAGCTGCTAAATGAGGGGACTCTGAGCTGCTGTAGCCCCCAAGGAGCAGCTCAAGAGTTATTTTGTGGCTTCTGACAGCAGATTCTTTTCTCACACTGTCCTATACACCTGCTCAGTGGATCAGTGCACAGTGCACTTGGGCTTGGAACTGGGTTCTGGGCAGATACACTCAGCTTTTAACAGCAAAGGAGCCCCTTTCGCCAAGAAGAGTTGCAGGGAGCCACAACATAAGCTGTGGCATTACCTTGAGATGTTCATACCATGATGTGGCATCAGCGTTAGATGTGCCATCATGACTGCATATCATAAAATCATAGATTAGGGTTGGAAGAGACCTCAGGAGCTCATCTAGTCCAACCCCTTGCTCAAAGCAGGACCAACCCCAAGTAAATTATCCCAGACAGGACTTTGTCAAGCCAGACCTTAAAAACCTCTAAGGATGGAGTTTCCACCATCTCTCTAGGTAACACATTCCAGTGCTTCACCACTCTCCTAGTGAAATAGTTTTTCCTAATATCCAACCTAGACCTCCCTCACTGTAACTTGAGACCAACCTATACCTCCCCCACTGCAACTTGAGACCATTGCTTCTTGTTCTGTCATCTGCCATCCCTTAAAACAGCCTAGCTCCATCCTCTTTGGAACCCCACTTCAGGTAGTTGAAGGCTGCTATCAAATCCCCCCTCACTCTTCTCTTCTGCAGACTAAATAAGACCAGTTCCCTCAGACTCATTTCTGCCCCAGCCCCCTAATCATTTTCATTGCCCTTGGCTGAAGGGCATCATCACATATTATTATTATTTATCTAGATGTATATACACATCCATTACAACACAGCATCTTACCCTTAACTAGTCACTCTCTTACATAACCTCATTAATGCATTAATAAACATACACACAGCAACTAGCAATAACCCACCATCAAAAAGACATACTTAAGATGGCACCATTTTTCAGTATGAGGTAACATTAATCAATTTCATTTTCTCCCTTCATGGATGCTGAGGAGGAAGCATGCTAACTGACCTTACTTTGTTCCTTGAGTCTCTCCCCTATAGCTATTGGGATTGAGAATCCCTGCTTGGTGGCTGAACAGAGGGAGACTCAACAGTAGAAGTGTAGGGCAATTTTTAAGCAAAAAAAAAAAATGTATTGGAAAATGCCAATTTGTTGAAACCAAACCTGTTTGTGGGAAAGGGTCAGTTTTGATTAATTTCTCTTTTTGAACATTTTTTTTGAGGTAAAAGGGTTTAGAAAAATGTGGAAATGTGCCATTTAACATTTTCTAAGCCAAAATTTCCATGTTTTCAGTTACAAATGATGTTTTATTTCAAAATTTAAGTGAATTATAGGGAAAAAAGTCAAAATTGAAACAAAATGTTTTGATTGACCTGAACTGAATATTTTTTCAAATGGTCAGTTTGTGAAAAATTTCACAATTCCAACTCTGTGTTCCAACTTGGGAGGGGAAAATTTTCCCCAGGATAAGCAAAATGTTTCCTGTGCACCTTTGCTCAGCATTTCCCAAATTTGTATGTCCCCCACACTTCCAGGGCTCAGCATTCCACTTCCCACACTTGGAATCAGGATAGAGAAAGTGGAGTGCTATTGAGACACCTTCCTCATGATAGCCACTCACATGGACATGGAGAGACATAGCTTGGAGTAGCAGTAGAGGAGACATGTCTGAGGCTTTTTGGCTAGTATAAGAAGACTATGCTTTATAATATTGGGGTATGATAGAAAAATAGCAGTAGGTTGTCATTTACGCTCCGAGTTAAAATGATATAACCATGTTTCTTGCGTATACCTTGAAGATAGAAAGTATATACTGTAAAATAAGTATAACTTAAAAGAATACATCTGTATGTAAGGAAAGATAGAGATGTATAATACACATACCCAATAGATTCATATATTCGTATATGGCCAAGATATTAAAATGTGGCTAATGTTTCTGTCTGCTTCAGTTTCTAGGTCTCCTATCTGATACATCCTAAGCAAGCCTGATTTTCAGAAAGTGCTGAGCATTCATAGTCTGAAAAACCAGGCTCCTTTAAGGTGTTTTAAATTGGGTCCCACAAAATTGAGGTACCCAAAATGACTAGTCACTTTTGAAAATCTTGGCCATAGAATATAAATGATCCATATCAGGATGGTTATTTTGAAATAGCAGAACCAGCTTTATGTTTAACAATAATGTACCTTGAAAGAGCCCTATTATTTCAGACAAGTTCTGTAAAAATAACATTATTCACACATTTGTAAGATCACATACATCATTACAACTTGTAAAAATCTCTAAAAATCTAAGTCCCCAATGGCACAAACAGCTCTCTCCTCAGAGTGGCTTTACTCTTTTCATAGATTAGGTTGAAATCATGCCAAGAGAAACATTTAAAAACTGGTCTATGAGGAAGTCAAATAGAAACTTTGAAATGAAACTGCTTACTGAGGCATTTGCAGTGTTGCTGTAGTTGTGTTGGTCCCAGGATAGATAGGTGAGGTATCTCTTCTAGTAGACCAACTTCTGTTGGTGGAAGGTACAAGCTTTTGAATTTCACAGAGCTCTTCTTCAGGTCTGGGGAAGGAAATGAGAGAGTCTGTGCTGAATACAAGTTGAGAGGGACACATTGTTAAGCATAAGAGGCTAACATGTTGCAAAAGACCACTTAAAATGAAGTGGGTAATTAAGGGTTAGTGGACAGTGGGGCATGTTACAAATTGTTGTATTGAGCCATAAAGCCAGTGTCTTTGTTGAATCCATGGATTTTACTGCCTTGCAGAGTTATTTATTTAAGTTCCCAGGCTCACTTTTTGAAGTTGTTGTGCTGGTTTTCTTTGGGGATGAGGACTGAGAGGTCAGATATGGAGTGATCACTCTGTGAAAAGTGTTCGTCCATAGGTGATATGGTGTTTTTGTCTTTCATCATTTTTTCTGTTGAGCTCATTCAAGAGCATAGCGATTGTCTGGTTTCACCCACAAAGTTGTTGGGGCATTTGATGCACTGGATGGGTACATCACATGTTGTGATAGACATGTATGGGCTCCATGAATTTTGAAAGGTGTGTTGTGGGGGGTACTGATCATCAGAGCAATGAAAATATATCTGAAGGTTTTACATCTGTTGTTCTGGCAGGGCCTGGTGCCACTTTGAGTTGGTATGACCTGGTCCGTGGTGCACTTGCTTCTAATGATGAATTTGGCAAGGATGGGGGGTGATCTGATGGGCAGAAGAGGGGATTTCAGAAAGATTTCTTTAAGGATGTGGGTTCCCATCAAATATGGGTTGCAATTGTTTGATGATACCCCAGTGGATTCCAGTGTTGGGTGTCAGTTGACAACTAGGGTTGTGCAATCAGTTGGTGGGGTTTATTTTTTTGGTATTGAAGCAGCTTCGCCCATGGTATTTGGGTGGCCCTGTCCATGATGTGATTCTACTTCTTGATGAAGTGTCTTGTTTAGTGAAGGTGGTTTTAAGTATGTTAGGTGTATATCTTGGATGTTCTCTTCAGAGCAAATTCTGTAGTATCTGAATGCCTGGCTGCAGACAACAATTTTTTTGGTGGTTGGTGGCTCTCTGGAGGTAAGTGTTGCTGATCCATTGGTTTCTTACGTATAGTCATTTATAGCGTTACATTGTTGCAGCTGATTGTAGTATTCAGAAAGTTGATGCTGCTTATGATGGGTTTCCTCCGGGGTGCCAACTGGAACTGGGGTACCACTGAGCCTCTGACCCACCTGCCTGGGCTCCCTCTCACATTGTGCTGCTGTGACAAGCTGCAAAGCCCTTCAAGCTTGCACTTTCACCAGCATTCACACAAGTAGGGACACACCCAGCTGCAGTTACACGCAGGCTCTCTCACCACCAGCCTCCCAGCCTAGGACCACAGAGAGTACCTTCCTGCCCAGGTCAAATCTGGCCAGTATATGGGTTTAATACCGTGTCTGCCTCTCCCTCAGTGTGAAGAGGACCATGTACACTAGTGGTACCCACGCTGAGATTTTCCCCAGACACCTTAGTCAAATGCACACTGGTTTGGATTAAAACATAAAATAAGATTATTAACTACAAAAAGATAGATTTTAACTAAGTGATTATAAGTGATAACAAACAGATCAAAGCAAATTACCTAGTAAATAAACAAAAACACAAACTGAGTTTCAACATACTAGATAGGTAGGATATGAATTAGCAAATTCTCACCCTGAGTGATAAACAGGATGGCAGATTCATAAGGCACAAGCTGCCTTTGCTTTGCAGCTTGGGTTTCCCAGGTTTTCATACACAGGCTATAAATTCCTTTAGTCTGGGACCATCACTTTCCCCAGTTCAGTCTTTGTTCTTCAGGTGTTTCCAGGTGTGTAGCTGTAGGGAAAGTGAGGTCCCATCATGATGTCATTTCCCCCTTTTATATCTTCTTCCCACTTGCTGGAAAGCTCTTTTGCTATGACCTGGGTCAAACAGTTCCCACTGTGTAGTGCTGTCTCTGAGAGGTTTCTACTGTACACAGGTCCTGGGGTAATCTTTGTGCTTCTGTGCATTTCCTCAATAAGTCATTAACATTGTTTGGTGTTTTTACTGTTGTATATGAAAGCCTGCTTGTGGGTGTTTTCAATCTCACAACATGTTTCAGTAACACATACATAGCCAAACTTCATAACTTCACATAGGATGATAGCACATGCAGTCCAACAAGATATTAAAGTCTAGCATATCAAGACTTTTAGACTGATACTTCACAAGGCATATTTTGTGCAAAACATATCCTAATTATATGACAGTGATGAATGAGCGAGTGCCAGGGTCTCACACTAGTATCTGACCGTTCTGGAGAGTGTTTGATGGATGGACAGTGGTTATTGTGGTGAAAATAATGAGGGAGATTAGGTGGTCTGATGAGCGCATGAAAATATCATCAGAATAACTCAGTTATATCATTGGTTTCATGGTGAATTTTTCCAGAAATTCTTCTGCAAAGTGGCCCAGGAAACTGGAGAAAAGGTCTGAAATAAATAGAATGAAATTCAGTAAGGACAAATGCAAAGTACTGCATTTAGAGAGGAATAATCTGTTGCACAATACAAAATGGGAAATGACTGCTTAGGAAGGAGTCTGGAAGAAAAGGATCTGGGGATTATTGGGGATCACAAATTACATATAAAACAACAATGTAATACCATTGCAAAAAGAGAAAAGATCATTCTGGGATGTTATAACAGGATACACTTACTGCTGGGGGGTCTCTTTGCAGCAGGGTCTAGGGATTAGCTCTCACCTGGTCTGGCACCCCATTCTACCAGTTGCTCACACTTGGCCTTTCTTTCTTTGGGACTCGGGGTGTTCCCACTTCGTGATTTGGCTCTCCGGCCAGGTCACTATTAGTCTTCCCCTTGTGAGGTGTTAAAATCCCACTGGACAAGCTGTGCTATGCCATGCCAGGCAGGTCTTCTGGTCCAAATCCAGGTCAGGAGCCACTTTCCCATGGGTGGTAGAGGACCCCAGGCACATGCAATATTCCAAGTTCCAGCCAACGGACTCTATGCCCAGCAACCACAGTATACTCGATCTCAGACCCTGTTGCTGTTTCCCTGGGCTCCTTTCTACCTCACTTCTCTATCTCCTGGCCCATCTCTGGGTTTACCAGCCTTATCGTCTCCTCTGCTAATGGCTACTCCCCCTCTCAGCTTCTAGTGAGACTCTGTAGTCCAGAGCAGCATATCAGGGCTTAGTCTTCCCCTAGACTTCCTCCTTGACTCTAGCAAACTCCCTCTCTCTCTAGGAAGTGACTGCAGAGCTACTCCGTGCAGTTCCCTCTTGTCTCAACTTCCTGGCCCTACACAAGCTCAGCCTGCTCCTGGGCTTCATCTTCAGTAAGGCTTTACCCATCCCTGGCTCGCCTCCAGGTGCAGCCTATAGGGTTAATTGGCTCTTTTATTCTCCACTCCCTCCCAGCCAAGGCCATGTGTGGGGTGGATACCCTATCCCAGATGTATTAGTAGAAGCATTGTAAGCAAGGCATGAGAAGTAATTCTCCCACTCTCCTCAACACTGGTAAGGCCTCAGCTGCAGTACTGACTCCAGTTCTGGGCACCACACTTCAGGAAAGATGTGCACAAATTGGAGAAAGTCCAGAGGAGAGCAATAAAAATGATTAAAGGTCTAGAAAACATGACTGATGAGGAAAGATTGAAAAAATTGGGTTTGTTTAGTCTGAAGAAGAGAATACTGAGTGATGGTGGTGAGGGGCGGACACAATAATAGTCTTCAAGTACATAAAAGGTTGTTATAAAGAGGATGGTGATACATTGTTCTCTTTATTCACAGAGAACATGACAAGAAATAATGGGCTTAAATTACAACAAGGGAGATTTGGGTAAACTTCCTAACTGTAAGAGTAAATAAGCACTGGAACAACTTACATAGGGAGGTTGTGGAATCTCCATCACTAGAGATTTTTAAGAACAGGTTAGACAAACAATTGTCAGGGATGGTGTAGATAATACTTAGTCCTGCCTCAGTGCAGGCGAGTGGACGAGATGACCTACTGAGGTCCCTTCTAGTTCTACATTTCTCCGATTCTATTCAGAGGCTGGCTAATTAGGGAGGCATCCTAATGTTCATGGTTGTTCCCATGGTTTGGACAAAGTGTTGTTAAATGTGAATTTGTTGTGGGTGATGATGAAATGGATGATCTTAGCAATGGTTTTCAAAGTGTTATACTTTATCTCGTAGGTATTTGAGGCAGACAGTGATGTTGTCATGGTGAGGGATGTTGGTGTATAAGAAGGTGACTGCCATGGTGGCAAGGAAGGTGCATTTGAAACACTTAGGCTGCTGCAGGGCCATATAAATGCACATACCATACAAAAATGAAATTTATTACACAATAAATGCAATTCAGATCAACAATGAGAACTGGCAGTTTCAAAAAGAAAACAGGCAGAAAATACACAAATGTGTGTCAGAGGAAAAACAACAATTCAAAACATGTACTAAAAACCCTACATGGCTAAAATGACATTTCAGACTTTAAAACAATAAACAAAAGACTTTCAAATACATTTCAAAGAGATGAGAGCTCTACAGAGCTTACTGCCAGAACAACTTAAATTATGATGCCACTTTTTCATTCATGTTCAAAAGCCAAATGGAGATGGACATGAAGCACTAAAGTCTAAGATCTATTTTCAGTGTGTTGAGCTAATATAGGAAAGTGAAATGTTGCTTAGTTTCCCTAACTACCGATCCCATCTTCATTAACGCAAGACAAGAACTAAAAGCTAAACAAAAGCATTTAAAAGCCACAGGAAAGGAAGGTTAAAAACACACACCGAGGTTGTCTCTCAGATGAAATCATACATGAACTATGTAGGAAACTATGTGTTTTTATTACAAAACGTAATTTGGCTCTAAATTGCAATTCAGACACAAGAGAACACCTAAATATGCCATTTTAAAAAGTGAAATATTCAGTTCCTTCCTAGTTTTTTTGAAAATTTCTTGTTGTTGTTGAAAGTGGAAGAAGAGACATGTATGTCCAGTTCACTTGAAAACCCAAATGAGATCAGGAAAGACAGAAATGCCAACAAATGAGATGGATCTTTACCAAAAGATTACTGTACTGTCCCATCTTTAAAAAAGGAATGACACATTGAAAATCCATTAATTGCTTCAAATGAATTACATCCAGGAATAATGAGGCACCTTCCTTGGCAAATATAGTTCATGGAAAATGCTACAGAAATAAAAATAAATAAATAAAAAACAGAAGCTCAACATTCAGGGACACATTTTCAATGAGCAAGTAATTGCGTTCCGTGCAAAAATGCACAGAAGATGAAAACGAGTGTTTAGAACTCAATAGCCCTCTGTGTATGGAAAAAGCACTTCACTCTTTACTCCCTGTAAAGTTGGAGAATCCACGGGAAATGTGACCTCAATGTGCCATCTGGTTTTAGTGACAGATCTTCTGAATTCTTTCCACCCCGCCCCCTGGCAGCATAGATAGCTAGTTGTCATGCTGCCATTTACTCCCCTACTACAATTAAGCACGTCTTCCCCCACCAAGAGACAGCGATAACATTGAAATAATCATCAGTAACATGCATAGTAAGCTGGCATATAAATTAGTGCCCTTTCATTTGGAGCATATCACACAGGGCACTTGCCTGCCACAAGAATGAATATCTTAAAATGTACATTGTCACAGAGGGAGTATACCCCCGCTAGAGAGAAAGGCAGTATGGTCTAGTGGACAGGGAACTGGAGTGTGAGCCAGGAGATCTGTATTCTATTCCCCACTGACTTGCTATATGACCTTGGGTAAGTCACTTAATGTTTCTGTGCCTCTGTTTCCTCTCCCACCCTGTGTTCTTCTTGTCTCTTTAGACTGCAAATTCTTTGGGACAGGAATTGTCCTATGCCAAGTATTGAATACAGTGCCAAGTACAATGGGGCCCTAATCTTGGCTGGGCCCTCAAGGTGCTACTGTAACATAAATAATTCTTATCAATAAGAGCTGTGTTCCACATTTCACTTGATCCAAATGGTCCCTTTTACATGCACTTAGTGCACATTTGTTCTTCTGTTCACTGCAGAATAGAGGCCCAGAGCTTCTGAAACTGGACTCAAAAGAGATTCATAACACTACATTTCACCTAACAGCTACCCAGAAAAATGTTATTGGCACAAAACAAACAACACTCCACTGTCTGGCTAGACAGAGATAGTGAGACGTTATTTTTACTTACAGATTCTCCTGGCATGTTAGCCAGATGCATTGTGTTTGGCTAGGAGAGAATGTGTCTCACAAATTGGATTAGTTAGAATCACACACAGAGACCTTTCCTCCTATGCTTAAACTATGCAATAACTTCAGACATTGTAGCAACTATGGGTGAATGACCATTTGATGGTTACCAATACAGAATCATAGAAATGTAGCTCTGGAAGGGCCCTCAAGAGGTCAAGTCTAGCCGTCTGAGTATAGCATCAAACCTGATTCTCCTTTCACTGATAGAAGTGTAGATCAGAAGTAATTCCATTAAAGTTAATGGAGCCATGTCAGTGTAAACCTGGTGTAAGTGAGAGGTTCAGAGCTCCGCTCAATAAGTCATCATCACACTGTTTACTCTTTATTCTCCTCTTGTGATGAGGTATTCTTCTCCCTTGGAAATTTCCTTTTCTGCTTCTTCTTCTTTTTATTTTTTAAGGTCTGCCTTTTGAATGACTATTTCTTGAAGGAGAAACTTGTACAGAATTTGGGGGTTTGTGTGTAATAAAGTATTTGTAGACTATAATGAGAAGTGTGTTAAATTAGCTGTTAGTTTCAGTGATTGATGTGAAAAATTGATTGGGTCCTGAGAGGTGTAGAGTTTCCCCAGGTGAGCCTGAAAAAAAAACTGAGTTAGAAGCAGAAGCTAGGACAAAACACATGGAACCATCAAGGGGTCCTGGAAGACAGCTGAAAAGGGGGATAAAAGGCTCAGCTGGGGATTAAAAGAATACAGTGCTTGGCACTGTATAAAACACATCACTGAGTTCAAATGCTTCTGTTTTTAACTGTAGTCCAGGATATAATCGCAGCCATTACTTTTACTATGAAGGAGTGATGGATGAACCTCTAATGGTTAGAAGATCACTTTGGTTCTTGCTTTGGATAATGTCTCTTGCGCCTACAGATTTGGGCTTGAAATCTTGTGAAAACATGCCCACTTGTGCAGCTCCAGGTATTTCTATTTCCAGTTCCCAAAGCAGCACAGAAGTGTTTGAAAATGACAAATAATGACAGAGTGGGTGAGGTAATATCTTTTATTAGACCAACTTATGTTGGTGCGAGAGGCAAGGTTTCAAGCCACAGAGAGTTCTTCTTCTGGGGAAGATACTTTCCTGGACCTAAAGAAGAGCTCTGTGTAGCTTGAAAGCTCCTCTCTCTCTCTCTCTCTCACTAACAGAAGTTGGTCCAATAAAAGATAATACCTCACCCAATTTGTCTCTCTAAGATCCTAAGACTGACATGGCTACAACTACATGACATACAAATAATGACAAATACAAGTAACTAAACTTTTTCAAACCCTTAAAGGAGTTTGATTCATTTCCAGTGTTGGATAAACATTTGGAAGGTTTCTTATTTTATCAGAGCAAGAGACGAGCCACTCTTTCATTAACATATATACAAAGAGACCCTGTCATAAACAGATAAGTAAGAGTTAATAGAACAAAACTACTTCATATCTCTTTTGCCTGGAAAGGGTTAACAAGAACAGTGAGCCTGGTTGTCACCTGACCCGAGGACCAATCAGAGGACAGGATACTTTCAAATCTTGAGGGAGGGAAGTTTTTGTGCTGTGCTGTTAGTTTTGGTTGTTGTTCACTCAGGGGGCTCAGAGGGATCAGACGTGCAACCAGGTTTCTCTCCAATCTCTCCAGTACAGGCTCTTATAAGTTCAGACTAGTGAGTAGTAGGTAGATAAAGCGAGTTAGGCTTATGGTTGTTTTCTTTATTTGCAAATGTGTATTTGGTTGGAAGAAGTTCAAATGTGTATTTGGCTGAAAGGAGTTCAAATTGGTATTTTGCTGAAAAGATTTTAATTTGTACTTGTATACTTAGGCTGGGAGGGTATTCCCAGTGTCTATAGCTGAAAGACCCTGTACCTATTCCATTTTAAATTTACAAAGATAATTTTTACTGTTTTTTCTTTCTTTAATTAAAAGTTTTTCTTGTTTAAGAACCTGATTGTTTTTTTTATTCTGGTGAGACCCCAGGGGACTGGGTCTGGATTCACCAGGGAATTAGTGAGGAGAAAGGAGGGAAGAGGGAGAGAAAGGCTGATTTCTCTCTGTGCCAGGATTACTTTCTCTCAGGAAGAGTCTGGGAGGGGGAAAGAGAAGGAGGGAGGAAGGTGAATTGTCCTCTCTGTCTTGTGATTCAAGGAGTTTGAATCACACAGTGATCTTCCAGGGTAACCCAGGGAGGGGAAGCCTGGGAGAGACAATGGTGGGGGAAAGGGTTTACTTTCCTTGTGTTAAGATCCAGAGGGTCTGGGTCTTGGGGGTCTCTGGGCAAGGTTTTGTGGGGACCAGAGTGTACCAGGCACTGGAATTCCTGGTTGGTGGCAGCACTACAGGTTCTAAGCTGGTAATTGAGCTTAGAGGAATTCATGCTGGTACCCCATCTTTTGGACACTAAGGTTCAGAGTGGGGAATTGTACCATGACAGACCCAATGACAAATGTGATGTGATATAAGATTTTATAGGCACTCCTTTGGGCTGGCAGCATTATTGCATTTGTCATGCATGTTTGTGTGTTTAAGAAAATTGATTTGCAGCATTTCTCTCTGTTCAACTCATCAAGCATATTTAAATTTATCATCAGTACAGCACCACTTCACTGCTTCATAATCTCAATCATCCAAAGTCACTTAAGTTAAAAAATGATTATGAGAAGAATTGTATATTTGATCCATAAGGTGACTCACCACCTAAACTACAGGAAACAATTATATTTAATAGCACCAAAGGCTAACATTTAATTCTGCCTGCCTTAGACCACACCAGTACCCATACCTACAGACAACACTGCCATAGCAAAATATGTGCGCAATGGATCTCTGATTTGGTTCACTTACCTAAAGCAGGTATCATTCACATAAGATACAGATGGCACTGAGTGTCTGTGAAAGCGCCCAGCTTCCTTACTCCACTGTCTGTTAAAGACCAAGTGAGGGAGTTTAACCATGAATATAACAGACTAACATGATGATACCCGCATTTCTGGCTGAACTGTGTTTGTACATGAACAGGCACCTCCATTTTGGGTTAAGCCTTCCAAATACACACTACACCACCAACATGCAACTGTCGGAGGCTTTAGTAGAACTGGGAATGGTCTCTATTTATGGACACAGTGTTGCTTATGTACTCAGGTATGGTGTAGAAAGGGATAATTTTAAATTGTTGGACAACAAGTAATTGTATCCCCCAAATTACTAAAAATATTTAGTCTAGAGAAACAAGAAATGGTAGTTCAGCTCATACTACTTGTCTCACTTACTCCCACTATTTCATCACTGTGGTCCTTTTACATACCTTAGAAGACTTCACATCACAACTAACACTCATGGCTATTTTATTTATTACAGAAATGAAAAACAGAACAAATGACAGAACATAAATGATTAACTGGTTAATTCCATTGCAAGCTCTTCTGTCTGCCTCTCAGTGTAGAGCAGGGGCGGGCAAACTTTTTGGCCTGAGGCCGCATCAGGTTTCCAAAATTGTATGGAGGGCCGGTTAGGAGAGGCTGAACCTCCCCAAACAGCCAGGAGTGGCGTGGCCCACCCAGCCCCCACCCCTTATCTGACTCCCCCTGCTTCTCACCCTCTAACAGCTCCCCCAAGACTCCTGCCACATGCAACAACCCCTGTTACCTGACAGCCCACCTGGGATCCTTGCCTCATCCAAACACCCCTTCTCCCTGTCCCCTGATCGCCCTTGACTGCCCCCCCTGATCGCCCTTGACTGCCCCCCATGACCCCATCCTTCTTGACTGCCCCTTCAGGATCTCTGCCCCCATTCAACCTGGAGCACCAGTGGTTGGTGGCGCTACAGCCGCACCGCCTAGAGCAGCAGGATAGACAGCTGTGCTGCCCGGCAGGAGCCAGCCACACCATCGCCCACACAGCACCGGGTCAGGCCGGGCTGTGCAGCTGCACTGCCCCAGGAGCTCGGAGCCCTGCTGCCCAGAGCATTGCACCAGCGAGGCAGGGAGCTGAGGCTGCAGGGGAGGGGCAACAGCGAGGGGAGGGGGAACAGCTTCACGGGCCAGGAGCTCAGGGTCTGGGCAGGAGGAGCCCATGGGCCATAGTTTGCCCATCTCTGGTGTAGAGCCTTTAGAAGAGATTACCTGGGCTTTGGTGGGAGTACTTTTTTCATGGTAAATTGAGACCAAGGTCTTATTTCCCTCAATGATTGTGAGTGCAGTCTTGGTGCATCAAAAGAAAATGAAGACTGTTTATAAACAGGCAAAAAAAATTGTTTAAAGGCAAGTGAGCTCTGTCTAGTTATTATTAATAACCAGACAATTTATAGATGGGCAAGGTAAGCAATCAGAGCTAAAACCTATGAAATCAGAGAAAATATTTAAATCAGTTAATTAGAAGATGCTATTTAAGAAATTGTCTTAAAACTGACCAGTTAATTAATATTAAGAAACTGAAGTCTAATTAAATTATCTGCTTATTAGCAGGGGCGCCTCCAGGCACCAGGACGCCAAGTGCATGCTTGGGGTGGCAAGCCTCGGGGGGCACTCTGCCGGTCGCCACGAGGGCGGCAGGCAGGTTGCTTTCAGCAGCATGCCTGCGGAGGGTCCGCTGGTCCCATGGCTTCGGCAGACCTCCTGCAGGCTGCCGCCAAATTCACAGGACCGGCGACCTCCTGCAGGCAAGCCGCCGAAGGCAGCCTGCCTGCCATGCTTGGGGTGACAAAATGCCTAGAGCTGCACCTGCTTATTAGTGGAATAAATGGCTTAGCCATTTGGTGATTAACAAAAGAAACTGTTAATATCTTAAATTACATCAGCGTTTCAATATCCCAATAAAATCAATATGAGTTTTAAAATCTAATTCCTTGTCAGTGTTTTAGTTAACTTCCTCTCATCAATGCTGTGGCAAAGTACCTGTCTCTCCTCTCCTAGCTCAGTCATTCTCAGCCTTGGAGACACAGGCTTAGGCAAAGCAAAGCCCTTCACAGTCGTGCAGGGTCTGGCTGATCCCTTCTCAGTCAGGCCCTTGTTCTGTTGTCCTCTTCTTCTGGGGAGAGTGCAACCTGCCTTGCAAGAAAAGTTTTAGAGTTCAAGTACCTCTGCTCGCTGTCAGCTACTCTACTTCTCTCCTCCACACTGCTTCCCTGCCAGGGAGGGTTTAAAAAGGTCTCCAGCCATTGGGGCCAGCTGAAACTAATTATCTCCCTGGTAACCCCTGTTCCAGCTGAACCTTATTCCTCCATGGTTAAGCCTTCTGGGACTAATTACTACCCCTCTCTTGGTAGCTAAGTGTCCTGAGTTTGCCACAATGCATGCTGAGATCTTGAGGACATAGGTGCTGAGACTAGGGGTACGTCTACACTACAGGATTATTCAGATTTTACATAAACTGGTTTTGTAAAACAGATTGTATAAAGTCGAATGCATGCGGCCACACAAAGTACAATAATTCGGTGGTGTGCGTCCATGTACCGAGGCTAGTGTCGATTTTTGGAGCTTTGCACTGTGGTTAGCTATCCCGTAGCTATCCCATAGTTCCCGCAGTCGCCTCCGCCCATTGGAATTCTGGGTTGAGATCCCAATGCATGATGGTGCAAAAACAGTGTCACAGGTGATTCTGGGTAAATGTCATCACTCATTCCTTCCTCTGTGAAAGCAACGGCAGACAATCATTTTGCACCATTTTTCCCTGGATTGCCCTGGCAGATGCCATAGCATGGCAATCATGGAACCCATTTTGCCATTTGTCACTGTCACAGTATGTGTACTGGATGCCACTGACAGAGGCAGTACTGCAGCGCTACACAGCAGCATTCATTTTCCTTTGCAAGGTAGCAGAGACGGTTACCAGTCCTTCTGAACCGTCTGCTGTGCTATTGTAAATTGGCAATGAGATGACGGTTATCAGTCCTTCTGTACCGTCTGCTGCTGTCATGGGTGCTCCTGGCTGACCTTCACTGAGGTTGGCCGGGGGCGCAAAGACAAAAATGGGAATGACCCCTCGGGTCATTTCCTCCTTTATGTTGTATCTATAAATAGAGTCAGTCCTGCCTAGAATATGGGGCAAGTGTACTAGAGAACCAGTGTATCAGAGAACCAGAGAGCACAGCCGCTCCGTGTCAGATCCCAGAGAAATGATGAGCTGCATGCCATTTTAGGGGGTGCCCCTGCAACAACTCCACCCGTTGCTTCCCTCCTCCCCCAACCCTTCTGGGCTACCATTGCAGGGTCCCCCCATTTGTGTGATGAAGTAATAAAGAATGCAGGAATAAGAAACACTGAGTTTTTAGTGAGATAAAATGAGGGGGAGGCAGCCTCCAGCTGCTATCATAGTCCAGGCAGGACATTAAATGGTGGAGGGGAGAGGAGCGCAACATCCCACTGCTATAATAGTTCAGGCAGTACAGAATCTTTTCTTTAGACATGAAGGGGGGGGCTGATGGAGTGATGAGGATGGTTACCAGCCGTTCTGTACCATGTGCCGGGAATAACCGGGAGTCATTCCTATTTTTACCCAGGCGCCGCCAGCCGACCTCACCTGAGGCCAGCCAGGAGCACTCACGGGCTGGTGACGAGGATGGTTGCCAGTCCTACTGCACTGTTCCGTCTGCCACTGGGGAAGGGAGGGGAGAGGATGCTGCTGTTCATTGCCCCAGCACCGTGTCTACCAGCAGCATGCAGTAGACATACGGTGACATTGAAAAAAGTCAACAAATGATTTTTTTCCCCTTTCTTTCACGGGGGGTGGGGAGGGGGACTAAAATGACGAGATATACCCTGAACCACCCTGGACAATTTGTTTGCCCCTACAGGCATTGGGAGCTCAGCCAAGAATGCAAATACTTTTTGGAAACTGCAGGGACTGTGGGATAGCTGGAGTCCTCAGTCCCCCCTCCCTTCCTCCATGAGCGTCCATTTGATTCTTTGGCATTCCATTACGCTTGTCACACAGCACTGTGCTGTGGACTCTGCATCATAGCCTGGATATTTTTTTCAAATGCTTTGGCATTTCATCTTCTGTAACGGAGCTCTGATAGAACAGGTTTGTCTCCCCATACAGCGATCAGATCCAGTATCTCCCACACAGTCCATGCTGGAGCTCTTTTCGGATTTGGGACGCATCGCCACCCGTGCTGATCAGAGCTCCACGCTGGACAAACAGGAAACGCAATTCAAAAGTTCACGGGACTTTTCCTGTCTACTTGGCCACTGCATCCAATCTCAGATTGCTTTCCAGAGTGGTCAGAGTGGTGTACTGTGGGATACCGCCTGGTGGCCACACTAACCCTAATCCGATATGGTAATACCGATTTGAGCGCTTCTTCTCTTGTTGGGTAGGAGTACAGAAACCAATTTAAAGAGCCCTTTATCGATATAAAGGGCCTCGTTGTGTGGATGGGTGCAGCATTAAATCGGTTTAATGCTGCTAAAAATTAGTATAAACGCGCAGTGTAGACCACGCCTAGGAGTGCTGAAGGTGCTGCTGAATCCCTGGGCTTGAAGTGGTTTCCATCACATACAGTTTGGTTCAATGGCTCCCAGCATTGCCACTGTAGAAATTGCTCCAGCACCCCTGCTTGGGGAAGTTGTCCTTACTTTGGTTTCTTCTTGAATCATTTCTGTTCTTCTTAGCTGTCTGTGACAGTTTGCTTGCAGAGATGGACAGGATGAGTTGTGTTGATTGCTGTGTGATTGAGCAGGATAGCCAAGGGTGTGTGGCTTGATGCTCTCTTGAGAATTTTTATACTCTTCTTCCTATTTTCATGAAGTTATAGAAAAACTTATTTCAGACTTGTTTAGAATCAAAATTGGTTGCTGTCATCCTTTAATTGGTTCCTGCCTTCGGGGATTGGTGTTGATGCAGGAGCGGCGCCAGGGTTTTTGGCGCCCTAGGCCGTAGGGCTGGCTCTAGCCTTTTTGCCACCCCAAGCCGGTCCCGCGGCTCCAGTGGAGCATCCGCAGGCACACCTGTGGCAGGTCCACCGGAGCTGCGGGACCAGCGGACCCTCCAAAGGAATACCTGCTGGAGGTCCACCGGAGCATGCTGCTGCCCTCCCGAATCCTGGCGACCTAGGAGACTGCCTAGGTCGCCTAAATGGAAGCGCCGGCCCTGTATTAGTGACATCTGTAGCTGCTGAATATGCAATATGCTTAATCACTATGCAGCACTTTGCTGTTCTGTGGCAGGAAAATCCCAAATTACTTTTTGAAGTTAGAGTTTAACTGTTTTCTTTTTGTTTAGTCCATTTTCTGAGATATTCCTTCAGTTTCCTTAGGGTTTAACAGAAAACAAAACTGTGTTTTTATTTCTCAAAACAGTCTTTTACAATTAAAGAATTCTTAGGGAGTCTTCAGCTTAAATAGCTATTAAAGAAATTGTTGATTTATCATCATAATAATAATGGTTCTTCTTGTCTTCCTGAGTTGGGTAAGAGAGTTGCTTGATCACAGCAATTAAATAATTATTTCCTCATTAATATAAATATTGTATACCTAAGTGGCTTCTATCATAACCCTAGTCCCAGATTTGGACCTTAGCGTCCAAAATATAGGGGTTAGCATGAAAACCTCCAAGCTTAGTTACCAGCTTGGACCTGGTAAAGCTGCCACCACCCAAAAAATTAGAGTGTTTTGGGGCACTCTGGTCCCCCCAAAAAACCTTCCCTGGGGACCCCAAGACCCAAATCACTTGAGTCTCACAACAAAGGGAAATAAACCTTTTCCCTTCCCCCCTCCAGATGTTCCTGGAGAGATACATGGACACAAGCTCTGTGAATCTAAACAGAGGGAGTCCACCCTCTCTATTTCCAGTCCTGGAAACACAAGCACTTCCCTCTTCACCCAGAGGGAATGCAAAGTCAGGCTAGTAAATCTAACACACACAGATTTCCCCCTGACTTCTTCCTCCCACCAATTCCCTGGTGAGCACAGACTCAATTCCCTAGAGTTCCCCACTAAAGAAAACTCCAACAGGTCTTAAAAAGAAAGCTTTATATAAAAAGAAAGAAAAATACATAAAAATGGTCTCTCTGTATCAAGGTGACAAATACAGGGTCAATTGCTTAAAAGAATATTGAATAAACAGCCTTATTCAAAAAGAATACAATTCAAAGCACTCCAGCAACTATAGACATGTAAATACAAAAAGAAAAACAATAGAAACTTTACTGCATTACTATATTGTACTTACAACTTGGAAACAGAAGATTAGAAACCAGGAAACAGAAATCCCCTCATAGCTGAGAGAGCATACAGGCAGAAGAACCAAGAACAAAGGACTCACACACAGAAAACCCTCCACCCAGATTTGAAAAAGTCTTGTTTCCTGATTGGTCCTCTGGTCAGGTGTTCAGATTACTTCTTTCCAGGTGAAAGAGACGTTAACCCTTAGCTATCTGTTTATGACAGCTTCTTATATTAATAATCAGTTTAACAAGGTCTTTAGATACAGGTTATTACATAAAGCATTTTGCCATATGCATAGCACAGCTATTAGGAACTGACATAGGAAGTTTTGCATTTAGCAAATATATTTGCGTGTCTGAATTTCACAAAGGAATTTGTCATATCAACTTTTAAGACATAAAAAAGCTTTAAAATTTTCCAACTACACCTGTTTCTCTAAAGACTTAAGGACACAAGCTGAGGTTTTTCTTCCAAAGTGGGGGACTGGTAGAGGCCCATTTTTTTTACTTCGATTTATTGTCCTGATAACACAGCCCTACGTCCCTCTGGAGGCATCCTGCTTAAAGTACATAGTCACATTCATTTAGAGGACCAGGTCTTTCCAAACATTTTGAGTTACAAAGTTTTTTTTCCCAACATAAAGGACTATATCTATATCCAACTGGGATCTTATACAAGAGGGACGTACTTGAGTCAAGATAAGACACTCTTCAGCTCTATTTGTCTCTTGACCCAAGCTCCTTAGAATTACATTCTCTTTGTTATCACAATTAAACTTTTGTTAAATATTTTGCACAAAGTATAATTTTAATAATATATCTTTTAAACGTAGCCCAAAAGAATGTAGTACAAAAGCTAAAGCAAAGTAAAGTTAGCCCACTGGCAGTGGCATGTAGGGTATGTGTAGCTACACGCCCCAGTGAAAAGCATGTAGCTACACAGAGAAGTTAAAGGCTCTGGCAGTGAGGAGGCAGCAGGGAGCTTCTGGAGCCTTTCCCCACTGCCAGCCTTTCACTGCATCAGAGAAAAGCTCCAGCAGTTCCATGTGACAGGGAAAGCTCCAGCTGCTGGAGTCTTTCCCTGCAGTGGGGAAAAGCTCTGACAGAGTGACGTTGCCCTGCTAAAAATAGCAGCATAAATGTGGGAGGCAGTGCTGGGGTGTGTAGAAAGCTGTGTCGAGTATATATCCTAAGGTTCTGGCATGTCTTTACTCATCTAAGCAGTGCCTCACAATACACAAGCTGGGCGGGGGGGTGGGGGTTGTTTGTGCCATGTATGTAATCTACATGCCACCATAAATGTAAATATAGCCTTAGGAAAGCTGCCATTTAAAGTTTGTATAACCACTTTTGGGGGGGTGGGAAACAGTTTTTATGACCAGGCAGGTGTCCTCTTCTTGACACTTAGCTAGTTTCTGGATGCCAGAAACCAGAAGCCTTCTGCAATTTCTTTGATTAGCTTGAACATTTTATAACATAACTAACCAAAAACATACACAGGTGTTGTTACATTTTCAAGCATCCTGGCTATAACCTACTTGTAGGTATATTTTTATATTCAGAAAGAATGCAAACAGGTTTGTAATGAGCTAACATAATAAAAATACTTTATAATACTTTTATTAATATAATTTTTGCATCAATATTGTGGTCTCTGTACCACACTGGGAATAGCTTTAAGACCCTGAAGAGCAGTGGATATGCAGAGTCACCAAAAGTTTCTTAGTAGATAGAGAACTCATCACTTTTTATTTGTGGGATGGGAAGAATATAGCCCTCAGCCCAGCCTCAGCTGAAAAGGACCCCATAACATTTAAATTAATGCTGCACTTTGCCTAGCCACTAGGCTCGTCTCACGGGAGTGTAATAGCTGCTTCTGTTAATTAATATACTCCATGGCTTATTGGGGCGGATGCAGAATAGGCATGTGGGTTCTATTTGTAGCTCCGGCACAGTTCAGGAAGTCAAATCAGTTCAGATCATTCAATGGTATTTGCTTATCCTGTTCACATGACCTGCAAGTGTCAGTGTATTGCCACAGTGGCACCCACCATGAACTTCTCAACTCTACAGCAAATTAGTTCCCAAATGACCATTAACTGTGTGGGTTAGCCAGCCATGTCAGAACAGTCACAAGTTTCTTTTCCAGGGTGAGTTGTGATCTCATCGTAGCACTGCAATGATTGGGCCAGATCCCCACAGAGACAAAGAAAAGTCTACTCCTTCATTCAGAAGCCCTGCAGGCACATCCTAGATCTCAAATATGTGGTTGAAATCCTGTTTTGAAAGCAGTGCTCCTCCAGTGAACTTCATCTTGAAGTAACACCAAAAGCCAATTACTCTGTCAGAGCGGAAATGCATTGTGAATTTCATTAACTGCTGATCCTGGCTGTCTGCAGGTGCAGTCAGTGCACCTTCCACTAGCTCTCCTGGGATGCCTGAGACATCCGCAAATTAATTTACAGGATCTTAAGCAGAAAAGTATCTTTCTATAGAATGAGCGAGAGATCTATGACTGTTCATCCTGGCCTTTATTTTGAGAAATAGCTATGGAAATGACTGCCCTTCCCAGAGAGTTGTGGGAGTTTGACCCCATCTCCCACAAACCCCTTAGTCTCCCAGAAGGCCTTTTGAAATGTGTGTAGGTGCCCAGAGGACAGTGCAACTGCAACAGTGTACTGGAGTGATAAATATGGACCATAGGGCAGAACTGCACCAAAAACAGGACAGCTAGTATGGAAGCTCTAGGCCATTGCTATTTACATCAGTGCAAGATCACTGCTTCAGTCAGTTCCTCAGCGTAGGCTCAGACAACTGGGAAAACAGTAGAAGGTGATTTTCTTTGTTAACAATTGTCACCAGGGAAAGCAGCTCCTTTTACAAATCTTCTAGAATAAGGGATTGTATATTGCTGTAGAGAAACAGACATTAAATTTGCTACAGGCAGAGCAAGCCTAAAAGTAAATATGGTTTTGTTGATTATTTTGGTTGATGGACTTGGACAAATACAATCTATTCCAAATCACATTTCTGTCAGTTAAAACTTTATAAACATGCTAATTAAATATATGTCATTTTACTTTTCATCTGTTTGTGTCAATTTTATTTCCAGAATTACCAAGGACTAAAACTGAATGCAGTAACTCCTTAATCACTGTCATCCTGGTTAACGTTTCATTGTTACGTCGCTGATCTATTAGAGAACATATACATTTAAAGTTGCACAATGTTTGCTTATAATATTTTGTGGCCGTGGGGGCTTGGAACCAGGGTGGGTTGGCAGCCCCCCATCAGCTCCCCTCCACAACCACCCCATCGCCTCCCACCCACCGGCAGCCTTGTGGATCAGCAACTCCCCACTCCCTCCCCACACCTCCCAACTGCAGCAATCTGCTGTTTTGCAGTGTTCAGGAGGCCGGGAGGGGGAGAGAGGAGGAGTGAGGATGCAGCGTGCTCGGGGGGAGGGAGTGGAGCAGGGGAGGGAAGAGGCGGGGTGGGGGTGGAGTGGGGATGGGAAGAGATGGGGCGGGGTGGGGCCTTAGGGGGAGGGATGGAGGGCTAGTGGACCTGGGGCAGAACTGGGGGTCAAGCCCCCCTAGCACTTTGGAAAGTACAGGAAGAGGAGCAGCCTGACGATCCACCTTCTTTCATCCTGTGACTCTACCACCTCAACCAAGCTTCACAATCATCATTGCTGAGTACACTATTGTTTGTTTAGAATTGTTTAAAACTTGTACTGTATATGTATATAATGTTTTTTGTTTGGAGAAAAAAAATTCCCTGGAACCTAACCCCCACATTTGCATTAATTCTTATGGGGAAATTGGATTCACTTAACATCGTTTTGCTTAAAGTCACATTTTCCAAGAACATAACTACAACTTTAAGTGAGGAGTTACTGCAGATATTTACCTTCCTATGGATTCAAATACATCTTTGAGGTTCTTCATACCAAGATGTGGAATTATTTTTGGTTGAGGGACTTTCTAAATTGGTAGATCACTATATGTGTATTATATAGAGAATCTCAGCTAAATTAATTAAAATTTAGTGATACCAGTCAATTTTTAATCTCTGCAAGTTCAAAACAGTGACTGCACAGCCCAAACCAAGTTCAAACTCACATTCTTAAAGAAATTAGAGACATTTGGCTGTCTTTTTTTTTTTTTTTTGCCACCGTGAAGCTGATTAATTCATAATGAGGGCTTAGGTGGCAAATTTCTTTCCTTTCACTTAACATTTAAGTAACATTAATTATTTACATTAATATTAATTAATGTAATATTAATTACTTTCTTTTAACAAAGGGAACCGTGTTCTCCCAAATTCCCACTCAATTAAAGCCCTGCTTCTAACTTTGCACAAGTAAGCATTTAAAGAAATCAGCATTACTGGAAGATCCTTCTCACATGAGAATAATTTAAGGAGATCTATCTATATATCTATCCAGCTATGCAACTTAGGCACTTATTACAGTAGTATCTGAACACCTCACTCTCCTTAACGAATTTATCCTTACAACACCCCTGTGAGATAGGAAAGTGCTATTATCTTATTGTCCAGATGTGGAGTTGAGGCAAAGAGAAGCTAAATGACTTGCCCAAGGTCACACAGAAAGTGCAGAGCATTGAAATTGCACTCCCAAATCCAAGGCTACCACCCTAAACATTGGACTGTTTTGCCTCGTCACCAGCTCAGGAAGAAAGCAAGAATTATCATTGTCATCTAGTTAAGTATACCCTCTGTATCCCCTCTGAGAATACAGAGGCTATCCTCTGATTATAGAGCCCGGATACTGAGTTTTGATGTTTGTATATGAGAGGAGGAAATACACTCTGATAGCCTCATATGGAGAAGCACTACAGAATGTAATAAAAAATACTAACTTGCCACATTACATTTAATAGAAAATTATATTTCTGCTGTAGAATTATTAACGAAACACAGAAAGGATTTTGTTCCCTTTTAAATTCTATAGATTTTTACAATAATTTCTATAGAATCCTGTTGGTTTAATCTCTTTTAAATGTATTGACTTGATAGTAGAGTTCCATTTATAAATAGTTTATAAAGGGCTGATAAATGAGTAATAGATATTACAAGCATACTACAGACATGAGTAGTATGCATTATAGACTATTACAAACACATCAGTAGAAAGTGTTATCAAAGATTATAAGTAACTTGTTAGACTCTATAACAATGATTAAATATTTATTAAAACTTCTATTCATCCTTTGTTAACTCTTTATAAACTATTTTTCAGTGGAACCTTAATATAAAATGTGACCTTAAATTCTATGCAACTTTCCCATGAGGGATTAGAGAAGTATAAGGGGCTGACTATAAATTAAGTAATTCATTTCCGATGATATTCAAGACTCACCCATCCCCTTGTAACACTTTGTAACGCTGAAACAAGTGAAACATGCAAAATTCAGGAACCACTTTAATATGTTATATAATTTATGGACAGCCCCTAAGAATCAACATATCCCTCTAGGTATGTTTTTTGAGGATATATTTTATGATGCTCTGATCCCAAAAGGTTTTGAAAAATATCTTTTCACAGAATTACAGTGCTGCTTTTTTTAGAATTTGTTGCTATGGCTTTTGCTGTAGTAATTGGAAGAGCAGCTTTTTCTTATTAGACACCAATGAACCTCACTCACATGCTTCAGCATGAGCCCCAGCTGCTGTGGCCCAGATCTTGGGATTGCTACGGTTAGCCTTGGTTATAAATTAGAGCAGCCTTCGGGACCCCCTGATTGGGAGAAGAGAAAGGTGTCTCTAACCCTAAAGGTTGCTCAGATTTACACTGCCTGGAGTGGTTCCATAGGCACTGCTCCACTGGCTAGGGATTGGCTGGAGCACTGTAAGCTCTGGCGTCAATCACTATAACCAAAGGTTGTGCGGAGGATCACGTGACTTAAAGCTGGCTACCCTGGATTTATGCCAGCTAAGGATTCTCTGTGCCTGGAGAATCCTGAGTTGACTGAGGAAACTAAGTTACTTGCACACCACTGAAGTGACACAAAGAAGAATTAGGCAGGACTGAGGATCTCAGGGTCCTCAGCTTTCAGCCTTTCCACTGAATTTTCCAACAAGGTTTCCACTTATGAAGGTGATTTTTTTTACATGGACACCTGCCCACTAAAAAATGAATGGAGATTACAACCTGGCCCAGTCCCCCTCTGTACGGCCACCAGTTGGTTGGAAGTGGACCCAGTTGCTGGATCCACATGCTTCTAAACTGACTATCTTGTACCCAGCTTTTCTCCTGCCTTATTCTGGTCCTGTGCCATTTCACCCCAGCCTTGCTCCCTTGCGTGCCTTCTGACACCAGCTCTGGTTACTGGCTTCTGGCTCCAGCTCTGACCCTTGGCTCTGGTTCTTAACTCTTTACTCCAGCTCTGAGTCTGGGCTTAACTTCTGGTTTCTGACTCCAGCTTTGGCCTGTGGTGGCTCCTGTCTCTTGTCCCCAGCTTTAGCCAGTAGGCCAAGTTCTGGCTCTAGCTACTAGGTCAGCTCACCCATGTCCTGTTCCTGACACACTTTGCAATACAATAAATGAGCTGCCTTGGGCAAGCCTAGACATGTGTTCAGCTCATAATATAAAATGGAGACCCCAAAAGAAAATGGAATCCACAATTTGGTATATCCCACCCTGTCACAGAGAAGATCAACTTATTGCTCAGAGGCCACTGAACAGCCATTCAATGGTCAGGGGCGGCTCTAAGAATTTTGCTGCCCAAGCACGACAGGCAGGCTGCCTTCCGCGGCTTGCCTGCAGGCCGTCCGCTGGTCCGCCGAAGCCCCGGGACCAGCAGAACCTCCGCTTGCAAGCCACCGAGGGCTGCCTGCCTGCAGCCCTCGCGGCGCCGGCAGAGTGCCCCCCCCCCCGTGGCTTGCCGCCCCAAGCACACGCTTGGTGTGCTGGGGCCTGGGAGCCGCCTCTGCCGATAGTAATAAATATTGACCCCTACTGACATGTACTGGAAATGAAGACTGAGAGGTGAAGGGCCCTAGAATCCCTTTTTATGAACCCCATGACTCTTCCTGCTCCCTGAAGGCTAAATTTCTGAATGATAAAAAAGGGTCCTGTGGTTTTATCAAGAGGCAGCAACCATTGTAAAGAATATTGATCTCTCCTTATCCACGTTTTTTCAGTTATCTCCACTTTCATTTTAATTTTAATAACCATGGTACACACATATCACACAGTCACAACTATAAGACCTAAACCTTTCCCATTTAAAGCTTCACCTTCAAAAAGTGAAAATCTATGTGCTAAAATCTTATTGCACAGAGCCTGCAAATTTTTAAAAATTGTAATATGATAATGAAATTGTTCCTGGGTCAACATTCATAGCCCAAAAAAGGGCTCTAAACTCATCTTTCATGTTGGAAAGATGCTCAGATGATCTGAGACTAGGGCCTTGAATATTTTATACAACTTTTATATCCCAACTGAAGTTGAAAATTGACTTCTATAGTACAACTGCTTCTTTTTTAAAAAAATAAACATTTTTACTGACAACCATTCATTTATATCCTTATGACTCTCCAGGTATGTCATTACCTATCAGAGAAAATATGAATAGGACAAAAATAATGCTTTCTTCAGGTTTTCCTTGTTACAGAGTTAAGGAAAGAGAAGATGCAATGGGCCAGGTTCAATGGGCCTGATGTAATCATAATGAAGTAAAGGGATTTACACCAAGGATAAATTTGATCCAATAGTTCTCTTTTGATCAGTTAAATTGTTAATTATAAGTGAAATTCAATTCTGTATCTTTTTGGATATCCATTTTTTTGTGAATTTCAAGTTTGAAAAATTTATTGAACTGCATATTTTCAGGTATTATAAGAAGAAAAATGGTATAGTACTTTACCTGCTATTTAAATGTAAACAAACTTTTTTTTTAAAAATGCTGCATTTTAGTATTATTTTTAAACTTGATATATTTCCTGGAATAATATCCTGCAGCAAAAATTTTTGCAAGTTAATGACTTGCTACACAAAAATATTTTAAAAGTGTATTTAAAATGTATTACCTTTTAATTCCATATATCACATAATCTTTTAATATAATCTTAACTGAAAGAGGTCAGTGTCAGCTATAACTAAAATATGTCATATTGGTTGGATCTGATAAACATCTGAGACCAAACTATGGTCTGTGCTGCATATAGCAGTAGTCGCTACTTAAATCTACGAAAACTGCATATCCTCATCCCAGGTCAGAATTTGGCCTATACAATAGCTACTACTCTTCTGCTGAGCTAGGCAATATTATTCTCTTCATGGAACTTCTCTGTATAATTCATATTTCCAGAGCACGGAAACTGACAAGCTCCAATATATTTGTATACAAATAGTTTAAAAGGTTATTTTTTTTGTTTAAAAAAGACCAATAAAAAACACCAGTAAAGCAACAGAAAGATGAATGCACAATAAACACTGAATAAATTAGTGTATTTTCAGAAACAAAGTATTGCAAGTACTGTATAATAACCAACTTCTGCAAAATGGAAGTCAGTATACAATCCCTTATAACTAGGAAACACATGTTAAACCACTTAATTTATTCTCTGACCAGTGATAATTCTTATCTATGGAAGATTTTCTATTACTTTGTCTGTCCTTAAGTCATCCTGATTTAATATGCCCTTTTCATTTTACTATATATGATCTTTGATGTCTAATAATAGTATCACTGTACACTGTAAAGGCCAATTCAAATATATTCTGTTCTATTGTTTATAGGCTCTTTTAGTCATATGTGAATGCTTTCAGTTGTGTATTAAGCAATGCATTTAATAGCTATCAGATGTAGTTGGTTCTCTCCCTCACCCTTTCCCAAGGGGGAAAATTGTATGTGAAGTGGAGTGTTTATGTTAGAGAATGCGAGGTCAAAGAAGTAGATCTTGCACTTGCAGTGGCAGGTAGAGAGGTTTGTGATGTTTCTTAGTTCCTGTGGGAATTCATACCATAGTTTCCGACAGGCCTCTGAGAAAGCTGTATCTGCTGCCCAGGAAAGCTTTATAAAATATGTTGTACAATGAGTTTGTATGTAAAAATCATGCTGGCTCATGCTGTGGAAATGTATCCATTGTCAAGAAAGCTTTGCCATGTCAAGATATATTTAATATATAACGACTGAACATATATAACGTTATTGAAATTACAGCATACAGAGTATGGTGTATTAACACTGATGATGTGAAAAGACTTTTCGGTGACTGGATAGCACAAAGTCGTCTCTACTTCACCACAGGGTATTCTCTGCCAGCATAATGAGGAAATTACCTTTGGCAGACTGATGTTACTGGTTAATTAACATGCGAGCGCTCCTTCCTTTACATCTGGACATGTAGATTCAGATTTCCAACTGCAGTGATGTTGCTCTCATGCTTTAATCATAGTTCTCTTGTGAGGACATCTGAAATTGCAGAATTCATTTCAACAACATATCAGATGTAGAGGCTAGCCTTTCAAATATGTCCAATATACAGCCCTCAATCAGAAAGCTCAAGATTCTCTTTAAAGTAGGGCAAACTTTATCTCCTTATAAACACCACAGAGCTTAAATGTCTTTAATTCATACCTACAAGATACATACACAGTATTACTCATGCCTTCATATTAGTGATATGAAGAGGAAACTGATCTTAAAAACACAAATGTGAATTAAACTGACTTTTTTTAAAAATCAAGAACTATGCATTCTTTGCTGCTCACTTTGTGTTAAACTGCCTAGAAACTAGTTAGCAGAAGTTAATAATGTTTACAGTCTCCCTAAGCCACTTTGACATGAAGCTGTGTCTGTGAGGCATCTTTATTTGGATGGAAAAACGAAGTTTCACTAGAAGCAGTGTTATTTTGCTTGGAGTTCATAAGATGAAACCTGAAAACAGAAAAGGCTTGAAAAATCTGTACCAAATCTAATAGTGAACCTCAGGCAAGTTACTTTTTTTAAAAAAAATTATTTACCTGGAGAAAATTCAACTTAGATGAAGTATTTTGTTTTTCATTGAAGTTCTGCTTTTAGCCAATTTAACAGTTGGGTTGACTGAAGCATCAAGACAGCTGGTGACTTGCCCCAGGTCACACAATGAATCAGTAGCTTAGCTCTTGATAGAACCTAGAACTCTACAGGCTCCCAGTCCTTTAACTTTCACCATTAGACTGCTTCGTGCTAGCCTTTTTGCAACCTAGAGAGTGCTTCTGGCATATAAGTAGCTGCAGTGACAGAACATGCTTTCTGTTCCTGGCTGCTGGTCACAGCGTTGAAATGAGCCAATATAAGTCAAACATGAGTCAGATAAAGTGGTTAGGGAAACAGTTCCCAGGTAGGGGGAAATGATTTCAAAACCAGGGCATTTACTGTAACTACAGACTTTGGAGTAATATGAGAGTTTTAAAACATTCCCTAAAACCAAAAACATCTTACATTCTGGCTATTTTTTTTCAAATATATTCCTATTTTTAAAAAGTCAGATTAGTGAATTTTCTGTTGTGAATCTGTTTCTCAAACACATTTCATCAAAGTCACAAGGTTATGTACTGTAAATCAGATATTAGATACACAGGGCTATCTTTTAGGTTGCAGGCAAAAAGTCTTAGAGAACATTTTGCTAAGTGCACTCAGTAAAAACAATAAAGAAACTGAATGATTATTTTTGTAGGTTTGTTGATGGGGACGAAATTTCATAAGGAGCTGAAAAAATGTCATCCCTACAGGTGTTTGTCTCCAAGTCTTCTCTATAGTAATTCAAATTTATTTGTATTTTTCCTCCTATTCTGAGAACTGAAGCAGGGTCAAGCTGCAAATACTAGACAATGTGTTTTGATAAGGCAACAGAATAAATAGAATAGAATTAATTAACACAAAATATTTTACACCTAGAGCAGATAGACTCAAATAACCAAAGTAATAAATAAATGGGAAAAATAATAAATACCCATATTAGTGTGACTTTTAATCACTTTCCCCATGATGTAGTGCAAATAAAATAGACCAATAGCTTTTTTTAATACTAACATACAAAATTCAAAGTTTCCTTGAAACTACTTGTTGTAAAAATAATTGGTTTATTGAAATTGGAGTGTTAAATAGGAACAAAGGAGTGGAAGAAACTTCCTGGGTCTTCAAGCCCATTCCCCTGCTAACCAGGGGAATTTTAATAAATGTATCAAGCTCCATCTTGAAACTAGTTAGGATGTTTCCCTTCTCTCTCTCCCACTACTTCTTTTGGAAGTCTGTCTCAAAGCCTCAATCCTCTGATGGTTAGAAACCTCCCTCCCTGATGTTTACTGCCCTGATATATTTATAGAGAGCAATCATATCCCCACTGAGCTTTCATTTTGCTAGGCTAAACAATCAAAGTTCTTCCAGTCTCATCTCAGAAGATAGGCCCTCCATTCCTCTGATCTTACTAGTAGCCCATTCCAGTGGCATTTTCTGATTGACCAAAGGCACCTGGCAAAGGATGAGAAGGGTACAGACATGGAAAAATCAAACAGACTGATGCTTCTTTTCCTATGTAGACTGGTGCATCTGGAGCAGGGCCACAAGGACAGACTGGTGGGACGACAGTGTCACACAGACCTGGGATGACCAGCAGTGGGTCTGGAACTTTTCCATGAAGAAAAATAAATTTCTGGAGCTTTGTGAGCAGCTTGTCCCAATCCTCCAGCATCAGGAGACACAAATGAGGGCAGCCATCCTGGTCCAAAAGTGGGTTGCGGTAACCATTTGGAAGCTGTCTACCCTAGACTGCTACAGGTCCATTGCTAACCAGTTTGGCGCTGGAAAGTCAACTGTTGGTAAAGTGGTTGCAGAGGATTCAGAAGCAATCAGGCATATGTTTATCCCAAGGCAGTGGATATAAACAATACCCCTAAATAACAGCTGGTTTTGAGAGAACTGTGCAAGGGTCATTGATGGGACTTATGTGCCCACAGTTTGCCCTCTTCAAGAAGCACATGAGTACATAAACAACTAAGGATACTATTCAGTTATTGTGCAGGTTCTTGTGGATCACCAAGGCCAATTTATGGATGCCAACATGGGCTACAGTGGAAAAATTTATGATGCCAGGATTTTCTGCCAATTGGGAATCTACATTCATGGACAGGCTGGGACACTATTCCCACCAAATGACATTGTCATAAATGAAGTAACTATCCCCACAGTCATTCTAGGGACTCTGAATACCACCTGGTATCTTGGCTTATAAAACCATAAGCTGATTTCAGACAGCCTGACAAAAGAAGGTTTAATTACACTGTCAGCAGTGCAGAATGGTGGTTGACCGTGCGTTTGGCTGATAGAAAGCCCACTGGTATGGGCTGCAGACATGTTTGGATTCCTGTGTCATCAATGCATTGTTGTGGCTTACTGTGCTCCTCACAATCTTTGTGTAGCCAAAGGTGAGCTATTTGCCCCAAAGTGGAGGTATGACAGTAATGGATTGATGAACCAGTACACTCAGCCAGACAGTGCACCTAGTGCAACTGGGACGGGATGGACCTAGGCAACAAAAGTCAGGGATGCTCTGTGCTCCCACGTTATGGACTTGCATCGACCAATGGAGAGAGAGAATAGTACATCTATGGATGTGCTTATACACTGTTTATGGTAAATGAGGTACTGTCATATCGCACACTGGAATTGGAGTGGGGAGATTGATTACCATGCATTGTAATTATGAATAACATGACCACTTATTAAATGAGGGCGGGGTGGAGAGGAAGCAGCAAGAACTGTGGATTTACAGTATGGCTTGATGTAGAGAAATGTATTGAGAAACAGTGTTTGTATACAACTCCGCAGTTGTCCCTGATCATGTGTTTACCTTTACTTGAAATATACATTAGTGATGGCAATAAAATTCCTTAATAAAACAAAAACCCCTTATTTTTGCCCATGTATTAGAATAGTACCTTACTAGCCCATTGCCAGGCAGACCAGGTGCCATTAGCACACCAAAACACCAATAACAAACATACCCCAAAATCTTTAACAAAAACAAAATGCATGAACAGTGAAAACAGTGAAATCATTTCAAAAAAATTAATCCCCTGTCCTGTTTTTCTTTCCTTTCCTTCCACATTTAGCATGCTCTTGGCACTGCTGCAGGTGGGTGGAGGCATTCATAGATGTGGAGTCTGCATGGGAATGGGCACATGCAGCGAGGAAGGGGCCTGCACAAGAGTGGAGGACTACCCAGGGTTGAGTTGCCCTACCCAGTTGCTATGAGGTGTCAATTGCTTGGGTGTGAAGATGGAAAGCAGGGTTATACTCAAGCCTGAGTCTGAACTCAGGCTTGCACTGCGGTGTAGACATACTCTAAGTTACACGGGAGCCATTCGTGCTCCCTAAGCAGCCCAGAATTGGGAGGTTACAAATGTGGCTTAAAGAGTGTCACCTGCAAAATCTAGCACTCAGGGATATCTTACAGATTTCTGACATTTGGCGAGGACTCTTGAGTTTGAATTGATTGTTCTCTTCCATAATAGTAGTTCCCTCCTTGTCCCCCCACAATCAATGACAGATATGATATAGATAACATTCATTTTAAAAGTCATTCAAGTGTAACATTCCTTTAGCTCAAGTGATAGAGACCAATTCTTTGGCGCTAACAATCCCAGATTCTGTTCCTGTTGATGTGTGGTGGCCTCGAGAGGAAGATTAACTCCTGTAGCTCTCATGCACTTGATACATGCATTATCTGGTATGCAACACACAGGCTAAATGGGTAACATCCTCCTCTGGTGCTTGGTCAACTGAAGAAAAGCATCTATCATTATATGTATCCTCTATATATGGAACTGCTCTAATCATTTTTGTTTTCTGCTAGCGTATGTGTTTATTTTGTTTGATGAACTCTATTGGATAAAATGAAATAAACTAATTTATGAACAAATAAGCCAAACAAACTTTACAACCATTCAGCAGCACTTCTGAGCACTAAGTTAAAAAGGCAGCTTAATGATGCAGTTTGTGGAGACATAGCTTATTGTGATAAGTAACACTAAAGGAGCTAAACGTAAGGAATTCCCTTCACATTATTTCACTTTTATGACACTCTGGGGCAGCCCTGCAGCCTTTTTTCTCCTGACCAATCCTACTGATTTCAGCTGGACCACTCAGGTCACTAAAGATTGGGGCCTCTGTTTCAGTTGGTAGGTTTTTTGTCTGATTACTAACTTAGGTTCAAATTCTGTTATGATTTACACTGTGGGGAAACTAGAACAACATTCTGAAAGTATGATTACTGTCTGGCTTATCTTTCACTGACAAGAAATTGAAGCATCTCATCACTAACTAAAGCAAATCATTCTATATTTTTTAATCCACTATCCCCCAAATACCTTAGTTCTTCACAGAGTTGTCCATAGAGGACATCATGGTGATATCTGATCTTCACTTCTTAGCTTGTTTTTCCGTACGGAGGGGAAGTATATTGGGTGTGGTGTTTGTGATGCTGTGATGATGTGAGGTGTAGAAAAACATAGCAGAAGTGTAGAATTCCGGGCCTTTTAAACACTACTTTTAGCAGAAAGCAATGTTAACTTTATTTAAAAATGCATTGTTTTGACTGCCATTTAGAGCAGTGTTTTGCCAAACCATTCCTCATATTTCTTCCATCAATTCCATTTCAAAAAACGAAAAACTATAGCTTTTCCTCTCAAAAGAAAACTAGTCAGACAAATTTTCTCCATTCCTCCCCCCTTCAAAAATGTCAGCCTGGCCTTGGATGCATGTTCAGAGGCTCTGAGTACAGTCAATGAGACCTGCACATGTACATTCCAAGGCAGAATTCGGCCCTAGTGTAAACGAAGCAATACAAATTCCAACCGAAATAATTCACTTTTCCTGAAGAAATCCCTTCAAGAATTTTGGTAAAATTGAAATTATGTTTTTCATTCATTTTACAAGACTACACTTTTAATAGATTATTATAATCTGCCTGCTTTTTAAGATAATTTAAGCAAAAGTTGCTTGTTTTTGGAAAAGGAGGGATTCCTGAACATTAGTGGCACGGAAAAATAAAATATGGGAAACCCTTTCAATAGAAACAAATGACAGATAGCCTCATATCACTATCCAGTTGATTTATTAAAGTACGGTTACCATCTTCAGAATTGAACACACTAAATATACAGATAAGAGGCTGCCCAAACACTAATGAGTCTTTTAAAGCTAACTAATATATGTTATGCATAAGGTTTGTTAATACTTGTATGGCAAGTCCATGTATGTTAATAATGATAAAATAAAAAGTTAAAATGTAGTTATGGGCAGAAAAGTGTTTATTCAAAAATGTCATTTTACCACTCAATCTATCAGCTCTTTGTATGTCAACAGAAATGCATGCAGTACTTAAACTGTGAAAAGTAAGGTTTTTAAGTACTTTATTACATTATACATTTGAAAATGGGCTCATTGGCAAGAAAAAATTTATCGGGGCATATGAATTTTTCAGTTAAAAAATGGACCTATTTTTCTAACAAAGATGGATTCTCACTGGAAGAAGAGGGATTTTTTGTTTGGTTGGTTAGTTGTGGTTTTTATATTTTAATATGAAATTCCGATTAGTTAAAAATGTAACTTCAAAGTACAGAATTCAGTGCAACAGAAGCTTTGACATTTTCACAGATCTAGGTCCTGAGCCACCAAATCACTTAAGCATGTGACTAGTCCCATAGGCACTTTAATTCTTTTCTGGATTAGATATAGAGTATGAAGTCCTGGCCCCATTAAGGTCAATCATAAAACCCCTAAAGACTTTAATGGGGCCAGGATTTCACTTGCTTTACCACACACTTTCTAAACACATTTAACTATAATTAGCACCCCAGAAATAAAATGCAGTTTTGGAAGAGTGATTCAATTCTGCCTCATGCACCGTCACCAAACTTCTAAGCTAAGGTTTAACTGTAGAATCTTTATGCCTAGTGAAATTGTAAGAGGCAGAAAGAATTCAGCTTCACTTTAAGACCCTAGGTGGAGATTTCAGGCCTGGAAGTTAGAAATATTATCTTTTGACTTGTAAACTGAACATATTTGAAAAAGTACAAAGAAATAATAAATATGTATGCTATATTTAGAGAATCACGTTTCAGTGTAACCACTTACTCTACCTGATCTGAGCAGAGTCTATGTGTGGGTTACTATTTTAGCAGCAAAGCTGTGAGAATCAACAAAGTCCAGAAAGTAAAGTGATATTTCAGCAATTAAAGTATATTCTGGAACCATCATTGCAACTTTCTGAAAAAGAACCTAAATAGTTTTAGGGAAGGAAAATGAAAAATGGCCTAAAACCTGTCAGTTTATTCCCACTACTGAATAGCACAGTATTACTAGTAAAATCTTGTTGATTAAAAGCCAGAGGCATTTATGAAGGGACATTTGAAAAATGGAATGGAAAAGTCACTGTTACAAGGAGGGACTGATAATTGAGTGCTGTTTCTGAAGAATGCTATGTTAAAATCTGCACACGGAAAATAGTAAAAAATTGAAAGTATAATATTAAAGAAGGACCATGCACTGATGAAAAAATGTGAAGTAACAGCATCAATAATGGAACAAATAGCTATGCAAGATACCCAACAATACCAAGAAAAGAATCGACACAGAAGATAGTCATTGCTAATTCACAGTCATATAGATTCACAGATTCCAAGACCAGAAGGAACCATTGTGAACATCTTGTCTAATCTTCTGTATAACCTTCATTACTCAGTGAGGGTGGGAAAACAATAACAGAAAATGTGGAAATGGTGGAAGTGCTAAATGATCTTTATGTTTCAGTTTTAACCTAACTTAAAAAGTTAAGTAGTAATTGGACATCTAACAATGAATGCCAGTGAAAATGAGATAGGATCAGAGATTAAAATCTTGAAAGAAAAATATTTAGACAAGTTAGATGTTTTGAAGTCACCAGGGCCTGCTGACATACATCCAAGAATAGTCAAAAAGTTGACTGAGGTGATATCTGAGCCATTAGCAATTATCTTCTAAAAGTCATGGAAGACAGGTGAGATTTTCAGAGGACTGGAAAAGGGCAAATATAGTGTCAGTCTATAAAAAGGGAAGAAGGACAACCCAGGGAATTACATACCAGTCTGCTTAACTTCAGTACCCAGAAAGATAATGGAGCAAATAATTAAGCAATCAATTTGCAGACACCTAGAAGATAATGGATTTGTCAAGAACAAATTGTATCAAACCAACCTGCTAGCTTTCTTTGACAGAGTAACAGGCCTTGTGGCTAGGGGGAAGCAATACATGTGGTTTATCTTGATGTTAGTAAGGCTTTTGATATTGTCTCACATGACCTCATAAACAAACTAGGGAGATACAACCTGAATGGAGCTACTGTAAGGTGGAAGCATAACTGGTTGAAAAACCATTTCCAGAGAGTAGTTATCAGTGGTTCAAAGTCAAGCTGGAAGAGCATAATGAGTGGGGTCCTGCAGGGATCTGTTCTGGATCTGGTTCTTTTTAATATCTTCATCAAAGATTTAGATAATGAGACATACTAGCAGGGGTATTGTAAGCAAGACACAAGAACAAATTCTTCTGCTCTACTCTGCACTGATTAGGCCTCAGCTGGAATATTGCGTCCAGTTCTGGGTGCCACATTTTAGGAAAGATGTGAACAAATTGGAGAAAGTCCAGAGCAGAGCACCAAAAAGGATCGTGACCTATGAGAAAAGGTTGAAAAAACTGGGTTTGTATAGTCTAGAGAAGAGAAGACTGAGGAGGGACATGATAACAGTTTTCAAGTACATAAAAGGTAGTTACAAGAAGGAGGGAGAAAAATTGTTCTCCTTAACTTCTGAGTCTAGGACAAAAAGCAATGGGCTTAAATTGCAGCAAGGGAGGTTTAGGCTGGACATTAGGAAGAACTTCCTAACTGTCAGGGGGTTAAGCACTGGAATAAATTGCCTATGGAAGTTGTGAAATCTTCATCTTTGTCTAACCTGCTCTTAAAAATCTCCAAACACCTGTCAGAGGTGGCCTAGATAACACCTAGTCATGCCTAGAGTCTTGTTGACTGGCCTATAAGACCTTTTGATTTCCCTCTCAGTGCTATGATTCTATGATTCTATAACAGAAGCCATAGAATTTCTCCAAAATAATTCCTAAAGCATATTTTTTTAGAAAACATCCAATCTTAATTGGAAAATTGCCAGTTATGGAGAATCCACCACTACTCATGGCTAATTACTTTCTCTGTTCAAAATGTACACATTATTTCCAATCTAAATTTGTCTAGCTTCAGCTTCCAGTCATGGGACCATGTTACGCCTTTCTCTGCTAGATTGAAAAACCCATTATCAAATATTTTTTCTCCATGTACATACTTACAGCATATAATCAAGTTAACTCTTAATCTTTGCTTTTTTAAGATAAATAGTTTAACTTCCTTGAGTCTATCACTATAAAGTATGTTTTTCAACTCTTTAATCATTCTCAAAGCTCTTTTCTGAATGCTCTCCAATTTATCAAGATCTTTCTTGATTTGTGGGTACCAGAACTGGACACTATTCCAGAAGCAGTCATGCTAGTTCCACATACACAGGTAAAATAACCTTTCCACTCCTTCTTGAGATTCCCCTGTTTATGCAACAAAGGATCGCATTAGCTTTTTTGTAACACTGGGAGCTCATATTCAGTTAATTTATCCATCACAACTCCCAGATGTTTTTCAGAGGCACTGCTTCCCAGGATAGAGTCCCCCATCCTGTATATGTTTGTTCCTAAGTATATACATTTACATTTGGATGTATTCAAACACACATTGTTTGCTTGCCAAACTTACCAAGTGATCCAGATTACTCTGTATCAGGTACCTGTCTTCATTATTTATCACTTCCCCTAATCTTTGTGTTATCTGCAAACTTTATGAGTGACGATTTTATATTTTCTTCTAGGTCATTAATAAAAATGCTAAATAGTGCAGGGCCAAGAACTGATCCTGCAGAACCCACTAGCAACACACTTGATCTATGACGCTTCCCCGTTTGTAATTATATTTTGTGACCTATTAGTTAGCCAGCTTTTACTCCATTCAATGAGTGCCATGTTAATTTTATATCATTGTAGTTTTTTAATCAAAATGTTATGCAGTATCAAATCAAGAGCCTTACAAAAGTCTAAGTATATTACATCAACACCATTACCTTTATCAACCAAACCTCTAATCTCATTAAAAAAAAAGATATCAAGTTCGTTTAACAGGATCTATTTTTTCATAAACCCTTGCTGATTGTCATTAATTATATTACCCTCCTTTAATTCTTTATTAATCTCATTCCATATGAGCTGTTCCATTTTCTTGCCCAGCATTGGTGTCGGACTGACAGGCCTATAATTACATGGGTTATCCTGATCCCCTTTTTACCTGGTGGTACAACATTAGCTTTCTTCCAACCTTCTGGAACTTCTCCAGTGTTCCAAGACTTATTGAAAATCAGCATTAGCGATCCCATGAGTGCCTCAGCCAGCTCTTTTAAAAACTCTAGGATGTCAAAAATTATCTGAACCTGCTGATTTAAAAATGTCTAACTTTAGAGTTGCTGCTTAACAACCTCCTTAGATACTAGTAGAATGGAATGAGTGTTACTACCAACATCTGATATGACTAGATCATCTGTTTTTCCCCAAATACAGAACAAATATTTATTGAACACTTCTGCCCTTTCTGATTATTACGGAATAATTCTAACATTTCTACCTAGTAATGGACCAAAACCACTGTCAGGATTTGTTTTGTTGCTAATATACTTTGAAAACTTCTTATTGTCCTTAGCTCTGCTGGTCATAGATTTCCCTTGTGTCCCTTTAATTCCCTTATCAATTTTCTACAGGTCCTAACTTCTGATTTATATTCATCACTATCAACTTCCCCTTTCTTCTGTTTGTTATATATATAAAAATTTATAGCAGTCTTCACTTTCTAAACCAGATCAATTTTTAACCAATATGACCTTCTTTCTCAATTGTAGATTTTTGAGCATTTAATCAAGTGTTCTTAAACAATTCCCAATTACATTCATATTTTGCTAATTACATTCTTCCTTCCAGCTGATTTGATTCATAATTATTTTCAGCTTCAAGCCATCAAATATATATATATTATTGCTCTGGACTCTATTCTGTTTGCACAGTAAGAGTTTGATCAAGTTATGATCACCTATACCTAAACTACCACAAATTTTTAGTTTTGTGATCATTTCCTCCTTATCTGTTAAGACAAGACCAAATAAAGAATTTCCCAGTGTTGGCTGCAATACAATCATATGGAATGTTTATATGGTGGGATTGAAGGCGCTGTGAAAAGGATTTGAGGACACATTTGCAGGAACAGTTTATGATGATCTGGAGCTGTAAGCATATCATAACTTGGATAATTTGCTGTGTCACAATGTCTATGTCTCCTTACTGTGGCCCTCTCCCACACTTGGTTAATGCCATATAGAGAAGGTTACAACCCATTAAGGAAGGACAGAGTCAGTCAAGAGGAGGGTGGTGTCACTCTACTTCAAAGACACTGTTACTTGATTTGAAAGTATTGATAATTCAGAACCTGACTGCACATAGATCAATGTACTAACCCAACAAGGCCCAGGAACCTATTACAGACCACCAAATCAAACCAGAGAACAGGATGAGTTACTCCTTAAATACGTGTCTAACATGTGGTAAGAAAAATTGTGTTATTATGGGGGGCTTCAGTTTGGGAGTCATATGCTGGCAGTCTCATGCAGCCAGTGGTAAAACATTGTTAGAGTTTCTAAAAATTACAGATAATTTTCTGACACAAAAGGTATTGCATCCAACACAAGGAAATCTCACAGATGGAAAGATTGGGGAAAAATGCCTTATAGTGAGAGCTTCAAGGAGCTCTAACTGTTTAGCTTATCAAAATAGAAGATTGACAGGTGATTTTGTTGCTGCGTATAATATCTTAACTGGCAGAAAATACCATGTACTAAAGGGCTCTTTAATCTAGCAGAGAAAGGCATAACAAGAACCAATGGCTGGAAGCTGAACCTGAGAAATTCAATTTAGAAATCAGGTATGGATTTTTAACAGTGGAAATGATTAAGCTTCCGCACAGATACCGAGGGAAAAGGCAGATTTTCCATCTCTTGATGTCTTCAAATCAAGACTAGTTCCTTTTCCAGAAGATATGCAGTAGCCAAATACAAGTTATTGGGCTCAATACGAGGTGAAATTTAATGGCTTCTGTTTTACAGGATCTAGTGGTTCCTTCTGGCCTTAAAAAGCTATGAATCTATGAAGCAGAGGGGAGAGGAAAGTGATACCCCAATTGCTGGGTGTTTCTGCTTCGATAGGTACACTGGGCCAGCTGCACTCTTCCTCTTCTGCTACACATAGTCATCTATTGGGGTGGTGTTGACAAGCTCTTCCATAAGTAGTATGTCTTGGGGTTAACACCTTATTGAGATGCATGGGTCAGTTTACATCTCCTATAGCTCTTGTTCCATCTGCCTGAAGACTCAGGTAGACCTCACTGCATCAATTACACATGGGTAACATTTCCAAGCTTTTCTTTGCACTCACAAAGTTTAGAAACTTTCCTTTAAAAAAAAAGTAGATTTAGATTCTGATTGAATCACATGATCCCAGGAACTGGTACCCTAGGCACAGGCTATAATACCAATTTTCACTACTTTTCAGTATCTGCTTTCTCTCATTCCTATTTTTCTCTTCTTCGTTTCATTCTTTCTCTCTGAGTCTATCTCACTTTTCTCTTCCACCTAGCCCTTCTCATCAATCTCTCTCTTTGCTTGCCCAAGATTATGGGAAAGAAGAGAAAGGACCATAGTTGGGGTATCACTTTTGTGAGTTGGGATATGGACAGTGCTATTCAAGGGGACTCTCTTGGAGATTGGATAGGACAAAGAGGGGGATATATTGGGGAGGTTATGGATATTGTTAGGCAGAAGCTGGGCTGCTGCCAGTGTATGGAAGAAAGCTGTAATGAGATGCACCTTTAAAGCCATCGAATTTCAACCAAAGATTCCCAGCATTGCTAGAGGTAAGCCTAGGTCCATTGGAATGAAGACAGAACTGAGCATCAGTAACATATTGGTGATATTGTATCCCATAACAACTTCTCACAATCCCCCTTACTGTCTTCACATATATACAATATATTAAACAACATGGATGACAGGTTGAACCCTGTGGTATTCCTAAAGAGAGAGAGAGTCATCAAGAAAGAAGATCTATTCCCCACCACACTGTACTTGGTTGGATTGTGCCCAGCTCTGTAAGGCAATAATTATTGCCTAATGATGTTTCACAGTTTTCCCAAAATATTATGATAAATGCCTTAATACACTAATGCTAAAACATAACAGCCTTTTGATTGCAAAAATACTATAAAATTACATTATATTTATCTTACTACCTTACTGATTTTACATAGCACCCTTACAGCTACTGTCACCACAGAGTATTGCGCTGGTATTACCTATTCATGGACCTCTACAATACCTGGAAGGTGCTATGATTAGAGAAAGAGGAACAAATTTAATGAAGTTAGCAGTCAGGCACATCAAAAAGACTCCTTTAAGTATTCCAAGGTTCAGAAAGGAAACAGCTTGTTTTCTCTATTAGAATATTTATGATAGAAATCATATAGCTGTTTTTATTACTGGCTGTGCATGCACTTGTAGAAAATCTGAGTTTAGTTCTTTTGTTATCCACTAGCATGATGATCCTATATCATTTTCTTGTTTTGAGGGTCACTTTTCTTCTTATGATTGCAAGCTGTATCAGAGTGCACTTTCTTTGAGCATGCATAAAAAGCACGTCTTTCTATTATATGACAGCAATTTTGAAGGTACTTTGGTTGTATGGCTTCCTATAATACAACCACTGACCAGGTGCATTGGTTAGGTTTAGTGGATAGATTCCTCTCCAGCTCAAAAATCTTGTAAATCTTTATTCCTTGGTCTTTCTTCTGCTCCAGTAAAACCTCAGTGCATGACTTAAATGTGATTTTTGCCTGAATAAGGACTGCAGGAGTGGGCTTTCTAAAGGATTCTATTTTTCAAAAAAAAATCTTTTATTTACTATTTTCTACTATTAGAGTTACTAAAAACCCTCAAGCTGCCTGATGTCTGACTTTAAAAATGTACAAAATATGAAGAAAAATCACTACAATTAAAAAAAAGTATTGTATAAATAACAAATGATGCTTTAAATATAAAAGTGATGTTATGAATCCATTGTTATGGGTTTTAACTAATAATTTTAAAAATAAGTGAAATCTTGGTCCTAATTGAAATCAATGGCAAAATTCCCAACGGGACCAGGATTTCACCCAAGGATATTTGCAAGCTCTATTTTTCCATTAGACATGGCTGTTGCAGTGGAGTAAGTGTCTTTCTGAAGTTCAAGAGTGGATGAGAGCCAGTTGGCTGAGGCATAATCTAGAGAAATTTGAAGTGATGAGGGTGAGAAACTGGAAGAGTTTGCAAGGGTGATATCTGCACTTCTGGTAGAAGCATATCCATCATTTGTGATTCAGGTCTGCAGTCTTGGAGTTTAATTAGATCCTAGGCTGCTGTAACCAAATGTGTTCTTTTTTATTGGTGTCTGGCCAAAACATTGTGATCTTTTCCCTCTGATGCAGACCTACCTACCATCATCCATCCCTTTATCACCTCATGACTATGTTGATGCAATGAACACTACATGGGACTGAACATCAGGACTACTCAGAAACTTGAATGCCTATTGGCTTCGTCTACTTTTCTGAGGGACTTTGAGGTTGTGGTTTTAATCTACTGCATTAAGCCGTACATGGTTTGGGATACAGTTACCTCAGGGATCGTGTCTCTCCTCAGGCCAGCTTTTCATAGTTGAGCTTAGCAGAGGTATTCAAGCTGGAGCTCCCTTGATACAAACAAGAAGGAGATGCCGCAGAATGTCCTCCATGGGGGATTCTTGACTCTTGAATTAGCTTTCTCTTTTGTTCACCACAGCCCATTGTAGGTACAGTGCAAAACCCATCTTTTCTCCTGGGCATCAAAAATGATTGAAGTCACTGGAGGTTAAGAGATTATTTACTTGGGGTCTTATGGTTAGATGCAGTTCTTTTGTGTTTGTGGGAGAGACTTTTAATTGGTTATTAGTCCTTTGGAAGTTTGAGGAACTAAAATACAGAATAGAGACCTTTTAGATTTTCTAATGGTTTGTTCTTGAATTTTGGGAGGTGCCTACAGCTCTAGATGGCCACCATAAAATAAAATAAAATAAAATGATGGAATGGCAGTATAAATCTCAAGGTCTCTCAAGTCCTGAGTGTTGTATAACATACCAGTATTGATAAGTGCTAGAAAGCACAGTTAGTGCAGTATATATATTAACGTAAGAATCCTCCTTTCTAGGCATTCTTACATTAAAAGAATTGGGGAAAAATCATCCTTTTCAAAATGAGTCTCATTTGCAAATTGAAAGGTATGGAAAGACCTAAAATAATTTTAACAGCCAGCCATAAATCTCTTACTGAATAGGAACCTAATCTTTTTATCAAAACATGGGGGATCCCTTCCAGACATTGATTAGCTGCATGTACAAATTACAGAGACTTGTAAGTATTCTAGTCATCTATTCTAATTAAAATTTAAATTGAAAACTGGGTTCTAATGAAGAGAAGCTTAGTACTGGTCTTGTGGGAACTCCTTCATAGGGCAAGGGGGAAAAATGAACAAAGGCAAAAGAGATTTCACTCAGGCATTTCCTTAGCATATGCCGTATTGTAACATGAAAAACCATACAGCACATTCCCTTGTTGTTTAAAGGAGCCAAAGCAGGCCTTGTTGTTCTTTACACCATTGCAAATGAGTGGGAAAGCATTTCTATTTCCAAATGGATGAGAAAACTGTGATAAAGCAGAAATAATTTCATAATTTTGTCTACTTTAGGAAAGGTGCTATAATATTTGTTACCTTCAGATTGTCTGGCAGCTCATTCCTGCCCACATAGTCATGATTTATGGCAATAAACACACTGCGTGAATCCAGACAGATCTCAGAACCTTGAGGTACAAAGATCTTGCACCTGCTCAGATATTACACATTGAATACAGGAGTTTAAATTTGCTGAACTAATAGAAAGCACCTGAGAGAAGTGCAGAAGCCAATCTCTCTACACTGATTTGCTTTGGCTATGCTGATAAATTAGTTTTTAAACTTTGAAATGATGTTTTAATGCACTTTTAAATGCAATAAAACAAAGTTTTCACACGCTTAAGCTAATAAATCACTCAATGCATTGGAAAATTCCATATGAATCAAATGATAAACTGCTAAATAATTGAAAACATGAAAGCAATAACATTTCTCAGAAGATGGCTGTGTTACTCCATATAGTGGATATATAGAGAGATACTCTGTATAAGATAATGAAAAATACTGCAAATACTTTGTATTTTTAAAGCCTGTTTCTGTGCTACTTCAGGAGCTGAAGTTTAAATGAGCAGTTACCTAATTCACCATCAAAACTTTCTACCAAGGTCTGCCTGTGTTTTGTGATCAAAATAAACTGCAGACAATGCATGAGACTATAAAGGATCAACCAGACCACCTCTGTCTATATAACAAGATAGGCCATGATATATTTCCCTATATGGACATTTAATTATGCTCTATGTAATCAGAAAGTGTAATAAATTACCGTAGCGGAAAAAAAACCAGAGAGTTCTCATTTGCTGGAAAATCTGTCTACAATTTTTGGTAGGTAATAAACGTGGCATTAAGGCAGTCTCTCTCCCTGGCTGTGAGCTTTCTGTAGATGAAAGTTAACTCTTGTCTTTCAAACTCTGTGAGTGGCAGGTTGCATACCAGAGAGAGAGATCTCACAGTTAATCTATCATGAACAAATATAATGTCTTCTCACAAACCTCATTCTGTCAGCTGTGCTTAGAGGGTTGCAACAGCAATATTCTTCCTGCAACATTTACAGTAGAGAACGCTGAAACACTATAAAAAAAATCACAGGGACAGATTTGACATAGACTACCAGCTGAGTTTGATTAAAATGTACTAAAATTGTATTTTTTTCCTTTCTCTGTAAGCTTCAGTCAATGTTGTTTAATGTCAGTGCTGTTAATGAAGATGTCAGGCTTGTCACTTTCACTGAATACCAACTTTACTAAAAAACTGGTACTACAATTACCTCCAGCTCTATATGATTAAGTTCATCAAAGCACACCCAGGCTCCAGATTGTGCCAGACGTTTGAAGAATTTTCCCATAGTTTGTAGTCTAGTCCATCAGAACTGTTCAACACAATGCACTTGCCAAAGAAAAGAGCTTAAAGAGATCTTTTTTAGTCTTTGAAAATGTACAGAATTTGGCCACACTTGCTGCCACAATCCAGCTACAAAAAACACAGCAATTTTCTTATGTATTCAATCCTATGACATAGAAGCTGATCAACATTTAATCAATTAGAATTTTCATAGAATGTTAAATATATTTACATATTTTTAATTTTTTTTTCAAGAATAGCAAAATAAAAAATGAGCAGCAGCACTTACATGCCATACACATCCTATCTAGATGGTACCTATAGGTAAAGTATGAACATGCTATTCATTATCACTCACCATTAAAAAAAAATCACAGTAACTTATGATAAACATATGAAATAATAATAATAATAATAAAAAAACCAACATAGTGCTCCAAAGCAGTGGAGCAGGGTAAGGAGGAAGGAAGCATACTTGAGATTCTACTCAAGGCTCTACTACAAATTTCCTCAGTGTCACATGGCAAGACATTCAGCCTTTCTGTGCCTCCATTTGTTCATTTGCAAATCCCTTCCTCATGGAGTTATTGTTTTGAGGTTAAATTAATTAATATTTCGGAACATTTTGAGAACATAAGGTTTCTGAGGCAGACTATGAACAGAGGTAACCTACTTGGTATGCTGAAAGATATCAATCCCTAAAATCTTGAGGAGCCCAGTATCTCCTCAAGGTTCCTGACACAATTAGTCTCTCCACCCACGTAGGTGATGTAACTCTCTGTGAAAAGGAACATTGCCAAGGCTCCTGGCTGACTTTTGGCACCAAGGCTCAAAACTTACCATCTTAGAAATGAACTGTGGTTAATTCCAGGGACATATCCAGCAGTTAAATAAATATTGTGTACTAAATGACCTCAGAAGACATTCTTCCCATACTGGGAATTTTCCAGATTGGCTGGCGGTGATACGGAGTGATTATCATACCAGAAGAGGACCTGCTGGTCCTTCCATCTTTCTCATCTCCTAGCCAATGCCACAAAAATGGGGCAAACCCCAGTAAAGTAATATTCAGAGTTATCCCTGCACTTTCTCAAGTCAGTGGCTTGGTACCAATCCTCTCTACTGTGCTGAATCTGAAAATCCATCTCAAACTAATCTGCACCTGGATATCAACCGTAAGTGTCAGTTAGAACTACCACAAAGAAAACAGCACTACATTTCTCAGGAATGAGTCTCGCTTCACAAGGTCATCCATCTTTTACCTGTGACCTGAATGAAGTGCAGTGACTTTCAGCCCCCAGTGGTGATTGAAGACAGTCAATAACAAAAGGTCTAGTTAGAAGACAATGCATTTAGATGCATCAATGGTGCCTGTAGCTGAGGCAATAGTGTGTTTCCCCTTCCCCCCCCCCCCACACCATGTAAACTGTACCAAGGCCTTGAAGTTCTGCCATTGTCTCTGTAGGTAATCTGGACAGGCCACGTACGATGTCCAGGAAAGTGAATTCAGGTGAAGGGGCCTATGAAAAATGACCAAAGGACATCATTATCTGTTTATAAAGGGTGACTGATTCCATTCCTGCTTCCCTAGTAACTGTGTGCTGATAGAATCAATAGAAAGTTTTGAAGGCCAAGCAGGACAGAGCATCGTCCCCACAAATGTAGTTTTGTTAAAATATAAATGACGGTCAAAACAAAAATCCCAGTAAATGAAACTCTACCAGATTAGCAAGATGTGGATTTTATATTGCGTTTGGTCAGTCCTTGTTCCATGGCTTTCGCCAGATTAAAGGATGCACATCTAATGGGAGTGAGCAAGGAGTCTATATCATTATTCTCTCAATGTCTTCCGCAAGGTATGAATTGATCTCAGTCTAGAGTAAAACAAGACTTTCCTCATTACTCTTTTCAGCATATTATACACAGATTACACCCTCACGTTAGGTATTAGTAGTGACTCAAAGGGGCCAACTGCCTACTTCAATAAGTGATGACTGATTTTAGGTTGTATGCCATTGACTGAGCCCCGGACCCTAGTATGGGATGCAGAAGTCTGCTCTTAAGCCTTCTTACTAGTAAGCCACCTCTTTCCATTGGCATAATGGAAAACCAAAAGTTGGTGTATGTTTAATGTAAGTGGAGATAAGATCTTTACCCCCTAAGTCTTACATGCCAGTGGCTTCATCCCTGGCCCAATCCCTTTCTCTTTTATACACAGTACATGTTTGTTTTGTGATTGTTAACACATTTAAGCACATTGTGCTTGTTAACACATATTAATGTAGCTAAATATAGTATGAAAACACTGTTCATTGCAATAGATGGATTACTTATCTGTTGTGCTCCCCTCTTGAGGTTGCTGTGGAATCAGCAGTTTGCTATCTGTATGTTGGCAAAGAGCACAGAAATGGGCCTCCCTTACGATCGATAGGAAGCCTCTCCCAAACAGAACCTAAACTCTTTCTGTAAGTCCTTTCACTCACTTGTGTCTAAATATTCAGGAACATAGGAATTGCTGCACAGGATCAGACCAGTGGTGCACCTAGTCCAACAGTGATCAGTACTAAAGAAAGATACAAGAGAGACTATACTGGGAAAATATGTGCCCAAGAGAACTTTCTATCTAACCTTGCCAGTTAGTGATTGAAGTCTGCCCTGCAACATTAGGCTTTATATCATTACCTGTACTACTACAATAAAAGTTATCCTGTCTAATGTGACTGGATGTTCTCATTATCCATATACATGTCTAGTCATATTTTCAATCTTAGTAAGTCCTTGGCCTTACTGATAGCTTCTGGCAGTGAGTTCCACTGCTTAGTTGTGTATTAGGTAAACAACTATTTCCTTGTATCAGTTTTAAATTTGTTGCCTTTCAATTTCACTGACCATCCTTTTGCTCTGGCATTAAGAGAAAGAGTATAAAGAAGTACCCAGTTTACCTCTTCCATACTGTCTTTGCTATAAATTGAACAGATCCAGGATATTTTTCAATCACTCCTCATATAGTAACTTTTCTCTGTCACTGTTCATTTTTGTTGTCTGCCTCTGCACAATCTCTATTTCTATTAGATCACTTCTTAGATAGAGTGAAAAGGACTGAACACAGTATTCCCAATGAAGGTTTACCATCCATTAAAGAGTGGCACTGTATCATTTTCATTTGTATTTTCCACCCCATTCTTTATACAGCCTAACATTTTGTCTGCCACTGCACATTTGCATATTGAGCAGAGGCTTTCATTGAGCTACCTGCAGTGATACTGATGTCTTTTTTTCCTGAGTGGTTACTGTTACTATAGAACTCAGAAATGTGCTCAAGTAATTCAAATTATGCCTTTGAATGTCCATTACCATGCATTTGTCAACAATGATTTTATTTGCCATCATGCTACCCATTCACTTAGCTTTGGTCCTGCTGAAGTTTGTGCTTAGCTCCCAGCAGGTCACAACAAAGAAGCACTTTACTGACGGTGGCTTGAGGCAATATACCCTCTCCGACCTACTGCTGGGGAGGTGCAAAGATAACTCATTCTCAACGGAGTGCTGTGGCTTAATGTCACATTTTAGCCCTAGGGAGGGCAAAAGGGTCATCACAAATCTATCACAAATGTAACTGGTTTTGCCCCCATGTATATGTCTAATAGAAGTCTCTAGTCTGACAGGCCCACTTTTAAATATCTGTGAATTCAGGGGAGCTACACTAGGGAGGGATTTGAATCACTAGGCTTAACATGCCACAATAGCTCTGATTTTATATGCTGCTATCATCACTCTTTCAATCTTCACATGCCCACTTATTCCTGTCCCTTCTATGTTCTTGCAAGAATGAGGCAACGGGTATTTCATTTTTTCCATACTTTCTTCTTCTTTACAATTACCTTTTTCCCCCCTACCTCTCTTTCCTTCCCTGTCAGCTTTTACTTTTCCCCTTGCTTTCTGTCTCCAAAGCTGGGTCAAACAAACCCATGACCCTCTCTAAAGTCATCTGATAGAGACTCATGTCTGCAAGGACCAAGAGTCAGACATTCTCCTTCCACCTGTCCCAAACAAGCTGTGGGAGGCTGAGGCCCAGAGATAAGATAAGTGACATAGCCAGAAATGGTGCATGTATTGTGGAAACAGGGGAATAATGAATAGAGGTTTCCTGTTAAACAGCAGTTGTAGCCCGCCTTTACCGTGACAAATGGGGAGATTCCTGATCTCTGAAATAGTACAAAGTAGTTCAGATGTCACATTTTTTCCTGGAGCATGAACAGTAAACACCACATTAATCTATATGGGCCTCCCACGAGCCCAGGCTTGCTGCAGCTGTTGATATGGCAGCAAGTGAGTTCCACTGCTTAGTCTCCTTCAAACACCTTTCAGTTCCCTACCTCCTCTCTCTCTCTCATGCTTTGACTGTACTCCCCCATACTGTGATCATCTCTTAACCTCTCAGCTTTTCTCTCCCTAGTTAGATCCTTCCAGAACCTGCCAGCTCTGAGGGACAGAGGAAATGCTCCACTCCACACTGCTAGCCAATTCAGGCCTTTTGATGTATCAGCACAGTTACTGAGCAAGGAATGCTGAACAATTGAACGCTGTCAGGGGAGGGAGCTGCTGAGCATCGAGATTATTGCTTTTCATACTAGTGCTTCCAGCTATCACCCTCTGGCCACAGTGCTGTGGATTTCACAGAGGAACACTGCACTCTGCTGTGGAACACAGTTTGAGAAGCTCCGAGTTGGAGCATCATACAGCATGCCAGAAAGTGCCTTCTTTCCTCAAATAACCGGCATCACCCAGAAGTGTGGGCAAATGTCTATGACACAGGTATACGCTGTTTTGTTGTAACCATGTTGGTCCCAGGACATTAGAGACACCAGGTGGGTAGGGTAACATCTTTTATTGGACCAACCTCTGTTGGTGAGGCAAACTTTCAAGCTTAGAGAGAGCCCTTCTTCAGGTCTGGGAAATGTACTCAGTGTCAAAGACATAAATAATTAGCTTTGGCTTCTTCTATCCCTGCATTGGCCCTGATTCAGGAAACCAGTGAAGCATTCACTGAAAGTGCTTTGCTTAAAGTTTAGCGTGTGCGTCTGTGCTTTGCTGAACTGAAGCCCTTCTTAGCCAGAAATTAATAACCACTCACGCATTACTTCAACATTGGGGTTTGCTGTTATTGCATGATGATGACAAGAATCTCTCACAGGGAGAGTACACATTTTGGGGTCTATTCCCCTTTATTTGCATACACCAACCTGGTTAGGAGTTTCAAACATGTATCTAGAGGAGGAAAGTCCCCCTGCCACATTTCTTGATTTAAATTAATATGAAAAAACATTGAAATATTCTTCCCTTTAGGGCCACTAGATTCTTTCTCTTCCAAATATAATAATTTCTCCCCCATAAGGCTATTAAGAGAACTATATTCAAAAAAATCAAGAGAATATGCCTATGTGCAATTTTACTACATTATAGTTAATGGAAGCAAATCTGCACCTGTCGTACCAGTGCGCTTATCCTACCAAACTACTGGTCACACAAGTCTACCTGTCCTACAAGTTAGTCTTTTACATATAACATACAGACACACATACAGAAAAAAATTTCTTAGGATTGATCTTATTACAATTTAGATGAAATTCACATCTTTTCTTTTCAAATACAGGCTTATTTTATCCAATACACAAAGTGGGACTCTTTCCAATACCATACTGTGCTTCAGAGTTATGCATGTACATACAAACTGTGTTTCTCTAATCAGTGCAAATTCATCCTGCAATTTTCTCTCCTGACCATTACCCACTTTAGCTACTGCTTTTTAAAATAATCTGCTTAGCTACTCTCAGCTTTGAGTGCAGCCAGTTCTCCTAGGTCGGGCTTTGGGTAGATGAGCAACTGTGCTGACTCCAATGACTCACATACTTGTAATTATGTGCACACAGGGAATCCACATCCTTAATTTGTTTTTTGCCCCATGTGGTGTTTAAATCATGAGGTTTTATTTTGTTTTTTACCTGCTTTGCTGCAGCTTCAGCGAGATCTTTGCAAATTTCAGTTTTCCCTGTTCCTGTTGGCTCTTGAGGTGCTGTGCCAAGGTTTAACTGTAAGGCTCCCATTAGAGTCTTTAAAGAAGAAAGATTTCCAGGGTGAATATACTATATTAATAAATGAAACCCAACCTTTTAAAAATTACACTGTCAGAAAAACCCATTAGGCTGTAAAAGAGTTGAAGTAAACATTAGATTTTAATATCTACTGCTCCTTAGATTTTTCTGAACTGCAAATCCCTAGTGAGCACTTAAAACTTCATTACTACGCTGAAAGGTTGTGAAAGGCTATTTAAAGGTTTTCAATTTTGCTGAAGTCTAGAGGTTATTACAGCTAGAAAGAATACCAAACCTAATATTACATGGAATGAAAGGAATCAAATTTATGTTCTCATCTCCCCTGCAGTTTAATCTAGTTCTATTAGATTCATTGGAAAAATTAGGATATGTTGAAACTTTTTAGAGGTCTGATGAAAAATAATATTTGGTTACTGTAGAAAAGCATTTCCATCTATCACCCACAGTTAGAAAGATATTCCTGTCTCTCAATCCCACAGTCATATGTTACATGATTATCAGCCTCATGCCCAGAAGTCCCTGGGCTATGACCTGTGTCAGATATGTATCAAAAGCATCCAAAACTGTATAAGAAAAACAACTGTATCCAACTTCCATCTCAAACTCAAGATTATCTATAACTTGATATTTAGTTTTTCATTATAAATGTTCCTTTACTCTATTTGCTTCTTTTCACTTAATTCTGTGGTGGGTCAGTGGTTCTCTTGAATGTTATGAATCAAGCCACTGTTTATCAAATAGTAACTAACTGTAATGGAATATGATCTAATAGTGCAGTAGCAATTATGATACGGAAGAACCAGTAACTGCTCATATGCTGAAAAGTAAACCAGTCTATCAGTTGTTTTTTTTCAGTCCTGAGCCGATAATGAACAGATGCAGTGTATTCCACATGGTTGTAGTAAGGATGTGTGTTCATTTGAGTTAAATCTTCAGTTTTCTTGGAAACTCTAGAGAAACAAGTAATACCATTCTATTCTGTTCTATGCACCACACATTGCACATAATCTCACATAGCTGAAAGAAACCGCGACCCAGTTATAATGAGCATTTCCTTTTTAATTGGCATCACTATACCTTACAGTAGTCAATAGTAATCTCGATTCTTTTTACTCCCTTCATACACTGGTTATACCTACACCTGAGATTTTACCTTGAGTTAATTGATTGCCCATTAACACCTTTGTAAAGGCTAATCTGGATACTCACTCCCCAACCATTCAGTCTAGGCTATAACAGCTTGTTGTTTGCCCTAGGGATCAGCCTTGAGATTAAAAAACTGGAAGTAAAATATTCTAGTGAACACAAGCCCTGTAGGAGAAAAAAAATAATAAACCAGTCATTTGATGGCTGGCTTTGGTAGAGAGGGGATGACAGAGGCTTGCCACTTCAGGAAGCAAATAAGGGTCTAAGACACTTTTCTGTCTCCCTGTATCCTTTAGCTTCAGGTATAAGGTAGGTAGACCAGCCCATATGACTGCTCTGCCTTACACTGGCTGGAACAGTGTTCTCGGAACCAGTCTGCTGGCCTATGATCACTGGAGAACAAGAACAGCAGTCTCTGGTCCCACTTGTGTCCTGTTGGCGGCATCTGTGGTATAGCTAGATCCACAACGAGGATGTTTTTACAGTGACGATATATCTTTATTGTCCTCTTCCCAGTGATAATCTTCTCCTGCAGAGAGCTAATACCTGAAAACGTTTTACATGTTCCACAGTCCTACCTCATTCTACCTGTGGATGTGCTATTCAGGAATCTGGGCCTCCTGAATACACACACACAATTTATTGTTTAATTATAGGTTTATTAGGCAACAAATTGCAAATTTTTTAACTATATGACGAAATAATCCTAAACCAAAATTTTCCTCTTTGAACCCCCTTTTCAGACCATGTACCACCTCTTTAGGTCCTTCCATAATCAGAGATCAATTCTTAATAAAGCACCTACATTAGCTGCTGGAAAACTATTTAGAAGTGTTTCTATTGAAGCCCAAACTGGAAGATGCCAAGAGCAGAACTGTAGTTCCAGTTGGGTCTACCCTGAATATAAATGCAGTTATAAAGAGAACAAGTATCCATTATTATCAGCAATGGTAGGAATGGAGGAACTTTATCAAGGAATGATTATGAAAAATCATAGGTGCTGACTCCAGGGCTGGAACACCCATGGGGAAAAATGGTGGGTGCTGAGCAAACCCTGGTAGCCCCCCATCTGCTCCCCATTCAGCATCCCCTGTCCACCAGCAGCCCCATTGATCAGTGCCTCCCACTCCCTCCCCGGGCCTCACACCCACTGCTATTTCAAAGCATGCAGGAGGCTGGGGAGGGAGCGGGGAGTAGCGAGGATGTGATGCGCTCGGTGGGAAGGGGGGTCAGACTGGGCAGGAAGAGGATGGGCAGGGATGGAGCAGGGCCAGGAAGAGGAGGGGTGGGGGATGAAGAGGCCCAGGGGGGAAGGGGTGGAATGGGGGTAGGGCCTGGGGAAGAGCTCGGGTTGAGCCCCCCCGGCACTTTGGAAAGTTGGTGCCTATGATGAAAATCATATAATTCTTTAGCAACATCCTCTGGTTATCCAACACAATTTAGACTATTATTCAAAGTTAATCAGGAACACACTCTCATAAACATGTGAGCTTTTTGCTCTGTGGGACCAGCAGGGCCAGATTTAGGGATTGGTGACCCAGGCTCAGGGTGCTATTTTATTTGTTAGCAGCAAAAAGGAAAATAGAATGTTTGAAGTAAAATGTTTAAAGTAGTCTGTATGTGTATTTATTTTTCATTAACCTCCTAGAATGTTCTGGATCTCTGTAGAATCTCGTGGAGCCTTCCTGCCTTTCTGAGAACTAAATTTTCCTTAAACCTCCTAAAATGTTGTCAGTCATGTCCTTGCTGGTGTATAACAACTGGCGCATCGCAAGTCAGTGAGTGAGATATAAGAATGAACTGAAGTGAAGTGAAAGCCCAGCTGTGCTACTGTGAACCTTATTCTATTGTGTAATTGTGAAAGTGCACTTGTGTTTTAAGACTTGAAAAGTGTAAGTATCAACTAATAAAGGACATATTTAATGAAACACCAAAGATATGTATCGATCCCCTATCTATGCAACAATATAAAAGAAATACTGTACTTCTTTTGCCATGCTTAACACATAATGGTTGATGACTTTCTAAGAATGCAGAACATTGACTTTTGCTCTCCCTAATACTGTCTGTTTTCCTCCTAGAAAATAAAAGATGCCCCTGAAGAAACCTTTAGGAGCTCAGTATAGGAAGCGGAAAGCTTAATTGCAATCTAGTTTGCAGCAAGAGGCAAATTTGATGGAAAAATATCTGAAATAGAACAACATATACCGGGCTTTAGGCAGTAGAGATTGTGCCAGTGCAGAAGAAATTGAGGTACGAAGCATAAATTATGAAGTTCTCTGACTAAGGAATTAGCAGATTTACCTGAAGATAAGGAATGGAAATGTGAAGGAAGTGATGGAGAATCATCCAGTTTTCCTGGTTTAAAGGAGACTGATGATAAAGAAGAATGTGACTCACATGAAAAGGAGAGAAACAATAAAAAAGAATCAGCTTCTCATGATGACAGAAACAGCAATGAGAAAATTTGCACACCACAAATCAATATATAAGATCCTGCTTTATGGCGGTGATCCTAAACTGCCAATATTGATCATACAGTTTTAGACAGCTGGGAAAAGTTAAGGATATGACATTTTCAGTAAATGAGTAGAAGGAAAACTTTTCAAAGTCATGTTGCGAAAGAATGCTCAAGAATGGTGAGAAACAATTGGTTTTGGCTAGTTTACTCAAAATCTACTGACAAAGTATTCTATTTTTGCTGCAAAATATTGACAAGACTGCAGAATTGTTGCTTATGCTTTCTGGCTACAATTACTGGCATAACTTAGCCAATGCTCTGAAGCAATTTGAAAAGTCACATGGATATTTTATGGCTTACTCCAAATGGATGGAGGTTGAGTCCAGGCTCAAGCTCAATAAATGCATAGATGCAGAAGACTGCATTATTAATGCAGAAACCCAGCATTGGAGGAATGTATTTGAGTATCTGGTCTCAGTTACCCTCTTCCTTGCAAGGAATAATTTTCAGCTTTCCGGGCTCGTTGGATAAATTGTTCATTGAACATAATGATAATTTCCTCAGTCTGATAGAGCTCCTTGGGAAATACGATGATGTTATTCATGAGCACCTACGTCGAGTAGTTCATAAAGAAGCTATAGACCATTGCTGCAGCTACACAATTCAAAACAAGTTGATTGACCTTATGGCAAGGAAGATGCTTGACAATACAATGATGCAGCACAGCAAAATGAGGTACTATGCCATATTAATGGACTGCACTCCAGATATTAGACACAGAGAAAAGATATCATTGACAAAGATTTGTTGACAATGTATCCAAGTAAAGTACCACTTTACTTGTTTCTGGACTGTGGATGAATCTACTGGAAAAGGCCTAATGGAACAGTTTATAAGCATTTGGAATGAGAATAAAATGCAGCTTCAGGGCTGCCGCAGACAAGGCTCCAACAACAGTGTGAAGATGAAGGGAAGAAACAATGGCATCCAAGCAAGGATCCTTGTGCTGAATCCAAGAGCTTTACTGATGCCTTGTGGCTGTCATTCCCTCAACCTGGTTGTGTCAGATGCAGCGTCATTGTCTTAAGATTCAGTATTTCTCTTTAAAGTACAGCAAATGATATACATCCTGTTTTCAGCATCAGCTATCAAGTGGAAGATTCTCATGAATAAAGTTACAAATCTGACTGTGAAGCCACTAAGTGACACTGGCCGGGAGATCCTCACGGACAGTGTAAGGCCAGTAAGGCACCAAGTGACTGAGGTTTATGAAGCCTTGGTGGAACTGGTGCAGTTGAGTAAAGCTAAGGCCAGATTCTGACATGAGGAGCAAAGCCTGGCAAACTGAATCACTGACTTTAAATATCTTGTCTCAGTTGTGGTTTGGTATGATATCCTGTTCCAAGTAAACATTCTAAGCAAGGCAATACAAACTCAGTCGATGGACATTGTGACCACTCTTACTTTGATGAGAAGCTGCCTGGATTTCATTGTGGCCTACAGAGACAACAGATTTGAATATGCCATCACTGCTGCCAAAGAAAAGGCAGAAAACATAGGAGTTGAGCCTGTCTTTAAGGAAACTCATATTCATTGAAAGAAGTGACAGTTTGGTTATAAGGGCAGAGATGAGGTGATGGGAAGCTTGGAAGAAAAATTCAGGTGGAGTGTTTTTGCTTGCTTGTTGACACTGCTTAAATGTCCATTGAAGAAAGGTTTGGACAAATGAAGCACCACAAAAAGACATGAGGAGGGCATTTTCTGACCCTAGTAAGCTTCTGGTGGACAGGAAAACACTCTTGAACAATTGTATGGACCTTCACTGGATGCTGACACATGGGGAATGTTGGGATGACAGTGATAAAGACCTCTATGTTCAGTTGTACAACATATGTCACATTTTGCAACACGGGAAGCACTCTCCATTCCAAGTTCTCCAATTCATTCATGATGCAGAGCTGAATGACACTTTTCCTAACTTGTAGATAGCTTTGAGGATTCTGCTCATGCTGCTGCTCACAGTTGCATGTGGTGAGTGCAGCTTTTCGAAGCTCAGGCTCATTAAAACATGTCTTTGATAGACGATGGACAATAAGAGACTGACATTGCTTGCTATTTTATGGCTTGAAAATACCATTGGCTAGTCTTTGGATCTCTCAGACACTGTGCTTCAATTTGCTAGGACAAAGGCGAGAAAAGCGACCTTTTGAACTAAAGGCCTAGGGTTAACGTTCTAAGGCCTCTTACCTACTGTAACTATTTAATACTGGTCCACACAATGTAGGTGCACAATTCAATTTCTTGATGTTAGTACATTTCAGTTTTTCTTAAAATTAAAATGTTTCTATAACCTTAGAGGAAACGATTTTTTATTTTCTTGTGTACGACATGAATAAATACAGCTTTACAGATCCTAGCACGCAAATTTATCTTATATGACAGGGATAAATCATTCATGAAAATCGTGCATCAAAGTCTTAAAATGGGGTATAAATGCAATAAAAAATAAGGTATTCAAAAGTTTAACAAATGGAGGGGGAAGGCGCCAAAGACACTCCTTGCCTGGGGTGCTGTTTGATCTAGGGCTGGCTCTAGGGACCAGTATAAGCTGTGCACCACATTTTCAGTGTTTTGCATAGCAATTTATGCCTGTGCACAATCTGATGCAACTCAGAGGGCCTGCACACAGGCAGAATGCATGGAACTATCTATTGAATTCAGCTAGGTATCATGGTTTTAAGACTCAAATTGCTATTTACCAGAAACCTACATCAAACCTTCTGTTTCTTTTATTTGGGAGAGCATCAGGTTGCATTTAAAGTGTGGACAAGAAATGCCAGACCAATACTTTTATTTATTTATTTTTGTGGGATGGGGGTTGGAGGAATGACACTGAGCACATTTATAGCTGTGTTAAACAAAGCAACTGCAACATGTCATTTAAAAACATGTACCTTTAACACATTCATAAGTTGTTAATAAGAAACAGATAAGCTTTTATAGATATTTACCTTTTTCTGTGTTAGTATTAATCTGCAAATTTATTGCACAGGGAATGTCTGTTCAACCAGCGCCAATGCACAGATCCTGCTTTTCCTTTTATGTTTGTTTAGAGACAACCTGGATTTAATTTCTTAAATGTTGGCATGTGTGCAGTTTCCACCAAGCCCATAAAGGTCAGTGGGTGCATTATGAAAGAGAAAGAAGTAAATAAATACTCGTTTGCACAGGAAGACAGGTGATATTTGAATCACTCTTACTAGGCAATTTTCTAAATGTATTAGTTGTGTCAGCATCAGGAACAAATGGATTCTATTGTTTTATTGCAATGGGGGGAGGCTAAATTCTTGTAACAAAAGATGAAGAAGTAAAGTAACAGCACAAAATTGAACAGTTTTACCCAACTCACCTATCAGTGAGGGGCTGGTCCATGGATGGTCTATTATATAAATGAAAAACTGATGGATATGGTGAATTTTTCTTTGTGTATTAAAAAATTGCTTTGATTCAACTTTGGAGATTTTAATTTCTCAGGTGTAAATGTGAAACTGTGAAATACCTTCTGTCTCTTAGGAATCTCCAGAAAACAAGATGGTATGGACTCTCCAGCCTTTCTTGGTATATGGACTTGTATTACTATATTAGAAAATCCAGCTGAAATGTTTTAGAGGGGGTCTACTTTTTGAAGAGAAGCGTGTGAACCCAGCCTGTTCCCTGGATGTAACCCTGACATCTTTTGTATCTAAACTAAAAATAAACAAAACTGTAAAACTGGCCACAGTAATCCATGCTCTCATCACCTCCAGGATGGACTCTTTTGTACCTTGAAGACCATCCGGAAAGTTCAGCAGTTCAAAGAAACAGCATTTCTGTTAAGTGGAGCAATTTAGCTGGCTCAAATCCTACACCAATACTCAAAAGTCTGCTCTGGCCACCTAAGCAGTAGCAGGTACGGTTCCAAGTCTTTGTCCTTATCTTTAAAGCCCTAAATGAGCATTGGCCTAGCTCCCTGAAGGATTCTCTCTTACTATTAAGCCGTTGTATTTTATGGGGCTGTAGAAGCTGGCAGAATCCAGGTATGAATGCACTAGAGCTGGAGGTTTTCTGGGGCAGGCAGATGACTGTGGAACTCACTAGACTCAGAGATCAGGATAAGTCAAAATCTTGCAACCTTTAAAGTGAAATGTGAAACTCCACTCTTTCAGCCGCCCTTCTCCTAAGAAGGCACAATGGCTCCAGCTCTATGTTCAATGAAATATACCACTTAGCTCTGCTTACACCAAGTTTAATGCCTAAATATATGTAGTATGTGCAATGTGGGTGTATTGCTATGAAAAAAATTTTTTTTGTGCTTAAAAGTGATTAGAGCACAAATGTCAGCCACATTATTTAGCTATTGAGTGGAGCTAGGTGACCAGTAGGTATCATCGATTGTTTGGGAATACTACAAATAATACTTTCTAGGCAGAACATAGTAAAATGTCTTGCTTCTACAGTCACTATACACTAATTTTATATAGCGGGCCATAAAAATATCTGAAGCTACTAAAAAAACATTATAAATGGTAACATGGTTTTAAAAAGTTGTAATCATTTTCAGTTGATTGAATAAGGCCTAATATGGAAATATCTAAAAAGATGTACTCATCTAGGCCCTAATTCAGCAAAGCACTTACATCTATGCTTAAGTCCATACCTACTCAGCAAATCAATTAACTCTGTACTTAAATCCATCCTTGTTTACCAAACACTTCAGAGTACATTCAAATGCTTTGTGGAATAGGGATGGATTTAAATGCATGCTCAGATGCTCTGATGAATCAGGGCCTTATTTAATTCCCAGACAAAAACTGTATTAAGATGAAGTGAAGGCTGAGAGTAATTTAGGGTAAAATATACTGAAGGGAAATTATAATTGTCCTAAAGTCAAGCATTATAAATCCAGACAATTCAGGGTTAAATTTGAATTTTAAAAAAATCCAAACAGATTAACAAGTGGAAGTGCATAATTAGAGCATCCAAACAATCTTAGTTCTGCCCTGGAATGACACCATTCAACAATCATGTCAGTACAATTAAGACATTTTAATATTTACTGTTTGTGCTCCCAGATAAGATAAAACTGATTTTAAAGACACAGATTGGTTTTCTATTTTTTTCCCTTTTGTGTCACTATAGGGTGGTTACAGTGCTGTTTTCATGCATAACAGAGGTTGAATCTCTGTTATAATGGCAAAATTAATCTTAGCCTGAACACTGAAGCTTCAACTGGCCCTACCATAATATATTTAGAGGAAATTGTATAAATGATGCATAAATGGGATGATATACAAAAAAAGACGTAGGTAAAAGCAGTAGGCATTACCAGGACTATCTTTCTAACATGTGATCTAAGCCACATAGGTATTAAAGTTTACTTTATTATGGATTCAATTAACAGCACATTAACTCCTTTGAGTGCTTTAAAACCTGGGACCATTTCGATCTTTATGTGCACCAAGCTTTATCTAGACCAGAGGGAGCAGAGAGCACTCTTCCAAGGGAAGAATTCTTTAATTTATATACTGAATACACACTTGCATAAGTCTCCATGTGTATTTTGTACACCATGTTGCTTCACACCTTATAAGTAGCCACTTTCAAAGGAGCAGCACTTAAGGAATTAAACATATAATGATTATATGCTAAGGTTTCTAATGCTAATGTTTAAATGGAATCTGGTTGATAAATGAGGTCTTTCATTTGCACAGTCACTATAAAAATGAAAAAAAAAGTCTTTTTTATCTTACACAGTCTTCAGTACTTTCAAAGGCACTGACTGCTCATTATGAATAATCATTGTACTCATGAAAGACATGTACACTGAAAATAACAAAACCTCTAAGTCATTAAGGCATAAATATTCCAGTGGAAAGCAAAAGTTTTGTATAAAAAGCACCACAGTGCTGAGGTGCCACTTGTATAAATTCACCATGTGAAAAAAATGATGCAATTTGACTTTTTTAATCTTCTGGTTAATATTCAAAACACCCAGAATGGATTTCCATCTAAAATCAATCTCTCTCATTTTACGACATAGCATATACATTTTCTAGGTTCAGATTTTAAGCCAAAGATTCTCCTTTAAAATATTTCTAAAGAGGAGAAATAGAAGCATCAAGCAATTTGCCTGTTAATTCAGAAATATGGAGTTTTATGGAATTTTTATGTATACAGCCTAATTTTCCATATAAAAATGTTAATTTTGCATAAAAAGATACTAATTTCCTAGTAACATTGAAAAACATACCACCCCCATTGGAATGTATCTATATAGAATTGCTGCAACAGTCTCCTTTGTGAGCGGCAGAGCCTAAAATATTAAAATAATGAAAGATAAAGAGAAGGCATATTTTGAACTTTTAGTCACCTTTCCTTCTAATACTAAAAACAAGGGCAACACTCAATGAAATCAAAAGGCAGCAAATTCAAAAGTGATAAAAGGAAATTCTTTTTCACATAATTATCTTGTGAAACACGCTGCTGCTTAGCAGGATCCAAGACAATGTTTATATGGATAACAAGGTTATCCAGAGAGATAACAGTATCTATTTTTTAAAAATGTTTTGGAATTTATATAAACTCACATGCTTCAGGGCATAAACCAGACTCTAATTATTGGAAATTAGGAGGAAATTTTCCCTGGGGAAAGATTATCCATAATTGCAGAGTTCTTGTATTTTTCACTGAAGTAGCTGATAATAAACCACCATTGGAAACATAATACTGGATTAGCCAGACCAGTGGGGTGAGGCAGTAGGGCAGGTGATGCTTATTTTCCTACATAAAAAGAAGGCAAAACTAACAAAAGAAAGGAGCTATCTTATCTCAACATTATGGTTAAAATAATGCCAGAATCAGCTATGAATAAGATCCTGAATCCTGCAAAAACTTATAAACCTGTTACTCACACCAACATTCCATAGGGCTACGCCTATGCAGAAAGTTACTCAGATGCATAAGTGTTTGCAAGATTAGGGACCAAATCTGATATTTGATACTGGCCTTCAACAGTATTTGTACAGGGTTCAAATGCACTTCTTCTATTCCACATACACAGTATGTATGAGCACTGTATTCTGGCGGAGATCTCCTCACTCCCTGCTCTCAGGGTATGTCTACACTACCAGCTGGATTGGTGGGCAGCTACCGATCCAGCTGGGATCGATTTATCGCATCTAGTCTAGACACGATAAATCAACCTCTGAGCGCTCTCCCATCGACTCCTGTACTCCAGCTCGGCGAGAGGCACAGGAAGAGTTGACGCGGGATTGGCAGCAGTCAACTCACTGCAGTGAAGACCCCACAGTAAGTCGATCTAAGTACGTCAACATCAGCTAAGTTATTCACGTAGCTGAAGTTGCATAACTTAGATCGATTCCCCCCCACTCCCAAGTGTAGACCAATAGAGAAGAGGGCTGAGATTTGAATATCATTCACGACTCTACAGAATACTGATGGCCTCTGAAAGGTATTCTGAATTTCATGTAACATCATTTCTTCAAAACTTAAATTAGTGTTGCTTATTGAGAGTATTTTTGAGACTGATTTCTCTGTAAATTAATTTCTAGTGCTATATTCACTGCTTTTGGTTTGCAATAATTTAATCAGGATCTGTAATCTTCTGCTAGTCATCATGCCATCCTATTGATCCTTTTATACTTGAATAGGATGCATGATTGTCATTCTAGCCCATTGAAAAGAAATGCTTTGGATATCACAATACCACTGATATATTTCAATGTGTGAAAGCTGAGAAATAATTGAAATGGGTCAATATCATCTTTAAATATTTGATTTCTTTCTCATTTTATGGGCATTTAGCATAAAATAAATCTGTGCTGTGAGAAGGAAGAATTGTATACTGTTTATATCTGTTCCATTTCTCAGTGGAGTTTATTTTGAAAAAAATGGGAATTCCCCTGGTTACAAGTATGTGAAGTACCCTAAAAAGGGAAATAAACAACCTTGATTGTACTAGGATGCTCACATACAAATTTTTGTTTTACTCCTTCTTTACAGCAATTTAGAACTGATTTATTCCCCAAATCCAAGTTAAAATCCATTATTCCTTTCTGCTGTACAATAAAACAATGCTTTTCTCCCTTAACATGACCCTGATGCTGTAATATTTTTCTAATTAAGATCACCTTAAAATTAATCCTTTCCTCCACTGCCTCCTCCACCTCCCACTCCCAATTTCATCTCCGAATAAATAGACTATCGTTTCTGTCTACTCCCAGCATAAATCAATTCATCACAAATAGCCTTGTGTGGTAGCTATTAACTTGTCACCATGGGTAAAATTTATTTAAAACTTAAAGATGTCTTGCAATATAAAATGCTACCTAACGCTGCAGTAAATAGTACATGCTTGACTAATAAAACATTCTTCAGGAATCATTTTGCAAAATACAATTTCCCTACACCTTAAGACTGAATGAAATTCACGTATCGTGAACATCTGTAGTGATGAGTGACGCAAGAGTAATTCATGCCATTTTGGTCAGCTCACCTAGCACTAGGTAGACAAGATCTTCCATTTGTTTACTGCTATTTCCTCCTCCCCCCCCTTTTTTTTTTTTTTTTGCAAATAAGCATACAGACCAGCTTTTTTGAATAATGGCCTAAGAGACTGATGAGACAGATGGTTATTCCAAATAATTTAGTGGTATATGTCAAGGCATGGAGCCCAACTAATTTCCTTCTTCTATTTGCTTTATGGTAATTTGATTTTACAGATTTCACAAATGGCATTTGTTAATCAATTCTGACACACCTATAACAGAGAATAAGAAATCCCTTAGTATTTTCAAGATAGATTAGACAAATACTTTTTAGGGAATCACCTAGTTTGCTAGGCCTGTAAAATAAAGTAGAATAAAATATTCAAAGCAGCATTTGCATGCTCAGTCACCGCGTTTCTACCTTTATTTCTATAATCTTTTGTTTATAGACATCTAATCAGAAAGTTAAAGAAAAGGAAAATAACAGAAAGGGAGAAAGGCAAAGAAATTACAGGAACAGGAAACAATTGACAATAAAACTGAGTGTATACAGAAAAGGAAAGTGACAACTTATGACTTAAAACATACAGGAACCTTTCTAAAGGAGCAGCAATGACACCTTGGAAAACAATCATAAGGGGAAAGGTGGTGCTATATTTTAAAGCACTATTTAAAGCTCCATTCAATTGTAAAGAAGAAATGTTGCTGTATTTTTCCAGTTCTGTCTACCACCCAATGTTAATTTCTCCTTAGAGATGTCTTGGATAGGTCTATTTAGCAATTTTGCATAAGTCAGGAGGTTTCAGATTTCCCTTATCTGAGTATAATTCATTTAGCCAATAAAATCGATATTGAAACCCATTTTTGCATCATTAACCGGTATTATTAAATCATTCAGTACACTCAGAAAACACAACTAAGGGAAAACAGTGTATGTTAGTGTGAAGCCCTTTTGATCAGCTCTTATACATAGAGCTCCAGTGCCTAAATCCATAGCTTCTGCCAATAAATGAAATATGCAACGTTTGCATGATGTTGATGACATCATAGATATCCATGTTGTACTTTTCTTTTTAGATTACAGCGGTGATGTATTTTGCAATGTAATTGTTATACCTTTTTTTTTCTGTGTACTGCACCTTTAAATTCCTGTAGCGCATCCTAGCTAAAATGTTAAGCAGTAGTGCTTAAATTTTAAGGTAAACTGTTACAGAGGGGAAGGATGAATTTGTGATTAAGACACTAGCACAGGGACTCAGAAGACCAGGGTTCAACTCCCCACTCTGCCACAGATTGCTTGTGTAACTATTGATAAGAGATTTAATCTCTCTGTGCCTCACTTTCCTGTCAATAAAATGTGGATAATTATACTTCCTTTGCCTGTCTTGTTTATTTAAATTGATAATAGATAATCTCTGTCCTAAACAATTTACATTTATATGTATAGTGTTAAGCACAAAGGGGCCTTAATCAAGCTTGGGGTTATAGACATTAATGTAATACAATTAACCAACCAAATTATAATGACAAAGAGACACCACACACTGTTCCCTGTCATGGAGACTTTACTTTTGCTCTTTCTTGTTTACTAGATCTTAAATAAAATTCATTGAAATTAAATGTGTAGTTATTTTCTTCTGGATAGAAAACGTAAGTGTGAAATAAACCATTATGCCAATGTACCATGAAACATTTTGTGAAGGAAGAAGTTGGATCCAGACAACACATGGAAAATATAAATTAGGGCTGGATTCACTATTAATGAGTTGTTTTTGTCAGAAAATATGTTAGCTGGTCCATGTGATATAGTACTCAGGATATTTGTTGTTCCTACCAGCATGCTTCTTTCCCTTCCTAATCAATTCCTTTTTTTGGGGAAATCTGCAGAGCAAGAGGCAGCTGCAGGCAGGCCCCAGCAAGGCAAGAGGATGGAAAACAAAATGTTAGTTGCCTGGCTGTAGCAGAATGATGAATTCTGTGGCAGAAAGGCTGAATTCCAGGACATGTTTGATAAATGCTAAATTGGGTGACCAAAGAATTATGGAGTCCAAGAGGACATGACTAAGATGAATGATTCAAGTCACACCTCTTAGCACAATTGTTTCAGGCTCTCTGCTGACACTAGCTGATGCAACCACATCGGTTTATACTCAGTTCATATTTATGAGATTTCTTTTTCATTGAGTACTAGTAACATTTAAAAAAAATTAAAATCTGAGATTCTGTAGCAAGATGTCAATAAAGCCACAATTTCTGTGTCCAGGGAATTACAGTATACAAGGGACCCTGGCCATAACCTCTGAGAAAGCATAGCAATTAATGGGAAAGAAAAGTGTTTGCATTTATTACCAATATGTCCCTTGCACTCTATAATTAGTGAACAAGGAGAGTTTAGGGACCGAGCCAAGAAGTATTATCTGAAAACACTTTTAAGGGTATTCATTCATTCTACAGATGGTTATTTTTCCCTTTTATAATTTGAGGCAATCGAATTGATTGATGCTGGAAAATTCCAACTGAGATACAAAGGTGGATGCATATGATTATTTTACTGCATACTCCAAGTGCTGTAAAACATAATTATGATTTACTGCCAAAACCAATATTTGATTAGTGAACTGAGATCATGCCTACCCCACAGGTTTAACCAAGCCACATATAAAGACAAAGCTCAAATCCATGATAACTATTCAACTAAGGCATCCCTTATTTGATTTTCATTGATCTCTTTAATTGAAGTTTTGCCTCTTTTCTTCTCCCATCTTTATTAGGCAACAAGTTAGTTATGGTGTTCAAAACTGAGCTTCATTTACCTCTGAGGTCACCACTGTCCTGTGCACTACACTAAATGTCAAACACCCCTTCAGCGACCCAGTGCAGAAACCCTTCTTCCCTTGGGTTATCTGCATAAGCTGTGGTAGACTGGATCATCACTACCTGCAAAGATTTCTTCCTTTACTTCTTTATCTACAAGCAAAAAAAATACAAAAAATATTAGGAGAATAGTTTTCACTTTTTCCTAACAGATATATTGTAAGGAAATTTGGAAGTGACTCTCAGATGACCATTTTGTATCTTTCAGACATAGTGAAGAGATTAGTCACATATACCTGTAATGGTAATGGGTATATGACAAGTGTTCTCACTGAAAAAATGATCCACCAGTTTGCTTGGAGAGCCTATTCTTCCATAGGGGGTTGGATTAATTCTAACAGAAGTTAGGGGTGGAAATTGCCTCCCCATGTAATACATTCAGTGGGAGAGATGCATGTGTGGGAGCACCTTCTCTTCACATTGCAAGAGTCTGTGGGCTGCCCCTCTGCTGGAGGAAAGGTAGTCACTTATGTGGAGCATTGACTTTGTGTGCTGAGGAGCTATGGATAAGGGGAACTGACAGAAAGCACTCCATTAGGGGATCACTAGGCAAGTTTTGTGCATCAACACTATCCTATGAGAGAATAAGGAAACAACTTGAAAATATTAAGCAAAACTTCTTCCTAATTTCAAATGCTGTGCACTGACAATGGACACTCAGAAAGCAGGAGTGTTTGCAGCTGTCTGCTTGGCCTGCTGTTGGAGGCAGGATATACAGGCTGCAAGGACAGGACACATGGCTATGCAGGTGTGACATCCAGGAGACAAGTCTGCAGCTCCCCATGGGTCCTGCCCAGTGCACAGATTTCTCAGAAAGCAGGTCTCCCTCGCTTCCCAGAAAGCATGTCTAGAGGAGATGATTTAGAAACCATCACACACCACTGCTTATATAACACCCTACAATATTTTACCTGATGGTTGCAGAGCCAGGCCACAGATGAAACAAAGTTAATTATCAGTGGTAATGATCAATCTCTATTTCCTGATTTAAAATGATAAAGTATCAGATGGGTAGCCGTGTTAGTCTGGATCTGTAAAAAGTGACAAAGAATCCTGTGGCACCTTATAGACTAACAGGAGTATTGGAGCATGAGCTTTTGTGGGTGAATACCCACTTCATCAGGCACATGTGGTGGAAATTTCCAGAGGCAGGTATAAACATACAGGCAAGAATCAGTCTAGAGATAATGAGGTTAGTTCAATCAGGGAGGATGAGGCCCTTTTCTAGCAGTTGAGGTGTAACACCTAGGGAGGAGAAACTGCTTTTGTAGTTGGCAAGCCATTCACAGTATTTGTTTAATCTTGAGCTGATGGTGTCAAATTTGCAAAAGAACTGAAGTTCAGCAGTTTCTCTTTGGAGTCTGATCCTGAAGTTTTTTTGCTGCAGGATGGCTACCTTTAAATCTGCTGTTGTGTGTCCAGGGAGGTTGAAGTGTTCTCCTACAGGTTTTTATATATTGCCATTCCACAGGCTGTCTTTTCAGTCAGACTCTCCCCTTTGATCAGTGTTTCAGTAGCTTGGTGGTGATGGTATCTGTAGATGGAGATGGAAGAAAGAGGCAAAGATGATGGCACTCAAACAGGAAGATAAATGGAGCACAGACAATGTTAGCTTGGGCTCGATTCAAAATCACACTACAAAAATCAATAGAAATAAAAATTCCAATGGAATAAAAGCAGCAAAGCATCTTGTGGCACCTTATAGACTAACAGACGTATTGGAGCATGAGCTTTCATGGGTGAATACCTACTTCGTCGGATGTTATTCCCACTGTTAACATTGTTTGTTTTGCCAACCCACCCAGAAATGCCTCAAAGTAAAGCAGATGCTTCCCCCTCCCCCACCCAGCTCTAACAGCGCAGCACATTTATTTAGCATGACTGTTTAGATGCTGTTTTTGTATTCTACCACTTCAAATCATTGTGTCTCACTGCAGAAAGGATGCTGGGTTTCGATATCCAAGGGAAACATTGCATACTGTGGCTTATGAGTCATTATAAAGCTTCATGAATGTACCATAGAGGAGTGTGTACTGCCTGAAAGGGTACGTTGTACCATTAATTGAAACCTACTTACTTAGGGATTGTACCTCAATGCAAAAAAGATAAGTATTTTTACTATCATCAAATGAGATTTAAAGCTGCTCCCTTTCAAGCACAAAATGAAAGTATCCTGGCTGAAAATTTCAAACATAATACTGGAAATCTTGCTCCCAAGGGCAGCTGCTACTATGGACTCCATGATGTGATTCCCTCATGCCTGTCCTTGTTTATTCCCCAGTGCTGAATCCATCAGTTAGAGAGTACACACTAGAGTGGATGTAGCCAGTTAGTTCAGTCTACAGCCAGAGGAAGTATTGGGAAAATTACCTCAGCCAAAACCCAGCCTGGGACTATGGACTTCCTGTGAAGGAAAGCTGCCCACAATTTGAGCTGAATAAATCATTGATCATTTTTTTTTGGTTCGGTGGCAAACTGAAAAATCTGGAAAAAAATTGTTTCATTTCAAAACAAAACATTTTTTTTCATTTATTCCTCACTGAAACATCTTCAGCCACCTAAGAAAAATTGTTCAGGTTGAACAAAATGTTTCTCACATATTTCAAAATGCAATGTTAAAGCAGTTCATTTCAAAAACATCAAAATTTCTCCCCCAAAATTTCAATTTTATTTTTTGGCTGAAATTATGAGCCAGATTTGACCCAAATTCACAAATAGTTTCAGTCCTCCTCTCCCCAGAAATGCATTTTTTGACAAATTTAATATTTGCTAAAAAAAATTTCCCCAGGCCTACTCTCAGTATTATGGGAATATTAATTTGAATTTTTAACTAAATTAACTTTAATCAAATTAGCATTTACATTCACTCTCCATGATTTTTTTAGCAGATGAGTTTACTGGCAGGGATTTGTTTATGAACAAATATTGGTGAATTTTTGCAGAAAGCAAACTTTGAACTCAGAAATGTGGATACTCACAGAGTAAAGTTTGTTCACAGAGTTACACTAGTCCAGCAATGGAACTGAAGCATACTTTGTGATCTATTTTCCAATTAGCATAGCTCTAATTTCAAAATAGCAAATACTCAGAATATTGTTCATGAATATGTTACAGACTTTGTAGAAGTTATGACTTGAATAACCTGAGTAATTAACTCTTAGAAGACAAGTCACAATCTGCTCCTAGGTTTCAGAGTAGTAGCCATGTTAGTCTGCATCCACAAAAAGAATAGGAGTACCTGTGGTACCTTGGAGACTAACAAATTTGTTAGTCTCTAAGGTGCCACAAGTACTCCTATTCAATCTGCTCACAGAAAATTCAAAACAGAATTCATTTTTTGTCATAAATTGTTTGTCCACTTTCAAAGACTATACTCAGGGGAGCTAAAAGGGAGCTTCCCAGGGCCAAACCAATAGGTCCTGGACCAGTTTTAGTCTTGCATATTTTCCAGCCAGAAGCCAGCAAAGGGACTTCATAACGGTGACCTTGATTTTGGTTTTGGTTTTCCGCCCTTTCAGTGGTGAAGAGAGAAGGGTAAGTGGTATACTTTTTAATTATACCGAAACAGAGCTGGTTGAGAATTTTCCATTGAAATATTTTTGATGGAAAATGCAGCTCCTGCAAACTTGAGATTTTCCATGCAAAAATTTCAACTATGGTGATATTTTTTTCTTTTCCATTGGGAAAATTCAAAATACCGCATTTTGTTTCAGGTTGGGTGAACCTGAAATCATTGTTGTTTCAGGTGTGTTTCCTTGAGCTGCCAGGGTGCCTCTTGGGATTTGAAGTTTGGGTGTCCCATTTTTTTCTCCACAGATTGGGTGCCCTCAGAACTACAGCTCCCATGGTACAGACTGTTTTGATATGAAATCAGGCAAAACTAAACCTTTCAACAGAGTATCTCTTTGAAAATTTTGCCTATACAAACTGAAAATTCAGCTGAAGCTTCAATGGGAGTCTCTGATTCCATCTGGTTATAAAGCTAAGAAAATATTTGACCGAGTGGCTGCAAAGTGATTCAGCAGAATTTTACACAGCTTTAGATATAGGCCCTGAAGCTATAGATTGTCTATGGAATGGACTCATGCACCTGCATGGAGCCTCAGTTAATCGTATGGGGCTCTGCGTGGGAACAAGGGACTTCCCATCGGAAGTAGCTTGCAGGTTCTGAACCATAATGCATAAACAATGTCACTGGTTTCTGAAGCTTGACAGAAAAATAAGTTCAAGGTCTTCATTTGGTTGCCTAGAATTTTACATTATAATGATTCAATGTGTGAATCATGTTCAATGGTTGCAAAATGTATGATTTCATTGCACTAAAAGCCCTCCGAATGGTGCCCATTTAAGAATAAAGGTGGTAACTCTCCTTCCAAGCATCTATGCACTGCTGGATACCTAGTCATTGACTACTTTCCTCTTTTTATTTCTAACACATTTTCAAAATTGATTCCCTTTTGCAAGCTTTTCTTCCAAGATGCTCAGTATTGTAAAGGGTTCTGCAGCAGATGTAGCATCTGGTTTCACAACTGAAAATGCAAGGGTGAAATGGTACATACTTGAAAAGGAGAGTTTCAACATTTTATTTTAACATAAGGGTTCTTTCTTGCTAGGCCACTAATGAGAAGTCTGTACAGAAAAAAAAAATGACACACACAGGTGGCAAAGAAATTGCAGAAAAACTGTAAGATACCCTTTAGTGAAGGCATATTAATACTAACCTGCTGTTACACCAGGTTGCTGGCTCAGCTGTGCCAGGTCATTCCAAACATTCCCTCAGGACTTTTCTTTCCCAGGGAGAGTGGGAAGGCAATTTATCCGAGAAAGTCTGCTTTGGCTTGTGGGAACTGAAAACTCATTTCAAGCACTTCTAATTAGATTCCAATTGATCTTTTATAATGGGACTTGAAAAATATTTAGCATTTTTAGGGTTAAAAACTTATAACAATCTTTTTTTCTTCACTGACTAATACAGTCTCATTTAATCCAGACTACTTTAACTCTGTACACAGATACAGTACATCCCTCACAAAATAAACCTAGAGCTTAGTTACTGTCTTCTGTTTAGTATTCATAATTCTGTTTAGTCTCCATAAGCAAAAACAGATACATATGGAGACAGATCCTCAGCTGGTGAAGTCAATGGGGCTATGCTGATTTACACCAGCTTGGGATCTGGTGTATATTGTTTTATTTCCCATATTACTGGGGAGAAGAAGTTCTTATTTGTTTCATAGGAGTAGTACAATATGCTACCCAAATAATTAGAAATGAACTAATTATGCAGAGTGTGTTTAAAATGTTACATTTAGTTGGTGATGCACTTTTAATTCAATCAATATGATATGACAGGGCATACATTACACTAGATGGAATATTAGGCACTTAGCAAAGCAAAATCCCTCCAATAAATCAAGAAGTGGCATTTTCCTTGCATAAAACTTCCACCCGCAAATATTCTATTAGAGTTGCATTTTATAACAATCATGAAGTAGTATCCTTTCTAATTTTTCTTGACAGATTCTTTATTAGATATTGGGTAAAATTTTCAAAAGCACTTTAGGAACCTAAGCCCATTTTCCAAGGACACTAAGGTACATAGGAGCCTAAATCTTATTGAGAGTCAATGGAATTTAGGCCTGCCCCTTTTGAAAATGGGACTTAGATGTTTTGAATATCCCATCCATCGTCTATTACAAAAGGAATTTTCTCACTGAATAATTGACTATGCTATTATTATTGTCACTTTTTTATTTTTGAGGCATCAGTTCCATAATAAACATCTGGTCACAGTTTAATATACTGTATAAATTCATGTTCATTTACATTTATTGATTGAAAATGTTAATGAACAGATTAAAAACACCTTGCTAATAAATATATTTCCCATCCTTTTTATTTAACAATTGCGCTCTGCAAATTGGAATTTATTGTAGCAACAACATTCAAAAATATAACTAAGAATAAATGCAAATGTGACTAAGTGCTTTCATATAGAGAGCTTCAAATCACAACTCTACCATACTAGCAGCAGAAGCATTTTAGGACCTGAAGTATTAAAGAGTCTGAGATCTTGTAACTTTCTCTTCAACAGTACTGTTAGTGGGAAAGCTGTTGGGTCATAAATATCAATACACCATAATAACAAATCTTCAGACAGCCCAGAGGGCATGAATCTGGTCTCAATGACACTTGTGTAAGTCCACTGACTTTACTGGGATTGCTAATGACTCCTTTTTGTGACTCTATCTGAATCTGGTTTAATAAATCTGTGATTTTTCGTGCCTCCCTCTAAATGCAGAGAAGCCATCTTCCTGACAAGCCTGCTTTATTTGGTTTCCAATCAATACTGTGAAATATATAGCAAAATGGAGAGGGGAGGAGGGAGCAGTGCCTGAACTTCTTGCTCACCCTCTTCCTTGCAGAAGCCCTTCCACCCCATGCTGGGGGAAGAACAGAGGAGCTGTCTCATTCTGTGGCTCCCATCTGACCCCAGCAAGTATCCAAGAAATTATCTTCACAGGAGTTAATGCTGGTACAAAAAAGTCATCCTTTGCTCTGTGTGTCTACAGCCTGCTGAGAAGGTGTTTGTGCAGGCACAGAGCAATGACACGGGAGGCTTTGCTGTGGTGCTGGTAGAAGTGGAAAGCACCAACCCTGTGGAAGATGGGTGCTGTTCAATTCTGCATAGTTTAAAGCAATGGTGTCCAACCTGTGGACACTTGTGACCCTTCAGGCTCTAAGCTGTGGCCCTTGAGGGCAAGTGTGTTAAGAACATTTCACTCTGAATTGAAAATTGAGTTTCCTGAGCTGTCCCTTGCTGCTTTTAGGTGGGATTCTTTGAATCAGCTCCAGTGTGATGGGGAAGAAGTCGGAGGCATTGCCACCAACTGCCTCCCTGGCACCCCCACTGGCTACGTTCTGTATTGCAGTGGAGAGAGGCAACAAGAGCTCTGGTGGTTGTACTGCCTACTAAGCCTGGCCAGAAAACAAGAATTTTATTTCAAAAGTTGTTTTGTTTCCACATTGGGACAAAACCAAGAACTTTAAAAAATCTTGAAAAAACAGAAAGAGACTTCCCTACCTTGCAACAGCAAATAGGCTGGTGGTGAGAGAACTCAGCTGGGGTGGGAAAGACCCAGGTTCAAACCCTTATGCTGGTTTTAGTCATGGCTCCAAATCAGGCAGAGCAAGGGCTTGAACCTGGAGTGGTGACTGGAACCAACTAATCTGACTAACCTGAGGCTCTCTTCTGCTCCCCTAGCCCCCACAAAAAATTCATGCTGGATCTGAGAAACCTTTCCCAATCAGCTCTATTGACTACTTGCCTGCTGGACAGTGGAAGGGAGATCTGAATAGCGGCTTGATCAGCTCTGCCTAAACCTAGAGGAGTGCCTAGCCAAAAAAAAGGCTCCCCTTTCCCACCCAGGAGAGGAGAAACTGAGAACCAAAAACCAGGTCTGGCTCCCTGATTTTTTGCTCCAGCCCCAGTGCAGTTAGAGCTGGACTCCTCCAGGCTGGTAGTGTCCTCAGCAGGAGTCTTCTGCTCACTTTGCACCAACTGAGTGGCACACAGGAAGTGGATCAGAGTAAAGACGCCCCCCCTGTATATTGACTGTAGTCCCTAGCTGTTTTTGAGATACTATGTTTGACTCTTGGGCTGGAAAGAATTGCCATTACCCATGAAAGAATGCTCCATAAAGGGAATCTTGCATAATTCTCTGTGCTTCCCCTCCCATAGATTTTATTGAAGGATTCAGTATGGTGCTATGATTTCACTACCATCCCTACAACCACAAGGAAATAATGTGCAGGTATTTTCTGTTTGATCTTTCATTTGTCATAGGAATTGCCGTGCTGAATCAGATCTTTTTCCCTTACCAGTCCAATAGCCTGTTTCTGGCCAACATCAGAGGCTTCCAAAGAAGAAGCAAGAAACACCATACTGAGCATTTAAAATATTTCCAGTTGATAAGGTATTTCCAGCACATTGCATTTCTGATATGTGTGATTACTATTTCCTTTCTAACGTATGTTTTACACACTGCTAAACTAAAACAGCCATAAATAGAATCTATTAAGTATGGTTGCAAGATAAACACTGGCATTTTGTTTCTAAAACTATAGAAGTAATGGAAAGTAATTGGGCTGCAGTGTAAAACATTTTTTTCTTTTGCACTTACCAAATCGAAAGGTCAGGTGTTGTGAGAGTTTATAGCGGATTTAGGAAGAGAGACCAACCCTTCACTATGGGCCTTATCATGAATAGATCATTTCTTTCTGTAATAAGGCAAGGAAGCAGGATTCATACTGCTGACACAACCAAAGAAAGCTGACTGGTGTGTACAACTAACACATATTATCATTAAACAACATCTTTAAAATGCCAAACTTATTTACTGATCTTACAATTCTATGTTATCTCATACAAGCAACGGGAAAAGTAATACACTTTGTGTAGATTAATCCTTGTAATTCTACACAACATACTGACAGAGATAACACACACTCACTTTGTCTTCTCATTATCTAAATAGACATGCCTTTCCCTAAGTCATCAACAGAGGTCATCACACCAATGCCCTTGTGAAATATTCATTAATCAAATAACTAATTTGAAATGGATCTTCAAAGCATTATTCACTCCCCATCATTCTTCATACATCAATTTAAACGCTTTATGTGTATAATGAGTAGGTTGATGTTTAATTAATTGTGAAAACGTGAATTAAAGCTAAATTACAAGATAAATTATTCCCTTCCACTGACACAAAAGAAGCTGAATTCTGTTCTGTTTGGAAATCTTGGGAAGTTTCTATAAACATCTTTATCTATTAGCTTTTTACTGTAAGATGACTGTATGTCAGGTGGCCACATTGCTTAGTAAGTTACATTTTCTGTACTGCTTCCTTTTGTCCATTTGGAGTATGATCAAAAGTCAATGCAAATACAGATTTATATATGTCTTAGGAAAATCTATTTGTAATTAAGAATGAATATGATGTATATTATTTCAAAGAAAACTCACAGACCCAAGACAGGGAGATGTATTAGAGAAGCTCCTTCTCAGACTGGGTGATTCAGTATGCAACATATAATTTTGTGAAGCAACACTGAAGTAACGCCCCAGTGTGTTGTTTGCAAGGGGAACTGGAGGTGCTGTCTTCTGGATGAGACATAAAATCAAGCTCCTAGGCTTTCATATTTATTAAAAGAGATGTTTTGCATGAATATGGGTTTTATCACCAGTGACTTAGAGAAGTGGCCTAATTGCAAAATTGGTAATTATATTTTGTCTACCTAAAACCATGTGTCTTTATTTTCAACTGAATACATGATTATTCATTTTTCTTCTTAAAAACAGTTGTGCATTCTGCTGGTGCAAAATGGATGCTACTTCCTACCTTTAGAGGACATTTCAGAGATGGATAACTGAGCCCAGTACGGTACAGTCCAAGTGCTTTGGGATACTTTAAAACAACCATACCTCCTCAACATTTAGAGGTGGAAAATATTTTATTTATTTACAATTCAACAATCATCAGAACAAATACAAAAAAAATTAGTTCAATATGCCTACTAGATATATATGCTCCAAAAATGATGATGGTGGGATTGTAACACATTTTAATAGGTAAGTATTGCATAGTTCTTCTTTAATTTTAATTAAAAAATACATACTTCCTCAAAGGAGATTATTTTTGGGAAGCTTTTTTAATGGAAATGGGACAAAGAAAAAGCACTCCTATTAGAAATAATATTTGTACCCAGAAATAAACAAGACAAAAGCTGTGCAGAAGGTGAAATATTGAATTCTAGAAAAATTAGGATAGAAAGCAGACTTTCTAGCTTTGTTTTCCTACTAATAGGTCACATTCTGGTGGGGCACAAATTATATGGACATCTGTCAGTAAACTTATGATCCTTTCTCACACTCCCAGAACTCATTTGTGCACCTACAGCAAGGTGCTTAAACACATGTTTAAGCCTATCCCTATTCAGTAAAGCACTTACACATGTACTTAGGTTTTACTGAGCATGTGTCTGAAGTTAAGTATGTCCTTCAATGTCTTGCTGAATAGGGATGGACTGCTGAATTGGAGGTCCTAAAGGATAAACTGTGATGGAGGATGTTGAATGGGGCTACTACTGGCCAAAATGAGGGCAGATACTATTTTAATCTTTCCGAAGTAAGTGTTAGCCAGTCTGGGGACCCTTTTTACAGGTGGGGCCTGATTCTGAGACGTGTTGAATAGCCATAACTTTCACGGACTCAGAATCAGGCACATGGCCAATAATGGGGCTCATTCTCTTATATCTGCTTTGTCTAAATAATAGAGAAAAATACCAACTAGAAACAATCCGTGCCATTTCAGCATCATAGCCCAGACCTCACTAAGAACTTGAGAACTGGCACATCAAGCAATAAGAATTTTAAGGATGATGGCTATTAGTCGAGATGAATTTTCAGATGACATTATCATCAAAATACAGTACTGAAAAGCCAAATAATCAAGCAGCATTTCATTAATTTTCTTGTTTGGGGAAAGTTCAGTAGTGAGTTTCAGATAAATCAAGAGTTTTTAATTTGTGTCTTGAATAACAAGTGCTTCTCCTCTCTCTTCCTCCCTCCCAGCCCCTGCTGTCAGTATAATAGCCTTAAGGTCTACACACCACAGATGCTAAGAAGACGCCATGTCCGAATTCCACTTCAGCACAGTGCAGCCCTTAGCAACCAATAAAAAGCAACATTAATAAAGCTGGTTTCATCCAAGTCAAAGCAAATATCATTCAGAAGATGTAAAATACAGCAAGAGGGCTTCAAATGCATGTCTTGTTAGCAGTGATTTATTTGTGAAATTCCTAGGGAGTGCAGATGAACACAGGTCTCAAAGCTGTAGATTGTGGTACAAAGTGTGCCACAATATTTTCAGCGAATGATGATTTAAACCATAGAAAACTAAATTGGGAAAGGGAGAAAGGGACAAAAATGTTTTCTGGCTGGGAAGTTACTGAACACCTTGTTTTAACAGATCATATTACTCAGATTAAACTGTTCAATGTAACTACAATTCCAGGTCACTGACAAGATGCCAGACATTCCCACTAAAGAGTCCTTGTGGATCTTCTGCTGATAAGGAATGTGGTTTCTCTCATTTATGGGAAAAGCGGTTAGAGGTAATTCAAATCCAGTAAATATAATTATAAATTATGTCTAGGACTAAAATAAATAGTTTTAGCATCAGAACAAATCTCAATCCACCCACCATTAGGGTTTTCCAAATTAGTAACAGAATCAGAGATGGGAGAGAAAAAATATTAATTATATAATCTTGTGAATTTCTCTACAATACATTCTCAAGTGCTTTGTCTTGTCTAGCTGTAAATGGCTCATCAAATAGAGGTCATGAGAGACATTTCCATAATTGAACAGACATCGCTGTTAGAATTTTTTCCTGATACTCAACCTAAATTTTCCTTTGCTCCATTTAATGCCATTATAGACCCTCTACCTCCTTAAACAATTCCTTTTCTTCTTGGATGCATACCATTTGTCAAATACTTTACGCTTTCTTATCAAAAACAACCCACCCATCCCACTTATATATCCAGGCTATGCATATTTATTTTGCCTGTCATCCATTGCAAATTAGCCACTTATTTTTGTTTGCACTCTTTTCATTTCCCTTCAATTTTGTTCACTTTTCTCATGCCAAGTTGCCTCTAGATGTTCAGTACACTCACGAGCCTGGTTTCACTTAAACTCAGCTATGCTTGTCTGTCTCATGTAATGTTACACTGTATCAGACATGTGTTACTGCTACTAAACATATGTTGACAGTGCTGTCAGTTTTTGCTACAGTATCTTTACCAAGGCTCTATAAGGTTTCCATAATGTATTTCTGTCAAACACCATGTGTCTGTAAATATTAGGAAAATTCAGTTTGGGGAATTCAGAAGTTTTTTAAGTGTATTGTTTTTAATTTTGTTTTTTATTATTTGTATATAAAATATAGCCACATAACAAAACATATATAAATACACGCACAAGATGGAAATAGCATATAAATAACAAAATTCAATGTTCATTATTTGCAAAACCTGGAAAAAATCCAGAACCCTCAGAAGTCATGCAGGGCATCAATTATTAAAGTGACTAAATAGATAAATAGGTGAGAACATAACCTATGATTATTGGGGAGTAATATTCACTAAACTGAAAAGGTAAGAAATAATTTCATATGAGACCAGAGATCCTCATATTTTTTTCCAAATGTTTCTATTCATAGAGTCATTATTTCCATTAGTGCAGCAGTAGAGACCTCACTAAGCCAGTCTGTGTATGAGGGAAGAACTGCAGCTTTCCATTTTTCTCAAAATAATTCTTCTGGCCACTAAACAGTTACTGCAATCCATTTCTTAATGTTAACTAGTAATACCAACTCACCCAGAACCTCTAACACCAAGAAGAAAAGATAGTGACAATTTTAGCTTTTGAGAGAGCACTAAATATGGTGTTCCAGAACTCATGTATTTTTTGGCAGGTATAGAGGACTTGCAAAGGCTGACATGTGGCTGTTCGTATATCCAACATTTGCTGTGCATTGCCAACGTACCCTGAAACAAACATTCTGCAATTCAGTAGTTCCTATTTAATATCTTGTTCTGGAAGAATCACAAGGATAAAGAACAAGAAGCATTTTTTCACATTAAGCCAGAGAGGCTGTTGAGAAAGTCAGGCAAAATTCTTTTTCCAATCTTTCTCTGGGACTGAGATTGAAAGGGTACTGCAAAGCATTAAGCCATCTATAAATAATTCCTACAAAGTTACTTTTGTTTCCATATTTCTTTACATGTTCTCAAGGTGAGAGAGCTGAAAGAGACCAATTGTCCCCTGTCCCTGCAGGAATCTGTGAGTATAGATTGTAAGGTGCTGAGTCACTCCCATATTAGGCTCTAGCCCAGGGGTTCTCAAACTGTGGGTTGGGACCCCAAAGTGGGTCACAACCCCCTTTTAATAGAGTCAACAGGGCTGGAGTTCGATTTTCTGGGGCCTGGAGCAGAAGCCCAAGCCCCAAACTGAGCTCTGGGTGGCAGGACTCAAGCTTTGGCTTCAGCCCTGGGTGGTGGGGCTTAAGTTACAACTCTCCCCCAGACCCAGGATGGAAGCCCTTGGACTTTGATTTTGGGCCCCCTGCGGGCCAGGGTGGTGGGGCTTGGGTGGACTCAGGCTTCGGTCCCCCCTACTAAGGTTGTGTAGTAATTTTTGTTGTCAGAAGGGAGTCACAGTGCAATGAAGTTTGAGAACCGCTGCTCTAGCCAATCCACAGGCCAGGAACTGGCCTTATGACTCCCAGACCAAATATACACGTCTCACAAAAGGAACAGCAGCTCAATCTGGTCAATGTCACTCCAGGGCTTGGAACTCACTCCTGCCTGACAGTGGCAACAGATAGAGAGATAACAATATTGTTGGGTGGGTTAAGTGTAGCCCCCTGTGGCATATAGAAGCGCTCAAAAAAGCAAAAGCAACATTCCCTCTCCTGGCATTGACACCTCCTCATCAATTATTGGGAGTGGACTACATCCACCCTGATCGAATTGGCCCTGTCGACATGGGTTCTCCACTTGTGAGGTAACTCTCTTCTCTTCATGTGTCAGTATAATAATGCCTGCATCTGTAACTTTCACTCTATGCATCTGAAGAAGTGGGTTTTTTACCCACAAAAGCTTATGGCCAAATAAATCTGTTAGTCTTTAAGGTGCCACCAGACTCCTCATTGTTTACATGAATAATGCTTCCAAATTAACATGAAAACACCTTTGTTATCCCCCAATATTACAACCCTTGGTAACTGCCCTTCCAAAATAACCCTTAGTTTCTGTTAATCTGAAAACAATGTGAGACATGAATCTTGTCCAGTAATATTAAAAATAAGGACTTTTTGTTCCCCCTTTCTCTGTTGGTATAATGTGTTGCTAAGGGTGATTGGGCTTAAAGTAATCTCAGCATAAAGTAAAGGCTTTAACTTTCACATCTGTGAATGGTTGGTGTCATCAGTATACACTGACAAGCATCTCCAGGATGGCCTGTAGTGGTCCCCCATTTATCTCAGCTGCTTTTCTTGTACTTAGAACTCTTCCATCTTCACCAGCCTAGATTATTCCTCTCAGAGCTCTGCAACCTCTTTATACTAGCAGTTGCTTCACCATTCACAGCTGATCTAGTGCCCCAGTCTCTGTGTTGCATTTATCCCTGAAACTCCACTCCCCAAATGTGATACCAACCTGGTACCTCTGCAAGAGGCTAGAAGCTGTCTTAGTCATGGCTCCTCCACTTGAAGTGAACTGTTAATAGAGTTTCTTAATGGTTTTGCCAATATGAAAGTTACTTGGAATACTCCCCTGAAATGTCTGTGACCTTCAGCATTCTAAGGGCTTCTCTATATGAGAAAGTTCTACTGCTTAATTATACTAATGTAGTACAAGTGGCAATACCGCACCCCCACCCCCAAGCCTGCACACAGTTATTCTAGTATAAAAGTTCTTATACCAGTATAGCTTACTCCATTTCAGGAACTGAAGTAAACAATATTAGTGTGAAGAATCTTTATATCTGTAAAACTGTGTTTATGCTATGGCTTTTACTGGTATTACCAGATTAGCCAAAAAATATCACCCTCACCCTCCTCCATCCAACATAGTTATACCGGTAAAACTTTTAAGCAGGGACCATCCAAAGTTCTCCTCTGCCTTTTTACCAGTTACTTCAGCATGTTCCATTTGAGGCTTTCCTGCTCTAGCATGGGAGAGCCAAATTTAGGTTGACCTAAGTATGTTTGTCAGGGGTGTGAAAAATTCACATCCCTGAGAGATGTTAAGCCAACGTAAGCCCCAGTATAGACAACAACTAGGTCAACAGAAGAATTCTTCCATTGACTTAGTGACTGTTTCTCGAGGGGGTGGATTTACCCCTTTCATTGCTGTAGCACATGTCATAATCATAGCCTTCCCTTAGACAAAAGGGTTGGAAGTAACTGCTACTAAAACCTTTCCCCTTTCTGAAGTTGTAGCTCTGCCTTTGAGCATGCAACTGGATCTTTCCATTTCTTTTTGACAACATTGGGTAAAACCATATGATGTTGACTTCAAATGGACTTGCATGTCCTTTGCACTGCTCATCTTTGGTCTAGTGCTAGGACATTCAATTTCTGCTCTCTCAAATATACCAAAAAAAATCATCCCAAAGAAATCAAACCTTTCAAATGATTGCAATGTTTCTTGCACTCAGAATGTGGTCCTTTTTCGTTACATGCCACAGCATAAACTACCAGGTAGTACAAAAGGTGGCATTGCTTACAATATTTAACTTCTAGATACTCCCACAAAGGATCATTGTGGTAACCAGGAAACAAAAGAATCTCTTGTCCCAGAAAGCTTGTGGGTGTCAGACAGGCAGATGGAAGACAAATGGAATGGAGGTGATTTGGTAGTTTGTAGTAACAGTAAAATGAAGTTCAGCAGAAGTCTCAGCTTGCCACTTGCATGAGTAGGCTACAATAGTTCCAGTATCTTCAGATGGCTTCCACCAAATGTGAAATAAACAGGACCAAACTTTTATTTGCAATGTTTCAATAATGATTTAATGGATGTTAAGCAAGAGTTAAAGGAATTTCTGTAAATTAAATTTTGATTTCACTAAGTAACAAATGACTTATTTCTCTTTGAGAAATAAATATTTAAGATTTTTTATTTAAGTAAATGGTTTCCATTTGTTATTAAAGTAACAGTGTGCATCTTCCATCTTTGGAACAAATTGTTGTATGTTTTCTTTTAAGGTCACCAATAATAGCTTGATATCCTTTTTAAAAACACATTAAATTACCAGATTGGTTGATAAAGGTAAACAGTGTTGATATAGTAGACTTCTGTAAGGCATTTGACTTGGTACTGTATGAAATTGTGATTAAAACACTAGAATACAAAATGAACATGTCCCACATTAAATGATTAAAAACTGGCTAACTGAAGGTCTTAAAATGTAATTGCAAATGGGGAATCAGCATAGAGGTAGGGTTGTTTCTAATGGGGTCCCACAATGATCAGTTCTTGGCTCTAAACAAAATCTAATCAAGTTTGCAGATGACACAAAGACTTGGAGAAAGGTAAACAATGGAGAGGGCAGATCACAGATACCAAATGATCTGGACAGTTTGGTAAGCTGAGAACAAGGAAACAATGTGTTTCAATATATCTAAATGTAAATGTATACATCTAGGAACAAAGAATATAGGTCATACTTACAGGATACAGGACTCTATCCTGGAAAGCAGAGACTGAAAAAGATTTGGGGCCATGGTGGATAATCAGCAGAACATGAGGTTCCAATGCAACACTGAAGATAAAAGGTCTAATGAAATCCTTGAATACATAAACTGGGGAATCTTGAATAGGTGTAGAGAGGTTATTTTACCTCTGTATTTGGTATTGGTGCAACCAGTGCTGGAATACTATGATCAGTTCTAGTTCTTGCCATTCAAGAAGGATGCTGATAAATTGGAGAGGGTTCAGAGTAGAGCCACAAGAATGATTAAAGGGTTGGGAAACATGCCTTAGAGTGATAGAAGCAAGGAGCTCAATCTATTTAGCTTAACAAAGAGAAGATTAAGGGTTGATTTGATTACAGTCTGTAAATATCTATGTGAGGAAAAATATTTGATAAGCTCTTCAGTCTAGCAGACAAAAATATAAACGGGTTCCAATGGCTGGAAATTGAAGCTAGACAAATTCAGACTGGAAATAAGGCATACTTTTTTTAACAGTGAGGGTAATTAACCATTGGAATAGTTTACCAAGGCTTGTGGTCACTTTTTTATCACTGGCAAATTTTAAATCACAGTTGGAATTTTTTTAGACTCTATGATCTAGTTCAAAATAAATTATTATTTTGGAGGCATTCTAAGGCCTGTGTTATAGAGGAGGACAGACTAGATGGCCACAATGGTCCCTTTTGGCCTTGGAATCTATGAATTTCCTCAACATTAGACCCAGCTAAAATTGTAGATCTGAACACCTCTATCTTCCTGAAGTTTGGAGAAATTTGGCTCTGGAGCTATCTTTAGGCATTGTCCTCATCTATGGGCTTTTTTACTTTGATCTATTTACACTGGTCCAACTTCCTGAAGTAGATGCACTGTACCTGTGCAAAATGGAATGTACAGCATTGTAGCTTAATTTGGTAAAACCCAAGAAGAGACTCACTGACTTCAATGGGGCTACATGCAGGCATGGAGTATGCAGAATTCTGTTTGTGGGATCACATGAATTACCCATGACATACATGGGAATTACAACTTTATCCAGCACTGAAATGCAACTACATTTGGTGTAAGATGCAGCAATTCAAACAAAAAGCTCCACTATAAAACTGCTTAAGACAAGAAGTGAAGAAGAATCTCTCACCTGAATGAAGTGACAATGGCATTTAGACAGACAGGCTGTAACTGCCATGCACTGGAAACTGGCAAGTTCAATGGAGACAACACTCTTACTCTTCTAAAATTATCCTGAGATCTTTAAGGATCATAAATGGTCAGAAACCCAGTTCTATGCCTCATATAAAAGATGGCACTTCCAACAGGTCAAATCCCCTAGTACCATTCTGAACTATTGGGTAAATGAGCCTCATGGTGAAACAGCCACACCACTTTCTGCAGCATCTGGGTTTTTCTTGGTGCTCCCCCATTCAAGTGCTGACCTCATGTGACCCTATCTAGCTAGTGAAGTCTGAGGAGAGCACAAGTTAAGACAGTTTGAAATATTATCATTACCTAAAATATCTGCCATCAGTGCAAATAGAAATAGTTCAAAATAACTACATATATTTAAGTAAGATTATCATTCTGATTACATTTATTCAGACAATGAGTAATAGGAGAAATGGCTCCAAATATTTAATTAATGTGAGACATTTGCTTAAGTGGCGCTTATGAATAAGCTTATAAAACCTGCAGAGATACGAAGCAATATTTGATGCTTTAAAGACAGTGGTGGTAGGGGATGGATTCCACCTGAGCAGCAATTCAGGTAATCCTAAAGGGAGGAAATTTCAGGCTCTTTCCAGTTTATTTTGAGACAGGAAAAGGTTATGAATATCCCCCAGTACTGTGAGAACTGACTGCATTCAACTGGACAAACAGAAGAAAATGTTGTCTGTGTGAAGGCAAATGGTCTTAGTAATCATGCCAGTTATCATGTAAGGGCCAGGCACATTTCACTCCATAAACTAAGTCAAAGGTTAAACGGCTAAAGCAAATGAAGGGTAAATGTCAGCCAGGTGTCGCACCTAGTGGTAATGGAAAAGTAACTGAGGTATTAGTATTCATTGGGTATCATGGGCTTCATCTGCAGAAATACTGAATACCTACAACTGAAGCAAAGGGAGCTGTAAGTACTCAGCACCTCTGAGAATCAGGGCTTACATATATTAGGTTTAATGATCAGATTTAAGCAGCTTTAAATCAGCACTGACAATTTCATCTCATTTATAAAAGTTGCAGGCAAAATGCTACATATTGGTAGGTGATGGAGTCAAATGCTATTCACTAAGGGCCTGTCTACACAGCAAGTTACTGCCTGGCAAGGAGGGTGTGAATCTATAGCACACCAGCTTGCCATGCAATAACAGCCCATGTGGACACTATCACAGAGCACTGAAAGTCCCAAATGGTTTGCAGGGTAGACAAGCCCCAAGTATAGGTAGCAATAGTATCCCTGTAATGTGGTATTCAGGTCTTTTGGTGCCCCCTGGAGGGGACCCTAAATCCCAGCCACCACCAATTCCACTGGTGTCCATAGAAAAGATCCTATCAAGGCACACAACAGCCAGGGATGTGGCAGAGTAAATTGTAGGCAGATTCAGAGGCCGTTCAGGGAAGCATATCCAGCCAGAAGCTAGTTAAGTGCAGATGAACCTATTTAAGTTCAGGATTTTTACAGCAAGGGGTGTTATCCTCTGAGAAGAGAAACGAGGAGGTTCTGCTGACCAGGAGCTAGGGCAGGGAGCTCTGGAGAAATGTAGGAGCTGAACTGTCTGGTTTGAACTCTGTTCTTGTAGTTTTGAGTTTAGTGCTTGTAAAACTCTTTGCAGAGTGTGTGACTTTGCATTCAAACTGGAGCCTCACATGAACTTGTGCTCTCACCTTTCTGCTCCTGACCTTGTCACAAGTTTTGGCCTGGTCCTGTTGTTATATAGACAAAATGCCCATTGCTTTCAATGTGAGTTTTGCTTATCTAGGAGATGTATGATCAGGCCTTTTGTCTTGAGCTCTGGCTAGCACAGAAATCCAACCAGATATCTTTGATTTTATGCATATTTATTACATTTTCATTCACTGGACCAGTAATTTAAAGAAGAATCTTGTTGTCAGTATCAGAAAAGGATACTGGACTGTATGGCATACTGTATTATTGGATACATACTCAGATGTGAAATTCATATATGGGATCAAGTTTTGTTTATGATTTTTATGTAAGGTGCTCACAATTTACAGTTGTACTTCAGAGTAAAAGCTACCGGCTGTGCACACAGTCCATTGTAGGGAGAGTTAAATAGAAAGGGAAAAGATTAACCATTCTACACAGGAAAAAGAACTTTCTTCTACATTAATTTTGATTGGACTCTTGAATTCACACTAAAATGGACAGTGGAGGGTCAGTTAAACTGTTTGAATATAACTGGAGAAAATCAGCAGTAAATATACGAGCTATTTATTGTATCCTTGCATTTTTTTTCTCTCTTACTTTGGTGAATAGATGCCTCGCTTTATACATTCAAGATTTATGTTAATCGTTTAAATCATTATAATATGGTCAAGTAGATACACACAAGCGGTGAATTAGCAGCATCCCTGTTTGGTTATTCTGTTGGGTAGAACCAGAACATTCAGATTGTCATTAACAAAGTGTAGAAAAAAGTGTTGCATTATTTTAAACTACACTGCACTATACAATACCCACCACTTATCTTTTTTTCATTACCTGTTTCAATATATTCTGAACAGGAAAGAAAGGTAAACATTCTACTAAACTTAATATCTCTCTCTCCCTGGCCAGAGAGCCCTTATTGATCAGAAAGCCTTTATGAATGTTGTGGTTTGGCAGAAGACTGAAATGAAGCAGAATCGTTGACCGACTCCTTTTGATTGGTCCAAACTGCAGTGTAAGACTGACAGGATGGGCATTAGTGAAAAGTATACAAGTAGTAAAGACAGTGCAATTTACATAATGAGAAAAAAGGTTCAAATTTCTTTCTGCAGCTAGTCTAGCTTTACATTTCCTCTAGGATTATGTGACAGGGCAGAGCGGCCCTGCATTGGTCCCACAGGGGTTAACCCTTCCTTCCTAGCAGAGGAAGCCACACTCCGGAAGCTCTGCTGGGCATGCTCTAACTGGAGAACAGGTATAAAAGCCTGCAGAGCTGCTCTGTCTGGGCTGACTGCCGGAGGAGGAGGCGGCACACTACCAGCTCCTGAGGAGGAACAGCTAGCGCACCAGGATCTGGAGGCCAGCCACCCTAATGCCCATACAGAGTATGTCACAGGAGGGGAACAGACTGGAGGACCCCCTGAAGAAGAGAACCTGGCATTTATAGTAGGAAGTGACCCAGGGGAACTTTAGGGCAAACGGTAGTAGAGCCGCACAAATGCTCGGTGTGTTATGGGCAGATCGCCGCCAAGCTGGTGGCAAGGGGAACTTGCCACTACCAGGGCCCCAGGTCAGGACCTGGTGTAAAGGGTGGGCCCAGGTTCCCCTAACAGCCCCCTCATCACACCATGGGGATTGTATGGACTCTGGCCAGTAGGCTGCATTGCTCCAATGAGGGGAGCAATTTATATGGACCCTGGCCATTGACCACATTGCCCTGACACTTGGGGCAAGTTACCTGGACTCCAGCCGCGAGGCCCACTACCCCAACCAAAGGGTGATTGTGTGGCAGGAGGCCATTAGGCCACAACTGGCTGCCCACAAAGAGACGGGAACATGAACTTGAGAGTGGTGAGGTTCTGACACCCCATCCCACCCTTGCCACAAAGGGGTGGGGCAGTGCGAGGCCCCCCACAGATTACAACACTTACTTCTCATTGTCTGGCTATACTGAAAGAAGAATAAGAGGCACTTGATATGGATTTAATCAATCCACAAGTTTATTATTAGATGTCTGGGACTATCCAGAAGATAAAAATGTACAGTTCAGGCAACTCCATGCTCATTCAAATAACTACCCAAGACTTCCACCAGCCTGCTTCATTTTCTATCCAGGTCCCCAGCCAGCCCATGGCTTGGACCTTACAAGCCACCCTCTCTCATGGGAGGGTTAAGGTGGGCCATAAGAAAGCTGAGTTGGCTCCTTGTCGTACCAAGCATAGAAGTTGCAACCCCCCATCCACCCTGTTCCATTAATCAGCACCTCCTTTTCTAGTCCCTTACTAGGCCATTTATCTGGTGACTTGATGCCTTCTCTATGGAGTACCTGCACTGGACCAGCAATTAGCTTGGCTGCCTCCCCTGCAGACCCAGTCAGGTTGTCAGACACCTCCCAATGGCCTCTTGTATAGCAGCCCCCAAACATATCAGCCCTCAAGTCTGAAAGTTGATCTTCGAGGATGCCCACAGCTGGGTTGCCAGTGAGCGTGTACCACAACATCCGCCCCTCTGTGATGGGCCTTATTGGTGACCAGCTTTCCATATCCTGATATTGGAAGAACTCATTAAAACTTCCTTCACAGTTCAGCCATGTGCCCAGAGCTCGGATCTCTATGCCCTGCCAACATCATACAGCGAGACTCCATAGCACCTGTAGCATCTGCTCAGCTTTGTTTCTAGCTCCTGGTGCCAGCTCCCAAAACCTGGCAAACTGAAAATGAGACAAGGCATCTGCTATGCCATTATTCATCCTGGGCACGTGCTTGGAAAAAAAACAGATGTTCAAGCTTAAACATTATAGCACAAATTCCCTCACTAACTTCATAACCCTGTCTGATCTGGAAGTCTGGCGATTGATAACATGTACCACTACCATGTTATTGCACCAGAAACACACTCTTTTTTTTAGCCAGCGCTGGTCCCCAGATAACCACTGCAATGAAAATGGGATGGGGGTGGGGATATTCAGTCAATGGCAGCTGCTCTAAAAACATCTTGCTAATAAAATTCTTGAAGACTGTGGCACCTGTCAAATGCCCTCAGAGGACTATTCCAGTAGCTGGGGAATGCTGAAATCCCACTGTGCTAGCAGTGGCATGAGGGCAAGATTGGAGCAGCTCTGGTAGCTGCGAGGCACCCAAGGATTCCTTTATGCAGGGGGAATCCTCAAGTGGCCAGCTAAACTACTGTTACTCAGTTACTAAGAAAACATTTGCTGTTTTGCAGCAACTATGCTACCATAATATCCTCTTCAATGAATAGGAGACATTGTAAGTTACCATAGGTAACAGAGGTACTGAATTTTTAATTTTTAATTATGCCCACTGTGTGCCGTGACTTGAATACCTGAAGGGCCAAATCTAATGACTTTAAGGGGCAAATTTCCCCTGTCTCTTCTGATCTGAGGCCTCCCTTATTTTTGGTATAGTTTTGTGACAACAATTAAGGTCTTTATTTCTTTCTAAAGAAAATTTCAGCTGTCTCTCTCTTTTATACTGCCATCCATCACCGCAGTATCTGAGCACTTTCCACATAAAACTGATAGTGCTAGTGAAGCCCCTCAAGGACAACACGGATTTCAAAAGATTTTTCTCCAAAGTCAACACAGTTAGGGCAGAAAGAGCAAGCATAATGCTAACGCAAGCATTATGCTCCTGCATGATCCTCAAGCCCAGGATATATATTTATATAAAATTGTATTAAAAATAAAGACTGGGGACTAAATGGGAAAGATTTTTCTCCTGCTCATTTTTGTCACTTCATCCATATTAATATAAAAGAGAGCAATGTTGCTAATGAGTTATTTGACCAGCATGTTATTTTAAACTAATGCATGCTATGACATAATTAGATTGCTCCCTGAACCTGAGCTATTTTATCATACATGGGAACCGTGTTTTAGCTGGTATGATATAGATTCTGGAACGGCAATTTAATGCAATCTCTCATCTGTTTCACTGATTGCAACCATTTAGTGCAATCTTAAAGAAAGATGATTGCAACTCACTGGTTCTTAATGTTTAATTTATTTACATTCATGCCTGCTAGAAAGCCATTTCATTCATCTCCTAAATGATGGCATAAAATCATTGAAAAATGATGTGCAATAAACATTATTATTATACCACTGTCCTGTCTGGAACATAACTACTTCTATAATTCCTAAGACTGATTGACCTACATGGCACAGCTCTTAAAATTCTAGCCATTATTGGGGGGAGGGGGAGAAAAGCACAGGCAGAAGATTTCTTTACTGATACTTGGCACAAAAACACACTTTTAGTTAAAATAAAATCCAAGCAGGATTGGCATTTCTGTGCTGGTAGCTACAGCAAAGCCACACACACAAAAAAGGAGGAAAGAATAAATGTCATATTAGCTGAAAGAAAGGGTGAATTTTTGGCTCCATGACTGCATGTTAATTGGCACTTCTTGTGTTGTTGCCTGGTGCACGGGTATTCACATTAAGCTGAACAAATGCCACATTTGCATTTCCGATAAATGCTAGCATTTTTCATGTCTCATGCATCCCTGGTTTAAATACACATACCTGAAAAGTTACCTAAATTAGTCAGCCATGTTAACCTATCATCTCATCCTAATTGGCAGAATTACAGAATTTTTATAACAAGAATCTTGACTCAGCATAAAGAACCCTGCCAACAGCATTTTGGGATTAAAATGCAACAACAAAAAGTGAAAGTGCTGGGATGGATATCTTCTAATAAAAAAGGCACATCATAGCCTCTGCCAACAAGCAGGGGGTATTTTAGTTCCAGACAGCATTCATGAGTGTAAAACTTTTTTTAAACATAATACAGACATCATGTGACTTCTTTGTTAAAAAGTGCTGTCTTTTTTACTGAGCAAAAACTTTTGCAAATGTACTGTCTCTTTCAAAATTAGGTCATTCTGTTTGTTATTATAATAAACATAACACATACATTTTTCTTGAAGGAATTAAGCTAAATGACTAATAAAGTACTGCATCTATTGCAGCGGCTAAAAATGCTTATATTTCAGGTTAAATGTTTTAGAAGAAATCTGAAAAATAACTAAGTATGCATAACATCTTTCTATAATATTAATATATAGACCCCATTTGAAGGCAGAAAACTTTTATTAGAAGTATTAAAGTGTGAGTTTCAGCTAACAAGGGACATTGATTCCAAGTGCATCTGCGATCCAAAAAATGATAGGGAAAATGGCACTTTCTGCTTCTTTTCACTGACAAAAATAAGTTTTACTCTTGTTACCCCTGCAACACCAAGCTGGCTGATACAGAGACAGAGATGGATTCTGTTCCTTCAAGGATTCTGTGCGTTCTCATCAGAATTGTTAATCAAGTTCCAATGAGTTACGTATGCGCAAAGCCCATGCTGTCAATGTGGTTGCACAGGGGTCACTGAAGGCACAATTTGGCCTGTAGAACCATTATTAATGGTAATGATGCATGAGACAGTAAGAACCCAGCCTGGCTCAGAGTCCAGGCTGAGTTTGTAGGGCTGGCAATGAGCAAATCCATCTCATAACTTGCAACTGAACATTTTTTATATGAAAAACAAACAGATGAACGTGGAATCTCACAGTGTCATTTTTGCAATCACTTTTTCAGAGCAGAACCACAATTTAAAGAAAATGAAACTATCTAATCCCTTTTTAATAATCCATGGTGGGTTAAATCAGGCTGGTTGCAATTTCTATTATTGGATTTCACTGATGGCATATTTAGTTGTATCTATATTTAAATCTATTTATGGCATGTCTTTGCACATGTTTTGTAAATGGAATACGGAGTGGGGGTGGGGAAGAGAGTGAGATTATATCTGCTTCCAGATAATTCAGATTGCACAAGAACTTCAGTAGCAGTAACATCTCAATGTCAGATCCAGCACAACAGCTCAATGGTCTCTTGGAGTGTGCAACTACTGGAATTGTCCAGATGCGTGGACCAAAGTAGACCTGTCTTTTTGGGAAAGAAAAGTCAACATATCATGGATCCCCTTAAACAAGAAAGGTCCCTGGAAGGAAGTTTTGGAGTCCACTGAATGAATGCTCCGCCTCCCATATGCCGCATGTTTCACGTATACCTCTTTTCCTCCCCTTTGCTGGTTCATGGACAAGTGATGCCATGAACTAGCAGTCTAAAGCTCGAACATATCTGCTTTTGAATAAACAAACACCCCACACAAAGCCATGGGTTTTCTAGCCCAATATGGATGGCCTTGGAGTGGTACTGGGGGGATTGTCCCACCACCTTTATGTTACTGTTCTTATATCCTGTACCTGATTACCTTATAATGCAGGAAGTCACCCCACCCTAGGCTGTCATCTTCCTCTGAATGCCATATGGAGGGGTCTGGGGCATGAGGAGTGGAATGAAGGCTGTACTCTTTAAGGTGCATGGCATTTTTCCCCTTGGCTATTCACTGAAACAGAACTTAAATACCAATGTCTTTGGGATGCTGCCCTCTAAAATTTTTCTCTACCCTAATATTCCATCAACTGAGGAAGAAGATGCCTTTGCTTAAAGCATTAAAGGTTGGGTTTCTTGATGTCATTCCAGTGAGTCTGACTGCTATACATTGGATGGAGGGACTGGACTAGCAGATCTGGAGCTGTTGAGGTTCTTTTGGCTTTGCTAGGATTCTTGTGAGTGTATTTAAAACACAGTGAAACTTGCTTATAGGAGCCTCACATGCAATTCAACATTTTGTACAATGCAATGGACTAAAATTCCAAAACTATTTCAACACAAATCTTGCAGTATTTCCATTGCATTTGGAATGACACTTCATTCTGTTTATATTGAATTTTGACCACACTACGTAAGCTGATATAACTCTGCTTACCCCTTAGAATGCAGCATTTCAGGGGACTAGCACACCTGTCACCTTCTTCTGCTCTACTCAGCCAGAGGAAGGAGGGATGGGAGAACAGCAGCTAACCCAATCGTGTTGCTCCCTGAGCCAGAGGAATTGAAAGGGATGGCTGGATAAGAGGCCCCTGCACTGGTAAATAGGCTGCTCCAGATAGAGTGAAATATAGGTTGCTTGTGATGGTAGGGGATGAGGCTCAACAGCCCTTGTGCTCACTTCTGGTTTGTCTTATGTTCCTAAAAGTTCATGCTTCAGGGAATCAACTGACCACCTGTGGAAGGGATTTGTTTCCCCCCAATGTATACTGGCTTGATTGGTTTGTTAATCTCTTTCCTCTGAAACATCAGGGATGGCCATGGCTGGAGATGGACACAGAACAGGGAGGGCCAGGGCTCTGAGGTGGCACAGAGCATTCTCTCTCTCAGCTACTTGCCTAGCTTGTTCTTGCTCACATGCTCAGGGTCTAACTGATTGCCATATGTGGGGTTGGGAACAAATTTTCCTCCAGGACAGATTGACAGTGATGGCGGGGGGAGCGTTGCCTTCCTCTGCAACTTGTGGGTACAGGCCACTTGACAGCAGGGCCGGCTCCAGGCACCAGCCCAGCAAGCACGTGCTTGGGGTGGCCAACAGTGAGAGGCGGCATGTCTGGGTCTTTGGCAGCAATTCGGCGGCGGGTGCCTCATTCCCTCTTGGAGTGAAGGACTAGCAGCTGAATTCCTGCCGAAGACTGAATCTGTGGCGGAAGAGCTGCAGATCGCTACCACGGCCTTTTGTTGTTGTTGTTGTTGTTTTTGCTGCTTGGGGCGGCAAAAACCCTGGATCCAGCCCTGCTTGCCAGGAGTATCTGGGAATATCTCATTTAATCATTTCCCTGCCATCACAGGGGCCTAATGCACTCGTGCATCTCGGTCCCTCCTATTCTCTGCCTGTGGCACATCACAGTCTAGTCTCCTGTGAGCAGTAATATCTTGGTCTAATATTGGGTTAGTGTGTGAGTGCTGGGTGGTGGTGGTGGCCTGGGAGAACCAGGAGGTCAGACTAGATGATCTGATGCTCTTAAGCCCTGTGACTCTTCTTTGTGTTTAAAAAACATTTTTTCACTATGTAGTTTCCATTGTACCATCATCGTTTTTGTATACTCATTATATTCAGCTTAATGGCTCAGACAGTATAGTTTTGTGGTCCCATCATTCTAATACCAACTGGGGGAGTCTCCTCCACTGTGTTTGTATGGAAATGCTGCTCATCGCCCATCCTGTTCTGCCCTCTTTGAGTATTGGCCATTCTCTGCTAGCTCCAGAACAGAGTTAGAACCAACAAACCCCTCCTCCCAGAACCAATTCTCTGTTCTGGCCAAACTGTGATTGCTATGTTTCACCACATACAGACACATTAGAGAAAAACAAATACTCTTGTTGGAAGGTTGCAATGTAACACTGCACTGTTTCTGAGAATTCAGAACGACACCACACAAGAACATCAAAATTGAGAGAAAGAGAATACACCATCTACTCCCTAGGGCAGTGAGGTACAACTCACCCCCACCTTGCTTTAAGATGGCTCCCCCCCCCAGAGGGACACTGCTCCCACATTTTGCTACAGAGATCTGTAGCCTGCAAGCTGGATCCACTCCCTCCCCCCCACACACACTTAAAATGAGAGTTTACAATCCCAACACACAGTACTCCATACACCACAGTGATTGGCAAGGAATGGAGTAGAGAGGAAGCAAAGGTAACTTGAATCTACTTTGGGACTCTCCGGTATCTGTGGCTCTTTGAGAGCCAGTTTTGACCTCAGAATAAGTTTTGAGCAGCCCCTCAGAGCAGCTGCAAAGGAAAGGGTAGTGTATGGCTGTTTCCCTGCTCTACACCAGGAGTCAGCAACCTCTGGCACATGGCTTTCCAGGGTAAGCACCCTGGCGGGCCGGGCCAGTTTCTTTACCTGCCGCATGGGTAGGTTCAGCTGACCGCAGATCCCACTGGCCACGGTTCTCAGTCCCAGGCCAATGGGGGCTGCGGGAAGCGATGTAGGCAGAGGGATGTGCTGGTCACGGCTTCCCACCATCCCAATGGGCCTGGGACAGAGAACCGTGGCCAGTGGGAGCGGCGATTGGCCGAACCTGTGGACGTGGCAGGTAAACAAACTGGATGCTTACCCTGGCAAGCCGCATGCAAGAGGTGGCTGACCCCTGCTACACCGTCCAGGGATTGGCCCTTACATGGGAGTGAGGGTGAGGGGCTTCTCTGCAGCCATTTTTAACTCTTTCATGGCCAAAGTAGCGTAAAGGGTCAGGTGCCATGGGGAATTGGCACTGATGTGTTTTAGTTCTCAGAAAACAAAGGAAATTAAAGAACAAAATGGAAGAAGGAAGAGTCAGAACATGTCTTACCAGCAGTAATAAAATTGCAGAACACGTTCTATTCTATTCTAGTTTTCATACAATCAACTAGCTAACCAACCCACCCCTTTTGGGCTAATTTTCTCCCATTTGATCTTTACATTCTTTTGGAAAGTTTCAGGAAACTTGGGTAAATATGCCACTTTTTCCTCATGGAACTGGGGAAAGCTTACATGTTTCTTTTTTTGTCCAAAGCAATGTGACCTTTTTATGCTCTCCCAATAACTTCAGTGGCTTGCTTTTAAAAGTTCAAACTTGTCATGTCGTTAATCTTGGATGAGGACAAGTGCGTATGACACATTTGAAAGGAACTGGTTTAAAAATAAGAATGATATTAGCATTCAAATTACTTAACCTTTTCAGTGGCATCATATTATACTGGTGGTAATTGTACTATGCACCAGGAACCCATGAATATGAATATGATAATATGCACCACATATATCTCTTAAATGGTTCAATTCACCACCATTCAAATGACTGGGCCAAGTGCAAAAGTCCAGAGCCGAACAAAACCCTAACTGTTTATTTTTAAATACAATCTAGCTATTCAATTGCAGATCAGACTTTGGTTCTGCAGATTCTGGTTGCAGAAAGGGGCTGTGATGACATCAGGGGTGATACACAGGCCAGGTCCACACTACAGAGTTAAATCGATTTAAACAGCGTTAAATCGATTTAACGCTGTACCCGTCCACACTACAAGGCACTTAAAATCAATTTTAAGGGGTCTTAAAATCGATTTCTGTACTCCAGCTAAACGAAAGGAGTAACCCTAAAATCGATATTACTAAATCGATTTAGGGTTAGTGTGGACGGAAATCAAAGTTATTGGTCCCATTCTTTTACTGAGCTACCTAGAGTGCACAGCTCCGGAAATCGATGATAGCCTGGGACCATGGACGCACACCACCGAAGTAATGTGCCCTTATGTGGACGTGTAAAATTGATTTTATAACATCTGTTTTATAAAATCGATTTTATTAATTTCGATCTTACTCTGTAGTGTGGACGTGGCCACAGCAAGAGAGCACACAAGACAGGCAGCGGCTGTTATGCTTCAAGCCTGAACAAAAGCTAATTTATCATCCCCCTGCTTGAAGGCTCCACCTTGTGAAGAGAGTGGGGATTGCTTCAGGTGGCTGGGGACTCCTATACCAACAATCTGTCCTGGGAGCTGCCAGAATGAGTTCAGGGATGAGGTGACAGGGAGCACAGAGAGCAGAGCCAGGGCAGAAGAAGAATATGGAACCCTGACCTTCTGTTAGATAATTACTAGACTAACTGGTTGAAAAAGACCAAGTATATTTGGCAGGAGATTTTGAAAAGTTTTTTTTGGTTTTTCTTTGAAATTTCTCATGACATTTTTCTTTTTGATGGAAAATCAAAACTGAAAAAAAAGGTTTTCAAAAACATTCCTGGTAAAAATTGCAAAAACTGAAACCCCTAAACATTACCAGAACCAGAATATTTTTAGTGAGCATTTTTGGTTTTCAGTTTCCAGTTTGTAATTGGAAAAAAATGAAAAATAATTGACCAAAATAAAAAAAAATCATAAAAATTCTATTGTACTCAAAAAAATGTCTTGATGAAATATTTTTGACAATCTCTAGTTAACCCACTGATCTGTTCAGTGAATGGCAGTGGCACCTCTCTCTCTTCCCTTCTGCTCACCCTCCTCCTATGATTTTTGAAGTGCACCAGTCACAACTGATTACACTTTGTGCAGCACAACCAATTCCATCCATAGGACCTTCTGGGGGTAGTGGGAGAAGAAAGAGAAATGGTATGGTTGCTGGGCCCCTTCATTGGAAACCAGCATTCACATGAATAGGTGGCAAATTAGCCACACTGGTGGCTTTCTTTAATTCCATTTCTGATTCTAGTTACATGGCATCAATGCTATATAAATCACAACAGCAAATGGCAAGAATGGATACATATCTTAGCAATTGAAATATGCATTAGTGCATGTGAGCTATTTTGGGAGAAATTATAAGCTGCACCATTTTATGTTGCTGAATATCCTGAAAAATGGACAATCCAGAGTAAATACATTAAAAATATAAAACCGCATTAATTCTCTTTGAAAAATATCATAGTTGATATCAATTAACAAAAACAGATACAGGCTCTACAATTAAAAGTATAGTCCAAGTACCCTTCACCCCCAGTTCAATCTTGCATACATTTCTATGAAAAACTAACAAATGGTGTACATATTTTTGTCTTGATAGAGAGCAGCGGGTATGGAAGCAAAGCAGTGTCACATAAAAGCATTTCATCAAAAACCAAAACCATGGCAAAATCTTAAAAGGAATTCATGTTAATGTTCAGTCCAGACAATATGACCCATGTAGTCTGTACATTGTGAGCCAGAAAACAAGTCAAAAATGCTTTTAGTTACCATTTAATATTTCTAGAGCTAGTAATCTCTGAAATATGCAGTTTAACCAGGCTGCAACCTTGTTAAATAACAGATCTGGCAATAATTTGCTCAGTGCAGGTCATCCCTCCTTGGTAATCCATTCCACCTGGTGGAGAGCAGCCATCAGCCCCCCTCCTGTTAACCCGGTTCCCATTACCCTCACCTCACACAAGCATTAAGAGTGTGAAGAAGGAGCATAGCCCATCTATGTACCAGACATTAAGAGCCCCAACCCCACTGGAAAGATGCCTTCTCCTAATCTGCTTCCAGTTCTGTTTTATCAAAGTATCGGACACCCCTCCCCATACACATTTGAACAATTACTTGCACTAGGCACTTGCCACCAGGAGGTACCAGCAATTTGCTTGGTTGCCTCTCCCAAGCTGGATTACCAGCATGTTAACAATTCTTTCTCTAACAGCACTCAAAGCTGTATTCACTCCCCAGTCACAGACAGACAATCATAGACCTTTCCCATCCATATTATTTAGCCACCAGCCGATTTACCCCGCTCCTGGCTTTGTTCATCTCTGAAAGCCAGGCAGCTCCCCTGCCAGACACTCCGCTGTGTCATCACCAGCCAAATTACACTCAGCCCCTGGAAAATGATCTGTATCCATGCACTCTTGTCATGGTATAATTCCCCACTCTGAACCTTAGCATCCAAGAGATGGGGTACCAGCAAGAATTCCTCTAAGCTCAATTACCAGCTTAGAACCTGTAGCGCTGCCACCAACCAGGAATTCCAGTGCCTGGTACACTCTGGTCCCCCCAAAACCTTGCCGGGGGATGCCCAAAACCCAGACACTCTGGATCTTAACACAAGGAAAGTAAACCCTTTCCCCCACCATTGCCTCTCCCAGGCTTCCCCTCACTGGGTTACCCTGGATGATCACTGTGATTCAAACTCCTTGAATTTTTAAACAGAGAGGAAAATTCACCTTCCCCCCTCCTTCTCTCTCCCCCTCCTAGATTCTCCCTGAGAGAGAAAGTAATCCTGACACAGAGAGAAATTAACCTCTCTCTCCCCCTTCCCTCCTTTCTCCCCGCCAATTCCCTGGTGAATCCAGACCCCGTCCCCTGGTGTCTCACACCAGAAATAAAAAAAACAAGCAGGTTCTTAAACAAGAAAAACTTTTAATTAAAGAAAGAAAAAACAGTAAAAATTATCTTTGTAAATTTAAGATGGAATATGTTACAGGGTCTTTCAGCTATAGACACTGGGAATACCCTCCCAGTCTAAGTATACAAATACACATTTGAACTCCTTCCAGCCAAATACACATTTGCAAATAAAGAAAACAAACATAAGCCTAACTCTCTTTATTTACCTTGTACTCACTATTCTGAACTTATAAGAGCCTGTATTGGAGAGATTGGAGAGAAACCTGGTTGCAGGTCTGGTCCCTCTGAGCCCCCAGAGTGAACAACAACCAAAAACTAACAGCATGCACACAAACTTCCCTCCTTCAAGATTTGAAAGTATCCTGTCCCCTAATTGGTCCTCTGGTCAGGTGACAACCAGGCTCACTGAACTTAACCCTTTACAGGCAAAAGAGACATGAAGTACTTCTATTCTATTAACTCTTACTTATCTGTTTATGACAACTCTCTTTTTGTCCTAATCCTCAGCTCCACCCAGAAATATTTATCTTCTATAATTGGGAAAAAAACAGATGATGTCATGTCATATATAGTAATACTCTTTCTATTCCATTAGTATCTCAGTAGGATGTTAAACATCAGTTACTAATGTTAGATGTTTTAAAATTACCAGGTCTGGTTAACTTGCATCCAAGCAGAGGTGATGTGTAGGGGGGACACAGATTGGCCTGTTGGGGGTGGGGAAGGAGAGATGCTCTGTTCTTCTCTCCCTGTGCCTCTCCCCCAGCATGTTGGGCCACTCTCCCTGGCAGCTGGACGGGGAGTGGGATGGAGCCGCTTCTGCCTGACAGAGCCTGCTAACCCTCCCAGCCAGGCTCTCTCAGACAGAAGCGGCTGCATCCCACTCTCCACCCAGATGCCATGGAGAGTGGCCAAACATGCCAGGGCAGAGGCACAGAGAGAGAATTACAGAGAGGCCCCCCTCCTCAGGTAACATGGGGCAAGGAAAGTGCTGTGGTCCAAGGACGGGCACAGGGCCGGGGTGACTGGGTAGAGGAGACACGTGGCTGTCATATGTCCTCCCCTTTAGCTTGTGGCCCCCAGCATGAGGACGCACCAGTCTCTGAATCCAAGAGTTTTAAAAGAGCTGGTTAGACCATTAAAGCAGATTTTCAGTAAGTCTTGGAACACCAGGGAAGTTCTAGAATACTGGAAGAAAGTTAATGTTGTGCCAATATATAAAAAGGATAAATGGGATGACCCAGGTAATTATAAGCCTTGTCAGTCAGACACAGAGTGGAGTGGCTCATATGGGACTTCATTAATAAAGACTCAAAGGAGAGTAACATAATTAATGTCAATCAACATTGGTTGCTGAAAAACAGATATTGTCAAACTAATTTGATTTTTTTATGAGATTACAAATTTGGTTGATTAAGGTAATCAAAGGTTTTGATGTAATATGCTTAGACTTCTGAAAGGCATTTTACTTGGTACAGCATAACATTGTGATTAAGAAAACTAGAAAGGTATAAAACTGGCATATCACATGTTAAATGGATTTTAAAATGTATAACTGATAGGTCTCAAAATATAACTGTAAATGGGGGATCTTTGTTGAACAGTGTGGCCCTGCAGGGATCTAGTGGGGCCCTGCAGGGATCTGTTCTAAACCCTGTGCTACTTAACATTTTTATTAATGACCTGGAAGAAAACTTAAAATCACCACTGATAAAGTTTGAAGATGACAACCAAATTGGGGGAATGGTCAACATGAAGAGGGAAGGTCACTGATACAAAGCATTCTGGATCACTTGGTAAACTGGGTAACGGAAAACAATACTTGCTTTAATATAATTAAATATAAATGTACATGTCTAGGAACAAAGAACATATGCCATACCTAGAGTTTGTGGGACTCTATTCTGCAAAGCAGTGAGTAAAAAAGATTTGGGGATCATGGTGGCTAACCAGCTGAACATGTGTCACACTTTAGCCTAAGAAGCTAATACAATTCTTGAATGCATAAACCGGGGAATCTTGAGTAGGAATAAAGAGGTTATTTTACCTCAGTATTTGATACTTGTCAGACTACTGCTGAAATACTGCATCCAGTTCTGGTGTCCCCAATCAAGAAGAATGTTGAAAAATTGTAAAAGTTTCTCAGTAGAGCCACTAGAATGTGTAAGGGATTAGAAAATGTGCCTTCTAGTGATAGACTCAAAGAGCTCAATCTATTTATCTTAACAAAGAGAAGGTTAAGGGGTGACTTGATTACAGTCTATAAACACCTACATGAGGAACAAATATTTGATAATAGGCTTTTCAGTCTAGCAGAGAAAGGTATAACATGATCGAGTGGCTGGAAGTTGAAGCAAGATAAATTCAGACTGGAAATAAGGTGAATATTTTTAACAGTGAGGGTAATTAATAACATTGGAACAACTTTCTAAGGTTGTGGTGGATTCTTCATCACTAACTATTTTAAAAATCAAGTGTTGTGAGTTAGGGGTCGTCCTCCCCCCTCAGGCTCAGCGGGAGGTGACTCCTCCTCACTACATCATAGCAGCCAAAGTCTATCAGCAGGGGAATTAGCACATCACTAGTCTATCGCCCTAGGCCCTTGGCAATCAGTCCTTAGTCTAGCCTCCAAGCTAGGGCAGCCAGAAGATACAGTTGGGTGGTCTGTCCCTGGGTCAGGGCAGAGCAAGGAGCAGTTTTCAGCCCAAAGCCTGCTGGCTAGGATGGAATAGAAAATATGGCCTGGTGCTCTGGCCCTCTGGGCAGGGCAGAGTATGGAGCAGTCTTTAGTCCTGCCTTCTGGCTAGGTGTGTTGCATGGCCAGAAAGGGTTAAACATCCTGCAGGATGAATGACTCAGATTCAACCCTTAAAAACATATGGGGAGATAATTTTTGTTTTTGTGTATTTTCATATATATGGGAAATGGTCAATAATGTAATCAACAGTCTGTCTATGCTGTATTCTGTTAATTCAGAGATCAAAAGAACTTCCTAGCATTTAAATGAACTATGAACATAGGAAATCACTGTATTCATCTCTCTTTGAAGTGTATAGCAAATCACCTGTGAATGGTGGAAAAACAGGCAATTGCCTTATGTTAATTCATATAGCTAAGTACTGGTGATGAACCTGCTTCAAAATCACTCTAATTACCTATTGTTCCCTGAGGGACTCCCACTTGTCAAAGAAGACCTGAATTGTATAAAAGATGTTTGGGTCCCAATCCTTCTGATCTCAGATCTGCTTAAGCTTCATCAAGGGAAGTTTGAGTCACCAGATTTAAATCCCAGTTATGCTGGTACTCCCTGAAGGTGATATTGGACATTGGCTATAACCTATGGACTAAATTCTAAAGGAACTCTTTGCAACTACAAAGTTCACCATCTCTGCTATGAATCTGAACTTCAAGAACTGAACTCATGTCTGTATGTATATTGATCTTTTAACCATACTCTCTCTCTTTTTTCTTTTTAATAAATTTTAGTTTAGTTAATAAAAATTGGCTGTGAGTGTGTAGTTGGATAAGCTCTGGAATATTCATTAACCTGGAAGGTAATGTGTCTGATCTTTTGGGATTGGTAGAACCTTTTCTTTTATATGATGAAATAAGATTTTCAGAAATCTTCATCATATTTGACTTGAGTACCTGGATGGAGCCCTGAGACTGGGTTTTACTTCAAGGGAACTGTGTTGTTGGCTTCTGGGCAACCAGTGAGATGATAAATAAGCTCTTTTATGCTGGCTTGGTAAATCTAAGTATTGAAAATATACACAAGCTTTGGGGATTATCTGCCCCATTATTTGCATTTCACTCTATTTGAGTGACGTTAGATGTCCCTCACTGGGACACTGGTCACACTAGGGCAGGCAGCAATTGACAGAGTCAGGGCCCTGACCCTCTGGGTAGGACAGGGCAATAGGCAGTCATTAGCCTAGCCCTCTGGCCAGCAATCAATATCATCAGAGCTCTGACTCTCTGGATGGTACACAGCAATAGGCAGTCTATGGCCTAGCTTTTGGGCTGGGGAAGATAGCAAACAAACACAGTCTCGCTCAGTCCTTTGGGCGGGGCAGAGCAACATCAGTCTAAGCCCAGCTCTCCAGCTGGGCAGACAGCAGACAAACACAGGCCATTCAGCCTAAGGTGAGGAAGCTGCCACCCCAAACAGCAAAACTGGACTACAGTTGTTTTCCCTTGCCTTCTTCCTACCTCACTCCAGGGATAGGGCTTTGTAGTTCAAGGGTCCTCCGTCTCCTGGCGTACTTGGCAGCCAGAAGTCTTAGAAGCTTTTCAGGGTACTCGTTGGACTGCAGTCCCAGCAGCTCCTTGGGTTCCTCCTCCAAGAACAGGGGTTGGTTCAGCATGGTCCCTCTTCCAGAAGCCAGCAGCAAGGTGGAGGTGTCCAACTTCTTCCCTGGCTCTCTCCCAACTGAGCTGGAGGCTCTGCTTCTTATCCTTCCTGTCCTGCCTCTCAGCTTCTAGCGCAAGGGACAGGCCTGGTCTGGCTCCACCCACCAGGAGGTGGAAAGTGGTCCTTCTCACTCAGACAAGGAGAGAGACCACTCCGCCTCTCTACATCAAACTGGATGTTTTCCTATGCTATGGGATATGTTTGAGGGGATTTCTATGGCCTGTGTTATACAGGATGTCAGACTAGATGATCACAATGACCCCTTCTGGTTTTGGAATCTGTGAATTGCTCATTACTGAATCTCCAAATGCACACTGATCCATTCACATAGCCCCTCCCTGGCCAACAAATGTAAGAGATGCATCCATTGACCCTAGAGTATGTCCCTTCATCCATGCCAATTCACTGCTGAGGCCCAGCTGTGCCCTTCCAGTGGGAACTGGTCATCCCCCTTTGGGCCAAATGAACAATCAATCACCAACTAGTGTGACCTGGTCTCTTGGTCCTGAAAAAAGGGGTAAAGAGGAAGACTTTATCACATTTATACCACTGAATTATCATCTCCAACAGGGACCTCCATACCCTTTTATGCATTTGGATACCACCACTGACAGCTCTCACTATTTAGTCTCCAATTCAAACCTATGGTGTGGATGTAACCAACCCAATCCTAAATGAATAGGATACCAATTCACCGGGATAACCTCAACAACATGCACTCTTTGACATCACCATGAACTGAAATTTTCTTTTCCCACAGTAACTCTCTTCCCCTGAAGAAAGAAAGGCCTGATGTCATCCCCACACTCTTGTAGTACTATGATTCACGTCACCATCCCTTAACTGTTTTTTTTTGATTCTTAGAGCCAGGATGTCTGATCCCCTCACCTATTGCCAATGAAACACCACAGCCCGATCTGAAACTATTCAACCTGCAACAATTCTTCCCAGGGAAGAGGAAGGGCTTATAAACCTTCCCCCCTTAGGCGTGCAGGAACCAATAGGTCAGTCAGCAACAGTGATCCCCCTCCTCCAACCCATGAGGAGGGGAAAGGAGACACAATCCTTAAAGGAACAAAAGTCTTTCTTTCCCCAGCTGACCCTGACAGAGGCTCCTCACCTGAGGTTGCAGGGGTGAGCACTGTTCAAATAGAAACGGAGAAATGGAATAATCTCAGCCATCTCTTAGGCCTGTGTTTATAATACATATCAAAATGACACTTCTGGGGCAGGATAGGCTCTTGCTGAGTTATACAAACATATCAGCAGGGCTACAAAGGTTAATTTGGTCTTTTCTATCAAGCTTCTTCCAGAAATGAAAGCTAGGTGGAGGTTTCATTATAATCTGTGGAGACTGCCTGCATAGTGTAATAAAATGAGACTATGGTATAATGTAACCCTTCTGCCAGGTGGTCTTGGGTACAGTATCTAGGGGTTTCTCTTAATGATATAAAACTGAGCCAGCTCAAACCCCACCCACTAATGTGGGAAAACTAAACTGCACCTAAGGGTGCCTCTATGAGGCAATACCTCCCCACTGGCAAGCACTGAGTCTGTGTATAACAAAAGAAAAATTTTATTAAAAGGGAAAGGGAACTCAGCATTGTGGTGTGGGTAAACACCACAACCACGATTCAAAAGCATGTAACCATAAGCAACATTGACCCACAGTAAATGTCCTTTGCCTCAGTTTCCTACCTTGTGATTTGAAAGTCTGATGAATGAATGTCCCTTTAACATGCCACTTCCCTTTCCCTCCGCTGCACCCCACTTGCAGTTTGTCATCCTTAGTCAGCGATGACCCAGAGTTCAGAGGTTCATTCGTGTGAGTTCACCCTCCAACCTTGAAAAGGGGCTTGGGGTGCCAAGCAACTCCTTTGCTGCTACCACTAGTGCGTCTGCTGCTGGCTTATTACTGCTGTTCCCTCTGTCACCACTTGCCACTGCCATTGCTATCTCTGCTGCCAGCGCTCACTGACAATTCTGTGATGCTGACTTCTGAGGTTCCGCCACTTAGCCTGACTTTTAGAATTTCAGCTCTTAGTAATGGCACTGCATAGCAGAGAACATCGGTGCTGCTATCTCTTCATTGTCTTTCATTGTCAAAGATGCCCCTGGCTCCAACTCACAGCTTCTTATTGTTAATATTTGGGCTAAAATTTTCTATCAAGCAATCCATTTGTCCTTCTAGATCAGGGGTTCTCAAACTGGGGGTCGTGACCCCTCAGGGGGTCATGAGGTTATTACATGGGGGGGTCACGAGCTGTCTGCCTCCCTCCTAAGCCTAGCTTTGCCACCAGCATTCATAATAGTAATGAATATAAAAAAGGTGTTTTTAATTTATAAAGTGGGGGTTGTCCTCACTGGCTTGCTGTGTGAAAGAGGTCACCATTACAAAAGTTTGAAAACCCTGGGGTGCTAGGAAAACCATCTTCATCTTCTCAGCTTCTTGTTCTCTGTTGCTCCTTGTACATTTTTGCAGACTCTTGCATAAAGAATCTATTTAAAGACACCAAGAAATAGAAACACCTATAGTAGTGTGTGATTGTGCTGGTGGTTGTGGGGTTACCTCCATTTTATTTTTCTTTGCCTTAATATCAGCCAGCTCTCTCTTAAATAAGATCTCTGTTAGCTGCTCCAGAACTGCTCTCAATTTATCTATATAGGGTGTTTTAGGAATAAGGGGAACTGTGAGCTACTGTTGGCAAACCTCTTTTAATCTCCCTCTTGCTCTTCTGCAAATTTCCCTCTCACTTCTGGCTGTAGGTTAGCATCTCTGTCTTGTCAGTGCTCAGATTCAGCTACTGTCCTGGAATAAATATACTGGGACCTTTTTATCTAGTGTCTTTTTTTCCCCTTTGCGAAAGAAATAAGGATGCATGACAACGAGGCACAGCCCGTCTGACTTTTGAAGCCTGCACTAGTTAAAGATGCAGTGATGTCATCAACAGTGCTGGTTGTCCCAAAGTGGTCTGTAACATCCTGCAAAGGAATTTGCTGGTTTTCCATAAATTAATAGTGAAAATCCCTGCCGCTGGAACAGGTTCACCACACTTTTTAGCTGACTGCTCTATATGATCTTTTGCCCATCTACAAGCCTACCCGTCTGTTAAGATGGAATGATGCCTGCTCACAAATTGGACAGACCCTGGCACAGAGGTGCCAGATGTCGAATGGATACCTGAATAGCAGAGAAAAGTAGCTCACAGGCACTCCTGACTGCCAGCAAGATAAGGCTGCGTTACAGAAAGCACAGAAAAAATCAGCTGGGGCTAACGATATAGCTGATTTACAGGTGCAAAACAGACCATTACCCAACCAATCAGATGTGTGAGTGCATCTGCAACATTTTCAACAGAAAGTGAATATAAATTAAGACATTGCATACAGAAATTAAAAAAAACAATAGTAACTGGATCAGCCTTGGGGCATTATTAACTCTATTATTTTCAACATGCATATGAATGGTGAAAGGGGCACTGACCAGTGTCCAGTTATCAGAACAAAAATTCCTTACTGAATTTGCTGAAAATCTAATGATAGGTTGCATACACCACTGGGTCCACTTAGAAGTTTTACAGCTGAACAGTGAAAACACTCTTATTTCCAGCTGCACTAGGCACCTCAGAAAATGCTATTTGCATGCACAGCTTTGCACATCACTGCCCCTAATTGTGTGCTTAAAATTACTTTTGAAAATCCTAGTCCTTATATGTGTCAAATATTATGTAGCAGAAACCTCTCCATAGGCAATCGCGCCGCACGGAACCTAACCTCCAAGGGGTGAATTCAACAGTGCTACAAAGAAAGGCAATCCACTCCAGTGTTAAGTCTGTAGCTATATCAGGCTATGATTATCTTTATATTTCCCTTGGCACTAGATCAGGACTCTGGATATCTAGGATCAGTTCCAGGATGTGCCACAAGCTTCCTGAATAGCCTTAGGCAAGTCATTTAATTGTTCTCTGCCTTAGTATTTCATCAGTACTATGGGGATGATAATACTTCCTTTGACTTATTTTTTCGCTGTCTGGTCTCTTTTTTGTTTTCTGGTTTCTTTTTTGTAAGCTCCTCAGGTCAGAGACTGTCTCTTACAATGCATTTCCTTAGCACAATGTGAGGTCTCTAATTGCAGCTCTAAAACAAATTGCAAATAATAATAATGAAGAGCAACTGTTAATACTAAGTGACCTACGTTGGGTGGAAATTTGAGACTACTTAAGAATAGTAATTGGGTACCCTGTTAAATGTATGTTTTCTATTTTTATATCTATCTAGATACTTTCATGTTCCTTATCATAATAATAATGAGCCACATCTAAGGTGCAATAAACATTTGATAATTCACAGCAAAAATACATAGCAGTTCAGGGCAGGAAGTAAAGCAGAATAGTCCATCTACTTGAAATTGCAGGAGAAAAAAATTGGTTTGGCAGAATTGACCTAAACGACTGATTTGCTGAACAGTCTGAACTACCACTGAGTTGGACACTTAGCATTTCTTAGGATAGTGCCGAACGTAATAATCTGATCTAGAAGCGAAATTGCACCCCTCTTCTTGCAAGACATGCCATAATGGCCACAGACAATCAAGTGGTACCTCCAGCAACACCTCATATCTTCTGAGTACAGAGGGAAGATCAACACCAGCAGAATTATAAGCTGCTTCATGGCTACTTTAAAAACAGCTCAATAGATAATCAGATCAGATAATCAGAAATGGGACATCAGTACTTCAATGAGAAATCTCCCAAAAGAGAGCTGGAAATTCTGTTGATGATTCAGTGGGTGTTGATCATCCCTTATGCACCCAGAAGAAGTCAGGAATAATGTTCCTAAACTAAAGCTTAAATTTGTGGCCTAACTTTTCTTGGTCAGGGCTTTGTTTTGATCAGTCTGCCAGCAAAAGCATCAGACAACTTAGCAAGAAGCCACATAAGTAGCCATGTTAGTGAGTTTGGAATACCTTTGAATCTTTCTGAGGGTTGCAAAATCTGGTTGTTGATGGTACATATAAAAAAATCATCCAGTATTCAAACACAATAATAAATATGAATAAAACTTTAAAATGTGTGCTCTGGAAACACAAATTTAAACTAGGTATCTTCTTCACTCTTGCAAGCTATTGCAAGCTATAACTTTATTGTTTCTTCCTATGTCGACTGGATCTTTTGATTCCAAAGATACATCCATCACTTTAAATGCTGAATTGTAAATCTGAATAAAGCTAAAGAACTTAAATGTCTCCTTTAGTTTTTTGATCAAGAAAAGACAAAGGCATTTAGCTGAAACATTTGTCTTCAGAATGTAGTGTCTTTATATACTAAGTGGCATACTCATTACGTGTGTGGAAAGAATGCTGAATATGCTCCCAAGAACAGGAGGAGCAGCCATTTACCCTGTTAATTTAATACAAGTCATCTTAGATTGGCTATCCCTGAAAATCAGCCCTTCCTTTTTTTGGGAGCCATTCAAGTAGTTCTATTGGAAATTTATACTAACCTTAGTACAACTTATAACAAAATATACTCCCCTTCCCAAAGTGCTGTTTCTGATCCTTTCTCTTTTATTTTGATGGGACCTTTAATTGTTGGTAATGGCTTGTGAGAAACAAGTATTTTTCTGTGCCTACAAAGAAACATTAATTCTGCAGGCATCAACATCCTAGTATTAGAATTACTGATGTATTGGTTTTCCCTATCATTCATGAGTAAAAGGCCAAATTGCTTTATCATACCACAAAGTTATGTGGTTTTGGAATGCATGCACATGAGTACGCATTAATTTTATTCAACCTTGAATTGCTCCTTAGCTATATAAATGGGGTCTTTATCTGTAGAAATGTTTGAGCTGCCAAAACATAGACTTACTCAGAATAGATATAGTAAGAAAGTAGCTTCTGTCATCAACATCTTTGTTCGTTTAATGTCTTCAGCTACACACACTGAAGATAGCTAGAATTTATAGCCTATAATAATGACAACATTTATTTTACATTTTACTTACCATGGAGAACCACAAGAGAAACCCAGGTATGTTCTGTGCCAGACCTAATAGAATACTAAAAGCACAGTACACACTAACACTAACATGAACATTCAACCTAATTGTGCTAAATAATATACTGTTTCTTCTTAACTGCACCATATATTTAAGTACTCAGCTAAAGCATTTGTAAATAAAGGAATGAATAACCACAGAAGATTTTGATTCTGTCTACATCAGGAATGCCACCTCTGAAGCCACCAGTATAACTGAAAGAAGAATCAGGCCCTACAACTCAACAAGACACCTAACATGAGGTGAGTTAGCATTCCTAATGAGAGATTTACCGAACTTCTGAACATTCACAGCAAGCTAATTCACTTCTTAAGAGACCCATCATTTTACTGTTTCATTCTAATTAGAGCAATTTGTGGTTAAGAAAATATTGATTTTCGATTATAGCTTCCTATTATATTACTTTCAACACTCCTAACATCTATTGGTACAAAATGTTTGGAGCCCATTCATAAGGGTTCTGATGGATCAGAGCATCCTTTTGGTTACAGTGTGAAGCCCTTCAAGATGCAAAGACTGGGAAGTTAGAGGTTGATGTGCTTATGAATGAAAGTACAAGAACAGCACACTGGGAGTTCAAAAAAGCAGCTATGCTGCAGTGCATCAGGGTGATGGAAGTGCAGCTGTTTACCTCCCCAGACAGGCATCATAGCTGGGAAATCAACTTGGGTGTGGACAGATGAAGTAGCAGAAGGCGAGCACCATGCCAAGATTAGCTCTCATTTTACACACCAGGTGCGCACTGTAAGATTGCGAGGGACTGGCACAGGCTACTTTCCCTTGCTGAGGAACAATTCCCAAATGGAAGCAGTAGGAAAGCAGACCTATTACAGCCAGAAACCCACCCCACGCATACACAGTAAGGAGGACAGCATCATTGCCCATTTGGGTGTCAGACTGCCCCAGGAGATTGGTGGGAGAGAAGTCAAGGGGAAAAAGAGTGGGAAAGGAGAAGATGGGGAAATGAAGGAAAAAGTTAGCATCAAGGGGGGGAGACTCTTTGGGGAGATTGTGACCTGGTTATTTGAGCACTCATGCAGAAACTAAGAATCCACATGAGTATGGAATTGTTTGCAGAAGTTCTCCTACTTGCTTTAGTTTGCATGATCACACAAACTTGCCGTATTGACTGGAATACATTACATTTTGTTGCAGCCAGAAACGAAGCAGCTAGCAAAGGCAGGTTCCTTAATCTTTAGACTATTAGTGCAGCCCAGGCCATGCCTTTCTCAAACAACACATTTAGTATGGACTTGTGATTGCTGCAGTATTCATAGAACCATAGAATATCAGGGTTTGAAGGGACCTTGAGAGGTCATCTAGTCCAACCCCCTGCTCAAAGCAGGACCAATCCCCAACTAAATCATCCCAGACAGGGCTTTGTCAAGCCTGACCTTAAAAACCTCTAAGGAAGGAGATTCCACCACCTCCCTAGGTAACCCATTCCAGTGCTTCACCACCCTTCTGGTGAAAAAGGTTTTCCTAATATCCAACCTAAACCTCCCCCATTGCAACTTGAGACCATTACTCTTTGTTCTGTCCTCTGGTACCACTGAGAACAGTCTAGATCCATCCTCTTTGGAACCCTCTTTCAGATAGTTGAAGGCTGCTATCAAATTCACCCTCATTCTTCTCTTCTGCAGACTAAACAATCCCAGTTTCCTCAGCCTCTCCTCATAAGTCATGTGCTCCAGCCCCCTAATCATTTTTGTTGCCCTCCACTGAACTCTTTCCAATTATTCCACATCCTTCTTGTAATGTGGGGCCCAAAACTGGACACAGTACTCTAGATGAGGCCTTACCAATGTTGAATAGAGGGGAATGATCACATCCCTCGGTCTGCTGGCAATGCCTCTACTTATACAGCCCAAAATGTCATTAGCCTTCTTGGCAACAAGATCACACTGTTGACTCATATCCAGTTTCTTGTCCACTTGCCTAGGTCCTTTTCTGTAGAATTGCTTCCTTGCCATCCGGTCTCTAGTCTGTAACAGTGAATGGGATTCTTTCGTCCTAGGTGCAAGACTCTGTACTTGTCCTTGTTGAACCTCAACAGATTTCTTTTGGCCCAATCCTCTAATTTGTCTAGGTCCCTCTGTATCCTATCTCTACCCTCCAGCGTATCTACCACTCCTCCCAGTTTAGTGTCATCTAGAAACTTGCTGAGGGTGCAGTCCACGCCATCCTCCAGATCATTAATGAAGATATTGAACAAAACCAGCCTCAGGACTGACCCTTGGAGCACTCTGCTTGATACCGGCTGACAACTAGACAAGGAGCCATTGATCACTACCCATTGAACCCGACGATCTAGCTAGCTTTCGATCCACCTTATAGGCCATTCATCTAGCCCATACTTCTTTAACTTGCTGGCAAGAATACTGTGGGATACCATATCAAAAGCTTTACTAAAGTCAAGGAATAACATGTCCACCACTTTCCCCTCATCCACAGAGCCAGTTACCTCATCATAGAAGACAATTAGGTAGTCAGACATGACTTGCCCTTGGTGAATCCATGCTGACTGTTCCTGATCACTTTCATCTCCTTGAAGTGCTTCATAACTGATTCCCTGAGGACCTGCTCCATGATTTTTCCAGGGACTGAGTTGAGGCTGCCTGGCTTGTAATTCCCCGGATCCTCCTCTTTCCCTTTTTTGAAGATGGGCACTACAGTAGCCTTTTTCCAGTCATCCAGAACCTCCCCTGATCGCCATGAGTTTTCAAAGATAATGGCCAATGGCTCTGCAATCACATCCGCCAACTCCTTTAGCACCCTCGGATGCAATGCATCTGGCCCCATGGCCTTGTGCTCGTCCAGCTTTTCTAAATAGTCCTTAACTACTTCTTTCTCCACAGAGGGCTGATCACCAGAATAAAGAGGAAATTCTAGTCATTTGGATAATCTTTTATTTTTAATTTTTTTAAAGGGGCATGCTTAATAATTATGACTGTCACCCATGTTTTCTTGTATTACATTCCATATGGAGCAGTGCACAGTTCCTGCAGTCTCCGTACCCATTGGAATAATGGGTTAAGCTCTCAATGCCTGATGGGGCAAAAACATTGTCATGAGTGGTTTTGGGTACATGTCATCACTCTCCCCTCCCTTTCTCCCTCCGTGAAAGCAACTGCAGACAATCATTTCGCACCTTTTTGACTGGGTTACCCATGCAGACACCATAGCACAGCAAGCATGGAGCCTGTTCAGCTTACCGTCACCACTGCTATTGTGAGCATTGTAAACATCTCGTGCATTATACTGCAGTTTGTGCAGAACCTGGCTAAGAGATGGCAGCACAAAGATGATTGTGATGAGGACATGAACATATAGACATTCCTGAAAGCCTGGGCTATGGCAAGTGAGACATCATGGCAGCAGTGGGGCTGGTTGATACAGTGATATGCTGATTCTGGGCCCGGCAAACAAGCACAGACTGTTTGGTACAGTGGTACCACATAGTGTTGTGGGTATGGGATGATTCCCAGGGGGTGCAAAACTTTAGCATGTGTAAGGCCATTTTCCTGGAACTCTGTGAGTTGCTGTCCCCTGCCCTGAAGTGCAGAAATACCAAGATGAGAGCTGCCCTGACTGTTGAGAAGCAAGCTGCAATAGCCCTGTGGAAGCTTGCAACACCTGACTGCTACCAGTCAGCCAGGAATCAGTTTGGAGTGGGCAAATCTACTGTGGGGACTGCTGTGATTCAAGTAGCCAATGCAATCACTGACATTCTACTATCAAGGGTAGTGACTCTGGGAAATGTGCAGGTCAGAGTAGATGGCTTTTCTGCAATGGGGTTCCCTAACTGTGGTGGGGCAATAGATGGAACACATATCCCTAGCTTGGCACCGGACCACCTTGCCAACCAGTACATAAACTGCAAGGGGTACTTCTCAATGGTGCTGCAAGCACTGGTGGATCACAAGGGATGTTTCACCAACATCAGCGTGGGATGGCCAGGAAAGATGCATGACACTCGCATCTTTAGGAACTCTGGGCTGTTTGAGCAGCTGCAGGAAGGGACTTCTTCCCAGACCAGAAAATTACTGTTGGGGATGTTGAAATGCCAATAGTTATCTTTGGAGGCCCAGCCTATCCCTTGCTCCCATGGCTCATGAAGCCATATACAAGCAGCTCCACCAGATGACTGAGCATGTCCGTGTGCTCCCCCATTAGCCTCAGCATTGCATCTTACCTCTGCTCATTGCGCTCACTTAATGCTTTCCTGGACTTTGCCAGTGAATGCCTCCATGCATTCAGCTGTGCCCTATCACTGCGGGAGGACTGCATGAGCTCAGAAAACACGTTATCGTGAGTGCATTTTTTTCGCCTTCTAATCTGTGATAACCTCAGGGATGGAGATAATTAGGAGAGCATAGAAATATTTGCAACTATGGGGGGATAAAAAGGGAGGGTAAAATTTAAGATGATACATTTCTGAGAACAAAAGGGAGATTCTTTCACAGTGAATCAAGCAACTCACAGCAGACAGCACATGTGCTTTAGGTACAAGGTCGCATTTTGCCTTTTATATTGAGCACCTGCCGGTATGGTGACACATCTCACACAACTGGACAACAGAATTTGGTTTCCAGGCAGCCATGGTAAGCCAAAGGGTATGCGGGTTTGGCTTCTAATGCCTTCATAACATGTGGGAATGTTTTCAAACTGCAGCACTCTCCTTTCCCAAAGCAAGCAATAAAAGGAAGGGCTGTGGTTTTCAGGTGGATGTGCAGCACATACTTCCCCCCATCCCTCCACATGGCTATTTGGGATGATCCCTTCACCCCTCCCCCTGCCATGTGGCTAGTCTCAGAGATGATCCCTTTTAGCCAAGTACAAACAGCCCAGCATGAACAGGGTCCTTTTACTGTTCCCTTACAAAAAATCCCATTTCAGTCAGGTTACCATGAATGATATCACTCTCCTGAGGCTAACACAGAAAGTTATAGACTGAATGTTGCTTGAATGCAACCAAAACCCAGGACCATTCGCTACCATGCTTTGTGCTGCAATGATTCCAGACTACTTGCTACTGGCTTGGTGTGGTAAAGTGTCCTACCGTGGAGGATGAAATCAGGCAGCCCTCCGCACAAACTTTCTGCAAAGGCTTTCAAAGGACTTTCAGGAGAGCTTCATGGAGATATCCCTGGAGGATTCCCGATCCATCCCCAGACACGTTAACAGACTTTTCCAGTGGCTGTACTGGCCACAAATGCATCCCAAGTCTTCAGGGCAAATCAAACATTAAATACTATTGCTTTTAAAACCGGTACTGTAGTTACAAATGTGCACTCACCAGAGGAGCCTTCCCCTGCCTTCCGGGTTGGGGATCCCTGCCTTGGGAGGGTATTGGCTCCAGGGTGATGAAAAGATCCTGGCTGCCGGGGAGAACAGATTCATCACTTGCCTGCTGCGCATTCTCATCTGTCCATCATGCCCTGTGCAATTTTGGCATATATGTTAGCATTTCTTCTTTTGGTAGGAGTTCTACCTGCACAGATTCTTCTTTCATACAGCAATCAGATCCAGTGTCTCCCATTCACTCCATGCTAGAGCTTATTTGTGATTCTGGGGAGACTGCATGGTCACCTGTGCTGCTGAGCTCACCACAGTGACCAAACAAGAAATTAAATTCATAAGTTCCCGGGCTTTTCCTGTGTAACTGGTTAGTGCATCAGAGTGGGAAGTGCTGTCCAAAGCGGTCACATTGCAGCACTCTGGGATAGCTCCCAGAAGCCAATAATGTCAATTTGTGTCTGCACTACCCCAAACTCAACCCAGCAAGGTCGATTTTAGCACTAATCCCCTCACTAGGGAGGATTACAGAAGTTGATTTTAAGAGCCCTTTAGGTTGACGGAACAGGGTTGCCTGTGTAGATGCATTCATTATAAGATTGACCTAACACAGCTAAATTCGACCTAACCCTGTAGTGTAGACCAGGCTAAGGGGAAGAAATTTTGGAGGCCCTGGTGTACAGCATACTGTTTCTGCATTTAGTTTTGTACTTCCTATCAGAGAGAGTGTTCTGTTTAAGAGGCTTCTGGAAGAAGATAAAAATTATTACACCAACTCTAATTATAATAACTTATAGCTATATCTTTTTTGTTTATTTATGAGTAAGCCCACAAACACTAACACACATTACCAAACATAAAAGTTGCTGTAAGACAGAATCTTTACTGGGTCTCCAAGTGTATTTTCATGTTGTCCATTTATAATATTTAGGCCCAGATTTCTAAAGGTATCTAGGTGTTGCTCCACTCAGCTTTGCAAGGCCTAAGATATGGCTAATCCCATTTCCACAATTTACTTAGGTAGTTAGGGACCTAAGACCCATTGAATTTCAATGATCCTCCTAAGTGCCTAGGACCCAGATCTTCCAAGGTATTTAGGTGTCTAACTCCCACTGGACCCAAGTCGCTTTTGAAAATGAAACTTAGCCATCCATCTAAATCACATAGGCCTGGCAACACTGAGCAGCACAATGCCTACCACTGGGCCTTAGATTTTAAGTTAATTGTAGCAGAAGCCAAATTTTCTCTAGCTGTAAATTGTACAGTCCCAACCACTTTTTTTTTAAATGCTTGACAAAGAAAATTGATATTCAGATGAAATTTTTGTATGTAGAAGTGAGGGGAATTGGTTGCTGATCTTGGATTTAAATGACCCTGGAAAAATGAGGTGGGAAAAAGGTGATAGATGTTAAAATTATTATGACTAAAATACTTAAAAATAACTGGGGTTAAACTTAAAAATAATTTGGGTTCACAGGGTTGAAAAAGGTTCCTAATGAGTTGCAATATAGCAATGGTGGAACAAGATAGCTGTGTGGTTTAAGCATTAGCCTGCTAAACCCAGGGTTATGAGTTCAATCCCTGAGGGGACTATTTGGGGGAACTGGGGTAAAAATCTGGGGATTGTTCCTGCATTAAGCAGGGGGTTGAACTGGATGACCTTCTGAGGTCCTTTCGAACCCTATGATTCTATGGACTAAGATGGCTAGTGTGCTTAGAACAGAGAGGAGCTTAGAGGAAAACACTAATGTATGTAACTTTTGGCATTTTGCTGATCTGTTTTTTGTTTTGTTTTTTGAATGCCAGTGTTTGCTTGTTTTGTCTATTTAGAGCTGTAAGTTAGGGACTGTCTTTGCTTCACTCACTTATAGGGTGCCTATCTAATAAGAGTCTGAATATCTGTCTGGGACTTGTAGTCTCTACTGCAATATAATATAAATAATAATGACAAAATCCTTAAATGATACAAGAATGTAAATGTTAAATGATATATTTTTCCAATTCATATTAAAGTATAAAAAAGCCATTGTAAAAATGCTGCCATATAACATGGATGGTACTACGCAGCAGGAACAGTCACTGAGAACTCTCACACCATTAAGTGCTATTTTATTATAACATTTAACATTAGGAAATTGTCTTTCCCAGCACTAAGAAACCAATCTTGCAAGCTTGACTTCAGTGAGAAATGTACCTAGAGATGGATTGCAGGACTAAGAATAATGGGGTTAATGTGGTATTATATAATTACTTTAAACATTCCTAATATCAACAGTAAAAGGCAGGAGAGAACTGTAAATGGGCTAGACCTAATAAAAGTACTTTAAAGCCATCCCAAGATAAAAGTCTGTGTTTTGAAGAGGCAAACCTGGAATAAAGAGTCGCTTTCACTAATCTGACCATACAGGTTAACAAGCCTGAAGATGATCTTTGACACCAACTATCTTCATTTCAGTAGCAATTTCCCTTCTTTCAATCCAGCTGAAATGTCCTCAGCAGGTAAACAAATTGTCAAAATCCTAAACTGATTGCTGGACAGTAGATGGTGTACAGTATGAATGAGTGGACTTCCAGATTAGTACAGACTGGATAAAATCTTCAAAAGTGCCTAAATGATTTAGAAGACTAAATCCCACTGACTTTCAGTTTTGCCCAGTATGTCACCCCAGCTTCAAAGAGAGGCATGTTCCTTTTTTATGGGATTAATTTTATCACCTGAAAATGTTCTGTCTGACAGAGGTTGAGAGAGTAAAAGTACAGTGCACATCTGTTTTTCTTGGATCACACTGGTGGGGAGCAGAGGGTTTGGAAAGAGGTCTGGAGTGTTTCTGGTCCTGGGGTTCTACTGCATGTCCAAGAAAGCTGGTGCATCTTTCTCACTGATGGATTCAGGGAGAACCTCTACAAATTATTTCCCTTGAGAGAGAGACTCCAATGGATAGCTAACATTGCTTCCAGATGGACCAGCAATTGAGAAGGAGTGAACTTTCTTTGTTTTATTTTCAGAATGAAGTCCAATTGCATGAGAAGATTCAGTAAACTACTAGCTATGCTTCTGGAATGATGGCGCCTTTACCAGTCAAATGTCCAAATAAGGAAGGCTGTGGCTTTTTCATTGACAAAGGGCAGAAGAGTATCTTTGGAGGTTGAAGCAAAATCAAAGGACAAAGTACTGTACTGAAAATTTTCTTGAGCTAGATGGCACCTCAGGACTATCCATTGTGCTGGGGCAATTGATAGAAATGCAGAAGTTTATTGATGTTAAGACATATCTTAGTTCAACTGCAGCTTCAATTGCTTGAATTAGCTTTACCTCACACATAAATTGAATTTCTTCAGGTCCAGGACAGAACTAGCTTCCCTTCCCTATATCCTCCATAGGAGCAGTAAACAAAAGTGTATTCCTGAGAACCAGTCCTGTTATGGTTGTCATGAGACTGGACATACTGAGTTCACATCTGTTAAATCCTTAATATACTGCCATTTTACCTCTTGCTCCTTAGAGTAGTGAAAGATGGAAAAGGCACAGATCTCTCTCTTTGCTGGCAAAATTCAAATCCACAAAACGTCTTACATTTATCACTGACAATAGCAACAATCTTCCATTATACAATCTCAACAGAATCTCTCCAGTGGGCAAGAGGAAAGGTTTACACTTCCATGGGAAGATGTTACAGAGGAATGAAAAAGTGATTCTTCTTGTGGGGAGAAAGGGCAGTGTTGAGCACAGGACTAGAAAAGCAAAAAGATACATTGCTATGAAAAAATTGTGGACAGTAGTTTCTAAAATGTTTATTTTCAAAAGTAGTAAAAAGTTGAATGAAGATTTCTGGGTGGTGAGAGAATTTAAAAGAAAAGGAGAAAGAAGAAAAATAATCTTAGATCTTACTTTTATTTCTTGTTACATTTGTGGGAAAGAGATGAAAGTCTTTTCCACAACCGTAACAAGAAGAAAAGAAAAGGTAAGTCCTAAGATTAGCCAGCTGTTCCCAGGTTCAGGTTTTGTTCAGTTCAATGAATTGACTTGCTCAGTTGTAACTAAAGTAGATTACTGTTAATGGGTTTCTTGGACAACAGCACATCTTGATAACATTTTAATTAAAATGAATATATGTGTAATTTGCTTTCTGGAGTCTCTTATGTGACGTTTTAGAACATCTACCCTGTTAGATGCCAATTTTTTTATTAATTGGTTTATAATTGTACATGAGTGGCTGGGAAGAGAGCAACTTTTTTTTGTTTTTTGTTTACTTTGATTTTTTAGTCTCAATTGCTGTCAGTGGGTGCAAGACGAATACTTTCCCCTTGCAGACAGGACACTATGTTTAACTTACTAACTGATATTGTGACTTTTCTCAGACTCAAGATGCCTCACAGCATTACAGACTACATGTACACAGGTAGAACTTCACTCACCATCAGAATACAAGCACCCTTGTGGAGGCTATTCCCCAGCCATTACAATGCCACACAGTAATAATCCATAACTGTTTAGAGCAGAAAATACAAAAGAATACATTAACCAGTCAAACCCACATAGAGCCTTAGGGAGAGAAATCTATCCAAAATAAATTTGGCCAGGACACCAAGGGTTATAGCCCTACTTTTTGAAAAAAAAGTTCAGGGGAAACTTTAGGTACTTGCATGGCCCCATGACCACAATATCTGATCACTTCATTATCTTTAATGTATTTATCCTCACAACACCCATGAGATACACAAGTACTATTCCCATTTTACAGGTGGGTAACTGCGGCACAGAGACTTGCCCACAAGAAATCTGTGCCAGAGCAGGAAACTGAAAGTGGATCTTCCAAGTACCAATCTCATTAACCATGGCCCAACTTTCCTTCCAATTTTAACAACCACAACTGATAAGAATCTGTTTTATGTCATCCAAAGGATGCCTTGTAAGACACATCTAGTGAGTGTTCATCTCTTCTTGGTCAGTTCCTACAACATGACCTTTCTCCCCAGATACACAGTAAGAAAGACAAGATACAAGAGATGTGGTTTAATCTGGCCATAACTTTATTAACTTAACCCATCTGGGGAACTATCTAGTGAGAACTAGGACAGCACAGGTCATCATTCTTCCTTAATTATTTCTACCTTTAAACATCAGCCCCTCTCCCCCACCTCCAGTGCTACTCTGATCCCCAGGTTGGGAGGTGGAAGCACCAATCTGGTTGTTAGAGTGGGATCTGGCCAGAGAAACAGAGTTTATAGAGCCACTTTCTATGTACAAGGGGGTTAATGGCTTATCCGAGTCTCACTGGCCAGATCAGCTGATCCTTCCAGCCCATTCCCAGCTCACCTCCTCCCAAGTCTAAGGGCGGGGGAATACCCTAAAAGGAGCTGCTACCCTTTTTTCCCAGCACTCCAGTCAAAGACTTTGAGGTTGCCGAGGTGCATGCTTTCTCTTTCATAGTTAATTGTGTAGAGCTAAAAAAAAAAATCCTCCTAGGGTACATCTACACAGCAAGTCCCAGGGTCTGACTCTACAGACTTTGGCTTGCTCTACAGTGCTAAAAATAACTGTGTAGATGTTTGGAGTCAGGCTGGAGTTCAGGGTCTGAAGCTAGGTTGGCAGGGGTGAGAAGTGCAAAAATCAATCTTGAAATCCAGCAGGAATAAATGCAATTTTTAAACACAATGGTTTCCTGAGGGATGATAAATTAATTGAACCCAAATATTTTATCATGGATAATGTTTTAGTTCACTGTTTAAGAGTTTTATGATTCTAATCCTGCAGATTTGTAAACAGATCTCCTATTGAAATCAATGAGAGTGAGGTTTTCAAAAGACGGGCTGAACTCACCCTAGGATGATATTAGACTGTGCGTATATCACAGCTAAGAAATATGCAGAACACTACTCTCTATTGTGCCCCATCATAGATGTAGGTTTTAGGTGAATAGTTTATCTTTAAAATACTTTTGAAGTGAATCAGAAACTTTGAAGATTCTATCAGAATAAAATCATGTTCTCTATCAAACATCTGCATGTACATTTGGCAGATGCCACACACCAATAATTTAAATTAAGGCATTTTTCATTCTTCTGTGTTGTAATAATTTCAGGGCATTTTTTCCATTATATTTGTAACCTATTCATTATGTCATTTTACTACCTAATGATGATAAATGCCAACAGTTTAGCAACAGATTTGGGCAATAACAACATGCACAGTAATATAGAATAATATGACCAGACCCGCACGTTCTAATTGAATATTTTTTGATCCTTTCTCCATTAATCTACTTTCCTCCTGATTCATGTTTAAAGCCATGTTGCTTTTATCCTTTCAAAGCGCAGGTACAAAATGTTTTAAAGAAACAGATCCTGTGTCTACTGTGGAACTGGGTTTTTTCCTTATCAATATGTGCTGTTTATCTGACGATGAACCATTGAATTTCTGAGGGAGGGAAGAGCACATAACCTAGACATGACACTTAATTGGTATGCTAGCCCACACAAAGCTATCTGCTTGCATTTAGTAACTGGCAGGGGCAGAAAGCATTTCCAAGGGAAATAATATCTAGCTGTGAATGTGGGAATATGTGTGCAAGAACTGAACAGTAAACACTAACCTTAATTTTAATATCTCACATTATGCAAAACTTAAAAAAGATGAGTGCTCTGATATTCAAGCAGACCCCTGTGGGATAGAAATGTTATCATAAGAATATGCTGGGAACCAATGTCAAATACCCAACTGCTGTAAAAAGCACTGAGCATTTTAGTGGCATCAAACATTTCTGAATCACCATTTTCTTCAATAAAGGAAAGTATTTACCTATTAAGAGCAGCAAAATTCTGTTTCACTGGGCTATATGGCTGCAGGCAACAGTGCCTTTCAGGTTAGGCTTTTGATAGGTTAGCATTTAATGGCCTAAATAGCACTTAAAAGCTGCAAGGTGGAAATGTAAAACCATAATCCAGCTCTAAATGGTCATTTTACAAATGATCAGCCAAAAGCTCAGGAGTGCCTTTAGCTGTTTATGAGGCTTTCCAGTTAAAACAATTATACTAGAAATGGGTTGAGGCTGATATTTATTTAATTTTATAGTGATTTTGTTCCTCTACAAAGAAAAAAGATGGTTAGAACTACAGGAAGAGCCAAATTCTGCTCGCCTTATTCACACAAATATTCGCAGTGATTTACAATGGGACTGCTCATGTAAGGCAAGCAGTATGTGGCCTGAACTCTTATTGCAACCATAACTTACCATCAATTATTTTATCTTTCAAGCAGATTCTCCTTTTGTCCTTTGAGCTAATTATGTTTTAGCCAAAATGTTACTGTTGTGTTTCCAAATAAAATATGCAGTGGACCAGTTGTTCTCAACCAGGGGCCTGGGGCCCCCTGGGGGGCCACGAGCAGGTTTTGTGGGTGGGGTACCACCAAGCAAGGCCAGCATTACACTTGCTGGGGCCCAGGGCAGAAAGCTGAAGTCCCAGCACATGGGTCTGAAGTCCAGGATCCTGAGCCCTGCACCCCGGGGTTGAAGCCAAAGCCTGAGTAATATAGTTTTGTGGAGGCCCCTGTGATATGGGGCCCCAGGTAATTGCCCTGCCTGGGGCCGTGAAGTTTTTATAGCATGTTGGCGGGGGGGCTCAGAAAGAAAAAGGTTGAGAACTCCTGCATAGACACCAGTAAAGATTGGACAATAGCAAAATGAAATGAAAGTTTAGAGCTGTAGTTTCATATTTAAGCCAAAAATAGCCTACTGAACACCATTTTACCCTAGACTTCGAAGGAAATGGTAGGGAGAGATTTATATATACAGAACAATTCAGACCATACATGTAAGACAGAATCTTTAGACATTCAGATATAATTATGTGGAAATCCTGACACATTCCTAAAGCTATTGCAAATGTCAGCAAGTATTTATAAATTTTGGTTTGGGTTTTTTTTTTTGATTGTGCAACTAAAGATAATTAAGTACTTATCTGATTGGACAGTACTTCAGACTAATGAAACAAGTAAGCATGAACTGGCTGCAATATATAACTTGTTGTTTAAAGATTGCCTGGTGTACAGTCATACCAGCTCATGCCGGGAGCTTTTCACTTCAAACAAGCTAAGCAAGGGCAGGCTGGGGCGGTACTTGGCTAGGACACCTCTAAGAAAACCTACATGGTGCTGTTGATGGGAGACTGACTTAGCATTTAATTAATGCTCCAACATAGCTGCAAATCCCGCTTTTTGGAAGAGCCTTACATCTGAGATCTTTATCACTTTTGATAATTAAAAATCTCACTGTCCCTGGTTGAAAAAGTAGGGGTGTTAACCAGTGTCCTGGAAAATTCCAGTTTGGGTAGCTTCAACTCTACCTGTCTAAATTCCCTCTGGAGGTTTAGCTGAAAATGGAAAATTTGTTCCTTGTTTCTTTCCTTTTTAGGAGTGGACTCTCCCCCAATCTAGCACCAGTGGGCTTTGACTCTCTGTCTATTATTACTGGATGAGGAGGAGAATTGCCCTGGTTTGTGCACTTTTTCTTGGCGTTCTTGGCCCTAAGACTTTTTTTTTATTTCCTTGGATTTTTGGGGTGATCGGAGAACCTCCATATCCTGGGGAGAGGAGTGACTCCTTTTGGCAATGTCTAGTTCCCTTGTGGATCCCTTATGTTGGGAAGAAATATTATGAGCCTGATCCCCTACCTCTGACATATAATTAAGAGAGGAAGGCAAGAGGTCAATTTCCAGAAGAGCCCCAACCCTCATCTTGGGAGGATAATGAGTCAGATAAAAAAGCGGACTTTTCTCTAGGGATGATGGGAATGAGGCAGACAGCACTCTGGAAATTTTTTCCCTTAGAGGAGGGTTGGTGCTTGTATTGTTGAGGATTTCCAGACTTATCTCTGTAGAACCACTCAACTGTGCCTTAAAACCAGAAAAAGACCAACCAGCTGAGAATTTGGACAAGTGTATCTAAAGAAGTGGCAAAGAGTTCTGTGGCACCTTATAGACTAACAAAAGTTTTGGAGCATGAGCTTTCGTGGGTGAATACCCACTTCATCGGATGCATGTCATGCACCCGACCATGCATCTGACGAAGTGGGTATTCACCCATGAAAGCTCATGCTCCATTACATTTGTTAGTCTATAAGGCCCCACAGAACTCTTTGCCGCTTTTGCAGATCCAGACTAACGCTGCTACCCCTCTGATATGTATCTAAAGAGTTTCTAACTTAAAGGATTTTTAATATTTCAGATTATTCATTTCTTTAGAAAAATCTATTAGTTTGGGGGGGGGGGAGTCCATGGCATCTTCAAAATCTATTCTGATATCTAAAGCTTTGAGGAACACCCAACAAATCTCCCACTGATTACAAGTCTAATAGATTTTAAGGCCTGAAGGAAAGATTATGATCATCTTGTCTGACATCCCACAATCCACAGAACCTCACCTATCACTCCTGTAATAGGCACAGAACCTCTGACTGAGTTACTGACATCTTGAAATCATGATGTAAAGACATCAAGTCACACAAAACATACTCTGTAGACTCTACACTGGCAAGTGACTCTTGCCCCATGTTTCAGAGAAAGGTATAAACCCACAGGTTCACTGCCAATCTGAACTTCTGAAAAAGTCTAGTGGTGATGGAAAAGATCCTAAACTGATATGATAATGCGGAGTTCTTTAGAGGATGGGTGAATAACAAACCTCTCCCTTTCTTCTAAAACTGTACATTAAGGCTTACTGGAGATACTCTCTGTGTACTATTTTAGAAGCAAATATTTGCCTGAGAAAAATTCAAAATGTCAGGCTGTGTCAAGGCAAAAAGGAACGGAGATAAACGGTCACCCTGCGTCATAACTTTGCTTATTGCAAACTAAGCACAAGTACAGTCCCTGTATTCCATGTAGTGCCCTGACATTTCAATAGGTTAGGTTACATCTTTGAATAAAAGAAAGTTTCCATAATTAAAGGATTATAGAGTTGACAGAAATTCTTAATCTTCTTGCAAAACACTTTTAAAAAGGCTGAAGGAATGGGAGATTAGATTTGTCTAAGAGTAGATGTACTGTATGGTATTTGTCTAATGTTTCCCTCATGCATTTTGCCATGGAATGCCCAGTAGTAAATTGGGAGAATATGCTAATCTTGGTGCGTGTGGCACCCCATACTTCAAGATAAGATAATATTGTTCCTTGAGCGATTACTTTTGAAGCCAAAGGAGCAACGTTTTCTCCTTGAACATCTGCATTGATCAAGTACATGCATTTTACATGGTTTAAGGTATCTTCCTGTCTTGTCCAGCAGAATCCTGGGAGTATTGTGGTTTTAAAAGGCAATTTCTTTCTATTCTATGGGCATATTAACATTTAAGAGGAAAGCATCCTTATGAAGGTCTTCAGAAAATCCATTAATCCCAGACATTTTTGTCCATAGTTTCTTGCAGTATTATCAAAGTGGCTAGTTATTGACCTATAATCCATGAATAGGATTTTTAGGAGTTCTGTTATGGTCACACTTCAGGAGACAGTGAACAGATGGGTAGGATGGTCACCTCATTGCTGTAACCTTTGCCTAACAAAGCTGATTAATTCAGCTTTTCCTGTTGATAAGGTATCAAGTGTGGTTTTGTCTACAGATAATTGACTAAGATATGAGGCAGGGAGAGTCAGAGAAGGTGGACAGCAAAGTTATCTAGGTTAAATCCTTGAGACTGAGTACTAAAAGAAGAGGTGATTTGTATGGTTCAGGAAGTAAATCACCATACATTGGTGTAAGTGTATGCTAGCTCAAGTTAGTATAAATTACACAAAGGTATTGAAGGGCAGAATGATAACTTAAAAAAAACCCAGAGAGAACTGGAAATGACTGTTTCCAGTTACTGGAGTTCTCCAAACACATTACCTTTCCAGCCTCACATTTCATTTATTAGCAGCAAAGAGTCCTGTGGCACCTTATAGACTAACAGACATATTGGAGCATGAGCTTTCATGAGTGAATATCCACTTCGTCTGGTTAGTCTATAAGGTGCCACAGGACTCTTTGCTGCTTTTACAGATCCAGACAAACACGGCTACCCCTCTGATGCTTGATTTCATTTATTATTGATGTTTGTTATAGTAGTGCAATCTGAGAATCGGGGGGCCATTGTGTGAGGCACTGTACAAACATGTAATGAGACACAGTCTCTGTCCTAAAGATCTTACAAACAAATGTAGGGAAAAGAGAGAGAACATACAAGGAGAGTGAACAATGTGATGGCTGCAAATATCATGTTAGTTCTATGTTTGGTTGGTTGTTGTTGGTATTTTTTGTTTGGTTGGTTGGTTTTTTGCAGGGGAGGTATTTGTTTGTTTGATTATTTACATCATTTCAGTGGGATTTATGTTAGAAATGTGGCTAGCAGTTGTACATCTAGCATTATAAGACATGAGTCATTTATAGCAGTGGGGGGGGCGCATGCATTTGCCACTCTTAAAACGACCAGGGACACTCACCTGCAAACAGGCTCTCAGTTCCTCTGAACTTCAAGGGAGGCAAAATACAATAAAGCTTGAACAGGAGGGAACTGTGTAGCTCTGCAGAGGATATATATATTGAAAGCACTCACTCATAAATAACCTTCCTATCTTCCTCATAAACTTACCTCTATGTACCCCTTTAGACCATATTAACTAGAATGTTCTAATAATTTTTTTTTATCATCAGGACAAACCCTAGGAGACTAAACAGTCACAAATCTCAGGAGGAGGGCTGAGGTCATATCGCTGTGGAAAAAAGTTGTTTGTTGTAGGGGTTAATTATATCCCATTTACTGAAGGGGGAAGCAGAATATTAAACTCATATCTTGGCAGGTAAATGGAGGACAAACTGTTTTTGAAATATTTAGTTTTACAATATACCTTATAAATATCCAATCCTGCAAACTGCTCTGCAACAGTGACGACCTGAAGAAGAGCCCTGTGCAAGCTGGAAAGCTTGTCTCTCTCTCACTAACAGAAGAAGGTCCAACAAAAGATGTCATCTCACCCACTTCGTCTCTGCACAGGTAGTTATTTTTTGCAAAAAATGCCATTGAACCAAAATCACAATCGTCTGTCAAAAAACAGTTTAGATGGAAACATTCTGACCAGCCCTAAAAAACAAAACACGCCTGTACAAAGGCTTTGGGTGCCTGGACATGTCATTAAAGTACAGTATCCCTGGGAGCACTAAAAAGCATATATTCTGAAATGGACAATAACTCAACTTGAAGTAGATGGCTTTTGCAGCATTGATGGACTACTTCAGACCAAGAGGTCGGGGAGCAAATTCCATAGCTGTGGATACCCTGCCAGCTGCCTCTTTTATAACAAGGGGAATCCAGCTCAAGCACCATTAAGGTTATAGTGAGAGGATTAAGCCATTGTCCACGTAGTTTGCTTTGCTCACCTCTGGAGTAGGAGTGGGTGCTATAATTGGATTTCTTTGGCAAGGGGTGTATTTCCCTGGCTCCATCAGACATATGCTGGCATGGATCTGAGTATTCTTTATCCATTCTGAGCAACTGCCTGGCTTTTAAATACATCTATAACATCAAAAAAAATCATAAATGCTAGCACTATTTGGCCATAAACTGCATCCTGCAAGCAAGAACGCTTATCTGTAAGCCAAGATCTTGAAAATTATACTTTATTTATTTAAGTCGCTCTTATCACTTATATTCATATTGTACCTTACTAACTGTAACAAAGCCAATTTCCAAGACAGAAGTTAATATTTTGGCATATTGCCTTCTTCATAAGCGGAGAAATATGCGGTATTTTGAAATGTTTAACTTAGCCTTAAAACATTTACATACCTCGATTTCATCTAGGAAAACAATAAAATGTCTTTGTCTGGCAAACATAGCTGCACTCCTTGTGTTACAAACTATTAATGCATTTGAGTCTGGTGCTGCCACCCACTGCATGTGGGCACTCCTAGGCATAAGTCAGTGGGACTCCACAGAGGAGTGCACAGTGTACCCATGCACTGTGAATTGTAGGAGTGGCACCTTAAAGAATGATGCCATTTGGTAGTGGATAGTTGTGTGCATGACATACCACACAGAGGGGTGTGTGTGTATGTGTGTGTGTGTGTTCAAAGGGGAATTTTAGGAACTAGAATTTCAAGAAACATGCATAGACAAGTGATGTTGATTAGTAAGTTATGTATAACGTGTTTGGAAGGGGGAGCATTTGGAGAAATTTTGTTCTCTTTACTCAAGTGAGTAATACCACCAATGTTAGTAAGGCTATGCATGTGAGTAAGGCAAGCAGGATTAAGCCCGGAGTCTTAATTTTAAAGCATGTAATAATCAAGATATGAGCTTGAAAATTGGGGTAGACTTGAATATTTATTAGCACAATTATGTTTGCAGCCATTAATATATTAGCCACTGTTTTTGCTGCAATTTTTAAATCAGTGGCACACAATTTAGTAGCATCTTATCTTGGCTATTAGACAGATTCTCCTTAAATGGAAGTCATTAGCAAACACTCCATTATAATATTGTTTTGCATTATGTGCTCAGTGTATTGACTTGTTTTGTAAAGTAAATAACTACATACAAAACAAATCACCATGCATCTAGAAAAAGTGATTTAGAAGTCTGACCTAATCTAGTCCATTTTTGTATTATGTTAACAAATATTTTCAGCTTTTCAACTAAATAGTGGAGTTTATTGTAGATCATTAACTACAGCAACTGATTATTCTCAGACATCCACACTAGAATATGATATTTTAATCTTCTAAATCACATCAGGAATGAAATGATTATCCTATCTAGAAATTAGTTTGAGCCATATCTTTATTGGTTCTTAGTGTGGCTCATAACTTATTTTGAATGATTAAACTCATCTAGAGTCCTACTGCAAAAGGAAAACCAATTCAATGCCCTATCCTGCAGTCCTCCTTCAGGCAAACCTCCCACTGATTTCAATGTTGTCAGAGATTTGCATTCTAAGTAGTTCAGGAACAGAACCATATCACTAGGTTTCCTTAGAAGAGCGACTTGAAGTTGGCAAAGACTTTTTCAGGAATGGTAATTTTCTTGGTCATTACAGATCCTATATGATTTATTTGATTTAAACAGAGAACCAAAATGATGCATGGTCTCACAGTCTGAACTTCATTGAAGGACAAGTTCTCAGGTTAACAGCTATTCTTTTCTATTTCAGTGGTTCAAACATTTCCTTGCTGGAACCCCAAAACCATCAGCTTCAGTTTCTTGCTGAGGCCCACTCATTTCTCAGTCAGTGGCTGCAAAGAGCTATGGAACTAGGGTCAAAATAAGAAAACATGGCTGTAGGGGTGGAGTAGCTGGGGGTTGTTAGTGGGGTGTTAGTACATCCTGGATACTATGGCTGCTGGTGGGGTTGTTGTGTAGGAATACTAAGGGGCTAAGGTTTAAGGGCATGGGAACAGGTGGTGCTGAGTGGGAGAGGGTGCTTTCTTTTCCCCTCCTCCACCTGCTTAACACTCAACTTTAGGTCAGTGCTGCTTCAGGTAGATGTGGCACTCTCCTGCAGTGCCTCTTTTCCTCTCCTAGGGCTGAACGATGTGCAGACAGGGGAAGAGTGAATAGGTGACAGCTTCACTAGCATTAGTTAGCTGCAGTAAAGGGTCCAGGGACAGTGTGGAGCAAGTCACCTCTTACCTGGTTCCTGCTAGGCCCTGGCACCTATGGGACTTTGGGGGTTTTTTTTGTTAATCCATGTGCTTTGAAAGACACTTGTGAGCCTTGCCCTACTGACTGAGAAACACTAGGGTGACAGTCTGTGCTGTGTGTGGCTAATGTGGCTTTAAGCCACCTTTGAGATCGCCCAATCCTGGGCTGCTCTGAGAGCTGGAGAGACCCTGGCATAACTTAGCCTAATTTATGGCTGTCTCCTTGGGTTGCCCCATGTGCCCCAGCACTGCCAGAATCTCTACTACAAGCTGCAGCTCTGCCCTAACATGCCCCTGACCCCAACCTCAGCACTCCTTCCATACCAGGTCTTGTGAGGGGATCCTTGGAAGACAAACTTACGGCTGTCTTCCATAGAGTCTGCCCCAACACTTGTTCCCAGGCTGGATTCTGCACTGTTAGGGTACATCTACAGAGCAATTAAATACCCTCAGCTAGCCCAGGTCAGCACACTCAGGCTCATGGGGTTCAGGCTGCTGGGCAGTAAAACTGCTGTATAGATGTTCAGGCTTGGGCTGGAGTCTAAGCTCTAGGATCACACGAGGGGGGGATATTTAATTTTTAGCCCTGAAGCTCAAGCCCTGTGAGCCTGAATCAGCTGGCCTGAGCTGGCAGTGGCTGTGACAAGGGTCTTTTATTCCAGTGTAGATGTATCCTTAGAACAAATCATGTCAAACCAACCTACTGTCTTTCTTTGACAGGGTAACAGGCCTTGTGAATGGGGGCAAATGGTAGATGTGGTATAATCTTGACTTTAGTAAGGCTTTTGATACGGTCTCGCATGACCTTCTCATAAACAAACTAGGGAAATACAATCTAGATGGAGCTATTATAAGGTGGGTGCATACCTAGCTGGAAAATCGTTCCCTGAGAGCAGTTATCAGTGGTTCACATTCGAGTTGGAAAGGCATATTGAGTGGGGTCCCACAGGGATCACTTCTGGGTCTGGTTCTGTTCAATATCTTCATCAATTATGTAAATAATGGCATAGAAAGTACACTCAAAAATTTGTGGACGATAGCAAGCTGGGAGGGATTGCAAGTGCTTTGGAGAATAGGATTAAAATTCAAAATGATCTGGACAAACTGAAGAAATGGTCTGAAGTAAACAGGATGAAATTCAATACTGACAAATGCCAAGTACTCCAATTAGGAAGAAACAATCAGTTGCACACACATAAAATGGGAAATGACTGTCTAGGAAGGAGTACTGCAGAAAGGGATCTGGGAATCATAGTGGATCACAAGCTAAATATGAGTCAACAGTGTAACATTGTTGCAAAAAAAAGCAAACATCCTTCTGGAATGTATTAGCAGGAGTGTTGTAAACAAGACACAAGAAGTAAGTCTTCTGCTCTGTGCTGCTTAGGCCTCAACTGGAGAATTGTGTCCAGTTCTGGGTGCCACATTTCAGGAAAGATGTAGACAAATTGGAGAAAGTCCAGAACAAAAATGATTAAAAGTCTAGAAAACATTATCTATGAGGGAAGATTGAAAAAACGGGCTTATTTAGCCTGGAGAAGACAAGACTATGTGGGATCATGATAAGAGTTTTCAAGTACATAAAAGATTGTTACAAGAAGGAGGGAAATAATTTGTTTATATTAACCTCTAAAGATAGGACAAGAAGCAATGGGCTTAAATTGCAGCAAGAGCAGTTTAGGTTGGACATCAGGAAAAACTTCCTAACTGTCAGGGTAGTAAAGACTGAAATAAAGTGCCTACGGAGGTTGTGGAATATTTGTCATTGGAGCATTTGTCATTTTAAGAGCAGGTTAGACAAACACCTGTTGGGGCTGGTCTAGATAATAATCCTTACTCCTGCCATCAGTGCGGGGGACTGGAGTAGATGACTCTCGAGGTCCCTTCCAGTCCTACGATTTTATGATTCAAGTTCCCAGCCCAGTGCTTTAAATACAGGAGAACATGCGCTCTTTTCTTCCATTGGTTTGTCTCACTCACTGATCTGCCTATGCCTCAAATGAGGCATGGGTCTGAGAGAGCAATATGTAATTGTGTAATTAAATACTGTATCATAATGCATATGCACAATAATACTTACCTCTTATATAGCACTTTTCATCAATAGATCTCAAATGTGGATAAATTACTGATAACATTAATTCTGTCATTTTCCAAGCACTTGCCTTTGTAACTTTAACTTTATTTTAATATCATCTTTAGTTTATAGTTTTCCAAGTTTACTTTTTAAAGGAAACTGAAAATAAGAAATCTCATCATATAGAACCACAGTGATCCTAGTAGTGGTCATCAGCAGAGAGGAAGCCAGAACATTTAGCTTCATAGCATGGGCTTCTGCCACCATAGATGCTGACTCTGTGGGTGCTCTGGGGTTGCACCACCCATGGGGAAAATTGGTGGGTGCTCTGCACTCACTGGCAGCTCCACGCCCCACACCCCTTCCCCAGCTCACCTCCTCCTCCCTCTGCCTCCTCCCCAGCTGTTCCGCACAGCAAGCATTGGGAGGGGGAAGAAGGGAAATGTGGTGCACTTGGGGAAGAGGTAGGGCCAGGGCTGGGATTTGGGGACGGGATCGAATAGGGGCAGGGAGGAGGTGGAATTGTGGTGGGGACTTTGGGGAAGGGGTTGGAATGGGGGTTGGGAAAGGTGGAGTTGAGTCAGGGCAAGGGGGGAGTGCAAGCTTCCACCGGCACTGGGCAAAGTTGGCATCTATGCCTGCCACTTGAACTAGAGGAAGAATAATTGATAACAATAGTAGGCTGTATCTTCTTTCTGCCCCACTAGCTAGGGCCATGGCAGCACTTTGCCAGTGAATTACATAACTATTTGCTACCTCGGAGAGATTTGTTGAGAAGCAGGGATCCTGGTTTACATTCTTAGCTGTGGAGGGAGGGTTGCCCTAGTGGTAAGAGACAGAACACACAAGCACTTATATCTGGCATATTCATTCCGAAAGGCAGTGTAGATCAATGAACAACAGTTGCCACATTAGAAACCTGGGTTTTATTCCCAGTTCCACCAGAAACAATTTTGTGCAACCTCTCAGTTACCTTATTGTAAAATGAGTGTTACTTCCTGACTTTCTACAGTAGGTGTTATGAGGACTTGCTCGGTAATGAAGGCTGCAAAGTGCACAGAATTAACATGTCAGTGGAAGAACTCCTGGACTCCTATCCAACGTACCTTCTTCTGGGTCAAAAAGTTGGGAAGCTGGGGGATGGGCTGCTGCAGTCCAATGTGTAAATCTCTTGTACCTTCTATGCAGCGAGCTATGTGTTACTGGAGCATTTAGGGAATAGTATGGGCATGCTCAGTGCAGGTAGACTGTTCTGAAATTTCAACAGCTTCATCTTCAGTTTCAAATCCCGCTCCTGGAGGAGCTAGAGCTCTTCAAAGAAACTGTTGGGGAAAAATTATCTTTGACAAAACTACTTAGTTTTCATTAGGCTCTTTCTTGGAAATGACTAAACCATTTTCACTGAAACTTGAGGGAAAAAAATCAGCCTGTGGCAGAGAAGTAAAAAAGATTCAGTATGAACCATTAAAAGTCTGACAAAGTTATATGCAATTTAAAACTGGAATTTATAACAGAAAGTTGTTAGGTGTGCTTAACTAGAGGCATCCCTCCCAGCTCCACCTGCAATACACTGGCCAGCATCTTTCTGATAGGTGTAAACAAAACTCACCACACAAATCATTGGCTCTAAAAGCAGTTATGAAAGAAGAGATTGTCACATCTGCCATGCTTACCAGCATGGTGCAGAGGAACTAATCTGTAAGAGTTCACTTTATAGCTCTTAGAATTGTTACAATATCATCATGTCATATGAAATGCAGGCAAGGCAACAACTCCTACCACACAGCTAGTTGCTTGTAGAACAACTCCTATCACATTGCTTTCCATATGAAATATGTCTTAACATACATGTTATGTTCAATAACTCTTGGCTGATAGTTTAGGCGCACTGTGAATTTTCCAGTATATGTAGGCTTCTGTGTACTTAAATGCTCAAAGCAGCCAAAGCAGTTTGTGTGTTATGGTTTATTTCCCTTTGTTCCTCTTCAAGGTCAAACAGACACTTAATTGTATTCTTGTAGGTGGATTTTCCACCTAGCATCTTTCTTCCTGAGCCTGTGTGATGGTGTTTTTCTTGTTAATTCAACTGCTAGGAGGCAATTTGGCAACCATAAAGTGAAAATAAACTAAATACAGCTTTTTAAAAAAAATAATTAACTTTTAAACAATGTACTTTGAATTCCTGGTAGGTTTTCAATGAGAATAGCCTTTGCCAATGAAATTTTCTTTAAAGATTTTACTTGCATGCCTAGATTTATAGCTTTGAATGGTCTCCACCCATTTGCTGACAGTGTATGCAAAGAAAGGAAGAAGAAGATGGTAAGAAATGGAAGAGATTAAGTGAGGTCATGCAAAGATGAAAAATGGAGAATAAAGAGAAAAAGTATCTTTTTAAATCCAACCTGTGTTCCTACAAGCTTTCCAAGAAATTTATGAAATATCAATGCAATGCAATAATATGTTTAATATGCACCTGTATGTCAGGTGTCCAAAGACATTAATTTATGTTAATTATAATGAAATTATCCTTATAGGAGGTGTATGATTATATTAGTAGTTTTACTTTATTCCAGTTTGGGTTCCGGTTTGCTTTCAAGTACTTTACACTCTTGTGCAACATGGATAGTGAATCCATTCTGACTCTGCCACCAGGCAATTTAATCCCATAGCTACACAATGAGCTCAGGGAGGTTAACAGTCATGTCAGATTTTTTTTTCCTAGGGCATCCTCATGAACTTCCTACAGAAACAGGGAAACAAGATCACATCAAATTACAGGATATTGTTCTGCTACAATATCTAGGGGTTTGAGTCTCAATCCCTCAGACATCAACAAGTGTTTAATCATCATTTACTCATTAGTGGCTTTTTTTTTAATACAGTATATCCCAGACAGCTACATTTTTTCTCTGAGAAACAATCCATTAGAAATTTTATTTCTGTTGTTTACTCGTTCATACATGATTCAGCTCTAGGCTTTCCTTCCTCAAAGGCAAAATTGGGAAGTTGATCTAGGGTTGCAAACACCACCATTTAATTCCACATGATCTATTACTGCACTTCCCCATCTGTCAAAACCACTGACTGCTGGCATTGCTTGTAAGTAGGATTTTGGAATCCAATCATGAATTTCATCTCCCTGGGAATTCCCTAATTTTCCCCAGGTCTTCCTTCCCAGCACTAGTTTAAGAGATACATTTTGCTATTGCACAAAGTTATTCATTTATAAACTTTTCTGCTTGGCTAGAAAGGCTCTCAATTTACTGGCCTAGAGATGAAGCATCATCCATTAAAGTTTGTCTTAACTTAATCAGATACACCCTCCCTTTGGAGTGTTTCACACAGACAGATACAGGCTTACCATGATAAATGTACTCTTGCCTAGGATGACCCCAGATGAACCACTACAAGCAATTTTATTTCTTCCTCTAGCAACATGAGTGCAGTATTCAATCTTTGTTTGGTAGATTTTGAATACAGCTAAACAATGATCTATTATTTTGGTTTTCTATGCTACATAAATTCCATATGATGTGCCTAACACAGCTACTTTTCAGGACTTCATTTTCCTTTCTGTCATTTCCAACAGGTCTCCCAATATCATTATCTCCTTGGTGTTCTATTCTTCATCTTACTATCTTTGCTACACTATTCTAAATAGTATGTATAATTGTAGATAGAACAAAATGGAACAATTGTTAGTTTTTAAAAAAATTATAAACAAACAGGTTTTTCAACAGAAGCCAGCAATTTTCCAACTCATCCTAAGGGGGTGGAAGTTTCAGTCTTTAACTTAGTGAAAAAACAAAGACCGGATCATCCTGTCCTGTGGTAATAAGACATGGGAGGGGCTCTGAGGAAAGCCATTTTCGCAAGTAGCATGAACAATTTTGCACATCGGTGTCTCCCAATCAGCCAGCTGAAAAGGGCTGGAGAGGGGGGGCGGAAGGGGAGGAATTATATGTTTAAAAGAAGGAAAGTGTCCATCTCTGCTGACAGCAAGAGATCAGTGGTGTGACGTTGCACTCCATATGATTTTATGAAAATATGCTAATGAGTGTGAATATAATGTAACTGGAATATGCTTCATGCAAAAGGTCTCTTGTAAGGTATCATTACAAAGCTTATAGTTTACTGAGGATGGTTATCCAATTGGTATAAAAGTATCATTCTTGTATCTGAAACTAGAAATATGAAATACAACTCTGAGGTCCTATTGTAATTATGCAAAGTGTGGACCATTAATGGTGGTTTGGAATCTTGATGGCTTCTATCAACTAAGACAATTGATTGTAGCTGGCTCTGTTTACTTGCAAGCCTTCCTGTGAGTTAGGCCGGGAAGAATGAAGGCTTGGGGTCTCACAGGATATGTGACCATGTCACCTGGTACTGGCATCCATCTTAAACCTGGGGCTTTTCCATTTAGAAGGAGGGGTGGGGACTCAGAGACAAATGTTTCCTGCCTTGTGCCAAAGCTATATAAGGGGGTGGAACAGAACAAAGGAGGCTGCAGTCATAAGAAATCCCCTAGCTACAGCCTGAGCTGGAACAAGAACTGTACCAGGGGAAAGGATTGGGAAAGGATTGGTACCAGACTAGAAAGGAATCTAGACTGTGAAAGAAGCTTATTGGAACATCTCTGAGGGTGAGATTTCATCTGTAATCAGTTTCTTATTGTGTTAGGCTTAGACTTGTGTGTTTTTGTTTTATTTTGCTTGGTGACTTACTTTGCTCTGTCTATTATTACTTTTAGCCACTTAAACCATAATTTTTATATTTAATAAAATCACTTTTGTTTATTAATTAACCCAGAGTAAGCAATTAATACCTGGGGAAGCAAACAGTGTACATCTCTCTCTATTGGTGTTATAGAGGGTGGACAATTTAGGAGTTAACTCTGTATAAGCTTTATACAGAGTAAAACGGATTTATTTGGGGTTTGGATCCCTTTGGGAACTGGATATCTGGGGGCTAGAAACCGGAGCACTTTATAAGCTGTTTTCAGTTAAGTCTGCAGCTTTTGGGGGGCGTGGTCACACCTGGATCTGTGTTTGTAGCAGTCTAGCATGTCTGGCTCAACATGACAGGGTACTGAAGTCTCAAGCTGTCAGGGAAAATGGGCTCAGAGGTAGTCTCAGCACTCAGGTGGCAGTCCCAAGGGTCTCTGTGACCCACCCAACCAGTCACAAATGGCATTTACAACATAAGTAGGACTGAGGCAGCAGTCTCATTGGATAAATGTCCAGTTTGTGCAAGAATAGCTTGGCTTGAATCTTTGCTACTTGTAACTACTTAACTTTTAACTATTTTTTTATATAGTCTAATGGGTGGACTATCATATGCCATGGCATGTCGCAGTTGGTAGATAACTCTGAACTTCTCAGTCACTAGCAGTACTAAACATCAGCACACCAGTGCATCATCTGTTACATGCTATTACTCACATGAGGACCTCCAAAGTGTTTGTAAAAGTACAGTGTTCTGTACTTATTAGACAAGCACTGTATGGCATAGCAAAACATCACTCAACTGTCATCAGAAACAATGTACTCTGTCGGCCAGTGGTTAACCTAAGTATCTAAGGCTACACTTTATCAACTAGTTTGAATCAAAACTGATCAAAATTTGTTTCCTTTATTCAAACTTTTCAGCCACCTCACAAAAGAACCCCAAAATATAGCAGTTGATTGAGAATGCACAGGAGTGGATGGGATCAAATGACAAGAGTCTGTTTTCATGTCAAGATTGCCACCCCCCCTGACACAACAGTGTGATGACACTTGAACTGTATCTGCCCATGCTATGATTGAGTCTAGTTAGTAGCAGCAATCTCTCACTGTTATAAGGACTAAATTGGCACCAACACTAAAGGAACAAAAATCATTGTGACTGATCTGATTGGTAAAGATTCCAGTGTCTCCACTGATTAATTTGAACAGAGAAAAAAAAGCTAAATACTAATATTGTGTGTTGACTTGGCATTTGAATTTCTCTCTGCAGGTGCTGTACCAAAAAGCAGCGTTCCTGGAGAATTAATAACACATCATCATTATAACAACTTTGTGCAAGTCTCATGAGAATGTGTAATTAACAAGTTAAGCTGTACTTAAAATGATATAAAGTATCATTATACTCGGGATAAATAATTCCTAATTACTGAATTATTTGTCAGTAAAATTACCGAGGTAATTTTCCAAACTTTACTAATAAAAGGTTTCATGCTCTGGATAGAACGAGAGCTTTCACAATTATGAAGTATTGCCTTATAAACCTAAATCCACACTGCAAATGCTATTGGGAAAAAAAACCAAAACCAAAAAACCAATATTAACACTGGACTAAATTCTAAGGCTATGTCTTCACTCCAAAAAGAAAAGTTTCTATACATTGAGATAAGGATCTAGAGTTAATTAAAATTCGAGTGGAGATAAATCACAGGTAGCTTTTACCTCAGTGTAACTAGTCAAGGTCAAACCCAGCTAGAATTATAGGGTTGGTTGGCTACATAGAGATAAAAGCTACCTGTGACTTGTCTCCACTAGGATTTGACACTGGGAACTGATGACAAAAGGGTGTGGCTAGCCCAAGCCCAGCTGGCATCAATGCTTATTCAAAGGGTCCCCGAAGAGGCTATCAGGATTAACTGTGCTGTATATTGTAGCTATGGTGGAAATTAAAGTGGCAGCTCCTCCTCTTTCCAGAGCTTTTGAGGCAGATGACAGGTAGAAATACTGTCTGCTTTCCAGATGAAGGGTGAATTTCCCTCTAGAGAAACAGGCTTAGTGGGCACAGGATATGGATACACAACTGGGGAACACTTTTCACCTCCTTACCCCAGCCTTCATGAATTTGGCAGATTAAATATACTTTGCTAAAGGCATATTTATGAATATTCTTCAAACAGTTTGACAAAAATATGTAGCATCTGATCTTATTATATTTAAACTGAAAAAATCTGTTGTTGGAGTTGCTTTTTTGTGTGTGTGGTGGGGCATTTTTTTTTTTTTATTTACAAGCCAATAGCTATTTTGGCACAATAAGAAAATACCGTATAATGTTAAAATATATAGGCCTCATACACATACAACTGATAAGTAATAATCAAGTTTTAACTGTAACTGTAACAACTCATTAGGGAAGACACCTGTACCTTATCTATGTCATAAGTCTGTCAATACACAAAAGTGGTTCTGTAAACTATATAGAAAATTGCATGCAAGAAACATTAAAAGAATGATAAGGCTGCAAAGTCAAGTACTTCAAAGTTAGGAAATGCCAGAATTAAGGTTGTCCATGCTACACATACCCCCCACCATCCCTTGTGTGTATGCATTATGATACAATCCTTAATTCCACAACCACATACTATTTTTTCAACAGAAGCCCTTCCTCATTCTGTGCACTGAATGGACTACACTTACTGAATGAGCAGTTATTCAATATTTCACTTCATTCCCATTGTTTGATGTGTGGCCCTAAGCTTTATCTACTTTACACTATTCAAGCCTCACTTTGAACGCAGAATTATTAACTTCCTCATGGGATTTTCTCTAGTGCTCACCACTACAGTATCCGAGTGCTTCACAAATGTTAAACAAATTGATTTTCACAACACTTCTGGGAGGTGAGGGGATGGTATTGTTATTCCCATTTAACAGATAGAGAGCTGAGGCACAGAGAGATTAAGGTCAAAAGTATCCAGTAATTTTGGGTCCCCTATTTGAGATGCCTCACACCTGATTTTTCCAAGAATTTAGCATTTTATGTCACTTTACATTTAATAGATTCCAGGGCCAGAGGGGACCACTGTGATCATTAGTCTGTCCTCCTGTATAGCACCAGACATGGAACTTCCCCAACATAAGTCCTAGAACAGATCTTTTAGAAAAACATCCAATTTTAGTTTAAGCATTGTCAGTGAGTCAGAATCTACCATGACCCTGGGTAAATTGTTCCAGTGGTTGATTACTCTCACAGTTAAAAATTTACGCCTTATTTCCATGCTGAATTTGTCTAACTTCAGCTTCCTGCCATTGAATCATGTTGTTCTACTTTTCTCTGATAGACTGAAGAGCCCACTATTAAGTATGTGTGTCCCATATAGATACATCAAGTTCTTTAAAGGTCACTGATTCAAAGCATTCTGAATTGCTTGGTGAACTGGGCATAAGCAAACAATATGCAATTTAATACAGCTAAATGTACATCTAGGAACAAGAATGTAGACCACACTTACACAGGGGGGAGGGACTCTATCTTGGGAGGCAGTGACTCAAAAAGTTTTGGGGTAATGGTGGATAATCAGCTGAAGATGAACTCCCAGTGTGACACTATAACCAAAAGAGGTAATGCAATACTAGGATGTATAATCAGGGAACCTTTAATAAGAATGGAAAGATTATTTTACCTCTGTTTGGCATTGGTATGGCTGCTGCTGGAATACTGTGTCCTGTTCTGGCGCACACATTTCAAAAAGGATGTTGATAAATTAGAGAAGATTCAGAAAGGAGCCACAAGAATGATTAAAAGATTAGAAATCCTAGCTTGTAGTGATAGACTCAAGGAACTCCATCTATTTAGCTTACAAAAGATGTTAATGTGGATTTCAGTTTATAAGTAAGGCCATGATTTTGTCATGCATACTTTTAGTAAAAGTCATGGAGGAGTATTTCCAAAAGTGGGAACTGAGAACAAATCCAAGCAAAGCTGCAGTATCTACTTTCCACCTTGACAACAGAATTGCACAAAACACTCGGTCAAGTTTTTTGGTGAAGCTATGCATTTTGACCCAAAGCCAACATATCTTGGTGTCATTTTTGACTATACACTGACCTTTCATGACCACCTCAAGAGAGCAGCCTCTAAAGTGAAGACTCATGTCTCTGATAGCAGGGAAAATTTCAGCCTAAACAGTTAAAAGTTAGCAGTTATTAGCAACTGAAAAAAGGGTCTTATAATGTAAAGTGTCAGGCAACCTTAACGAAAGGCTTTGCTACCTGCCCGCTTATCCTTATAACAAGACTTAGCTCTTATATAGTGCTTTTCAGCCTTAGATTTCAAATCACTTTATATACATTTGTGTGGCCCCTACTGGTTGGGATATGTTTTCACTACAAAAAAGGCATATTCTTAACTTGGTTTGTGATACCCGTAGAATTCTTTTCAAGACTTGTGAGAGATGGCAGGTAACTTCCTCAGTGGGGAACTGCAGAGACAATTTCATGAGGGTGAAGCATGAAACTCAAATAATTTATTAATGTTAGAAAATCCTTGAGACTGAGATTAGCCCTTCTACACACCACTGTCAGGGAGTTTCGTCATTAAAATGCACGTTAACAAGACTTTACTGTCAATTTGTCTGTGCGCTTGCCACTAAGCTCCAATATGCCTGTCTCTGAGCAGCACTCTGAAGCAGAGCAGTATGTACAGTTAGGCATCCTCAGTATCTGCAAGTTTTTAATAGAACAAGACTTCACAGCTGAAGGGAGAGCAGGAGCTCTTTCCCCAGCTACTCCTCATTACCTGATGTTAAATATATTTTGATGATGTACTGGCTCATCAGTGTTGAGCTGGTAAAAACAAGTGACCTTCAGCTCACCTTACAGCATCTAAACTGGACCCATTACATTGTCGACATAAACACTTGACATTAAGTCACCTACTTCTTCCAGTGACAACAGAGGACAGCAGAAAATTGAAGTTAAAAATTGTTATTAACCTACTGGATTCACAGACACATATGCACATCCCCCAAGCATTCATTTGACAGGAAGTCTGGAAAATACCAGTCACGTAAGGGTTAAGAACATTTCTGACAACATATAGCGAAGTTCAATTTTTCTATCGGCACCAAGTGATAGGAATATAAATGTCTGGGCACTTTAAAACGACCTCTCTTCAAATGTTCTATTGAAATGATAGAGAATTGCATTGATACACCAGGGGAGGTTTAGAAGGAATGTGCCACTACCGGTAAAAATGTGAACTGAAACAAAAATTACTCAAGAGAGAAGCATCTACAACCTTTGTTTCAGAGAATCTGCATTAAGCCCGAAGAGAGCAAATAATAAGCAATGAAAGGAGTCTTTGTTATTCAGTGATTTCAAAGCTCTGCCAAAATGTCAAATAACCCATTTAATCAATCAGAAAATTAAAGAATGTTGTAAATTCTCAAGGTAGCTTGAGCTTATAGCTCTGCCAAGTAATTCCACTACTTGCATCAAGCTTATGTCACAATAGCAATTATTTAATAATTCATTTTTGTCTAACTGCACTGATGTAAAAATACAATTCAGTTTCCAGATTATTTGCAGCTGTGCTCATATATGAATCCAGCACACGCTACTCTAAGGAGAGTTTACATCAGCTGCTTGGACCACTGCTGTAATGAATTTGATTTTTTATTAGCAAACCACACCCATCAGAAGTGCTTGTTAACTGAAGAGAACAAGAAAAGTATTCCTTAAAACATAGCTTCAGATGATCAGAAAGGAGGCATAATCTGTTTTGTCAATGTGGGCTTGATCCTGTACCTTTTGAAATCAGTGGCAAACACCCATTCTACCCTAGGACCAGGCCCTCTATGAATGCTTACATTTCCAAATAATTTACTCATTTATTTTAAGAAAGAATGTATAGCTGAGTCTTATAACTGTCAGAATCCTAAACTAGCCTTTATACAATACTCCGAGTAACACTTTTATTATGCACCAAGCCCCCCCACTTGGTAAGGCAACTCCCATCTTTTCATGTGCTGTGTATTTATACCTCCCTACTATATTTTCCACTCCATGCATCTGATGAAGTGGGTTTTAGCCCACGAAATCTTATGCCCAAATAAATTTGTTAGTCTCTAAGGTGCCACAAGGACTCCTCGTTGTTTTTGCTGATACAGACTAATACGGCTACCATTCTGAAACTTTTGAGAAATCTCCTGAAAGGAACTAGCCTCAAATAAATATTTATTGGCATATAAACAATTTTTATGTTCATATGTATTTTTTAATTTATTTTTGCACTATCCCAAAGGGCAAATTGTACAGACTGGTTCCCACACGGTACTGTTGCTTCCAACATCCCCAGTACAGTTACAGTTCTAATTTGTCAAACCTTTAGTTAAATACAAATAATCTATTAAACAAAAAGGTTCAATGAGCAGTTAAGATTCAGTAGTATATATAAATTATCATAACTGTTGACCACACAAATACTCTGCTACTATTACCACAAAATGAAATTGCCAGCCTACTTTTCCCAGGTCTTTCGTCCTGCCAGCTCCCTTCAACTTTAAATTAGGTTTTGTTGTCCAAACATTTCTGAATATGTTTCCAGGGACTTTCTATTTGAACATGTAGTTATTAGTTGCATGGAACACACACTGTCTTCATATTACAAGATGGGTATAATCAATCCTTCCTCCCACACACAAAAAACCAAACTGGCACTACAGTCAGAAAAGAGCCATACATTCTGACAATTGCATAACTCTGCTTGAACTTTTAAGGGAAACCGTTTCAAAACAAAACAAAGCCTGACCTGAGTTCATAGCAAAACTCATACTCTGTCCCAATGGTAAAAATAAAAGTGAACAAAAACTGTAAAATACATGCACTGAACATATTTAATAGCAATATACCCCCCGTCCTATAGTGTTAGTAGAGAATGGGATTGTCTCTATAAAAAGCCAAAATAAATGTAAATTGAAAAATAACAAATGCCCACGTGGTGATAAAAGTTGTTCGTGCCTACTCAAGCAATGATCATTGGAAAATATATTTGCAACTGATCCTGCTCCACTGAAGTCAATAGCAAAAACTTCTATTAACTACAGTGATTCCCAACCCTTTTTAGTTGGAAGCAAACTTGCTACAAGTTGGTTGATGGTTGCTCCCCCATTCCATCTATAGAATCCCTCTCCCTGTACTCTTATCTGATCCAGCTACTGTGCCTCTACCTTTTCATGTCCATTCCCACCCTCTCATTTCCCTTTATGTCTCTATTTGTTTTTCCCCTCTCATTTTTAATTCATTTTTCATGTCTTTCTTTCTGTTTCCCCCTCCCCACCCATTCTCTCATGACCAGCTTTGTGCTGCTCAAGCTGGGGTGGCATCAGGGCTGGCTCCAGGCACCAGCACAACAAGCAGGTGCTTAGGGCGGCCAATGGAAAGGGGCAGCATGTCCGTGTCTTTGGCATCAATTTGGCAGCAGGTCCCTCAGTCCCTCTCAGAGCGAAGGACCTGCTGCCAAATTGCCTCCGAAGAATGATGCGGCACAGTAGAGCTGCCGCCAAAGTGCCGCCAACCGCGGCTTTATCTTTTTTTTTTTCTGCTTCACCGCTTGGGGCAGCAAAAAAGCTGGAGCTGGCCTTAGGGGACATTCACTGGTAGCTCTCCAGGGAGCTGTGTGCTTGCTGTGCATTGTGAGAGCAGAGATACAAAGTTCAGGCTGGTGAACTGCTTCATGATCTTGTAGCCTCATAAATGCGATCTGCTCCCGCATCTAGTTTTATTAGGGACCTCCATAGCAGCCACAGTGAGTGTTACAGAAGCACATTTGTAGGGGTCAGGTGGACTGGATCCAGAGCCATGCAGCTTTTCTCAACTCCTCTGCTCCTTTCCTCTGCCCTACATCCCTACAGCTCTCTCTCACTTATCCCCACATCTTTTGGACTAGTCTGGCTTCCACCGGGGAAGCCCACTACCTTGATGATATAAAAATGACCTACAGTAATCTGTTGAAACTGTACATACAAGTTGAGAGCTACTTAGGGCTGTCTTACGCTTACACATCACAACTTTTCCAATAATTCATGCCAAATTTGTTTAGTTTGGCCTGTTCTTGCTTTGATTAAATGTAGACACAAACAATCTCTTAAAACTGACAATTTTCTTCAAATGCATATTTGTTTCCAGCTGGAAGAATAGCAAAAACAAATGAGAAGCACTTTTACATTTTCCTCATTCTAATTACTTGGAAAACTAACATTGAATATGAAGCATAGAATCAGAACTGAAAGGGACCTCGAGAGGTCATCTAGTGCAGTCCCCTGCACTCAAGGCATGACTAAGTATTATCTATACCATCCCTGACAGGTGTTTGTCCAACCTGCTCTTTAAAATCCCCAAATGATGGAGATTCCACAACTTACCTAGGCAATTCATTCTTGTGCTTAACCACTCTGACAGTTAGGAAATTTTTCCTAATGTCCAGCCTCAACCTCCTTTGCTGCAATTTAAACCCATTGCTTCTTGTCCTATCCTCGGAAGTTAAGTAGTATACTTTTTCTCCCTCCTCCTTGTAACGACCTTTCATGTACTTGAAAACTGTTATGTCCCCTCCCCACCAATGAGAGCAGGTAAGAACAATACCTGTTATCCCAAATGAAGTTTTATAGTTTTTATGAACTAACCAGTCGTCTGTAGGGGTTGTTCTGTTGGTACTTTGATACAGTTTCAGAAGTAACCTAGAAGTATTATAATGTAAATGACATCATAGTGAGAGTTTTAGTTTTATGTGATACATGAGCAGATAGTTGAGGTGTAGCAATCTAGAAAGAAAAGCTTCACATCTCTATTCAGAGGAAGAAAATACTAAAATTAACTGCAATACTTCTTAAGTAGTCAAATTATAAGCTGGGTGGATTGATTTAAATCAAAATGATTTTAATCATTCATTCTTGTTGCCTGGAATAATCCTTAAAACTTGTTGATTTGGAATCAAATATAGCATTTACAATAAATTTGATGTTTCTTTTTGTTAACTAGAATATACCTTGTCCATACACATTTCTTTAAGCAATCACCTGCTTAACATACATGTAAAATTAATCTGAATACATTTGTTTATGTTTGAAACCAGGGGAGAGAAGTGGATAGGGGGTTGCAGACAGGGGAGTTTGAGAGGGAGAAGGAGGCCTAGATGGTTAGGAAGACCTGCAACACCTGTGCCAGCACTGCTTCTCTCTCCTCCACCTGCGCTTGTAGCCAGACAGAGTGTCTGAGCATGGACGCTTCTACCCAGATCCTGGTGTAGTTTTGCAGAGTCTGTGATTTGCAATTCCCACTTACTGATATCCAGGCTGTTGGGACCACCCAATGTGAAAGGTGCCTGCTCGTGAAATCTCTCAGGCAGCAGGTGGGGAAGCTACAGGAGAAGGTGGCTAGGTTGAGGAGCATACAAATCCACGAGCAATTCCTGGACAGTGTCCACATGGAGACAGCTGAGATAGCTGTCCCAGCACAGAGGACTGATGACACAACACTGGAGGAGGAGGAGATGGTTCAGGGTTACTGGGAGCTGGTTACTTCTGGCAGCAGGCAGTGCACCACCCCTGCCCCAACCCTCCCACTGTGGTAATAGGAAACCGTTATGCTCTTCTTGATACAGGAGAGAAGGAGAAGCCTTGTACACCTAGGGCTGGGAGGTCTGCTGCCACCACTGTGAACAGGAAACGTAGGGTAGTGGTGGTTGGAGACTCTCTTCTGAGGTGGATGGAGGCGCCTATCTGTTGCCCTGACATTTCATCTCATGAGGTATGCTGCCTGAAGGGGGCCCGTATCCGAGATGTTACGGAGGCATTGTCAAGGATTATCCAGCCCTCTGACTACTACCCCATGCTACTCATCCATGTGGGCACAAATGATACTGCGAGATGTGACACTGAGTGGATCAAGAGTGACTACAGGGCTCTGGGAGTACAGGTGAAGATGTTTGGAGCGCAGGTGGTATTCCCTTAGATTCTTCCTGTCAAAGGTAGGGGCCTGGGCAGAGACAGGTGCATCTTGGAGGTGAATGCCTGGCTGCGAAGATGGTGTCGCCAGGAGGGCTTTGTCTTCCTCAACCACGGGATGCTATTCCAGGAAGGACTGCTAGGCAGAGATGGCGTTCACCTTTCGAGGAGGGGAAAGACCCTATTTGAACACAGACTGGCTAACCTAGAGAGGAGGGCTTTAAACTAGGTTCGACAGGGACAGGTGAGCAAAGCCCACAGGTAAGTGGAGAACATGGAGTCCTGGGAGATGGGTCAGAAATAGGAGGGAGCATGGGCCATAATGGCAGAGAGAAAGGAGGGTCAGGGCAAAAATGGGAGGAAGGATCAAATCAGTATCTTAGATGCCTATATACAAATGTGAGAAGTATACGTAATAAGCAGGAATAACTGGAAGTGCTAATAAATAAATACAACTATGACATTGTTGGCATCACCGAAACTTGGTGGGATAATACATGATTGGAATGTTGGTGTGGATGGGTACAGCTTGCTCAGGAAGGATAGACGGGGAAAAAAGGGAGGAAGTGTTGCCTTATGTATTAAACACGTACACACTTGGACTGAGATGGAGACGGACATAGGAGACCGAAGTGTTGAGAGTCTCTGGGTTAGGATAAACGGGGTTAAAAAACAAGGGTTATGTCATGCTAGAAGTCTACTACAGGCCACCTAACCAGGTGGAAAAGGTAGATGAGGTTTTTTTTTAAACAACTAACAAAATCATCCAAAGCCCAAGATTTGGTAGTGATGGGGGACTTCAACTATTCAGAAATATGTTGGGAAAATAACACGGTGGGGCACAGACCATCCGATAAGTTCTTGGACTGCATTGCAGACAACTTTTTATTTCAGAAGGTTGAAAAAGCTAGTAGGGGGGAAGCTGTTCTAGACTTGATTTTAACAAAGAGGGAGGAACTCGATGAGAATTTGAAAGTAGAAGGCAGCTTGGGTGAAAGTGATCATGAAATCATAGCGTTCACAATTCTAAGGAAGGGTAGAAGGGAGTACAGCAAAATAGAGACAATGGATTTCAGGAAGGAGGATTTTGGTAAACTCAGAGAGCTGATAGGTAAAGTCCCATGGGAATCAAAACTGAGGGGAAAAACAACTGAGGAGAGTTGGCAGTTTTTCAAAGGGACACTATTAAAGGCTCAAAAGCAAGCTATTCCGCTGGGTAGGAAAGATAGAAAATGTGGCAAAAGACCACCTTGGCTTAACCACAAGATCTTGCATGATCTAAAAAATAAAAAGGAGTCATATAAAAAATGGAAACTAGGACAGATTACAAAGGATGAATATAGACAAACAACACAGGAATGCAGGGGCAAGATTAGAAAGGCAAAAGCACAAAATGAGCTCAAACTAGCTACAGGAATAAAGGGGAATAAGATGACTTTTTATCAATACATTAAAAGCAAGAGGAAGACCAAGGACAGGGTAGGCCCACTGCTCAATGAGAAGGGAGAAACAGTAACAGGAAACTTGGAAATGGCAGAGATGCTTAATAACTTCTTTGTTTCAGTCTTCACCGAGAAGTCTGAAGGAATGCCTAACATAGTGAAGAGGGTAGGTTTAGAAGATAAAATAAAAAAAGAGCAAGTTAAAATCACTTAGAAAAGTTAGATGCCTGCAAGTCACCAGGGCCTGATAAATGCATCCTAAAATACTCAAGGAGCTAGTAGAGGAGGTATCTGAGCCTCTAGCAATTATCTTTGGAAAATCATGGGAGACAGGAGAGATTCCAGAAGACTGGAAAAGGGCACATATAATGTACATCTATAAAAAGGGAACTAAAAACAACCCAGGAAACTACAGACCCATAAGTTTAACTTCTGTGCCAGGGAAGATAATGGAGCAAGTAATTAAGGAAATCATCTGCAAACACTTGGAAGGTGGTAAGGTGATAGGGAGTAGCCAGCATGGATTTGTAAAGAACAAATCATGTCAAACCAATCTGATAGTTTTCTTTGATAGGATAACAAGTCTTGTGGATAAGGGAGAAGTGGTGGATCTGGTATACCTAGACTTTAGTAAGGAATTTGACATGTCTCGCATATTCTTATCAATAAACTAGGCAAATACAACGTAGATGGGGCTACTATAAGGTGAGTGCATAACTGGCTGGATAACCGTCTCAGAGAGTAGTTATTAATGGTTCCCAATCCTGCTGGAAAGGTATAACAAGTGAGGTTCCACAGAGGTCTGTTTTGGGACCGGCTCTATTCAACATCTTCATGAAAGACTTAGATATTAGCATAGAAATTACACATATTAAGTTTGACATGTCTCGCATATTCTTATCAATAAACTAGGCAAATACAACGTAGATGGGGCTACTATAAGGTGAGTGCATAACTGGCTGGATAACCGTCTCAGAGAGTAGTTATTAATGGTTCCCAATCCTGCTGGAAAGGTATAACAAGTGAGGTTCCACAGAGGTCTGTTTTGGGACCGGCTCTATTCAACATCTTCATGAAAGACTTAGATATTAGCATAGAAATTACACATATTAAGTTTGCAGATGATACCATACTGGGAGGGATTGCAAATCAAGTTTATCAAAATGTTTTATGTTTAAAACTAACTGATTTATTAAACACAAGAAATATTAACTATGGTTTGTGAATTGACAAATTGTTTCTGGTCACCATGGGCCAGATTTTCAAATAATTTTAGATGTCTAAAAAAAGCAGACAGTTGCTTAACACCCATTGAAACAAATAGGAATTAGGTGCCTATCCTGATTCTTAAGTGCTTTTGAAAATCCCACTAGGCACTTATCTGCATCTTTAGGTGTCTATATTCCTTTCCATCTTCCATTACAAAAGATACTGGATACTGAAATTAGCCCCAGAAAAGCAAGAGAGAAAGACACATTCTGGCATCTGATGAGATGGGATATAAATACAAAGACTACATTCCGACTCTTAAAAACTAACGTTTGGTCTGTGTTAAATTACGACTGTGAAACACAGCAGTTCAAACAATCAGTAATAAAGAAATTGCAATCCTTTGAATCATGGTGCTATAGAAGAATTCTGAAAACATCACAGAGCGACACATAACCAACAAAAAAGTACTGGAGATGTTAGGGACTTGGCAAATGCTAGTCAGAGATCTTATGAAAAGAAAGATTTGATTTGCAGGACATATTTTAAGGAGTTCAAGCAGATGAGGAATGTTTACAAGCACTGGAAGGGAAAGTTGATGGCAGAAGAAGAGGAGGCAGAAAACAAGGTCTTGGATGGACATGTTGTATCTTGGGTGGATCAAAATGACTAGTAACCCACAAAATTTAACAGAGAATTGTACAGAATGGCTACCACAGTTGGAAACCTCTAATAATGAAGATGTCACTTTTGAATATCTGGCCTCATGTCCTTCAAGTTTTCAAAATTACTGGTTTTCATCCTCTACCAGATAGTTTTTATTCATAAATTGGAAGAGGAAAACAACCTTTCCTGCCTTTTCAGCTCCAAATTGGTTTCTCAACTTTGAATGAATTAATCCAAATGATGAAAAGACTCTCTCTAAAATTGCTAGCTAAACTGAACTAAAAGCAGTTGAGGCAAAAGATTTTCTGCACAACGGAAACGGAAAGTACTTAAATTTGGAAAAATGTAAATACCAACATTTGCTCCATTGTAAAGACTGAAAATAATAAATATATTTAATATAATACATAACATTGTGAAATATTTATAAGGCTTGAGTTGTCCTCAAAAGTAAAAGATGTTTTCCTCTATTTTTGTATATAATTAAAAAAGCAATACCCCTTAACTTATTAAAATTTGAGGATGGTTCATTATGCAGAATTTTTAATGGTTATTTATTTACATTATTTTAATAGATTATGGTAAATGTAGACCCTAACATAGGTTGTGATCATTTCAAATTTAATTTTAAATGGGATTATTTATATATACATATTAAATAAAACATTGATTTAAATAAAAGAAATCATTGATTTGTATCCACTCTGTGAAGCGGTAATTCACGAAGATTACAGAGTAGATATACATATTATATACCATGTATATTATTTTAGAAAATGATTTAACCAACATAAAGCTACACTGTTAAATAATGCCAAGAGCAGCGTCATATCAAGCTCACAATGTAGCAACACCACTCAAATTCAACCCATTAATAAATAAAAGTCACTGAATAAACAAATCATAAAACTTTGGATCAGTATTTTAAATACGGTATATATATTATTATCATCAGTCATATAACTGAGATACTATATGAACATTTTGTTATATAGTGAAGTGCCTAGTTTTCCAGTATCTAGCCAGTATAGGAGTTTGGATGGGTTGGGGGGATGGAAATTATTCCAGGAAAGACACAGGTAATGATAGCAGGGCAATGAAATAACAAGGTAGTATCAATGGCCAGAAGTTGCCCCTTCAGTCTGCATTTATATGAATATTTGCAATGCACACACCCCTCTCTCAGTATGGTCCCTCAAGCCATTAACAATGCCTTTGTTACATCCGGCTTGGATAACTGTACTATATTCTATACGTGGTTACCCTGAAAGGCTGCTCTGAAGCTACAATTAGTACAGAATGCAACTGCCCTTTATTTAGTGGTGTTGGTGTGACATTTCACTTCATATGATTTTATGAAAATATGCTAATACATGTGAATATGATGTAACTGGAATATGTTTCATGCAAAAGGTCTCTTGTAAGGTACCATTACAAAGCTTATAATTTACTGAGTGTGGTCATCCTATTTGTATAAATGTATCATTCTTGTATCTGAAACTAGAAATATGAAATATAACTCTGAAGGCCTATTGTAATTATGCAAAGTGTGGGCCATTAATGGTGGTTTGGAATCTTCATGGCTCCCATTAACCAGGACAATTGACTGTAGCTGGCTCTGTTTATTTGCAAGCCTTCCTCGAGTTAGGCTGGGAAGAATGAAGGCTTGGGGTCTCACAGGCCATGTGACCATGTCACCTGGTACTGGAATCTATCTTAAACCTGGGGCTTTTCCATTTAGACGGAGAGGTGGGGACTCAAAGAGACAAAATATTCCCACATTGTGCCAAAACTATATAAAGGGGTGGAGCAGATCAAAAGGGCTGCAGTCATGAGAAATCTCCTAGCTACAACCTGAGCTGGAACAAGGACAGTACCAGGGGAAAGGATTGGGCCCAGACTAGAAAGGAGTCAAGTCTGTGAAAGAAGCTTATTGGAACATCTCTGAGGGTGAGATTTCATCTGTAATCAGTTTCTTAATGTATTAGGCTTAGACTTGCATGTTTTATTTTATTTTGCTTGGTAACTTACTTTGTTCTGTCTTTTATTACTTGGAATCACTTAAATCCTACTTTTTTATGCTTAATAACATCACTTTTGCTTATTAATTAACCCAAGTCAAATAATAATACCTCGGGGAACAAACAGCTGTGCATCTCTCTCTATCAGTGTTATAGAGGGCGAACAATTTATGAGTTTACCCTGTATAAGCTTTATACAGAGTAAAATGGATTTATTTGGGGTTTTGATCCCATTGGGAACTGGATATCTGGGTGCTGGAGACAGGAGAACTTCTTAACCTGTTTTCAGTTAAGCCTGCAGCTTTTGGGGAATGTGGGTCTGTGTTTGCAGCAGGCTAGCATGTCTGGCTCAACAAGACAGGGTACTGAACTCCCAAGCTGGCAGGAAACCAGGCTCAGAGGTAGTCTCAGCACATGAGGTGGCAGTTTACAAGGGGGTTTCTGTAGCCCAACCCCTCACTGCTGGCCTCAGAGAGTACATTACACTTTCTTTCAGAGATCTATATTGGCTTGTTCTTCACTTCCATGTGAACTTCATGCTGTTTTTAGTGATCAGAAAGACCTACAGGATAGTGTTTAAATCTTGGATACCTATAAGATTACCTATCCCAGGGTTTCTCAAACAGGGGTCGCTGGAGGTGCTGCTTCCAGCAGCTCCTATTGGCCCGGAGCAGCGATCCGCGGCCAGCGGAAGCTGCGATGGGCCGGACCTGCGGATGCGGCAGGTAAACACACCAGCCTGGCCCACCAGGGGCTTTCCTTACACAAGCGGCAACCCCTGTTTGAGAAACCCTGACCTATCATACATGCTGGATCATGACTTATTTGCGTATTTTGAAAAGCATGAAATATTGTTGATATTAAATCATTATTAATAATAAATATCCTGATAGGCCATACTAGGTAAGAAACACATGCTGGATTCTATCAGCATGCAGAACTTGCATTTACATCAACAGATTTTCTGTGAGCCAAATAAATACAGACTATAGCTAAAAGTCTTTATATTCAGATCCCCGGTAAATTTTTTTAAATTAAACTGTGTTTCTACTGGAGAAGGCTGGAAAGCTCTAGCCTAAGTAATACTTTTCCTGGGTTCAGGCTCAGCAATTAAACTACATGTAATACACAGAATGTGTACACTTATGGTATAAAAAACAATGTTCAACATTTTACTGGAGGAACAACTTACAGTCAGCTTTGAATTTAACATTTCACCCCAACGACAAAACATTCCTTTTTTCTGACAAGAGACCACATTTCAGAAAATTGACTTGTTACTCAAATTGACACAGAGGAAAATACTTTATTTGCCATCAGGCAAGGTGTCGCTTAGGACTGGAACACTGAGCCCTTAGAGTGCAGAATTAAAAGATGGATTCTGATGCAGGCCTAAAGGATTCATGAACAAACAAATCCCTTCCCTTGGGGGAACCAAACAAATATCCACATCCTTGCCAGACATGTAGGGGGAAATAATTTGGTGAGAATAGTGAATGCTATACCGTAGTTACTCATTTCCTCTCTTCCACTCCCCACAATCCCCTCTGAATAGATTACTAAGGTATCCCAAAATTGTCCAGTTTGAACTTAATTCAAACCTACATCTACAAGACAACCAATATTTTGCTAAACCCTGGGACAGTCACTTAAAATCAGTTTCACTCCCCAGCCACAGGTGAGTTATTTATAAACCACAATCACAAACAAGTAAATACAAGAGACTCTCTGCTAGTGTAGCTCCATTGACATCAGTGGAGTCATGCCAGCAGACAATTTGGCCCATGTATGTTACAGAAAGGGAAAGGTGCCATAGTGAAAAGGTACTATAGGGTCATTCGGGTAGCTTGGTTACAGGAACTAGTTTAAGATTAATGTTGTTTCATCATTTTATAACTCTCTTGGCATTCCTCTGTATTTATTTCTGTGGACAGCTTTGTAACTTTAATACGAGGGAACATACCATAGATTTTCTTCTGGTAGATCCAGAAAGCCACCACTCCCACTTTTTAAATCTTGTGCTATATCTCAAATGGCACACACAAACCTGGCAAGGTGAAACCTTCTACACTTATAGGAAAAACACCATCTTCTTCCTATTGCATAAACCTGTTCCATATGTCAAGAAATGTATATGCATTTTTCTGAGAGTGTTTGTATCCCCTTCTGTGCTCAATCCACAGAGGCCGAGAGCCTGTTACAGACCCCAGCTGTAGAGCCTGCCCCTTTAGCTCAAGCTGCAGGTACTTTCTGCTCTGGAAGTCCTGAGTTCAGCCCCTCTTGTTGACAGAAGATGGAGAGAGGCCATTACATGTAGTGGGGATTATACTGCACTCAAAGCAGAAAGTGTCAAGCTTGGATTACCATAGTTTTGCACTGCACCAGATTGCCTATTTAAAAATGACATTTTTACTCAACAAATCTGTACCCTGTGTGTTTTCAGAGTCACGTGTACTTAACTTAATGATAAAAATAAGAGTTCCTGGCTTTTCACCCTGTAGAGCCAAAACAGCTAAGAGAGACTGATCTGGATTCTGTTCATTCTTGTGAGAGTCATCAACAGATTTATTTACGAAGTCCCAATTAGTCACACCTGTGCAAATCCACTGAGAGCAATGTTTTTGCATAAGCATTGCTGAGGATATAATTTGAAGACAATGGTGGTAGGGGGATGCTCTGCTGTAATTGAGGGCATGATTTAGTCTAAAAAATCCTTTGTTACTAGTGATGCTGTGTGTGTGAAAAGGAAAATACTCTGCTTTATTTTCAGATCCCAAGTTCAGTCTGCAGCGTGGGCAGTTAGAAAAAACATATTTTTTCTTGAAAACTGAACACATTTAGATCTTGAAATCATTTGGAGGCAATACATATAGAGCTCTATAATGTCATTGGTAGAGTTAATTTTCAGAGCATAAGCACACATACATTAAGAGAGTCTGCCCTGTGGTACTGAAAATGAAAACAAATCCTCAGATTGCATATTATTTAGAAGTGACAAAAATGAAATTCAACTACAATTTATTCTTAGGCAGGGAATAGGGAGGAAGAGAGAAAAAGAGGCTAACATGTTAATAATTAGTCCATTTGAAACAATCTTCTCCCAGATTACCAAAAATGAGCTGCCATATCCATATTTCTGAAAACGTTTGGAGGTAAATGATGAAGACAATTTTTATCTGTATAATTTTTCTTCTATTTTGGTTAACAAGATCAGTTTACAGTCTAGGTAGTACAACCTCTATAATCTTGGAAGCAATTTCACTAAAACACAAGGAAGCAGATATTTTGCCTTTTAATAGAGGTCTGATTGTAACTTGCTTTGCAAATTCCACAACTATTGCTCCACAAGACAGTAATGATATAAACAACCTCTAAGATCTTTGTAAACCAAAACGATAATTACCAAATTCAAACTGCACTCATGATTTCATTAAGGTTAAAATATTTGGGGTGTTATTTTATTCACACTGACAATTATTTGTAAAAAAAAAACAAGTTACAAGTGAGAAACCCATTGAAATACAGGGGGAAATATCTTTTCTATTTAATTGTCTCCAGTGCTTTATATCAGAAGAAGATTTGCCTATTTATAATTAATAGACGTATATCCCTTTTTTGAAAACAGACAAGAAATCTACAGTTTTTCAGAGAAATAAAAGAGGCAAAGTAACAAAAATATTTTTATTAATGTGCATTAGAAAAAGAATACAGAAAGAAGACTGTAAAAATAAATTAGTTATATAAGAATGCCTCACATTCACAGAAGTGTCCCACAAACAAAATCATACCCAAGACAGAAAGATATACAAAGATTGACAAAACTTGGATAGTGAAGCAATATACGGGATGTTGGCACTATTATGAATATTCTCACAGGTGATTTTTCTGCCCTTGAAGCCATAATCCCTTATTTTATTTCTGGAATAGGAAAAGAAGAGAATGTATACTTTGAGAAAAACATGTCAATAGAAAAAGAATTATTATTTACAGGCTAGCTTATCATTCAGGTCTATTATTGAGTGTGGGAGTAAAAAAACCTGGACCATGGACTAATGGGATACCTTAGTTTGTTTCATTCTTAATTTAGGAAGCAATAACGTGAATTTGGAAATTCACAAGTTGGGTTTTTGTTTCGTTCTGTTATTTTTTTTACAGTATTAACTAATTAGTTTAGTGTTTCATGTACAGTGTTATCTTGAGTAGAAAATAAAAAAGAGTATAAACAATTTAAACATTTAACCCTGATGTAAAGGTGAAATCAACCTGTTATAAACTCATTTCCTTACTTGCCAAACTACATGGGTGAGGGATGAAGAAATAAAATGCAAACATGGTAATCAACATGGTGACATACTAAATCATTTTCCAACAATTTTTAATAGCTCAACAACTATACCTTTTTCTATACTCATGGCCCCATCTTAGTTGATGATTTTTCACAATGTATTTCATGGCTTCCATCCCTACATGAGACTTTATTACTATCACATAGGAATAAAAAGCCATAAAACACTAGAGTGAATTTATCTTGATCAGATGAAATACTTATTTTCTTCACATGATTTCACAACCATTTCAAAACTAACTAATAATTTCATGCTACATTACTGAACATTTTAAACTACATTTCAATGACGAGAAACACACTGAAATTGTTACATCACAAATTAACAGAACTGTAGCCTTTAAAGACATTCCTACCTACAGAGATCAGGAAACAATCACAACACAAAACCAAGTAAGTCACTGAAAAAGACAGGACACCACAGAAAAAGATCACTTCCACATACATCTTTAAACACAGACAGAAAGACAAGAGACAAGAGAAGCACTGGCACAAATCAAAACTATGAGAAACACTACCAGAATCCTTTGTTTAAAATAATCCTTTCCCAAAGTAGCTTCCTGCCATGACCCTCGCAAGGATGGACTTTGCATTGTATAGAATTCAGACACCAGCACCATGGAATCACTAGACATCTGAGCTTAATTTGGGAAAACAAGCAATTTTCCCCATTATGGCACTTTACAGGCACAATCACAGGGCCAGTAATGTGGCAAACTGATCTCTAGAACTTATATATCCTGCCTATGATAAATTTACTAGGCATCCAACGCTCGTATTTCTACTGATCAAATACTGCATAAGACAAATTGTAATGTACTATTATATTCTAAACCAGACTGATTCTCTAGGTCCTGGGCTGAATATTATTAGTTATTAATGTAATTACTATTCATCTTCTGATTATCTTATTACTACTAATTGGCTAAGTTGAATCACAAGTCTCTAGGGTCATAGAAATGTCAATACAATAATTTAACTGCCTTTCATGGCCTTTTGAAAATAATTTTGCTTGTACATTTACAAGCATACTAAGCAATATCCAAAGTGTCTGAAAAGGCTAAGAGTATATACTTTAACTAAAATATTTTACATTAACCCAATTAAAGTAACACAAATATTAATTTGTATTTACAGTTGACATTAGACCTAAAAATTAACTCAGTTTTATTTATATACTCCTATCCTTGCTTGCCTATCAAATCCTATTTCTTGGATAGTACAATGTGGATAGCACAGGAAAGAGCAGGAAATTATTAAATGAAAGGAAGTGCATAAATAAATTCAATTATCATGCATAAAACATGCAAATGATTTAAAGACTGCATATGAAACTCTATTTTATATTCATCAATCTCAGGTTGCACTTTTGAGGGAGAAAGAGATGCTAATTGGGTCCAGATTAATGCACTCCCAAACCTTTCCATTTGTTTTTAGGTGAGGGTTAAATGAGATGTATTAAAATAAACACAGCTGCTCATCTCCCTCTCTCTCTCTCTCTCTCTTTTGTTGGAGAAAAAGAGAGAGAGAGAGAGAGAACTAAACAGCATACTGCAGGTTTTTCAGTATGGTGAGATCTGCCTTTCCTAGTTCCTCATAACTGCATATCTCTTACCTACCACAGCACTCTACCTCCAATGTTTTTCCAAAGAACATAACATTGTACTGAAAATGAGTACAAAAATAAAGTGTAATAATTTTCTTTGGAGAGTAGGGAAGGAAGTATTTGTGCCTAACTAGGCTCTGTCCTTACTCTCCCCTGACTAACCATGATGAACTGTTTTAAATTGTGTGCAGTCACTTTAAAAAAGATTAATTCTAAGTTGGCATGGTGATATGTGCCTCAGTTATGTGAGAAACATGGAATCATGAGAAGACTTGAGCTGTTTTGTTTTGCTCACCCAGCCAGCAGAAACTCGGCACATAACAGAAGTAATACTCTTAGCAAAAGTTCACTCTCAGTTCCTTTGACAAATTTCTCCTCCTTCCCCACACCACAGAATCTACCTTGGAAAGAACATTCTGTGTGGTTTTTTTGTTTTTGTTTTGTTTTTCCTCTTCTCCCTTTCTAGTATAAGGTATTGCTTTTCTCAATTGTATACCCTGGATGGCTGATAGCCTGAAGCGAAGAGAGGGGCAAGAGGTAAAGGGACAGATTTAATGGGGCAAAAGCAGTGCCTGCAATAACAAGAGAAAGGAAAGATGTGTACCTGGGGCTGATTCTGTCTTGAAAGAAGGAAGGAGGGACTGGAAGTGGACTTGGCCTAGAATTGTATATCAGAGGAAGGACCCACTTTGATTGTGTAACAGAGGAAGGTAAAAATAAAGCAAACAAAGGTCATCAAACTAATTTCACACCGAAATGGATTAATTTGGATCATAGGCCCAAAGGGGAAATGTTAGCATATTGTCAATTAAATATTTCTCTTCCCTTTGCTTAATATGTATTGAAAATTAAGATTTTAGGGGGGGGAAAGGGGCATGTAAAAATCTCTTCACGTTCCTTTAAACTATTTTGTAAAAAAATCTATCTTTCCAAACTATAAAAAATTACAGGGAGAAAGGCAACAAAAATACATATACACAGACTTGAACATATAGTCACATATATGCTTTCAGACACACATACTTTTATTAAGTGTCTCACACACTGATAACCTCTTTATTAAAATTAATTTTTGCATGTTTGCACATGTCAATTAGTTGTAATAAATAACAACAATAAGGCTGATATTCAATCTGTCAAATAATCTGATAAATTCTCAGAGCTATTTACTTAGGAAATATGCTTATGATATTCCTTGCTCCTAAAAGAGAAAATGATTATACAGTAACTAACCCCTAAGTAAGAGCTAAAGATATTTACCTCATGAAGCCATTTCTCAACTAGCCCCTTGGCACTTGCTGGAATTATTCACAGCACGAGCTCTACTTTTTCATTTTCTGCTGACTCCATGTGAGTAATTTCTTTCTCATGATTAAAAGTGAGCTTGGCAATTCCTTCAAAGCATTTCTTTAGGTGTGGCTGGTCTCGGAGTGGATCCTTTGTCTCAGAAAGGATTTCTAAGAGCTCATCGTTGCACAGAAAGAAAAAACCTAAAGGTGATAAAAAACGAACTTTATAGATATTTATATAAACACATTTTATACCAGTGCCCACAGCCAACAGATGAAATGGACTGTTTACCTTAGAAAGAATAGTCTTTTCTTCTCCAAATAATCATTCAGGCCTTTCTGAATGTCATCCAAAAGCGATTTTGCCTCCTTCAACTTATCCAGCATCTGGGGCTGTGAGATAACCCTCATGCCATTGGCCTCCTTCACTGACTCCTTCATTATTAACCTCCTGGTGGGTGAGATAGAATACAGTGAATGTAATAACCATACTTCACACAACAGGCTCTCTCTCTCTTTTAAATTGAAAATCCCCTTATTACAAAACAAGGGGTGTTCTTTTTCTTCTACCTTTAAGTAGGACTGCCACATTCATTGCTTTTTACAAAAACGCAGCTGCTTTTTAAGCTACAGATAAATAGAATCTGCTAGGCGGTAATTCCACTCAGTCTGAATGCATTATTTTCTAAGACACTTTGGTGAGGGACTTTTTATTATAAACTGGAATGAACAAGGAAAGTCCTTTTCTCATCTAATTATGACTGTGCTTTGTTCTGTACTATTAACCTACAATGCCAGATTGATCTGGTATATTTTTCCTTCAGCCAGTTCAATAAATCAACATGTTTTTCTGGCAAATTACAGAGCTAATTATTAAGATTTCATGGATTAATGATAAAAATAGAAATAACATAAGACAATAGAGAATGCTGTATCAACAACAAAGCCAGACAACACATCAGTCCTTTCCTGTGCACAGTGCAAACTCATGTTTTAGCATCACTGATTAGTATAGATGGATGCTATTTGAACACAACCTACAGAATTTTCTTTCAATAAAATATTGATTCACTAGGTATATTCTTCTCTGGACTGAAGAAAAGAGGTAAAACTGAAATGCATTATTTTGCATATATGTATGACTGTGCATCATTTTATCGCTGCCACCATCACATTTCAGTATTGTAAATCAGGAACGAAAAAATAAAATCAGCTCCAGTAATATACTAAAATAAATTAAAATCAAGACTGCTGATATGGCTGTTTTCCTTAAGAATATATTTATATAATTTGGGATTTATAATAATACTATGAAAATATATTTACTGAATTTAAAGAATGGCTTAGTTTAGAAAGAAAAGGTTGCTATTTCCAAATAATGCCCTTAAACAGGCCATGACCTAAGGCTCCTGAAACCTAATTGATCCAGAATGTTTTACTTTGACAAATTAAAAATATATAACTGCATTTCAACTGCAGAAAAATAAATTCTACTCTAGTACCGGCAATAAGTCAAAGCTGCTGCTACACAAACACCTCCAATAAATGAAATTTACAGATTTAGACATCACCGCAAGTTTTCTTTTACGCAACAGACACTGTCAACAACTGACAAAATGTGATGAACTGTGTGAAAATGAATGAGAAATCCTTTCTACTTACTAGTGTAAGTTTATTTTAAATTCTTATGAGGCTGAAAACTTTCAGAGTGGTAGGAAAAGCTCAAAGATCCCTCAGAACTGTATCTGCACAACATTCATGGTTATAAAAACAAGCTTGATAATACACATGTGCAGTAAAAGAAAACTCATATTGTGACAGTCTTAAAATCTTATATGCACTCAAAATAATGCCACCCCGATGTATTACAATTTAAAATATTATGAGAGGGATCATATTAAATAACTGAGTTGTTGCCTACATTTTTCAAAGCACATATTGCAAGATGATATATAAATACAGCCAACAGTGGTGATCTTACTTTGAGATTCTAAAGCTTGCTACTGCCATAAGGCATTTCTCAGTGTTCTGATATTTTTGGCAAACAATGGGTCCTTTAGGTTGCTGGTCTCAGTATCAGGAGGCAAATCTAATGCTATACCAAGAGAAGCCTAATTTGCTCAGAATAAAGGATAGCAAAGCCTTTCCATGAAGAAATAAACCTAAGTGTATTACAGAAGCTTCAAAGCTGTGAGATTAAACAAACACATCAACATAAAAATCAATTTAGCTGACTTCATTGAGCAAATATTATCTTAAATGAGGAAGACATTCAGTTGTATTTATTATTTAAAAGTTTCAGTTTAGTACCAATTAGTTTAGGGTGGTAAAATACATGTACTCTCTGTGTGTGCACGTGCCTGTGTGTGTGTGTACATATTTATAATAACTGTATTTGATGTTATATTTGTAGCAAGAATATTCACCACAGAGTCTAGATTTAGATGAGATAAACTTTGCAGCGAAAAGAAAAAGTAAGATGCCACTGTGTAATCTTGTTTCCTTACAAAATAATTTTGGACTATCCATGTACCCAGCCTTCTTTTCTTAGACAGGAAATCAAGGCCGTAAAACAATTACCATGCAAAGAAGGAAGTATTACTCAACAGGGAGCGTTACTTTGTTTCAACTACTTTCAAAATGTAAGAATCAGTGTGAGTGGACTATTCTGACTGTTTTCTGACTGTTTTCCAGAGTAATTTGGAAATAAGGGTGTCCTACAGATTAAAATATAGCCCACATATCTCTAACACTGCAAACATCAGTAGTATGCAAGCAACTGGATTAAAAGTTAGATGTAAAATCTCCAATTTTCCCACAAAGCCTCAGCTAAGCGCTAGAGAATGAACTGGTTAAGCTATACTCTACACTAGTCCAGAATTAGCCCTATTTATTAGAAATTGACAGATGCCAAAACATCAAGTGCTCATTGCAGTGATAGTTTTTAGATACTGACCACAGTTTACTAGATTCCATTTTGAGACCATTAAACATATGTTATAGAACATAAAACCATAGTAAGATTTGACTTGCGATTGTAATGGTGAAATGTGAATACTCTTCTGACACGTCAAAAGAGGCTTCAAAACACAATTGATTATTAATCACATTTATTAAAGCAGTGCCTCAGGGCCAACCAAGAATGAGGTCCCATTGTGCTAGGCACTGTACAAACACAGAGCACAGACAGTCCCCACCCCAAAGAGGACAAGACACAGTGTGGGGAAAAGGGGGAACACATGCAAGGAGCATGAACTATGTGATGCCAGCAAAAGATTATTATAGCAAAGAAAAGTTTAGGGCGAGGAGTTTTTTTTGTTTGTTTTTTAATTTAAGAAAACATTTCATGTGAAATGCTTTAGAAAAATCATGTTCCTCAAAGAAAAATACACACTTTTCCTTATAGTGACTTCATATTTTTTCTTCAAACTTTCACTTGATGTTCTTATTCACCCATGAAAGCTTATGCTCCAATATGTCTGTTAGTCTATAAGGTGCCACAGGACTCTTTGTTGCTCTTTATTTTTTTTAAGTTATCTTGCCTTCCAACTGAGGATCTCAGACCATTTCAAAAATATTAAATAAGTAAGCCTCACTAATCCCTTTGAGGCATGAGAGCATTATAATAATAAAAATAGTAATAAGTGTAATAGCAATGGTAATGATAATAATAACTATATACATCAGTAAAAGTATTATCCCTGTTTTTCTGATGGAAATATCATGCCATAGAATGACTAAATGATTTAATTAAGACACACAACCACAGACCTATATACAAAACACAGATTTCCAAATTCCTGGTCCTATGCTTTATTCAGTAGACCATGTTTCCCTTCAGTTCAGAAAAAATCACCAAGATCTCCTAAAGCAGTGGCTGTCAGCCTTTCCAGACTACTGTACCCCTTTCAGGAATCTGATTTGTCTTGCGTACCCTTAGGTTTCACCTCACTTATAAACTCATTGCTTACAAAATCAGATATAAAATACAAAAGTGCTATTTACTGAAAAAATGCTTACTGTCTCATTTTTATCATATAATTATAAAATAAATCAACTGGAATACAAATATTGTACTAATATTTCAATGTATAGTATATAGAGCAGTATAAACAAGTCATTGTATGAAATTTTAGTTTGCACTGACTTCATTAGTGCTTTTTATGTAGCCTGTTGTAAAACCAGGCAAATATCTAGATGAGCTGATGTACCCCATAGAAGACCACTGCATACCCCCATGAGTTTACTAACCATGGATGAGAACCACTGTCCTAAAGAACGCCTCACAAAAAATCATGGTATAAAATTTAGAAAACTACTGTTCTATACTATGCATATATAAAACTAGCTATATTTACATTCAAGAGAAAGTCTATCATGACTGAAAATTAAAGTAAGAGTAGTAATTGTTTTAGACTGATACAATTAAAGATTAAGCAAAGCTAAGGAGGACCTACTGCAATAAGGGCCCAGTTCTTCATACCCACTTGCATGCAGAATTTTCATTGAGTCTAAAAAGCAGCTCTGGAAACAGAGGATGTGGAGAGGGAATCAGACTCTAAGTAGCTAACAACAACAACAAACTTACCAGTTCCTACTGACAACTTCAAAGTGCTTTCCTTCTACCAATATTTGGTTACATGTATCCTGTGAGCAAAACATGGGTTCCCGGCATCACCAGGGCCTTTTGAACTTGCAGCCAGGTTTCCATAATCTCCTGCATTAGTCGCGCTGGAGACAACAAACATGAAATTTCATTTGTTGCAAGCAATGAGGAATGTACGTGTTCCCTTACCACATCCAATAAATGCCACTTATACCACATATTAAAAATAAAGTGAGCTGTTACCAGATATAAAATCACTCAACACCACTATATTCTTACAAAGTTAAAAGAAAGTGATCTCAACTTCTGTGTTCGGCTCTACTTTGTGAAGCATAATGAAGAATGGGCCAGCACAGCTGCCTGTTTGTGAGTCTCACTTGGTTGATTCACTTACTTACCGGATGACTGTGTCTATTGCATTTGGGCTCACATAATAAAAACTAAAGTGAAATCAATTTAACATAAAGAACTTTATGCTGCATTCTACACAGTGCAAGTAGCACCACAAACTTTGAGAAAAGTTTTATATAATGAAAATTACTGAAGCATAAATCACATAGGGTGGTGAAAACTGAGATGTAGCATGGAGATGAAATCTAAAAGCTAATTAAATTCAACAAGAGCCTCTCAAAAGGCAACATACCAGCTTAGCCTCCCATGCTAATATTTCGTTTTTGAAGGGTGCAATAAATGGAGGGCCTTTCATGGCTGTAGTTTTCACAATGTGATCCTCCAGCAGAACCTGAGAGGGGAGAAAAAAAGATTAGATGCATGGATTACAGTACTGAATGGATGCCAAGGCCATGATAAAAAGAATAGATAAGTTAGGGCTTCTGAGGAGCTAAATTTGAAGCCCAGCAAAACGGATTGAACCTTATTACCTCTAGTCATTGAGAAATTCCCCAGACAGTTGGATGTAATTTGAAAAGGTCAGAAAAAATTTTCCTGCACAGTATTACGGCTTCATGGTTTAAGGGTGTACATTTGTGAGATGCCTGCTCTAATCATTTTTATCGACTTGGTATAGAGAGATAGACTGACATACGAGGAGGCAAGACAGATGGATCAGATAAGACCTACCGTTTGTCTCCTATTCTAAAATATCTTAGTTTTAGGTAACTTTTTAGTTTGAACCATTTCAGCTTGTCCTTTGCTTTATTGAGAGAATATGCCTTATTTCTCTACGGCACACAAAAAGGGAGAGAAAGCATATGTCTCTTAGAGAACCTGGCGTAATTTTTTTGTATTTGTATTCAGTGAACTCCCTATGAATTGGAAATATACAACTGAAGCCCAGTAAGTACAATAAGATTTTCTGGATAATTTTAGGTAGATTTTGTTTAGTTTTGTTTGTTTGTTTTTGCTTTAAGGTGACAGTCCTCCCTGCAAAGGATTATAACAATGACCTTCAACATATTCATAGTACAAGCTTTGTTATCAATATGGCTGTTTTGCAAAAAAACAATCAAAACATTTAATTCTTTGGTTTAGCATACACAAGAGGCTTGTAATCAATATGAACATTTGCTAATATTACACAGTTCATTTTTCATGCAATTATAATGACAGGCGATTTACCACCACAAAAGTGGTATTCACCCAAACCCTGAAAAAGTTTTAATTTACATTACACTTTCTTTCACTAAGAAGTCATTCATCTTCCAGTCATAACACAAACACTATTCACTGTGCACTTGCTTGGCATCCACTGCAGAGACATTTTTAACAGGCTTTTAAGTATGGCTGTGAGAGTTTATCTACTGTATTATGTTTATGGGACCTACTTAAAAGTTCACTAAAACTGTTTCCATTTTGATAGGGAAGATATTTCCATATAGCCATATTCCCTCCCCTTAAGCCCAAAACATTCAGAACAACAAGAAATTGCAACTGAGAGTAGCATTCATCATCAGACCAACAAAACCTTTAAAGCAAGTCAGAAAAGGTTAGTCGTAGCAAGGAATGAAAAGGATTGTGAATTGTTCCACTAATGGAAGTTGATACTCTCAGCTGAACTGAGGCTGTTCCTTAGAGGAAAAAAAGATACATGGGTTCCTAAACACAACACTTTCGTCAATAATTTAGGAAGCTTCAAAGGAAGACAAATATCCTTGCATATACTGGAGGAAACAAATCACATACTAGGGTTTAAAACAACTTAATTGGACTCCTCAAATTCAGCCTTAAAACTTAACTTAGTATTTTATTAGCTACTGTTGTCTTCTGGGTCTATGGAATACAATGAGAATCTAATACTTTAATGGGAAAGATGTGTAAAGGCATGGGAGCCCCCCCAACATTCTTTGTGGGTACATACCAATAGTATTTTGATTTTCTCTAACATTATTTTGAGAACAGAAGGACTACGCAGAAATTAAGTTTCTGTCACTCTCTTGCTTTGAGCTCAGCCAGTGATGAGGTCATCCAGTCTAGAAATTTCTCCACAGGAAAGCTCCTGCATGCTGAAAATTAGGGCTCTTTAGATATCACAATTTGAGGAGCCAAGTCTCAATTTTTTAAAAGAGTGTCCTGTCTACATATTTTAACGCCATGCGCTGGCTGTCCCTACTTGGTTCCCTCTTTGCAAAAGTGGCCACCTTCTAGCCTACTTCTTCTGGTTCCTATACATTTGTCTTGACCCCTCCAACAAGCAATGTTAGTAGCCGCGAAGAAGAACAACTTCTAGAGGAGCGATTCCGTGCACTAGATGTATTAAAAGAGCTCAATGACATTCACTATTTTTAGAATTATTTGTTTTGAGAGCTTTGATACCATCAGTAATGAGGTACTGACTTGTCTTTGGACTTCAGCAGGAATAAATTGTGCAGCACATTTATAGTGTTGTTCTTTTCTTGTTGAGCATTCCCCAGAAGGCGGTGTGGGGCAATTGCTCCTATTCCTGAAAGGGCACTGTAATGTGGAGTTGCATACAGTCCCATCTCTCCTATTTCCACAGGTATTTGGCACAAATAGGCTTATGGCATTTTCAGTACGCTGCCAGCACCGATCTTTCTCTTTCTCAACTGAGCAAGCTAGCCACTGGGAGACACTGGGAGACATGGATGGGAGCCATCTTGCTGAAGCTTGATCCAGAGAAGACTGAAGTGATACCATCTCTCTAGGTTTTTACATACTTGCCCATTGCCATTGTATCTGAGTGCCACCATACTGAGAGAAGCAACCAGAATAAATGGTGAGGGTGAAACTGTACCTGCCATTTGTGATTCATACTGTGATCCCATTGTTGAGGGCTGGAAGTTTAACTCAGCAAAGTTCAAACCGGAAATAAGATGTGACTCCTTAACAGTGGCCTTAATCCATCACTGGGATAGATTACTAAAATTTGTGGAAGATTTTTGATTAGTTTGATTCTTTAAATCAAGATTGAATGTCTTTATGTTTTAAAAGATATGCTCTAATTCTGATGCAGAAATCAGATTGGTCCCTTTTTGACTTAAAATCTGTGAATCTGGGAGCAAAATTAGATCCCCAGATACTGCCAGATGATCATATAGGATCAATGGTCAGGCATGCTTTTTTCACCTGTCAGGCCAGGAAACTGCAACCATTTATTTCACATGCAGACCTTGTGCTACTGTGATCTATGCACTTGTCTCCTGAAGACTGGATTACTGAAATGTGCGCCGCATAGCACTTTACTTTTAATCAATCCATAAACTGAAAGTGGTGGAGGTGGTGAAAGTGAAGGTCGGTTTAGTAGGTGTGCTTCCTATTGGCTACACATCACAGCAGTGTGCTTGGCAATCTGCACTCATCGATTACTGGTTTCCAGATGGAGTTTAAGGCATTGGTTTTAACCTATAAAGTCCTAAATGGCTTGAGACCTTCCTACTTGAGGGATTGCCTCAGTCCTTTTGATCAGCAGAGATGCCTGAACTGGATCTATCTTGACTACTGCGTCCTCTGTGAGAGACCTGTGGCTTGGAACCAACTTCCTCCACTGCTCTAGCCCAGTCAATGTTGTCCACTACAAAGAACATCCACTTACTCTGCATGTAGAGGCAGGGGGCTGAGGGTTATGTGTGGGTGCAGAATCTTTGTTGAGTTGACTCTGATGATCAGGGTTAGCTGTTAGGTGCTAGTTTTATTATTTCTTTCTTGTTAAAATCCTATAGATGGAAATAAATAAATGGCAAACCCTTTCAAAATAAAATGAAAAGTACTCAAGGAAAGCACAGAAGAGACATGCAGCTCTGGGTAGTATACTGGGGATCGCTCAACCATACTTGATGCCTTCAAACTATGTCCATTCAAATATTCACCATCACCAAACCTTTCTATTTTAAAAATAACTCAGAAACACAGCTTTTTGAATCCCTGGTTATTTTTTATCCGTGATAGTTGACTGCTCTGAAAAAAAGTTATCATTTACTGGTTAGTTGTAATGTTTATGTTTTAAACAGCAACTCACTCTTAAAAATAAATTACATCTTCCTAAAGACAGATAATAAAAGTAGTTAGAAAAAGCTGGTGGACTTATTGTGTATAAAAATTTCATTTTACCAAATCTCTCATGTGAGCACTGATTCAGCTCAGGCACTGATATCATTAGAATTAACTTTCAACAAATTAGGTTTGGGAACAATGAAATGCAATTAAAATATTGTATGTGCTTCAGCGGGAGCTGATAATGTTTCATGCATGTTTAGAGGGGAAAAAAACCAAGAGAAAGCTCTCTCCTCTAGTCATTAAAGGAACTAATTAAAGCTCTTCTAACAAGGTAAAATAAGGTTTTGTACACAGTTTCTCCAGCATTTCAGTTTAAGATTCATATGCTTTTATATGCATACCACAGCTGTGAGAACAAGAATTCCTCCATCTACGTAAGATGAAAAACTAAAATAAACACCTTTCCAATGCATTTTCATTTTGTTAAGGACTTTATGCAAAGCATGTTCTTTACTGGCTTGGGGGCTAAAATGGCTTAAATCTTCCAAATACTTTTCAAGGGCAATCTCTAAAACTTCTTCCAGAGAAAATTCTTTCTGGAAGGTCATGCTGAATCCAACCTAAGTAGCACAAATTGAAACTATAATGTCTTAGCATGAAAACAATTGAAACTCTCTTCAGTCTAAAAAATAGTTACTATCAAATACAATTGACAGAGAAACAACTTCAGAGGAGATTCACTGCTTTTCACTGAAAGCAAAGAAACTCCCAAAATGTAAGACCAGAAAAAAAGACTAGTTAAGGAAAAAAATCCTATATGGAGATCTGAAGTTTGGCCCTAAATTTGACCAACTGACAGATAAATCATTTTGCCCATTCATTGTGGGCCACATTTTCAGAGATCTCAACTCAGCCTCTAAATTTATGCACCCAAACTTGCACAATTATTTACACAGGGAAATAATGTAGTTTGGGAATGCAAACTGGATGTTCAGCTACCCAGTCTGTGTGCCTCTATCTCAATTGTATGTCTAAATTCTATTTGCCTATGCAAGTGAATGTGAATAATGGCAGATGAACATTTAAAGGCCATTTAAAAATTCTCTCTCAGGGCTATGAGTTTGCATCTTCATCACGTGGAAAAAAATCTACAGCTTGAAAAATGATAGAAATTACTGGGCTTTGTGTTCTGTTGTGAGGGAACCTGAAATGACAATTTTTAAATTATTCTTACACTATAAAATGTTTCACTTACACTGCCACTGCCTTACAAATGTTTTTAAAAATTCACTTTTCCAATTCTAAGCCTACTTTAACTACCTGGAATTGGGTTATTAGTTCTATCAAAGTCCAAACGATAACATTTTACATCACATATAGTATTATTTACACTTGTGCAGCCTGAAATGCCTGTCTTTTATAAAATCATTTGTGGTTGTGTAGTTTTGACTCAAATTAATGGGTCAGATTTTCAAACACTCCCTGCATTGGCCTAGTTCTACTCCCATTGAAGTCAGCAGAATTCTTACCCTGGGAGAAGAGCACATGTCTGTGACACGCACCTTGAAGAAGGCACAGAATAAATACATGTGGTAAAAATGAGGCCCTAATTTTATTAACTCTGAACATCCAATTAGAGTCAGAAAACGCTCAATCACCTCTTCACTCCTATGCTAGCAAGCAGATAAATACCGCTGCACTCCAAAACTGGTCTGTACACCAACTGCAGGACCTGCAAAACATCAAAGAGGGAGCAAGCCAGCTGCACCCCTGCAATGATAAGGAAATTGGCCTTGCAGCCACATTCCTACCTCACAGTGAAGTGATGGCTGAACTGATGAAGGGAGGCCTTAGAATGCACAAATCCTAGAGAAACACCCTACTTAATATACCAAGCCCTCCAGCTGCCAGAGCCTAATGGATCTGTCAACCTGCCAGCTGGACTTTGCAAACTCCTATATGCTGGACTCCTGAAAATGTTATGATAGAAACACTCTCACTGTTATCAAGACTTACAAGTTAACTGTAGAACCATTTACCCCATAGCTGTGGCAAAGAGACCTTTTTGATCCCAACCTTTCTCTATCGTCTAATATTAGTGAAGGAATTTCATGTCGATGACTTCATTTCTTTAATACTGCTGAAATATATTGCTTTTTGTGCCTTCTCAGTTGATAAAATATTGGCTCCTGGTTTAGTTGTATCATTATTTCGACAATTGTAATATTTATTTCCTTTTAGCCAGCCACCTTTTTTTCTTCATGCACAGCCTCCAATCTTACTAGTATTACATTATTTAATATTTGTATTACAACAGCACCCAGAGGCAATGATCAGGATCAGGGAGCTGTTGTACTTTGTACTGTACAAACAGAAGTAGACACGGTTCTTGCCCTGAAGAGCTTGCAATGAAATTTAAAATGATGCTCTTAGATAATTTTTCCTATTGTTCTTGCTATTCTCATGTCAGTCCATTATTTGTTCATATACAGTATATTTGTTGCTAACACACAAGCATGAAGTTTAAAGTGGTACCGTTGGCATTTAAAGATATTTATACCTCTGTTCTATATCTCCCCATTTATGTGAATTATCATTATTTTTTATTATTTGTATTTCAGCAGTGCCTAGAGCCCCCTACCTAGATTACTGGCCCATGGTAGCAGTGTACAAACTCATTAAAATATATCCTTTTTTTCAACCAGCTCTAACAAAGAGCTTACAACTTAAATAGACAAGACAAAGAAAGGATAGACGTGAAAAAGAGAGGTGGTGAAGTGACTTGCCCAAAGTCCCTTTTTAACTGAATGAAGGAGATGCCCAGCAGGGAAAATAGCATGTGATCACATAACTAACGACCATATAATGCATACGCACAAGGTGCAGAATTAATGTTTCATATGTTTATTATGTGTTACTACACTCGAGTCCAATTGTACAGGCCATAGAGGGAGATGACAATTATAAGCAACTGCATTTAGAAATCTCTACAAATTAACAAAAACAGTTTGTCTCTATTTTATAATGCCCACATTTTGTGTTTGACATCTCAGGACCCAATAAGGTTAGAAGCAAGTATTTTGCATTCCATTGGGAATCTCTTTTTTCTACTTTCTAAAGATATAATTCTCACTTGGTAGGCCTGGTGGGTGGAGAGATATTGGATTTTATAAATGTAATTGATTCAGACCTGAACATTTCCTCATCCTGTTCCCGAGTCTAATATAACTAAGGAGGGGGGGATCCCCATGTAAGGGGGAAGGAAAAACACTTCTCTGGCAGGTTATTTTGTGAAAAGAAAATGGTTGCTCTGGAGCATTGGAATGTTAGTAGTCCTAATTAGATGAACTAAAGGAAAAAGGGCAGGTGAGGTGCTTAAAGGGACAGCATAAAAGCAATTTTTCACATGGTTACTACCATCACATATATGTTGAGGGTGGGTGGGGGTGCAAATAGGTATATCACAGAGAGAGAGGAGAACATTTGCAAGCAAATGTCTGTGAGCACGTACACACACACACACACACAGTACACAGTGTGAAATAGCAAATAGCAAATAGTGAAACTGCGTAGACAGTTCTTTCATCCTTCTAAACACACCATAGCATAATTGAATCTATGCTTGCAATATTGTTTTTGAAATTCTGTCATTTCAGAAAACTACAATTATACTAAAATGGAAAAGTTTGAGCCTTTCATGGTATAAAAAAGCTACAGCAGAACTTGCTCACAACTGAAAAGAAATTCTTTACAGAGATACGATATGTAAATCTCTATAGTCTGATCAGCTACTAAAATGAAAATTCAAACCATATGCTAACAAACACAGCCAGCTCTAATCTCAATTCACTGAGTTGACAGAGGAAACATTTCAAGTGTTTCATTATTAGACATTTCAATCTACGATGTCTGAAAGAAAGAAAGAAAGAAAGAAAGAAAGAAAGAAAGAAAGAAAGAAGTTGAGGTAGTGAAGGTAGCAATAGGAAACAAGACCCAAGATAAAGACTGGAGTGGTTTTATGTGAGGTCTTGAAGATGACGATGCAAAATTTGAACTTAATATGGTATGCAAAGGAGAGCCAAATAGACTGATTAAAGAGTGCAATTGCGGCACATTTAGTTAAATAACTAGTTTACTTTATACTACACCTTTAAATACATATGAACTCTGCTGCCTACAGACACAGGGAGCCATTGTGAAAGGCAGAGTTGATGCAGAGTCCTAGGAGACACATTCTCTCATGGAGACTCTATTTTTGTTCTTTCTTTCTGTTTCCCATAATCTAAAACAAAAGTATGTTTAGATTGAAAGGGTATGTTTCCCTCTGTGTACAGAAATGCAGCATGAATGGTGTGGTCCGATCAAGGGCTGAAGAAGATAGTTTCTAAAATTATCTTTTGAGCTGGCTGTGAGGTCAAAGAGGATAGAGATGAAGAAGTTGCAGTAATCAAGATGTGGGATAACCAAGACATGGACAAATGTTTCATTTGCACAGAGTTGGACCAACATTATGCAAATGATACACAACTCTACTTATCCTTCACTCTATATGACCATACCATCAAGATGGCCTAAAGCTTGGACAAGATCAGCTCCTGGATGAAGAATAGATGGTTGAAGCAGGTTACACCAATGGGCAGAGAAAAGTATTTGGAATAGTGTGCAGTCATGGTGCAGTCTCTTCTCTTTGAGTGCACATGCTCCTAACTGGTCAATTCACTCCATAGTTTAAGAGAATTCCTGGATTCAGCATTGATGCTAAGCACTCACAGGGCAGCATCCCAAAACAACACTTTCTATCATCTGCATCTGGCCAGGAGATTGTCCGATCCAGGCAGATTGTCCGATCCTTGACCTCAGTTACACATGCCTTCATCACCTCCTATCTGAACCACAAAGATGCAATACACCTGGGCATAAAGCCATCAGTCCACAGGAAACTCCATCTAGTCCAGAATATTGCAGTGAGTAATCTCAGCTATACAGGGTATCGTAAGCACCCATCCTCCATTCCCTACACTGAATATCGAGTCAAGTTCAAGGTCTTGGTCCTTAACTTCAGGGTGCTCAATGGTTTGGGCCCTGCATTTTTAAATCACGGCCTCAAGGTCCAGGATGAGGACCATGGTCAACAACTCTCCTGTGGAGAGGATGAGTGAAAAAATTATGTTAGTCATGCCATTGAATTCACTAGTGGAAAGCATCCAGAGACTACGGTGGTGGGGCAAGCATAAGAACCTGTATAAAACAGGGAGAAAGGAGAATTTGGGAGTAAAGGAGGGTACCCAGAACAGAGGCCACTTTTTCCTCCTTGATATTCTGATCTCCCTTGGCTTTCCTGGCCCCTTACTCTCCAGTCTCTCAGATCACTCCACAGAAAAATTAAGGAGAATGAGTACAGAATAGCGGCCCTCAGACTTGTTCAGGAAGAGGTAACCAAATATTTCACTGACAGACATTTCAGTAGAACATAAGGAATGCCAGGAGGGAATACAGAGAAAAGGAAATGCCTTGTGACAAGGTCAGTGCCTTCTTTTAAAACTATTAGGGTGCTAGCTAGCAGAAACAAACAGCAATAATACTGGTAAATCAAGACAGAGATTATGCATTGCCTGCCAAGGAGTTTAAAGATGATGGGAGGTGCAGCAGCAGTTTAACAGACAGGTGGGTTCAAAGCTCAGCATTTGGAGGAGGGATACTACACTGAGGGTAAGGAGAATGGAGGGAAGATGCTGAGAGGATTAGGATGAAGGAGAGGGATGTGGTTAGTTAGTGAGGAGATAAGGTCAGGGGCATGTAAAGGAAATGGGATGAAAGTAATTGTGAGATAATGCAAGGTTAGCAACTGGAGTGAAAGGAGAAACACAGTATTGAACGATGTTTCCAATCTTCTTAATGAAGTTGGTGAGATCCTGGGAAAGGAGGGGCACAGGTCTGAGGATGGACTCGAAGGCATAGAACTCCATATAGGGAAAAGGAGAAGTGTTATTAAACAGGCATACTCAATATTATGCAATACTCAGTATTATGCACCTCTCAAACATACCTGGAGAAAGGATGGTGATAAAAACAAAGACAGGAAATAAAATTTTAAAAGCCCTTATTTTTAATTATGTAATTTTATACATTAAACACAAGAGTAAGAAACATGGAAGTGTCTAAAATTATAGAAATTGCAGGAGGACTATCTCTATTCCCTCACATTAGCAAGAAGAACCTACGTGTTTGCTTTGGAAAAAGATAAATTTAGACCCTTATAAAAAGACCCTTATAAATTTAGGACACAATCCCATGGAAAAATTAATCCACAGGGACACAGCTGTTATTCTTTTTGATACTTCAGTGTGGAACAAGTTATTAAAAAATCTACAGCAAATAGATGATGATGGATTAACCTGTGTCTTGAAGATCTGAAAGGTTAAAAACAGAGGAGTTGTTCTATGTTGTATGTTACCAATGAAAGCAAAAGCTCAGTACCTGGAGCCTTTGAATGAACAGCTGTAGGGCCCAGTTTTCCGTGGTGTTGAGTGCCCTCAACTCTAATTGTTCTCAGGAAGTGCTCAGCACCTTGAAAGTTTGGGCCATTAATTAATTAAAAATTAAATACAGAAAAGCCTTTATCACTTTTGTCTATCCTGCTGCTAATGAATAATTATTTCCAACAGTATATTTTTGAGTGCTAAGGTTCAATCTAATTTGAAATTACTCTTGTAATAATGCTTCCAACACTTCCCTCAAAAGACTTCTTCACAGGTTAGCTAACCTCACCATTTGGAAACATCCCCCAACATCTGTCTATAAAGGTACTTCTATCTGATAACCATATACAATACTCAGACATTTCATCCTAAGCTTTGTGAGATGCATTTGTCTTGGTGAGCCATGGATGAAAAGCAGTCACTGATACAGCAGAGTGCTGGCCCATTTCTAGTTCTGAAGATCACAACCAAGGCAGTGGATTGCCACAGAAGAGGCCTGAGATCCAGTGGGGGAGATCAGAATACAGTTACTGTAATGCAGCTGCTAGATGACAAATACAGATCATTATGGTCAGATCCTTCTGTGCGCAGAAGGGATGAAGAAGGCTGTTTTCTGCAACTGACGCAGGCTGGTCTCCTGAACTATATAAGGAGTCAAGCAGGACTCTGAGAATGCACATTGCTCAGTGAACGGATTGCATTTTGCAGGAAAGTTGCCAGGTTCAATTCTCTGAAGGAGCCATTGATAATTTCCATTAGCAATGTACACACTTGTTCTTTCCTGGCATTCACCAGCCTGGACGAGCACCGATGTGTTTTAAAGGTGGTGGGTCAAATATTCCTAAATCTTCTTGAGCTTCACTTCACATGATGAGAGCAAACTGCACTCGTGGCTGGTTATTGCCAAAGGGTCTGTTATGGCTCTGTAAATTCCTGCCCTATTTGATTTATCTCCCCTGCAAAGTAACATAAGAGCTCTTCACAGCAGTAGCACCAGTTAGGAGAGGCTGGGGGAGGGGGAAAAACATCTCACCTTCCTCCACGTTTTTGCACTTGCTCAAAGTTCCACAGGCTGTGGAGCTGGGGGGCCAAGGTCCACTGCTTTAAAGCAGCGTTCCCATGCTAAATCACCTACAGCTGCTGCTGGAATGGTCGGAGCATCACTTCATCTTGCATGGTCACACCACCACTGAAATTTGACTCAGCTGCCCCTCCATATAGATGGAGGAGATGCCAAGCTAAGTTGCATTGCAGCCTGATGCACAGGATCTCAACACCGCTTAAATTTGGCCTGGCTGCCTGTCTAGCTAGATGACAGAGGGGCAGCTAGGCCAACTGGTGTTGCAACTTGGCACACGGGGAGTCTTTTCCTGTACAGCAGAGCACAGGGAAACCTTTGAGAACTCGACTCCAGGGGGCACAGACTCACACACTGTGTGGGATAAGAGAATCCTTGTGGGAGGTGCAGGGGGGGCAGAAGCAAAAACCAGAATGGGGTCCCTGCTGCAGGAAGGGCTGGAATTTTCCCTCCTCCCCAAGAAATATCTGAATTTGTTGTAGTCAGTGCTTGGGTCAAGTATCTATATTATAGAGTCTGGACTGAAGAGCCACTTCACTATACAGAATAGGTTAGCTAGTCATGATTTTGGAGTGATGGTGGTGGAGTAGAATTTTTGCTTCACTTCTATTACTGCAGTGGCACAGACTTGGCTTGCATCATTAGCATTCTACTCTTTTGCCTCAATAATTTGTCAGTGGAAATCTTCATGGTTGGTGAGAAAGGAGGGCCTTGCAGCTGGATAATTTGCATTTCTAGAAAATATTACAAGATAGATAGATTCAAGAACCTTCAGGGTGAACCAGTTTTGTTGATTTTCTCTGCTGATGGAAGGGGGAAAGTAATGATCTCCACCTAGATGAGAGAGTGATTCTAAGCTAAAAGATCAGTTCAGCATCTTAAACATATGCGACCAGATATATTTTGTGTGAAACCTATTGGCTCCATGCAGAGGTGGAGTTCAGATGCTAGAGTCTACATGGTGGCAATCACCAAGAACAATGTACTGGGGGTTTACAGGTTTTGGTTTTTGTATGCATTTTAAGATAAAGTGAAAGTATATATTTAAACTTGCCAGACAAGTTTAGAGTATTATCTTTCAACTCAGTCTCTTAATTTTTCATACATACACATTATTGTTAAGTTGCTTGTAAAATACTCAGTATATTAAGCACACACTGAGGAAAAGTATAGGAAGTAATAATTAGATATGCTGGTTTTCATGTGAGGAGAGCCTACCTAAGTAAAAGAAGGCTTGATTGAAGTTTCCTGGTACAACATCTAGTAAATTACTAGAACATATAGTGACGTAGATAATACCTGCCTGGTTGACAACATCATTAGTAGTACACATTTACTTGTGCAAAAGCAAGACTGTTCTACCTTTGAAAATAATATTGTGCATCCAATTCACATACAATACTAGGGACAAATTTTGCTCTCCATTACACTGTTGTAAATCTGGAGTTTCTTCATTGAAATAAACAGAGGTACTCTATATTTACCCTGGTGTAACAGACAACAAAATCTGGCTCACTCGCCAGGAATAATAATTTGGCAACAATTTTTAAAAATACAACCCTACATGTGTAAATGTACTAGTCCTATTATCAAGGTTGAGAAATTATGGCAGAGATGTCTAAATCCATCAGGCCATTACTACTGTAATAACTCTTTTCATATTAATAATTAGGCGCAATATTTGTAATCTGTGCTTTGAGAAAGCTTATGAAGAAATTTTTGGGCTTTGTACTGAAGCTGATGGGACCCCATTACAGACTTGCTGACATTTTAGCTCTCGTGCAAACATAATAATAAATAGGTTGGAGAATGCGCCTATAGAGTACACACATTATTTTGGGATTCATTCTTCACTTTGGTTTAAGTCATTCCATATGTGCTTAATGCTCTTTGGTACTAGACTGCAGCATAGTTACATTGTAGTATCCACTATAACTAGTGGACCACACATTGTGCACCAGATTGTGCACTGTTGAAATTAAAATAAAACAACATAAAAATACTCATGTGTGATTTTGGAATATAGTTTAATGTAATTCCATTTCAAGGTCTACAACTGAAATCAGTCACCCATGTTGTCATTACTGGTATTCTACCATTTTGTTACTCAGGAACACAAACTGTGGTATAAGAAAGGGGCTCATATTTATAATATTAGGGGTTTCTGCTCCAATGTATATATGTAACTCCTACTAACAGTAATGATCAGTGGAAGAGAACCTCAGACAAAAGGTAAGCAAAGAAATAATGAATTTTCACTTGTTTGTGACATTAATTCTTCAATATGTTGTCCCATGACAACAATTTAAAAGACAAAGAATGTATATTTGCTAGCACACAGCACTCCTTCTCTTAGACTGAAAGCTGACAGGTTGTTGTTGCAAAAAAAAGAAAAAAAATTTCATTGAGAGCAACCTGTTTAAACTTTCTGTTACATGGTGTGATTAAATTTACTAACTGATTTTATTAAATTTGCAAAATAGTATATTTATCTTCATTTTGGGGACAGTGGGTGGATAAAATTTGCAACTACATTGGTCAAAAAATAGACCAGTCTCAATGCACTGGGTTGGCATATGGTCAAAGCACAGAGTGAGTTTCTCTCTCTCCCCTTCACACTCACACACAAACACACACCATGAATGTTGCCAATAGAGTAAAATTTTCACATTAATACTGGAAGCAACTCAAAAGAACCCCGGCCGACATCCCATCTGTTCCCAGGAATTAAATTTAGAAATCATATGTAATATAGACATTTCTGTCTGAATATTATAAAGCTCTGACACATCCAGGCTTTCATTAAAAAGCTCTGAGATGTGACTTGAATAACAATTTGTCTTAGTTAATTAGTATTTTCAGTTTAGCATATTCACTTTCAGACGTATTGCTGTTTGCACATGGTAATTTAGGTAAACAGATCCCATCCACAGCTGCATCAATTAACACTGCTAATCAAAACTGAATTCAGGTAATTAGGCACATTTATGCAAAAAGTGTGTAATTTGGGGGGAAAGCTAGATTCTTCAGTAATATTCCAATAAGCATGAGTCTCTTTTTGCAGATAAGATGAGGAAATAAAAGGTAAATCAGCACTAATACATACCTGATGCAGCCTCAGTGAAAAGTATCTAAATTAAATCTCACTGTTTAATTGGCCTGTATTTTCAGAAATAGGACTGTATTTTTTGTATAAATGTATTTCTCAATGTTTCCATATAGAACAGTTGTTTCATGTCTGAGCAGAGGTTTAATGATCATCAGACAGGACTTGCAAGGTTAATGTTTCTTCAGCTATTTGTGTATTTATGGGCTATGCTGGTCAAACATGCTCTCATATCCTGTCTAGCAATTTCTTAATGAAAAAGCCCTCAGCACACTTTCATTTTATTTTCTTCAGAGAAGGTATATGTTAGTTATCTTAAAGAAAACTCTCTTTTCTCCCATTCATGTAAGAGCTCTCTTCCCATGTTCATCTCATCTTAACAGTGTAAAATAGTAAATATCAAATTACATCAAAATACTCCCTGGTACAAATGACTTAACTTTTAAATTTCTACAGCTCTGTTTTCAAAGCCACTTACTAAATACCAGTTCCTCTGGGTTTTTTCTACATTTTCACCAAACAACATTTAGTAAAGCATAGGAACAACTGTATATTAATATCAAAGGCAATATTTACTTTGTACTAGACAATACATTCAAAGTAGGAACACACATTATGACAATAAAACACATAATCTTTTACCTTTTGAATCATCATATTCCAGAGTTGTGGCTAAATCCCAGGCGTACACAGAGCTTTTATAAGTGACATGTTGATTTTATATTTTTCAGCTTTTGTTTTCATAGTTGTAGGCACTTTCAAAAGGCTATGCAAGTCTAGTTGACAAAATAGCTTTGTCAGTTTGTAGCTAGTCTTCCATAAATTCTGAACCTGATGAAAAAAATTGACAAAGGGAATTATTGATTTTTAACAGCTGTCTAAAATTAATCTACCATTTTGCCTACCTCAGGCTAATTCTTGTTCTCATAAGAGACCAATATAAAGCAAAATTGATTTCTCTTCAAAATAGCATGTTATCTTTTCTTAGACTACAGCAGATCTCACCTATCCTGTAGCTCAGAAATACTCACTTTCAAATAAACTTTTTAACATCCACAATGTATACTATGAATATTATAAAATTACTCATTTCTACTAAAATATTTGTTACTATATTAACTCTTTGTAATTATCAGTGTAAAGACTAACTCAGTAAAGGCTTTGAAAATGCACAGCGTTTATTTGAATCAGAAATATACATATATATACACATACACATATACACACACACAGAGTACTGCAAAATTTGCTGTTGTGTAGAACTTATGAAAATGCTAAATTTTCAAGTACCGTAGTTAAATGGGTTAACAAACCTTCAGTTTTAATTAGGCTGTCTGAGTTGAATACCACTAAAATGTATTAATACATTATCGAGTGCACCTTATCCACCTTACAAAGAATTCAAAAGAAAACACATTAAAGTGTATGGTAGAAAATAGGATTCTGAAGTATTTGGCTGTTAAAATATCATTTAGCCACACTGACTGCTGTTACTATGATCATATCTTGGAGTTTAGGATAAGGCAATTTCTAACTTTTACCAGAAGAAACTAAAAGCATATAAAGTTCCCCCTGCCATCCTGTCTGAAGACAGTATGAAGCAACGATATAACCTCACCTCTTTTCCACTTCCTCTGCATTGACTTGTAAGAGAAGGACATACTTGTCATACAAATGTTAAACTGAACAGCAGCAGTTGTCCATAGTCTCTCAAATAATTCCTTTACATTGACATACAGTGTATTTCATCAAAACAGCTGATTTGAACTGTCTCTGAAAGAACTTCCTTCTACTTGATTAATGTTTTCTTAAGAGAGCAAAACAAAAGCTGTAGTCACTAATGCTGCTTTAAACAGTATACACTGTAGCGAAAACACTACAGTAGCAACATAAAGCCCAACTGGTGCTTTCCCCTACCCTAAGTCATTACAGAGCTGGTTTTGATGGAATGTGTGCAAGTACTGTACACAGTTGGCTTGGCTGTTATGCTCTGACTACATCCGTAAATATAAACAAATACAGTTCAGAGCTTCTCTTCACTGAGCACCATCACGGCACAATTCACCATTCACTGGAAAAGTTAATACTCTATTAGAATACCAATATTGGTTGCATTTTGCATTTATTAATTGGTATTGAAATTTACTGACATTTAAGCTGGTATTAGCTAATATTGATCAAAGAATTATTGCTTATTTGCATAACTAAAAGAGGTTCACATTGACGTTGATTAGGACATGAAGAATTTCTCACACATGCACGCTTAATTCGTCTCCCTCTCATTTATCACTTAATTTTACAATATGGGAGGGAATGGGCATATTTAATGGTAATGAAAAGAAAAAATGCATAACATTAGATAGGTATCCTTTATTAGCAAAATGTGATGGATACCTAGTGTTAAAAGAAATCTTATTAAAGAAACTCAGGTCTGAGAAGACCAAGCTTGTTCAATTTACAGTAGGTAGTACTAAATATCATAATCTATGTATTTAAATGAATTTGGACATTATAATTTCAATATTTATTTGGTATACCTAATGTGGATTTGATTATTCATGATATTTCAATACAAATTAGTTTTGCAAACATGGGATCATCATTTTTATACAGTAAGTCTGAGAACGGCAGAGGCAAAAGCCGATAGCTAATAATTAGTAACCCTCACAAAAGAGAGACAATGAGTTGTTTATAAATGTGGATTGGAATGCAAGTCCCATAATTAAGAATCAGGCAATGATCCTTTTAGCAAATGTATCTCTTAGTTAAACATGCTGCTAATCCAAGCCTCAAGGTATAATTCATTACTCTGGAGGATCCCCTCTATATTTTTGCCAGCTGTTCCATCTGGGTCACTCTACCACAAGTGTAGTTTTCATCTCTGCCTCACTTTCTCTGTGGGGTCCCACAAGCAGAAGCCTGTCTTTCTGAAGGTTGTTTAAAGTGTAAATGAAAAGACTAGACAGCAGTGAGATGCTACCTCAGGCTTTTTAATTTCTGCACTACAATGCCTCGGACTGCTATACCTTGGCAGATTCACTATGAGTTCTTCTTTGATGAAAGAGAGGAAAAAATGAATATGGAACGGAGATAGCACATTTATTATCATTTTAATAGTGTAGAGCTATAGACAAGGATAGGAACTTTTTACTATGCACTGAGCCACTAAGGGCTGGGTTAGTGAAGTGGCCCTTACACAGCTGATCCAGATACCTGCACTGTGGCTAGCCATGCATTGGGAAGAAGCAGGTGGCCTGGAGAGAACAGAATAGGGAGGGGAACGGGGGAAGACTTGAGCCCTGCAATCTACTGGCACACCAGGGAATCTAAGATGCACTGGATGTTAACCTAGTACAGTTTACTCCTTCTCCAGATGAGTAGGGGGAACAGGGAGGGAAACAGTGACCTTTTGAGGGTTTGTTTACACACAAACTGGATCCAAAATAACTGTACTGGTTTTAATTCACACATCCTGATATTTTGGTGAAAGCCTCTTACCCAACATGTGAACATCCCACACACAGATTTATACCGAAACAATGGAAGGTATGAATTTAAATGGATTGAATTATTTTGGTTCCAGTTTTTGTGGCAGCAAGCCCTCAGACAGTCACTATCTTCCTCCCGAACTGCTTCAGGGCAGCCCAGCAATACACAGATCCTTACCAGGGGTGATTTGTTAAGACACAATTTAGCTATAAATGACTACAAAATTATTCACTAACTTGGAGTTACTGTTTATTTAAAAACTAAATAAGAACAAGTCAGATAGTTCTGAAGCCATTTCTGAGACAAAGAATGCAAAGATGATATGTAAAAATCAAGACATTACCGTTTTATACAAATAAATTAATAGGGTTTAAAACTCTTTGTAACACGTAATTTTAATGCAAAACTAAACCAATGCAAAACCAAAATTTATCAGAAATTATGTTGGAGACTGCTGAATTTTTCTAAGGTAGTACAGTGGTCCCTGCAACCCAACCCACAATCCTGCAAACAGTTAAGCAAACACAAAAAACTTTATGCATGTGACCAGTCCCATTGGTTTCAATGAACTACTCAAGTAACACATGTGGTTAAGTGCAAATGTACTTTTGGGATCAATCCTGCCATATGATTTTGGCCTCTTTGGAATTTATGCATATTCTTAATATTAAACAATGTGAGTAATATCACTGAAGTCAAAGCATCTAAGCATGTGAGTATATCTTAACTTCAATGGGACTACTCATATGCTTACATTTAAGCAGACGCTCATGTGTTTATTGATCCAAAACCAGATTTCTCAGTCCCCTGCAGGATCAAGATCGAAATGCTTGTGTGTTAGATAAAAGTACATTTCTTACTTACAGACCAATCATGCAAAGGGTTGCGCAGGTCAGCAACATTACTTATGAGAGTAGTCCAGTTAACTTCAATAGGACTACTCACAAGAGTAACGTTGCTTACTTGTGTAAAGTCTTTGTTGGATCAAGTTCTAAGGAAGACAAAACACATCAATATGACTTATATATCATACCTCTTTAATGAGTTCCCATTTTTTTCCATTGATACCATCTAGCTCCTGCATGTAAAGATTAGCTTCAGACAGTGGTTCTTTATTCCGGAATTCCTTTACCATGACAGGCACATCAGTTCTGCACTTTGCCACTGGACTAGTTTTGCGAGAACTAAATCCTCCTCCTTCTGCAATCGCATCTCACTGACATGCAAAAATGAAAATTAAAACATTTTTTTTAAAATCGTGAATGACATACCACTCTTTTCTGTGTTTGCATTTAAATTGGACAGAATAATTTAGCCCTGGCTTTTAATTTCAGAAGGGTTAATCACCCTAGCAAAGGTCAGGAAAACTTGAATCTACAATAAAATCGCTGCAGCTCCAGTCACCTGCAGGACATTTATTATATTCTTATTTCCATGCAAAAGAATGCATTACTAATCTTCTAACTCTTTACATTAGCACATTCAACATTAACATTTTACTAACATTATTAATTCCTCTAAAACTATTACAAGAGTTCATTTCTTCACATCTCAGGAGATAATCCTGTTAAAAACCAGGCACATCTGCTGCAACACTGCTTTAGTGGACCCCTCTAATCCTCACAGAGGTTTGATACTCCAACTGGGATCTAACAATGCACTAAGTCTCAATTACATAAAATATTGCAGGGTTTAGGTTAAAACAACAATACACTGTTTTAGCAACTTAATCTTGCCTATTGTCTGCAATTACATCACTAATCTATTTTGCTGCTATTCACTGCATTTCCTATTCGAAACAAAATATTGATCTGTAATTTTTTTAAACTGCTCTTGAAAAGCAATAGAAATACCAGGCTATGTTAAAACCACTGACAATAGGAAATTGATGATAGGAATAACATTTTCCAGCCAGAGCAATGTCCTATTTTGATAGGAAGGCATTGTCCATTAAAAATGAGGGTTTCACTTGCCACTTCTTATTTTGTCTATTAATTAAAAGTAATATCTTACTGCATTTAATTTGGCTGAGGACTGCAAAATATCTCTCTAAAATACTATCCAGAATTACATTTCATTATTAATGATTTTAATGTATCTTGAAAACCATACATGACTTAGCTGCTAACAGAAAGGGTCTGCATAGGGTCTGTTTCCATTTTTTATCCAAAATAAAAGTCAATCATATTAGCTAATTTGTAATGCAATCCTTCCAGTTTCTAGTCAAACAATATCATTTGAATGCTCCTAACTGTAAAGGTAAAATTTACCTTAAGCATGTAGAAGTCCAAAAGAACACCTAATAAAGACCTGATATAAAACTAGAGTGCATCACAAGGAATTCACTTCCAAAATTCTGGAAACTGATGTTGAAAAGTTACAATTACTTGTGTATACAAAGAGTAATAAGCAAAAGGCTCCTATACTGGCCTTACTAATCCCTGAGAGGAAGAGGAGGAACCTTGGTATACTACCCCACTTATATTTCAAAATTATTGTTTAACTATAACAATAGCATTGTCACACACTGTAATATAAATATAATGTTCTTTTACCTCCCAGTATTTCCTTTTCTGTTTCTCTCTCTTCCTCTTTTGTTTTTTTTGTATGGCACACAGACACACATACACAAACGCTCCTGTCACTGTCAATATTCAGACTCATTAGCAATATGTCAGGCTGGCATTTTCAACACATACTCCGGCACATAACTGAACAACCAAGTAGAGCACACAAATAAATAAAAATACAGTTGCAAAGAAGAAAAGGCTCAATGGAATAATTTTTAACTCTGAGAATCAAGCAAATATAGAAAAGAATAAGTGAAATGCTTACACAATGTTTTATAAATGCAATGTGAACTGGGTCTCTAGATAGCAGCTCAGACATTGTTCTCTGAGTTTTTACATATAGACTTAAGTACAAACATATATTTTAGCAATACCATCTATTTAGCAACAACATTCCTTAACATTAAATTACAAATGGAAGAGCTCTGTGCTGTAACTGTTTCCTTTCATCTTTTAATCAGATTCAAACTAAAATAAAAACCCTAAGAAAATATCACAAAATACAAATTGAAAAATATTTTTAGTTTCTAAATGATAAACTGCCAACATTTTTGTAATACTTATATCGAGAAAATCAGCAATGACAACAACCACATTCATGGTTTTGACAAACCACGTCTGATAAGATAATGAGTAGTATAAAAATAAGGTGCACAGTGCCAGACTATATTTTTGATTATTCAGCTTTTTATTTTTGGGTAAGATTTATTCTTGGTTTCTATTATAACTGCTTTAAAAATCCAGTGATAAAACAACCAAATTTCTCCATGTGGCACCATGAAATGACTCCTCAAAGTCATAAGAACATTTGCCTAAATTAACGAGAGACAATTAGAGCAAGTGCTATTGTGCAAAGAACAAACATACCTTTAGCTGTACAAGTGCACCCCTTCTTAGCACATCTACATAGTTCTGCAGCTCCCGAGTGCAAAGGTCGACTCTGCAATGCTTATGATCTTGTGACAATGGCATCACACTGCTGGTAAATTTTTCGATTATACTTCTCAGACGTGGTAGCAACTTTGTTAATTATGATATTAGCCAGCTGGCGGGTATGATCAATCATCCACTGTAAAAAAGCCAGACAACGAGACATCTAATCATTGCAACCAGAGCAGATAAATTTTGTTCCTTTCTTATACGTGTCACAGATTCTATCCCTCCTGACCCTCTACACAGCCATCGACTGTCAAATTTAGATTCAGCAAGCTCCCAGCTTTTCTTTATCCCTGCCTTAGATCTGAAACTCCTGGTTATCAGGAAGACAAGCGTCACCAGCTGTCTCAGAGCAGGAAGGCAATCAGGTGAATAGTACTTATTATCTTTCATTGCTTTCTGAGGAGTGACAAGATTGATTTGGGACCAAAAGCACATCCATATCTCTAGCACAGTGACTAGGGCTTCAAGTTCTGACTGTGGTGCATATGTAAAGCTGCAGTGAGGAACTTCAACCCTGACCTTATTAATAATGTATCTTGAAAGTTTAAAGAATTGAAAAAAATAATTTGAAAATTTACAAAACTCCCTTTTTTACAGCTACACTGGATATTCCCTTCCATCCTCCCCCCAAAAATATGAGTAGGATGACTGCACTGTTACCCAAGAGACTGTGTTTCACAGTTGGATGGCCTTAATTGGGCCCATAGAAGCAGTTAGCTGCCATTAAAGGCTTCTCTGTAGACATCATCCTTCTCAACTAGTTTGATTGTCTGTAAATTCCGATTAGTGGAACCCACACTGTGAGAAGGTTAAAACACGCAAATAAATTACTACCTCATAATATAAAAGCATCCTAACTAAATTTAATCTGATAGTTAATTTCAGTCTTGCTCTGGAAGCAACACTATGTTTGAACTTCTTTATTTACTAGAAAATTGGACACCTTTGCATCCTGGCTTCAAGATTGTTGTTAAAAACTAAGCATATTGTGAAGTACCAAAACGTGAATTAAATAATGTGGAGTTGAAAAAGTAAACGGTATACAAGTAGTGAAATAAAAAAACTAATACTAAACACGGTTGTACAACAGTAAAGGTATGGTGTTATTACGTTTAAAAAATTAGGCGTAAGTCCTGTCCATGATGATGGTCAATTTATAATGACACGCAAACATTTTTGTGGACTCCTATTTTTATTTTGTAGCATTTACCTAGGAACTATAGTAAACCTCTAGGATGGACTTCAGTTTTGGCCGAACTGTCTGCAGTGAACATTTGACGATTTGGATCAGAGCCAGTTTTCCAAAAAACATATCCTTTCAGAGCTCATGTACTTAGCTTTGTTTATTCACTTTCAGTGATCATATTGAAAGTCATTTCTTTTGTTTTTCTTTAAAGTTTTCAAAGATTGATAAAAATTTCACACACTTTTGAACACCAGGGAGAAAAGAGCTGCAGATAGAACATGTAACAGTTTATGAGAGTATAGGGTATAATCTAGTTATGTTGCCTTGAAATTACAGTGCTATCAGAGCTTGCTTTGTCCTTCTAAGTGTGAAATTCTGCTTTTATGCAACTGTCTGATGTGGAGAGTTTAAGGGGTCTGGATGTAACTATCATTTAGATACATCTCAATAATCAAAACACAAGTTGCCTAAATTGATCCTTATAATAGAATTTTATTCTGCTACTTATTGGACTAAAAGTAGGCAGGAAAATATTTACAGCCATACAAAATGATGAAACAGGGACCTCTGCTTATAGAGGTAAACCTTGAAGTAAAATGACAAAACTCCCTTTGACTTTAGTGGAGCCAGGATTTCACTCGTTATTCAAGAAACCATTTGTGTACTATGTCTTTTATTATTTATATGTATTTCCCTACTGCATATAGGCCGGAATCAGTATCAGACCCTATTGTTCTAGGCACTGTACAAACATGAAGATGAGACAGGAGCTAGACCCAGCTTATAGCTTGGGTTTAAGACCAGATGCAACAAGCGAGTGTAACAAACAAACAGGGGGAGTGGTGGTAGGCTGAGGCAACAATAATACTACTTTATTTTATTCTTTGCACAGATGAGCTATATGCACCATATGTTGGTAGCTAAGTCTTTCTCATTTTTAATAATATGAAATATACAAACATATCAGTAGTGGCATCCCCACTTGGCTACTTTCCTAGGCATTGTCAGCTATCTGTATACTGTAGGCATCACAGCAGCAGTGAGGAGGGATGCGACAGAGAATAGGTAGTGGTTTAACTGCTTAATTTGGGAGAGCTGTACCATCCATAAAGGGCAGCATGAGAGAATGTTCAAAGTGGTACATCACTGGCATTTAAGTTTGGCCATTGTGTATAAATGTGACAAACTTTTTGGTTTTTTTCATTCACTACACAACTGTACTCTAAGGCTCAAATTCTCAAAGGGGCAAAGGAAGTTAGGCACCCAACTGCTATTAAAAATTAGTGGGATTTAGGCTTTAAATTCCCTTAAGCCTTTGAAAATCCCAGTCTCAGTTGTTCTTCCTATTGACATCTAATATCAAATTGTATCCCAAGAAAATAGCACATTGGCAAGGAGTGTATGGGGCTTGGGGTGAGTTCACAAAGGGGATGCACAAGGAGGAAGCAGAGGAAGAGCACTTAGTAGAAGGTGCTAGACATTATGCCTAGAACAGGAGGAGAAAGAAGTATGGTGGAGTAAAGAGCACAGAAGATGCACAGCAAGAAAAGAATTGAACAGATTCTAGGGAAAGAATCCTCAACCAGGAGGAAGCCACAGCATAATTACTGTGCAGCAGCTCCAGGTTCAGAGAGTGGAAGACACATCTACTAACATCTCACAGGGACCATAATTGTGACCACCCAGATCGAACGGATACACCTGCTTTGAGCATAACATGCTCCCGAACTTTCCACAGAGATTGCTGTAGCAAGCAAGGTCCCAGATCACAAAGAAAAGGCAAAACAAGATTAAACAACTTTATGAAGGTGCAGGAACAACCAACTAAAGCAAAAAAGCTGTGATGATGATTTTAAGTTGCTTGGATCAAGATACCTGTCAAAACTGCACTGCGCAAGCCAGTTTAGTATAAGCTCATTTACTTTTAAATAAAATAAATGTACTTGGCGGTTTAACTGTAAAAAGATAACTATAATAAACTTCCATTTGTTACAGCTCAACACTGTATTACAGAATATTAAGTGAAATGTAAATGATATAAAATGAAGTATGTAAATGCTATATTCAAATAAAAATGAAAAATGTAATTAAGGGAAAGCTCTTAATATTCAAATACAGTAGTTTAAAAATTATGTCAAGTGTCTGCCAATTAATAAGGAACCTAAGATGCTTGACTATAATAAAAGGTACAGAGGGGAGCAAAGGAGCAATATAAGGGCAAGAAGCCAACGAAGCATGGCGAACTCTGTAGATTTGGAGGAATATGTGGGGCAGGAGCACAGGCAGATCTAAGAAGGAAACATCTCTACATGGTAAATGTCTTTCCAACCCATCAGGAGTTAGAACAGCTCAGAGCTGCATTAATTTCCCCCTTTAAAGTTGTTATCCTCTGTGTGCAACTGCAGAGAAACAACCTATTAGAGGCAATCAGGACTTTTTTGACAAAAGTTGTGTTTTGTTGTCAGAAAATGCCAATACACTGAAATCAAGTTTTGTAAAAGCAGCAAAGAGTCCTGTGGCACCTTACAGACTAACAGACATATTGGAGCAGGAGCTTTCGTGGGTGAATACCCACTTCGTCAGATGTAAGTTTTGTAGAAACGTATTAGTTTTGACAAAATTTTCATAGGCAAGGCTTCTCAGGTTCAGGATAGAATTTCTGGTCAAAGTGGGAGAAAGATGGCGACCCACCTCAGAATAGCCAATAGCCAGTGGATAGGGCACTGGGCACAGTGGTTAGGGCACATTCACCTAGGATGTGGGAGAACCATATTTAAGTCCCTGCTCTCAGGGTCTCATATTTCCCTTATATTGCTCTGTACCTTGTAACTATTCCAGGGTGGGTCTCTGTGACACACACCCAAATACACACACTTGTTCATGAAAAAATTCAAAAGATCTGTTTCATTATAAAACAAAAATAAATGTTAAAACTGACATTTTTTCAAAACAGAACTATTATTTTTCAGCCATCCCTAGAGCCTGTAGCAGTTTGGTTCCTGAGTTAGCCAAGAATCAGGCTATGGGGGGGGGAGGGTATACAACAGTATAAAAATGGATATTGTTTTTTTACTACTGCAGATCATAAATCATGTTGCATGACAAAATGTACGTATATTTTATTGAACAGAATAAAAACTTCAAATTTTTTACAAAACTCAACCACCTCTGAAATAAATCACACTTGGCATCTTCAATCATAAGCGCTGTGAGGGAGGCTATATGTTTGGCTAGCACCTAGCCCATTGTGGGTATTACTGTAATACAGATAAATTATAAGAAAAATAATAATAATACTTACATTCTAGGGTTTGTTTTTATAATGGCAAAAGACTTAACTTTATTCAGTAAGAAGATTGTTGGCTTGAAGGGCTTTGATTTTATTGGGCTGTAGCCAAGATGATAAAGGAAAAGATGAGTCTGAGAGCAGTGAGAAGAGCTTCCTTTGCCTCTGTCAGCCACTGCCCTTTTCTTGTATTGATAAACCTGTTGAAGAGATCTCCTTGGTTTCTCTGCATAGTCAAATACTGTTTGCACCAGACACAATATCAAGTTCTACCACACTGAAGCAGACTACCAGCACCGATTGTATTATCCCTTCTGGCTTGCAGGCAATAGGACAAGCACCATCAATCCAGGAGGTGGATGGACTGATGTCTATTCAGCCGGTAGAAACAACATACATCTTTTCCCCAATAGGGCAAACAAGCAGTCTCACTCCCATTGTAGTTATCAGCAGAACCACTTTCTTGCCTAAGTCTCTGCATAATGCAAGAAGGATTTTAATAAACCCTCACTATGGCAGAGAAAGACAAAACTCAGTAACAATTGCACACAAGAAAGCAGACAAGTCAGCAAATACCTGTGTTATAGGAAGATTCCATATGATATAAAAAAATGAATTGATGCCTACTAAAATAAACACATTCATGCCAGAAAAGAGAACTCTATCTCTGATTCTGCAGATACTGAACAGTCTTGCACAAAAGAGACGCTACCTGTGCCTTATACAATGAAGAGTGGATGGAAAAGTTTTGCATCATCCTCAGGAAGAAGAAAAGATGCTTTCCACACAGGGAAAACTTATCGGGAATCAAGCATCAGTCCAAGTCAACTTGTCGCAGTCCTATGACCATAGGCAGTGGCATTACTTCTTCCTATAATGGTAGGGCATGCAGCATTGAGTGTGGATTGGTGGCTGAAGAGTCATTTTCCCATGCCTTTCCCCACAACTTTCGGGTTCTGGCAAACTTCCTAAAACCTGTGAGCCTCTCCTGATTAAAGGCCAGGCCCACACCCATTGATAGAAAACTGGAAAGAATTATACTATGTGATGGTAAATATGCACGGTGAACGACAGCTGCACCTAACCTAAATTAAATGGATATTTTTACAGAGATAATGAATATAACCCATTTTGTTGGGGAAAAATACTGAGCTGTTCAAGCAACATAGTATTCTATTTTAGACATATTAATTTTCAAAGCAACATTTTATATTTTTCCAAAAATAAAGGTGCATTTACAACAGAAGCCTCTTCTCAAAGAAGATGTTTTATCTCTACTAAACTGGAACATGCATAATACTACAACAGAAACATGTTTTAGTACATGACTCTTAATAAAACAGTTGAAAGAACACATCTGCAGTGTTGTGAAGCAAATCAGTATAAACTAAAATACGCAAACCATCAGGAAACAAAAAAGTATTAGAACAGCACATCTGTTGTTCACAAGGATTATCCTCTGAGGAGAAAGCCGAGAAAGCTCAACTACTAATATTTAGGACCTGGATGCACCTAAAGCTGCATCTCAATGAAAGCATCAAACTGCCCAGCTCTGACCAGTCAGGGACTTAATAATTTGCCAAGTTATTTTAATGGACTTCTTAATTTTAAGTCTATTATTTAATTTTTTTAAAGATAATATACTGCACCTGATTAATCTCAGAGAAGTTAGAGCAGCAGCAGCAAAGGCATAAAAATGACCAAATGGGCCAACTCAGTAGCTATTTTCTTCAAAGCCTCATTTTCCTTTTCATAAACTCTAAAATGAGGCTCACTGAGAATGAACAAATCTAAGTTATTCTTAGTGACTGAGGACAGCAAGCAGTAACCAAAAGATGATCAAACCATAAAAGGAACAAAATTGGTTGAAAGATGTTTATTAGACTGTGGGAAAATACACATTTTTTAAGCATGTCTAATTTCAAAATAACCACATTATAGCACTTTCTTTTCTACAGACAACTATTCTTATGATGGGGGGAGTGATAGATCAGTGGTTTGAGCATTAGCCTGCTAAATCCAAGATTGTGAGATAAATTCTTGAGGGGGCCATTTAGAGAATGGGGGCAAAAATCATTCTGGGGATTGGTCCTGCTTTGAGCAGGGGGTTAGACCAGATGACCTCCTGAGGTCCCTTCCAACCCTGATATTCTATGATCTGCTCTACCTATCCATGATACAATGACCTCAAGTAAGCACAAAGTAAAATATGATTATCTACAAAAATGTATATATATATACATACACACACACACACACACACACACACACACACACAAGCATTCAGAAACATCTGTGATGTCTGACCAGTTTTATAAATGTGTGTACTGCATTCAAGGTCCTGGCATATGTATAATGGATGGCTCATATGTATGTACTATGTGGCTGAGATTTTCAGAACCATCTAGAAGATTTGGATAACCAACATCAATTAGTATTAAAGCAACAGGTGTCCTAATCAGTTAGGTGGCTTTGAAAATTTTAAGTTATATTTTTAGGGGAAAACATATCTGAAACAAACAGTAGAAGTTTTAATTTATTTAATTTATTTGTGGTGTATAAAAATGAACTGTTCACAAAATCTCATGTACAAAAATATTTTTTAAAAAGTATCAATATTTAGTTGATATACTATACTATATTATTCTATACTATACTATAGGCAACATTACTGAAGAACTAACCTTTAGTCCTAAAAAAATCACCCCCTCAGACAGGAGCCTGAGACTTTACAGATAGAACTGATGGCTGGGCTTTGTCAGACCAACTGAGGAAGTGAATTTCAGCATTGGGAGCACACCACTAAGAAATGCAGTCCCCAGTTGTTGCCTATTTCCAAGAGATTTCTTAAATCAAACTAGGTTCATCATTCTATGTGGGATCATTCTATGTGGGTGGACAAAAGCGTAAGTTCATTTCCCTGTAGGTGAGAGCTGACTTCAGGTCATTCAAACATTTTGTATATGCTGTTTGTGATACATATTTAGGACAGTGCATGACAATCAAATATGCCAGTAAGCCCTCATGAGAAAAGACCCTTTGATAACTCTCTTGAGCTTTCGGCTGTGGAAACCCAACAGCTCTTTGCTCACTTGTAAAAGCTCTTGCAGCACTATACATTACCCACACACACAAAAACTGGACTGTCACAACTGAACATTGACGAAATATTAGAGAAAACAAAAGAATTCACAAACTCTCTGGTGTAAACATAAGAATCAAACATACAATTACAGAATGCTACACTTCTACAACCTTTCAGTTGAACTAAAAGAATAATCTAAATTGCACGTTTCTTGGTTTCATTAAAAAAAAAGGAATCCCCTATTGTCTGTTGTACTCGAAGCTAAAAAACTGCTACCAATGATATGCAACTTAACAGAGCTACTACATAGTTTTATGAATATTTTTAATCAGAATTGTCTGATGTAGATTAAAGCCATGATTCAGAAAAGCATCCCTATTCAAGACAACACTTAAGCACTTGCTTAATTTTAAGCACTTGTTTAAGTGTTGTCCTGAATAGGGAAGGACTTACATCTAAGTGCTCTACTGAATAAGGGCCTATAGTCTGAAATGTTAATGGGAAATCTCAAGAATGCATTATACGATAATAGTTCTAGTTATACTTCTAAACACTCTTAGAAATCCGAACTTACGAGACTTCTTAGTTTGAGTGGTGGGCTTTTCCAAATGTGTGTGAAATTACATCTTCTTCCCTTTCAGTACTAGGTCTGTTAATTACACACATTGTATACAATAATTTGCAAATCTGTAAAGATGTTTATGTCTCATTTAAGGATTTTGATCAAGTCTCTGGAAATGTTTCTAAATAAACATGGTTGTCTTGGTCTTCCTCTCTATTTTTAAATACAAATACCAACTTAATTATCATGATATTAAAATTATGCAATCAAATTCATTGCACATAAAAAGGAATGCCAAAAAAGGAGAACAAAGTAAAATTGATAGATTCAAGTGGAAAAATAAATAAATAAATAAATAAAGCACTAGCTGGAGTTGTGAAGATCAAGCATTAAGATGAAAGATGAAACAGATGCAATACACAGAAAGATCAAAGAGCTCTATCAATTCATTCTGAGAGTCAAAATCCAGCTGAGCATCAGAGCTCTGTCTGCATAATAAGAAAGGTTGACTAAAACATAAGGATTAAACAGATGAGCTGTCTCCTGTGAACGCACAGCAGAGAAGCCCTGCTGAGCCACTTTTAAAGACACTCTGGAATTGTACACCTGCTACTCCACAGTCAAGCCAACAGGAAGCCAGGCTGGCAGGAAAAAAAAATCCACTAATGGACTAAATAGCTATCTTTAGGAGAAGGAAAAGTGTCCCGAATGCACACTTTTGAAAAGAAATTTTCAGCTCAGGAAAATTACAATTTATAGATTTGTTCTTTTTACTTTTAGAGTTAGTTGGATTACCAAACATTTTCATTAAAACATGGATTTAAAGCAAATATTACCATCATCTTCACATTCATTTATAAAGGAAACAAAAGCCTACTAAGTATTGTTCCTGTGATAGAAGCCTAAGAACTCACATAATAAGGTCAGCCTAGGACTACGTACAGAAATATCAACAAGAATATTTCTAGTTTAGAATTGCTTACGCTGTAAATATGATGCTAAGTGGCAAAACTATCAATGACTTCTTTGGGGCAGAATGAAACTTCAAGATCACTGAAAAATGACCTAATTTCATATAAAGGAATCATTTTAAATAGTATCATACATAGTCCCCTTTCTTGACTTAATCATCAGATAGATTAAAAAAATAAAAATTAAAAATCCCAGCATAGCACACTGATCATTTTGCTCTTATTTTTTCTCATTGGTAATGAGAAATAAAGCTAGGAAAAATATTATAATGTTGAATAGTGGCCGTGACAACAAACCAATTAAGATAACATGTTTCAAGTGATGCTGGGTTAGAAACTAGATTAATTTTAGTATTAAAAACCTAATTTTAAACTATTTCCTATATTGTCCACTACTTTTAGTTCCAAATGCAATCCCTATATATAAAAAATTAAGTAGTAACAATAATTTCAGTACTTGGAAGAAAGGGTAAATTGCTGAGACTTTACAAATTTGTGGCATCGTTAACATGCTATTCCGGGTCTTACTCAGAGTAAAGCCTACAATCCATAAACTGAAAGTGAGTATTGTACAAAGCAAAATAAACTTACAATAAACTTTAAGGCTTTGATTTTATTTTCACCAACTTTTCAATTAGATTTCAACTGACTCCCATAGGTGGCTTCTCTCCCTTTTTTTCCTTTTATATAAATGTCACTAACCTGTTTGGCCTATGAGTGTTATTTACAATCACATCTTTCACCCTTGTTTTAGCTGACAGGACAATCTCTTCATGGATCTGTGTAGAGCTGATATATTTGATTTCCAGGTTATCTACTGCCTGCAGATACAAGCACTTTGATTGTTTACAATGCAGGAGTAATTGGTAACAGCTAAATAACTCCACAGAGACTGATTTAAGAGTGCTTCATCTATTACATGAATGCCGGGCTTGATCCTGCAGTCCCTATTCTGGCAAAACTCCCATTGACTCCAATGCAAAACACAAATAATTTTTAAAAAAGAAAGAATGAATGAATACAACAATAAGTTAATTATCAATCACATACATTCATTATTCATAACTTTACTTACGGTATGTAAAATGGATTTATATTTACAAAACAAATTAAAATAAATAACCTCCAGTTTCCAAAATTTCAACAGATTTCAAAATACGGCTGTAAAAATAAGCAGGTTCTGTATGAAACCATTTAATAAATAAAATGGAATACTGACAGTTTCTTTCAGAACACAGCCCCAAAACTAAAATGTTCATGACGAATTACAGCAAAAACAGCTGCAAAGGATTAGATGGCCCTATCCTCATTCTTCAATAGTTTTGGGGTACGTTTCTATCAGATCCCTTAAACACAGAATATGGTTTTTTTACACCACTTATTATTGAAATACCTACATTATTCAGTTTCAGTTGAATTATTCCAAGCATTAGATTCTATGGGTAGTAGATAACACTTTGGGTTTTTTTTGGCCATTTAATGTATTGCTTCCTTATTGCAGGTATTGGTTCGAAATTTAATTTAAAAAATAACTTAAAAATTGTCACTGAGGCACAAGCAGCTAAATATATTGCACTGCTTCTGTTAAAAAACAAAGTCTCTATTTTAAAGGGGGGTAATAGAGCTTATTTTAACTTTCACTCTCTGTAGCCATTTTATGACCACCAAATTTATTACTTCACAAAATGGTGTGGATGTGCAATTTTTTGAAGACATTATATTAAGAGGCTATTAAAATAAAAAAGTGAACATAACATATTGTACTGTATTATCTGAGAAACAGTAGATGATCATGTAATTACAGACTGCATAGTAACGTATATTTAAGGAGGGATAAACTAACATTGTGCCTGCAACCTCAATATAATCATTTCCTGAGTTTTCAGAGCGTAAACTTGCAGTGTTCATGTACCCCTAACATCATCATATAATTGACTAGTTTATGTTTTTCAGGGTGGGAGGGGGGTGTATTTTAAAGAAAAAGATTTCCTAATTTTGGCTTAGTAGAAGATTATATCTGGCTACTTTTACCACTGAAATATCCATCCATTGCAGCCTGTCTTTCTTCTGGTGTAGCCAGACAACGGATAAATTCTTTCACTCTCCTCTCCTCTGAAAACAGCAGGACCTTCTTGTCTAAACTTAAAAAAAAATCTCCTTTGGGCAGAGACCAGGCTTGGAAAATGTCAATCTAATACGTGAAAAGAGTGGTTAAACACATAAACTGGCTTCATCGTTCTTTTTAATTATTACTGAAGTCTCAAATAGGGGTGTTAGGAATAGTAGGTGTTCAGCTCTTGGCATCTGCTACTTATTGACAACCAAATTTTCCATTATAAAATTATATTCGTGGACAATTTCTTCAACAGATGGGGAAAATCTGACATGTGACTCTTTCAATGGTAGTTTGTTCAGAGCAAAGGAATTTGAACTTGTTAGTTTTAAAGTTATTATGTTTTGACTATATTGTGAACAACAAACAAGAAAATCTGAATCCACTTTTTAATACTAAAAATTGGAAAAACATTGTTCATCCATATACCATAGCAGGCTTTTCTTTTTTTATATTTGGTATCAGACTATAATCCCTCTATGTACCAATGGTTTTTTAAAAAACGCACATTGATTTTGTTTGACAGAAAGTAAGAGCCATGATTAGCCTTCAGTTTGTTAGACAGGCAAGACTATGTATTTTTTGAAGCTTCATGTTTTCCTGTGTCATATGTGCAAAATGTGAAAGTTCATAATTTGCTTGCACTATGACCAAGTTTGCACCTGGATATCATGCACATCCTTTTGAAAATTTAGCTCATTCTCTAGATTTCTAAATGTAAAACTTTATTCAAGTACAGTTTTTATTCTTCACATGTTTTTCAGTAATAAAAGCATAAAGTTTACTGCAAACTACAGTAATAAAAACACTTTTAATAAAGGGAGAGGTAGCCATTAACTATTGTGACTTTTTTCCCCTTTATTTTCAGCCTGTGATTCTGAGCTAAACTGCTATTCACACCTCATTTTTAAAAAATGTGTATGTATAGGAAAAGATAAAAAATTTTCTAAAATGGAAATAAGAAGGATGAATATACAATCATTTTAAACATGTTTTTACTTTTACAAAAGGTAATCAATAAGAGAATATCAGCAAATATTACATTACTGGACTAAGACAACCAAACAAATAATACACATGTGAAATTTCAAACCCTAAGAGCCTCACCTAAATGCCCAGAATAAGTTTTGTTGGTATTATAATTCGCTTTACTGTGGCGTCAGTGCCATGAATAAGCTAACTTTGTGTCAGATTTAGATGCCCAACCTCATTTATACACCTTGCCCCACTGTGGCTTCACTGAAGTTAATAAGGGAATAAATCGCTAAAGTATGAGGGTATAAGGGTTCAAAGTTAACATGACAATCAGAAAGTCAGCATCTAAGAACATTTGTCTATGGTAAATGGAAAAAGCCTTAAAGGAATTGGTATTCTCTTTATGCTTAAAATGAATCACACAGCACAAAAAGCTCAACATTTCCTCACTTTGTCAGATGTATTTTGTATCAATAAAGATACGACTTTGGTCCTACATTATATAATTACGTGTGCTTTAACAGACAAAGAAGATTTTGAAGTCACGTTTAAGTTTGGGCTCCTAAAGATTGCAAATGATTTCAGACACCAGCTGCTATAAATACATTTAAGCTTGCCTCCCCACTCAGCAATGACCATGCATCTACAGTTTCATTATCTCAAAAATGCTTTGGCTTCATCAGCAACAGATGAATTCATTAATTTCTTTATTAATTCAAATGATTTTTTTCAATTTTTATATGCCCTAAGGTTGTCTCTGCAAGATCAGCTCCCTCTGTGTTCCATAAAAATGTAATCAATCTCTATTATAGTCATGAAAATGGTATTTGTCACTTTGCTGAGAAAAAAATAATCAATATGTCTTGCAGGGCAGAACAGGCATTTAATACAGCGAATTGATGCCTGTTAGAGAAATTCAGCTTGCCAGCCGTTTGGGACAAGCTAACAGAAATCCAGAAAATTCACCCAGGGTTGACAGATGAATATACAGACATGCAACAAAAATTAATATTTGGGCACTTTGAATGGCCTGTCATTTCATATGTTGGAGAGAACATAGATTTAGACACTCAAATCTCAAAGATAAAACCCCAAAAAACATGTACATAAAAGGAATTTTTGACTCTTACCATTTTCTTATTGTATCAATACTGGAAGAATAAATAATCTCCTCTACTTTAAAGCATAGCTCCAGACAAGAGACTATATCAAAAGCACTGTTGAGTTTTAAGCAGAAAGACAATACAAAGATTAGATGGTGGCACTGAATGCCTGAACGCTTTGGAGTGCACTGTAAAGCATCAAACAGAATAAAGAGAGGCCTGCGTATTGATGAAATAGCAACATTCTGCACTATGGCACTGTTCAAAGTCTTCTGGTGGACAATATGAAAAATCCACAAGTAAAATTGTTGTAACTTAAAGATCTAGAAAAGGTCCAGCTGTAAGTTTAATAATAACTAGTGTCTAATTCTCAAAAGACAATATGTAAAACACTCCTTAATTTTAACAAAGGTAACAATAACTACTTTAGGAATGGAGTCTCCCTTCTTCCCTCCTTTCTATTGCCATCTGCAGAACTGTCAAAAATACGTCACCCTTGATTATGCCTGTCTGTTTAATTCCGTCATTTTGTTGTTTTTAATAAATAATGTTTAAAGTTGTAGCATAAAAAGCAAAAACTGCAACTGCGTGGAATATTGCATTTATGTGTGTCATAAACAGATAGTTAAGGGTTAATAGAACAAGAGTACTTCATGTCTCTATTGACTGTAAAGGGTTAACAAGTTCAGTGAGCCTGGCTGTCACCTGACCAGAGGACCAATCAGGGGACAGGATACTTTCAAATCTTGAGGGAGGGAAGTTTTTGTGTGTGCTGTTAGTTTTTGGTTGTTGTTCACTCTGGGGGCTCAGAGGGACCAGACGTGCAACCAGGTTTCTCTCCGATCTCTTTGATACAGTCTTTTATATGTCCAGAATAGTGAGTACTAGGTAGATAAGGCGAGTTAGGCTTATGTTGTTTTCTTTATTTGCAAATGTGTATTTGGCTGGGAAGAGTTCAAATGTGTATTTTGCTGAAAGGATTTTAATTTGTACTTGTATACTTAGGCTGGGAGGGTATTCTCAGTGTCTATAGCTGAAAGACCCTGTAACATATTCCATCTTAAATTTACAAAGATAATTTTTACTGTTTTTTCTTTCTTTAATTAAAAGCTTTTCTTGTTTAAGAACCTGATTGGTTTTTTTATTCTGGTGAGACTCCAGGGGACTGGGTCTGGATTCACCAGGGAATTAGGGGAGAGAAAGGTTAATTTTCTCTCTGTGTTAGGATTACTTTCTCTCTCAGGGAGAGTCTGGGACGGGGAGAGAGAAGGAGGGAGGGAAGGTGAATTTTCCTCTCTGTTTTAAGTTTCAAGGAGTTTGAATCACAGTGATCTTCCAGGGTAACCTAGGAAGGGGAAGCCTGGGAGAGGCAACGGTGAGGGAAAGGGTTTACTTTCCTTGTGTTAAGATCCAGAGGGTCTGGGTCTTGGGGGTCCCCGGGCATGGTTTTGGGGGGACCAGAGTGTACCAGGCACTGGAATTCCTGGTTGGTGGCAGCGCTACAAGTACTAAGCTGGTGATTGAGCTTAGAGGAATTCATGCTGGTACCCCATCTTTTGGACACTAAGGTTCAGAGTGGGGAATTGTACCATGACAATGTGAAACTATATTTGATTTTCAATGTACATTAATCTGCCCCATCCTTTGCTTTACTCTATCAGGCTATTATTGCCATCCTGTTTAATATTGAAAGTTGTATTTCAGTTTACAATCATGTTAGAGATTTTGTGCCTCGTAGATAAGTTTGTACAGTGGGTTAAATGTTAGTAGAATTAGTAAAGTATTTGGAGGAAAGTGTTTTTGTCTCCTTTTATGGCCAACAAAATGAAGAAGAAGAAAGTATGTGACGGCATAGAGAAACCTACCAGAAAATACTGCCAGAGTTGGAGTGATGGCAACCTGATATCCTCTACAATGGTTATGATTTGTGAGTTTACAGTTTAAAGCGCCCAAAATGAGAAATGTGCAGACTTCTGAGCATGGGCATGGGGGTCTGCCTAGGCACATGCACTTGAAGGATTGAGGCCTAAATCAGCTATACAGGCCTGAGTAGGCTGAATGCATGAGGCAGTCTGTTATGAGGAACTGTGGATCTCTTTAATTTTATTATGTCTTCTTTTATCATTAAATCTGCTTCTGCAAAAAAAAACTCATTAGAAGGTGCAAGCATTCCATTTATGGCAAATCTGAAGCATCATTCCATACATCGCAGGAAGACAAGACAAGACACCAGGAATGTGGTTTAACCAGGCTGCAACTTTTAAGTAACACATCTGGAAATTATCTGGCATTAACTTGCCCAATGCAGGTAATTCCTTTGTAATTTTTTTCATCTGGTGGAGATCTGATAGCAGCTAATCTGGTCTCAGCGATGCTGCTGAGACCCCATCATCCTCCCTTTGTATGAGGGCTAAGGCTGGTGGGGAAGAGGGGGCTATCTCCCTACTGTAGCCAGACATTAGGAACCCAATTCCCCACTTTCTTTAGGAGATGTCTTCTAATCTGTTTCCAATTCCAGTTCAGGGAACCAGACCCCCTTCTGAACAAGTACCTGCACTGGGCACCTACCAAGTTGCAACAAAATAAATTTTACAACCTAACCTAGCCACTGGGTCCCTGGGCCGCTGAGAGGAAGATGAAAAAACCTCACATCACTCTGGCCAACCTGGTAGTCAAGGGATAAATTCATTCCCAGCACCCAAATGGTTACTAGCACGATACCACAGCAAGGCCCCCAAACCCAGTGCTATTCTAATCCAATGGGGGAGGTTTTCTTCCCTGTGCAAGTGGTGCTGCTGGGGCATGAGGAAGGGTCTATTAGCCCTGAGTGGGAGCCAGGAGGCTTATGCTGCTCCAGCCAATGAACCACAGTATCCCACTCCTCAACTCTAGACAGGGTGCACAATCGTGTAAGGGATCAACAGTTTTCTTCCCTCTGCTAGCCCAGACAAAGCCCCACACCTCCAAGTCTGCCAGGCGAGAGGCATTTGTGCTAAAATCACATCATAAACGTCCTTAATTATAATTTTTTAAAATATATTCATAGAATGAAAACTTTAAAATGTGAGTCTCCTATGACCCCTCTTCTCTTCACCTTTGTGTCAGAAATACTTAAAGACACCTGTACATGTTAGGCCTGATCCTTCTACTATTGAAATCAACTGGAAAAATCTCCCACTGAGTTCAATGGGGATAAGATTGGGCAAAAAAAGTATCTGACAATATGGCTATGCTCCTTTTTTCAGATTTATTTATTTATTTGTTAAAGCTAGTTTTTTGTTCTCATTTTGTAAAAGAATTTGACCCTAAGGCTGAAAACACATCGGTCAAGTTTCTTTGTAGCCAAGTAATAAAAAGTTCTTGAAAAATCAATTTACATTGAACATGATAATTGATGATTAAATAGTGCAGTTCTCGCAGGAAGCTAAAAATAATTCAATTAAAAATATCTCTGCATTCTTAAACAGAAGTCAAACTAAACAGAAATCCAGCAACACTGACATATGTTTCCCCCCAAACAATCTGTGTAGTTTCTATTTTACAAATGAGCTTCACCTGCTATTGTACATGCAGTGGCAAGCTACTGGTAAGGATGACAGAAGTTAGTGTTGCATGACATTGTCAACATTTATATTTATGCTTTGCATGAGAGCAAACATTTGTAATTCAGCCTAGGAAAGCTGAAGTTTTATTACAGAAGATGACAAAGTGTTACTACAGATAGTTCAAAACATAAGATATTCCTATCTACATTGTCAGGTTTGCTGTGTGTCAGATTTACACATATGGTTACAAAATGGTCATGTGTATGTATATACAATCCCTTCAAAGATAGACATGAATTTGCATTCATCTGTCTTTCCCCTTGCCCCCTTGCACTTTTGTCCAAAATGTAAATCTTCTCAAACAAACCAGCATTTGAAGGACTTGCACACATCCTGTATTCCTTATAAATGGATAAGATGGATCTTTATATGTTTCAATTGCAGAGATATGAGAGTAATAAAGGTATTAAAGTATTAATATTTTTATAATCAGTATGCGAGGCCCTGAGGGAAATATTCCCATTGATTTTTCCTTGGGCTTATTGGCATAATTTGCACACTACTGATAATTGAGTTTTACCTGTTTGAAAGCATAAATCCCACGGAGAAAAGGGAAAAGAGTATTTTTCAATTAAACTATCTCACATTAGCTTACTGACAAAGTGAAATAAATTTGAACATACCATGAAGATTAAAATAAGATGAGCTTTAACTGGATGTCCTCAGTTTTCAGATGGATAATCCCCTCATTCTCATTTCATCTGCCATATTCTTCATTCATCTCAATGAGGTCAGTCAAAGATTCGTCCTAAGTAGAGCGAACACATATGTTACAACAACACAGGCAAAGAAGTGGTTCATCTTTTTTCTTTGTCTTTCCCTGGGTATAAAGCAGTATAGTGAAATGTGATATCATTGCAATGTTTCTAGAGCTTCTTAGGTAACAATGCAAATACCCTCTGCAGGAGTTACAATCTATTTAAAGAGTTTTCTTCTCTTATTTTATGAGAGAATCTAATAAACCTTGTTTTCTCTGTATTATTAAATTCTTTCAACTTCTAGGTCATCTATTTCTCAACAAGAGCAATGAAATTGCAACATAAGGGCTTGATTCTGCTTCCATTACAGTCAATAAAAAACTCCTGTTGATATGAATAAAGCAGACTTCAGGCCTAAAGTTTTTTTCAAAAGGTAGCCAAAGTGGCTTAGAAAGTGTTCAAGCTTAAACTTACATTTTTGAACATTTGGCTTGATTCTAAATGAGCAGCAGCCGTGATCATCAAACAAGGAGTGCCTTACAAAGTCTTCAGCCCCACTCAATTTACAATAGCAAGCATGCTACAGATTCAGAGAGTGCATCCTGCTCAGTTTATTTCCAATGGAGAAAAGTGGACATCTTATTTTCTCATACTCTATTTCTTTCATGTGACTATAATATACCAAAAAGGAGGTTTTCCTGCTAAAAACAACTGCCTTGCCTCACTATTTTACTCCATCAAGAAGTCCTTATTCCCCATTTTGCTATTGACCAGGTAGAACCTAGTCACAGCTGGTAACAACTTTTGATCACTACTAGTCTGGGTTGGATCTGAACTTGTGATACATAAATCAAAGACTCCTGTAGCTTATCCCTGAGTCATTAGTTTCCCTTTCGCTTACCATTTATTAACATAGCCTATTCACAGGTAGAAAGAGTACTTTATGTATAAAATTAAAACCTATGAAAACCATTTTCGATTACACTTTTTACATATTGTACACAAAGCTAGGTATAATTGTGACTAGTCCTTTTAAATAATTTATTTGAGCAATTTATTACTTTCTTCATTTAGGGTCAGGTTCTGTCACCCCTACCCACAATGAAAAGGGCCCTGCTCCACTACAAGTCAAATAAATGAAATAAATGTGACTGCTTACAGAGTAAAGAGGAGTGAAGGGGACAGAATTTCATTTTTTGTGTAATTCAACCCATAGAAACAGAGAGTAAGAAACATTGGTGACAAAATCCCCAGCAAAGCATAACCCAAAACAGATTAGGCTGACTGTCTCTCAGACTACAACAATAAATATCACTCAGTTTTCCCCCAGCCTGAGTTTTCCTTTTCCTACATGTTCCACCCAATCAAAAAGTTTCATAGTTAAGAATGATACTTCTTTTCCTATGTTTTGTCATTTTGTGTTAAGTCCATTGCAAACTCAAATTACTGGCTTGAGGCCAAAGGATACTGAAAGATGGATAAGCAATATCAATGATATTTCACTGCAATGACACACACAGCAGAACTTCACTTATCCACGCTATCAGAAGACATACCAATACAGATTAGTTAGAATGCAGAATGGCGACTGCTGAGAGTGCCAGTGGTGTGGGTGACGCTCATTTCTCCACAGAGAAGAACACACATTTCCTTCAATATCTCTTACTGGCACTCAGCAAAGACCTGAAATATGGTTCTCTATGTACAATTGATCCTCCCTGCCTTCTCTGGTATGTGCTACTGCTCAAAGAGCCAGGATGAGGCTTTCTGGTCCCACAGTGGCCACAGGAATTGGCCAGCAACACTGAGCTAAGTGGGCAAACTTTAGAGAGATTGCTACAACCCCATGCCCTTCCTCTGCAGCAGTGGCTCTTAAGAAACCTGTTTCCATTGCCACCTCAGTTCTTCCTTCAGCATGGGGTCCAGATGTGGGAAGATATTATATCTAGTCACAAGTCCTGTTGCTGATATGAAAACAGAACAACTCCCAACTCTTCCCCCAGGGTGCAGCTTTAATCTCTTCCTGTGGTAGGACTCAATGCCTTGGGCAGAATGGTGGACCCTAAAATAACTGCCATCACCATGAGTGAAGAGAAGAGGGGCAGGGCAGCAACATCAGCCTTTGTGTAGACCTTCATGCACCATGCCATAAACTGGTTTCTGATGCCACAGTAGGAACGCTATAAGGCTGCTCCATCTGCCTGAGCAACAGCAGCACTACTAAACTGGGAGAAGGCCAGAGTCAGAGGAAGAAGAGCCAAATCTAAATAGAAAAAATTCACTTCAGGGCTTATAGAGAACTTGACATGACCAAAGCTGACCCTACATATGGCACAGCAGCAAAACTTTACATTAGGTGCTCCAATAAACTGCAAACCTGGAAATCTGCTTTCATTGTGGCTTTGTGGCTTGCCAAAGAATACAGTAGGTTAGATTTTTGATGTTGCAGATATTGACTACAGAAATAAGAAAACCTCTCCCACTCTTATCCACAAACTGAAAGAGTAAGATATTATGTATACAGCTGAAACTAGGACCAGTCTGTTATTAATGCTGTATGTGGATGCAGACCAACGAAATCCAACTAAGTACGAGCCACTACAGTTGACATCTTTCACCCTCTCACTGTGTTTCATTTTTTGAACAACATGGATTGAAATCCTAACCACACCCTTTATAACGAGGCAGCCAGATGAAAATCACAGGTTAATACAGCTGTCTGACAAAGCCATTACCTTCTTTATTATTAAATGAAGTTGTGTGGAGTGCTGACACGCAAGGAAAGTTCTGATTTGCAGATAAAGAAGTGATTCAAACTGTTTTGCAATGTATGAAAAAGACATTGTATCCTCCCCCCGCTTATTTACTCCATACTCTGACTATGCATTTTCTGAAAATGTACAATATGCTAATTAATGTATGAGTTAAAGTTAATTAAAAACTGGGTTCTTTAGGAATTTTCTTTTATATAGTTAAAAATAACTAATGTGCAAAGGCTATATTTGAAAAAAATAGGTTGCACTTAAACTAAGTTATTAATGATTCTTAATGTTATTAATGATACTTGCCATGATTATTTAGGCTGCAGATAGGATCTGGTCAACAACCATTGTGATAGTATAGGTAACTGACCCAATCTCCACCCTTCTTCTATTGCTAATTTGCATACAACAATTCTATTGATTATAATAAGTCAGTAGTTTAAGAGACTGGATTTACGACTCAAGGATTCTCACTGGTCAATTACATGGCCCAGTCATCACTGCTCTTTAAGGGTATGTCTACACAGCAAAGAAAAACCCATGGCTGGCTCTAGAATCCCGAGGGGTAGAAGAGTCCCAGAGCTCAGACTGCGGCTTGAGTCCAGCAGGCTACACAGCAGTGAAACAGCCACACAGCCCGAGCCAGAGTCAGCTGACACAGGCCAACCATGGGTTTTTCTTTGCTCTGTAGACAGACTCTAAGTGTTCAATGGCTGCATGCTAGCTTGGACATCAGTGTTTGAAAGGCTCCTCATGGCACCATTGCCTTGGCTCCACAGCGTACCGCCAACAACACTGCTGGGAAAATGGAGACAGAAGCACAGGGGAAAAACATTAGGACTGAAGGAACTGGCTCCCTCTGCCCTTCCTTCACGTAGCACTGGTCTTACTCAGAAAGCCCTCTAAGTCAACAAGTCAATTGCAAGATTCATTAGTACACCTGGGCTGCTTTGTGCTGCTCTGTTTTACAGGTGAAATTGCTCTTAAAAGTTAAAATGAATAAAGAATTTAAGGTTGGTATTACATGTCTTCAAACTATTCTAAATGTCACATGATAGTATTCTTTTCTGGGCTATTGTTTAGTGTTCATTATGCAACTTTTAACAATTAATAAACACTCCCCAGGGTATCTAAAAGACAGAAACTATGTTAAAGTGGAGTTATGGTTGAGAGTACATATCAATAACGTCAAATTTAAAAAAAACTAACAGGGATGTAATAATAATCCCCAAATCCAGCATTACAATCCCAGGATTTTCAGAGTTAAATTAAGTTAAAATACAGAAATCCAAACAGGTTAAGAAAAGCACAATCAAACAACTTCAACTTTGCCCTAAAGTGATATCCTGAAGAGGAAAATATGCAAAAATGAATATAAATTTAAGAATTAGTTTAATCTATTCTGGGACCACCACCACTGAATGCCTTAATCATAATTATATGATAATTGCAAGGCATCAGTAAAGGGCAGAGTTAAATCTTTGGGGGTGTCTTGACTCTGCATTTCTATAGTATTTGAATTTCTTGTAAGTATAACCTCAGTTCTGAATTTCCTGGGTTTGTAATGCTTGGTTTTCAGGTAATTACACCATCCATGCAATGTTTTTAACCCTTACATTACTGATACATACACTCAACCTTAATGCCATTTTAAAGGTTTGTGGTTGGTTTTTGCTGCTGGGTGTGGGTGTGCACGCATGTGTGTGTCTTGGAATAGAAAATTATAGAAGCCATAATAATATATTTGTTAAAATGATTTACCTGAAACAGTGAAACAACACAAAAAGAGCACATACATAAATTTGTCAATGAAAAAAAGCTCTACACAGGCAGAGATATGTTATAAAATTATAGCACTTTACTGTATTCCCTTAATGTAAAAAGCAGTCATTACATTTACATATGTCCTTCATTGTTGTACTACAGGTTTGTTTTATTTATTCTAAAAAGAGGAGAAGGTTGCTAGAAGTTACGTACTGTGCTTGTGATGAAGTCTTGAAATCCTAGTATACTATACTTATCTTTCATGATGACTTTTAACATGATTGCTCTAGTAAACGGCTAATTATATTATTCCTCTATATTAAACCCTTTTAAAAATGTAAATATAGTCTTTAAAAAAGAAAAACATTTAACACCTCACACACACACACACACACACACACACACACACACACACACACACACACACCCTGTTATGGGGCACCTGCCCTCTATGGGGCGCTAGGGCTCAGCCTGCCTGTGACTGCCATGTGAAGGCCTCACCTGGGAATAGCTGACTGCCACAGGTGGCTGATTAGCAAATGAGCCCCCGGAACTAATAAAGTTTACCAAAGCTCGGTGAAGCAGGGACTCCCAAGGGAAACAGGAGGCTGTTGTAGAGAGGAGATCCCAAGAGATGCCTGAGTAAAAGGGCCAAGCAGGGAATCTGGAGGGTGAGTTCTCCAGGTAACCCACTAGAATGGGGAGCCTATAAGAGGTGCTTGTAGAGTGGGGAACTTCCTAGACAGAGACTGCATATGGCAGGCATCCAAGAGGGCATGGTCTTAGCCATGGGTCTCGCAGACACTGGCCAGCAGCCCAGCCTGGCAAGGATCACCTGCTGTCCCTGGAAGAGTTGCAGTGGACTGACCTGCCTGGACCCCTGACTCCAGAGCAGGATCTTACTCCATAAGAAGCAAGAGGTCTAATACCAGGGGAAAGACTGGAACTGAGAGAACCCCTAGTGAAAAGTCTGGATAGAGGTGAACATTAGGCTCAGTTCAGGGACAAATGTACAAAGAATGACTGAGTCACCCAGCTAAGATGCGGGAGTGAGCATTTTGTTTATGGCTTTCCTTGGCTTTTCTGTTAAGAAATGAAACCCTCCAACACATGGTGCTCTTTAGCATCTAACAGTCAGTCTGGACGTGTTGATACCCTGGATAAGGGAAAAATCAAGTAAGGACTCACCTGCAACACCAGGACTGCGTTTAAGGGGCACCCTGGGATGATGACACCCCTGCTATCACTGCTGCTGGTGGGGCCTCTTTCCTTAAAAGGTCTATCTGCTCCAGCCCCAGAAACTGCTCTCAGCTGCTGACTTGCTTTACTGTGGTAGTGGATGTTACTCATAGGGAGATTTAAAAAATGCTTATGACACCCAGGGATAAAAGGCGCAGATGAGGGTTTTTCTTTTGTTTCTTAGCAACACCTCCTAAGAAGAGATCAAATGGCAGCCAGTGGAGGCCATAGAGGTTGCTTCCCTGTGTGTTACTCTGAGTGAGGATGAAATTAAACTGGGGAAGTGGCAGGAAAGAGCTCTGGGGTGAGGGGAAAGAAAATGTTAGGTGGTAACTGGTCATCATTCTGCCTGTTGGAGTGAGTGAGCAGTAGGACCCAGAATCTGCGCTGTCATAGGCTGAGCCATAGAAGTAGCAGTGCAGAAGCATGTGCAAGAAATATATATGGGCAATGTTGGGGAGGAAGAATCTAAATTAGATGATCATGTACAAAAACTGAATGACAGAGACAATTTATGGTGGCTAGTCTGGATGAAAAAGTGATCATCAAGAGAGAAGAGCTAATCACCCTGAAAGAAACTGCTTGGGAGACTGGAATTCTCCCTGTGGAGTGTGAAGAAGAGAACAGACGAGGAGAAGACTGGAATACATGGAGAAGGCCAATTATCTATGCTAAGCATGGCACTGAAGTCATATATGTAATATGACTGATTGACCCATGTAATAATGATTCTACTTTGTTCTGTCTACTGAAATATTGACTTCTACAGCACATGCTAAAAAATCAATATTCCACTAAATATAACTAAATGGCTGTAGCAGAGTAGAGCCCTGCCCTCCACCTTAACACAGAAAACTTGCATCCAAAAACTGGAGTTTGAGATAACAGAGAAGGTAAAAAGATAGGGACGAGATGTTGTTAATGTGGGGAAATGATGGGGAAAAGGAGAAAACTGAGGGTGGTAAAACTGAAGGGAGAAAGAAAAGGACATTGTATTTGATGTAGCCTGTAAAGCAGTGACTCTGAAAAGGATTTAGGAGATATAATGGACAAAAAACTGAACAAGAGCTCCTACTGTGAGGCTGTGGCAAAACAGGCTAATGCCATCCTTGGAGATATAAATAGGGATGTAATGAGTAGGAAAAGGAAGATGATTTTACTGCTGTATGCAGCGCTGGTGAGACATACTAGAATAATATGTCCAGTGCCGGTATCTATATTTTAAAAAGGATTTTGAAACACTGAAGGGAATTCAGAAAAAAAGCCATAAAAATCATTTGAGGACTGGAAAAAATACCTTACAGTGAGAAAATGAAGGTCCTTGGTTTGTTTAGCTTATAAAAAACAGACAACTGACTTATTATAGTGTGCAACTACCTTCACGGGGAAAAAAATTCCAGCTATTAAAGAGCTCTTTAACCTGGCAAAAAAAGCACAATAAGAACCAAGGGATGGAAATTAAAACCAGATAAATTCAAATCAGAGATAAGGCACTGATTTTTAACAAGGAGGGCAATTACCCATTGGAACAAACTACCAAGAGTCTGAGTGCTTTCCTGGAAGGTATGGTTTAGTCAAAACACAAATTATTGAGCTTAGCACAGGATTATCTAGGTGAAAATTCATGACCTGTATTATACAGAAAGTCAAACCGGATGTTCTTATGGTTCTTTCTGGCCCTAAAATCTATGAATAATAAGGGACAGATGTAAGGTGAGATTTTTTTTTTGAAGAAGCTGAATGGAAACAGAGTTCAAGAAAAGGAAAACTTTATTTTAAAGCTTAATGTAAACATACTGTGCTATACAGTTTGGAATTCAGATAATTGGCTTTTTTTGACACGACTTATTATTTAGCCTGTCCCTTGTATTGAATATCCCATTATATACACAAAGGTGTGGAGTTGCTGGTATTGTCTTTATATTCAATAATATTGTAGTCTCGTGTACATATCCGACTGGCGTGGAAATTGAAAAAAGGGAAGAAATGATTAAGGAAAAATAAAAATGAAGGATGGAAAGAAGAAGCTACTACTAGCCTAACTTACACATACCCATGTTATTAAAGAAGCAGCAGTGATGAGGGAGAATATTTTGCAGCCATTTCATCTGTAATCAAAATTGAAGGAGAAAAATTATTTGGCAAATCTAATAATTCCAATATATGAAAGAATTCCTGACTTTTTTCAACTGAGTCAATCCATTCCTGATCTTTTCCATAAAAACATCACTGGTACTCACTGGATTGAAAAGAGCAAAAAAAGCCAAACAAAAACAAATGTTAAGTTAATTATGTCCATAGTACAGCTCACCAGTATTACAGTATATACACAGCTAAGGTACAGGAGCCAGGTGATGCAATGACTGCATATACACTGAGCATTGTCAGAAATTCTCCCACTATTGCTCCAGCGCTGATGGGAGTATTAGCACTGATGGGAGTAGATTGATCACAGGCATGCGTATCACTGTGCCATCTAACTCTAGTCAGGTCAGATCTAATTGACATGCTGGTTGAAAATGCCAGAAAATGCTCAGTGAGGAAAAGCCCAGTGACTTAATACAGCCATCTTTCACCTGTGCAGAACAAGATTCAAATTTAGTTTACTTCATAAACATTTATAGAAATGTGTCAGACTTTTAAAAACCTCAAATTTCTTTCTGAAAGTTTCCCCCCATATGGGAAAATTATTTCTCTCTAATTTTGCTTCTCTGAGTTAATTTCACTGGTCTTGGGCACTTAGTGTGATAGGAGGAAGCTCCTACAGTACGCTGACCCTTTGGAGTGCTTAAGTTAGTTCTGGGTCTTTAGTGGCAAAGGTGAATGAAAAATCAGATTTATATGCATGAAGCTACCATTGAACTCCTGGATGCCTGATTCACCAGGCTATAGCAACAGCAGCCATCATTTTTGTGATTTCATTTTGTCATTTGCTTCACTTCACACAGTGCTCCAGAGATTAAAACGTTGCTCATTATGGCAATATGCACCTTGGCAATCTGCTAGGTCACTTTACGCAAGTACTGAATGAGGAAGAAAGGAAGAATGCCCTATCTATGTCCATGGTGGCCTCTAAAATCAACTTAAATACCACCAAATCCACAAAATAATGGCAGTACATACACATATTTGAACAAAGCTTTTAAACACCAGGCCACCTGCTTGACAGGAAATATCGCTCTTGGTGGAAATACTGTTCTCACTAAACCACATCAATAGTAGAATATGGGGTTTTCTCCAATTAATTTAGTCAAAACAGACCTACATATTATATATACAGACAATTAAACTCCTTCCAAATTAAGTTATCTATGTTTTGTTTATTTCTATTCCAAAACATTCATCAGAGATCCCAAAGTCTTTCCTGTTAAACTGAAATCTCTGGTGCAACTCTAACTGTGGTCTCACAACCACGCGTGTATGCAGAATAGCAAAGGCCAGGACTTCATGCAGATATGGGTGATACTGTCTAGTCCTATCAAGCTATTTATTTTTTTTAAGATTATGTTTTGCTCCTGGCTTGAAGGAGGATCAGAAACAAATCTTATCAGTGGCCAGAGGCACAATGAGCATTCCACAGCAACAGGTAGCCCCAGTGGAGGACCAGACTGGTGGTATTCTGTATGATCATATCTAGATTTCAACCTAGGTGGTTATTATTTATATTATTATTTAGGTATTAAAATTTGTACTTTAATAGGAAATAAATTACGGCAAGGTCCGTATTCTAACTGTCAGTCTGAGACTGATGGTGGCTGTGACATCTTAATTTAGATTACAGTAATGATAAACCTAGACATAAGGTCAAGTGATTATCATACACATTAAAAATAAAAGAATAATAGCCAGAAATCCTTGCATAATAACCCAAATTAGAATAAGCAAATACAGAAAAATACTAGTAGGCAGTGACAGCAGCAAAAATAATTTTAATTTACTTAATAGAATGAGAAACCCCATCTTGAAACTAGCACAATCATATTTTCTTACTGGAAATCCAAATGTAAAGGCGTAAATGTCCACGGACAAGTGATTAGAATTGTTCCTCCGAAGCCTGGCTCCCTCCTGAGAGAGAGTTAAAGAGCTCCCTATCCCCGGAGCATAATTTAGAACCCAAATACACACACACACACACACACACACACACACACACACACACACACACACACACACACACACACACACACACACACACACACACACACACACGAGAGAATGAGCATAAAGTAAGTCACTGGAAAATATTTAAGTATGAAGGATGAGGAGAAGGCATGAGGGCAATTATTAATCCTGTCAAATTATAAATTTAGAGGAGCAAAATAACAGGCAAATAATTTTTCCTTGTCTAAAGATAAAATATTCCCGTTCTTGGAGAGGAGATTAAAAAGTACGATGGACAGTCTCCACAAACAAATTATCTGAAGTGGAAAGACCCTAATTCCTAGGCAGTTTCATATTTTCAGCTGAATGCTTAAATCCCTTCCACAAACAGGATATGGGAAAGTTAGGGGGAAAAACTGAATAGATGGTGAACCAGGCAGTCAAACCAGGACCGTTAAGATAAAAAGAAGTATACATATGAATCTCTTATGCATGGTAAGTCAGATAAATCAAAGGCTACAGTCTTCTTTACATTAGTACCAAGTCATTTGTGCCAAACATTAACAGGAAATCCTGTAGACTTGTTCTTACTAGTTACCATAAAAGCTGGCAGACTCAGCCCAGAACAACAAGAGAAGATCCTCAAACTAGGGCATTAACCTAATAAAGCATATAGATCAAGTCCCATACAGACCTTTGATTGGAACACTGATTTCAAAATTACAGCAATCCTCAGCTATCCATAGGGAATTGAGCATGCAATGGAGACTTTGTTTTCCCAAGGTAATGACAAACTCTTCAGCTGAAGAAGAACAACACTGGATTTGATTCCACCTGCAATAATACATAAATAAATAGTTGGAAGTATTGAAAATGTCCTCACTAAGTACCTCTGGGTTTCCATTTGACTGCTTTACATCTCAATGAATTAAGACAGATCTAAATGCTGACCATGCAAGCCTTCCACCTCCAAGATAAAATTCATTGGCATGGTCTTCAAGCTGCAGGCTTGTCAGGCTACAGCATTGTGAATACCAATCAGTTAGTTTTTCAGAAGTGTTTTTTTATGAAAATTACAGTGCCTATGGAACATCTGTCAATAGAAACATAAACCTGTCCTCAAATCAGTATACTTACTTTGAAAGGGGGAGAAGCTAGGTTAATCCAAACTGCCTTTTTCTTGATAAATAAAACAAAACAAAATAAGGTCAAGCTTGTTACTTCCATCGATGCAGGAAGGGACCAATGGTAGATTCTCTCTGGTTGAATTTAAGTGAGTAATGTTCACTGAGGCATTGTCACAAGTCTTCCATTCCGCAACCTCCCTTTGGAACCAATGTCCTTCCTAGTTTCTGGTCAGTGAGGAAAGAACTTGGGCCATTACTAGCCATGACTGTCAATTCCTCTCCAAGGGAGGGTAGGGTGTCATCTTTTCTTAAGGAAGTTGTTGTATGACCTTTGCTCAAGAAACCGTCACTTGATGCTGGAAATCTGGCCAACAATCATCCACTATCTAATATTCTATTTTTATTTAAGACTGCAGAGAAAATTGTGATGAGATAACTATTAGTACCTTTAGATGCCTCACATGACCCCTTGTCATTCTGAGTACAGACATGACAAAGATGACAGAAACTGAGGTGGTGGCGTAAATGAAGGATCCTGCAGCCTGAGAACAGATGAAGATTGGGTGACCACGCTGCTATTTTTAGATCTATCAGATGCACACAATAGCAATGATCACAAAGTTCTGATGACTCACATGAAGAGCATACCAAGTATGGACACAACTGCTCTGGGGCAGCTCAGTTTCTTCATGGTAGTTTTCCCAGAAAGTGGTCTTGTGCAATTGCTCTTCGTCTTTAGGGGAACTATCATCTGGATTTTCATAGCATCTCATCTTGTCTCCCCTGTTGAGAGGGTGAGTGAGGATGTATGGGCTGCAGAGTTATCAACATGGTGATGATGTCAAAGTGTATCAATCTCACCTAACCTAGACACTGCTGTTGAATCTCTGGTCCAGTGTTTGGTTGAGATTAGGAAATGGATTAAAATTCCGGTTGAAATCATTGGCAATTGGTTTAAACTCAATCCAAATAAGGTAATGCTGGTAACTTGCAGGAAGCAGCCTGTAGATATGGCAAAGATACCTTCCATATTATACTGAGCATGATTCCCTACTTTATATTGAGGACGTGTCTCAGCCATTTGTTAATAGAATTCAAACTGATGGGATTGTTAGATTTCAAAATGCTGGTAGATTAACACACAGCAGCAGTTTCAAAAATGACCATTTTTCATCCTCACTTGGCCAGGAGAATGTGACCACTTCTTTCAGATGTAGATTCTTGCTATTCTGATGCATATCTTTGTAACCTGGAGATTAGACCACTGCAACGTGCTTTTCTTCCAACTTTATCTTAAATCAACCAGAAACTGAAACTAGTGTGAAATGTGGCAGTCTGCTTATTAAGTGATGAAATTCTCTGAATTGGCTACATGTTGGTTTCTAGGTGGATATTTAAGGCATCGCCTTAGGTTTATAAAGCTCTGAATGACTTGCAACCTGCCTACATGAGAGACAACCCTCTCACCCTATGCAATGCTGCAGCATGTAGATGTGTTAAAGTTGAAGCTTCTTTGGTATAATAAAAGAAAGCGAGCTGCTGGCAGTGTGCTTCCCGGGCTGGGCCCTCAATTTTGAAATTTACTCTCATCTTTGGTCTGAAATAGTCAGGATCTGCTAGTCTCTATGGCAAGTTGCAACACCCATCTATTGATCCATCTAATCCCTTAACCACTGACAATGATCACTCAAAAAGGTTAACTAAATTCACTCTAAAGTTTAAAATTGGGATCTCTCATAGTTAATATAAAATATAAACAGCTCCTCATGAGTACATTCTACAAATATGTAATGAAAGTGCAAAGTAAATACATGCTGGAACATAAATGAGATGTTCTTATATTGTGTTTCATGCTGCACTTGTATGATATAACACCAAATAATTTAATAACAGTAATTAAATGCCTGCCTTAATTTCATGGTACTGTGGCAACCGTACTCCCAATAACCTTGGAACTCATCACAGTTAGTGGTGTAGTCCAAAAAACCAACCCACACACAACCAACTCCTGCTGCTTCACAGGGATCCCTCCAGTTACTAATGTGATTCTGGCACTGGAGATTAGCTAATTACTATATTAGTAGCTTTCCAAAATCTTGTATGTCATTGGAAGCACTTTATTTGCTTTATAAAAAGAAACAGAACATTAACAACATCTATAAAAAAAACCCTAGACCTTTTTTTCTCCCTGTTTAAGGCTTCTCCCATCTAATGGGGCTCCAAGTGAAAGTTCTTGTTTTAAAAGTGCTACAACACTAGCCCATGGCAACAGCAGCAAAGTGCCATTTGTAACTGTGCTTCTTCAAAGGATTGAAGTGTAAAGGAGCAGGAGGCACACACTTCACCTTTCTAGTCCCACAGCATTTCAGGTCCATTGATCTGACTGGAAATCCAAAGATAACAGATTCTTTCTAATTAAAAACACTGATAGGCTTTGCATGGCCTTTCCCACCCACACCTAAAGACACCTGGAGCTAGTACATGGGAGAGACAATGCTATGATTCCTACTCTGAAATGCTTTACTCATCTCACATGCTGCGAGTAAAATGGACTGGGTTTGCAGAATACTAGTCAGTTTAACTTACAGCTGGTGTCAAAAGACATGTACATCAATAAAGGACACCAGCACCATTTTCCCACTGTCCAGCTGTTGGGCAGAACCAAAAAGGCAGAGAGATTTGAAGGAAAAAAAAAAAAGACTATGCATAGGCTGCAGGTGGCTAGGGCTAGAGATCTATTTTTGAGATCTATTGGGAGGTAGGCAGAGGGGCGGGGACATGGCGCACTCAGATGGGGAGGAGGAGATGGAGCGGGGTGAGGGAGGGGAGCTTGGCTGCCGGTGGGTCCAGCCCCGGCGCACTCACAGTATCGGCGCCTATGGGTGTAGATAGATTCTGACATTCTGAAAGGGACACTGGGTCCTGGCTCCTGAGTAGCACTCCCTAGGAAAATTTGCTGGGATGGAGCAAGAGTCCTGGGAGCAATGGGGATCCTGAGGTGATGGGCAGGAGGACAGTTCCATGGGAATGGGAGAGATCCTGAGACTCCATATCTGGCAGTGCCGGAGCCAGGAAGACAGAGCAGCAGAGCATCACAAGTGGAGGGTCCTGCCTTCCTGCAGACATGTGCATCAAGTGATGCTGAAGTGGACTCCAAATCTGACAGCAGCAAGAGTCAACAGGCTGGATCAGGGAGCCAGGCCCTGCCCTGTGGCATTGGAGCCGCTGGCTGCAGCGTGAGTGGATTCAGCCCCTCTCTCCCCCAGCCACCAAATATTTTCACCAGCTTCTTATTAGACTAAGATAAATGAATGCAGAAAGAATGGGCAGATACTTAGAATGAACATAAGGGGGAAAAAACAACAGCGATCGTCAAAAAACATTCCTCTTCCCTCACCTCCAGCTTTGGGATTCCTAGAGCTGTCATTCCAAAGACTATGTTGCTTACTTAAGTTTAGACATAGGATATCACAATTTGCCTTTTCACACTGGACTTTGGCACCGCGCTACAATTGGATTAGTTCATCCCATGACTTGATTAAATAAATTAAACTATTCTAATTAATACCAGGGTATTTACTGTCAAATCACATTTCAAAAGGATGATGTTTTAATTAATTTTGTAACAGAGGACAATGGGTAAAGTGCCTAACTGACTTAAGAGCCTAAGTTCCTTTTTCAGATGAGACCAAGGCACTTAGGATCCAGTTTCATTGACTGCCAGTGAAACTTGTGTGGCCCCTAAAGGTACGTCTACACTGTGATTAAAGATATGCAGCTGACTCTGGCATCCAGGGCTCAGGGTAAAGGACTGAATCAGCTGGCACCGGCCAGTCGCAGGTGTTTAATTGCAGTGTAGAGAACACCCGTTTTTTCATGTTCTCTGTATATATATATCTTCCTACTGTATTTCCACTGCATGCATCCAATGAAGTGGGCTTTAGACCACGAAAGCTAATGCCCAAATAAATTTGTTAATCTCTAAGGTGCCACAAATACTCCTTATTCTTTAAGCCTAGACCAGTTTACCTGGCTGAGGGCATAGGTTAAAACAGAGCCTGGGCTCTAACTCAGGCTGGAACCCACTCATTTTGAAGTGAGGATGCACACATAATCACTTGAGTGCTGATAGTCCTCCAATGCCTTCCCACAATTCCTCCCAAGTTCTTCCACAATTGACTGGGAAAGAATCCTAGAGCATCTCAACACAGAGAACCATGGGTTATGGCTCTAGACACACAAGCAAATGCAGAAACAGTGAGAGCACAGTAACACATGTAAGGATTTGCTGCAGGGACACTTGCACCAGGCTAAGTTAACTCGGGTGCTAAGAGCCACATGCCAATTACCCAGGTTAATTATGCATTGAAGCCATGAGTCACTTTTGAAAATGGGCCTTAGGCTCTAAATCACTGAAATGCTTTTGAAAATTCTGCTCTATACCAGTATGCAAGCATGGTTAAAAATACACAGAGGTTTTATTTGGAAATATGAGCCTTTGACAAACAAGGCACTTAAAAGGACACTGCAAAATAGTTAAAACCCAAAGTTTAAGCTTTAAAAATATTTCAAAAGTTAATATCAATAAAAATATATCCTTTTTAAAAAAATTGAAAACAGTTTTGTGTTTGGATTTGAACATTTTCTTGCAATGTTTGCACTGAAAAAAAAATTAGTAAATTGTATTAGTGAAACTGGATAAGAACATTTGTCTCCTGCCAGAGTGAAGTATAAAAAGTAAATATGCAGCAAAAAAGGCAGAAGAGTAAATTAGATCATAAAATTTAATCTAAGGCAAATACAAGTTTTACCTGCTTAATTTCTAACCTGATAGTGTGCTAATAAGGCAGAAAAATAGCACATTATATGTTATATTCCATTATATTATTTTTCCTACTAATACTCCCAAATGTCACCTACTGTACTGGACCTTTTCTAAATTATGTTATTTCTGCAACTAAAGCTGTGTCTCAATATCTTGATTACCAGTAATTATAGACTGAGTGGTAAAAATAAATGTTTGTACAACCATGGCCCTTCCTGGAAATTCCCCAAAACCTCAATGATTAAAAAATGTCATTTAAAAACAATATTGTGATTCATTTCAATATTACAAGATTACACTGAATACAAGATATATATTTTTTCCTAAAGTGCACTTTTTACCTAATTACCTAAGACATTATGATCATGGCCTAGAAATTTCAATAACCTGAATTCTGTTACAATCAGACAACATAATAGTAACGCAATATGAAGATTTACTGTGTTAACATTTCTGAACAATATTAGTGCCATAAAATGTTAAACATTAAATATAAAGACAATGTAATATAGTTCAAAAATAATCAGTCCCATCTAAGAGACGTGTCAGTGAAAATAGATTGCTTGTAAGCGAGAGTCAGAAGGGTAAGAATATTGAGGCCTAAAGACTCCCATTTGCTTTATGTCTTGCACACATTCAGTCTCCTTGCTCCATTGCCCATTGTTAAATATTACTGGACAAATTTGCTAGCCTTTATTCTCAGGCTTGGCCACTACAGCATTAGATGCTAATTCAATAAATAGACAGTCTGACATTATAATCATATATAATGATGTTTTGATGTTTTCATATTTTGATGTTAACTTTAAAACACCTTCACATATGTCATTGTCAGGCATATCGTATATGCATACTTACCAGTTTCATATTTAATCCACTATCCATTCTTCTGTTTATAGTTATTGATTAGTAGTGATTTTTTCACAAGAATAATTCTAATCTTGCTTGATGCTTCCTCTAAACTATTTTATCTTATACTGTTTTTCACTTGCATGACATAGAACATTATGTACATCATTATGCATTGTGCACTACTAGTCAAAGCTGCAGACTAAGCCTATGCAATACAAAACAGAAATATATGAATGAGTTAATGCATTCACATGATATTGAACACTTCCAATCATTTATGACTGCAGAGCTGCTGTTTGCATTTCATATTCCACACTTTACAGTTGCCTGTGGAAATAAGGAAATGCAAAACTAGCTGAAAAAATAAATAAAATAAAACTGTTTCCTAAGGGACATTACAGTCTCACCTTATTGTCCTGAAGCATCAGGAATTCTATATTGTCTCTGTTTTTATTAATAATGCGACAATAGTCTTTCAACAATTCTTCCTGCAGGATAAATGCTCTTTTTTGGCAACTAAAGACGTGATTAACCAGCTCATAGGCTAAAACCTGACAGAGATTCTCAATATTTACCAGTCTGTCCATCTGGTACCTCGAGAAGAAGTAATATGGGTTATATATCTATCCAAAGGGGGTTTTATATCCTCCCTGTCATAAACAGATAGCTAAGGGTTAATGTCTCTTTCACCTGAAACACCTGACCAGAGAACCAATCAGGAAACCGGATTTTTTTCAACTTTGGGTGGAGGGAAGTGTGTCTCTGAGTCTTTTGTCTGTCTGCCTGTTTCCTCTGAGCTTTGGAGAAGTAGTTCTATTTTCTAGTCTTCTGTTTCTAAGTGTAAGGACAAAGAGATCAGATAGTAAGTTCTATGGTTTCTTTTCTTTGGTATTTGCATGAATATAAGTGCTGGAATGCTTTGATTTGTATTCTTTTTGAATAAGGCTGTTTATTCAATATTCTTTTAAGCAATTGACCCTGTGTTGTATCATCTTAATACAGAGAGAACATTTGTATTTTTTCTTTCTTTTTTTATATAAAGGTTTCTTTTAAGACCTGTTGGAGTTTTTCTTTACTTCAGGGAAATTAAGTCTGTACTCACCAGGGAATTGGTGGGAGGAAGAAATCAAGGGGAGAGCTGTGTGTTGGATTGCTAGCCTGATTTGGCATTTCCTCTGGGTGAAGAGGAAAGTGCTTTTGTTCCAGGATTGGGAACGGAGAGGGGGAATCACTCTGCGTAGTTTCACAGAGCTTGTGTCTGGGTATCTCTCCAGGAGCATCTGGAGGGGGGAAGGGAAAAAGGATTATTTCCCTTTGTTGTGAGACTCAAGGGATTTGGGTCTTGGGTCCCCAGGGAAGGTTTTTCAGTGGGACCAGAGTGGCCCAAAACACTCTAATTTTTTGGGTGGTGGCAGCAGTACCAGGTCCAAGCTGGTAACTAAGCTTGGAGGTTTTCATGCTAACCCCCATATTTTGGACGCTAAGGTCCAGAATCTGGGAATAAGGTTATGTCATGGTGGCAGTGGCGGGAGATAGACAGAATCCAGAAGCCAGTAGGAATATTATATTTTTCTTTTCTCTGCTAAGGGCTTTTTAGCAGAGAGAAACAGTTTGGTTTTAAAAGGGAACCAGAGAGAATTTTTTTTTTCTGCTCTCTAGCAGTTTGTGGTTTGCATATTAAGCGAGAAGACTGTTAAGGGTCTTTTGTCATGCAATAGCCCTCCCATTAGGAGGCAAATACCAGCACTTATATGCATGCAGATAAAGTGGTTTTTCTGGTTTCCCTTAATTGAACATTAGCTAGAGAGAGAAAAGGAAAAAAGCACTGTTGCTAGGCAGACTTCAGGAGGCAACAGAGAGCCTGCAGTTCAGAAGATAAACATCGGAGGGCACCCCAACACAAGAAAACAGGAACCATGACTTCTAAGGCAAGGATTGACGCCGAAGAACAAATCAAAGACGCTGAACACAGGCGACAGATGGAGATGAAAGAAAAGGAAGAAAGCCTCAAACTGGCAGCCTTCCAAAGAGAACAGGCAGCCCAAGAGGCAGCACACAAAAGAAAACTAGAAGAAGAAGAGGTGGCCCACCGCCGAGAAATGGAAAAGCACCAAAAAGAAATGGAAAAGCACCAAAAAGAAATGGAAAAACAACAAAAAGAGAATGAAGAGAAGGAAAAACAGAGAAAACATGAACTGGAGATGGCAAAAGCTGGGCTGCATGTGCCAGCCAACCCTAACAACCCGGCGCCAATTATTGCTCCCCAGCACAGGAAATTTCCCACCTACAAGGCAGGTGATGACACCGAGGCCTTCTTGGAAAATTTTGAAAGAGCCTGTCTTGGGTACAGCATCCCCGAAGACCAGTACATGGTAGAATTAAGGCCATACCTCAGTGGACCTTTAGCAGAGGTGGCAGCTGAAATGCCCAAGCCGCAAATGAATGACTATAAACTTTTTCAAACCAAGGCCAGATACAGGATGGGGATAACCCCAGATCATGCCCGTCGGCGCTTCAGAACCCAAAAATGGAAACCAGAGGTGTCATTTCCCAAACACGCCTACTACATTGCAAAAAACTATGAGGCCTGGTTAACAGGAAACAACATTCAAACCTTGGAAGAAGTGAACCTCCTCATACAAATGGAGCAGTTCTTGGATGGTGTTCCTGAAGACATCACACGGTACATACAAGATAGAAATCCCAAAACTATCGCTGAGGCGGGGGAGATTGGAGCCAAATGGATGGAACTGGCAGAAAGCAAAAAAGCTACTGTCAAGGGGAACGATTACCCCAGGGGGCACACAGACCATAAACCCTACAACCGAGGACAGCCAAAGACCCTCCATACCACCCAAGTAAAGCCACAGATACCCTACTCTTCAACCTCACCAGTCTCCAGTAACTCACCTCGGCCCAGTGACCCATCAGATGGAAGATGCTTTAAGTGTAATGAACTGGGACATATCAAGGCCAACTGTCCCAAGAACACCATGCGAGTGCAATTCATTACACCACCATCACCCCAAAGATCCCTAGGCCCAGATGCCTCTCAAATACCCTTGGAGCGAAGGGAAAATTTGAGAGTGGGCGGAAAGAAGGTTACTGCGTGGAGAGACACGGGGGCACAAGTGTCAGCTATCCACCAATCCTTCGTTGACCCCAAATTCATCAACCCAAAGGCCAAAGTTACCATTTACCCCTTCATGTCACAAGCTGTAGACTTGCCTACAGCTGAACTGCCTGTCCAGTACAAAGGCTGGTCAGGAAGGTGGACTTTTGCAGTCTATGACAATTATCCTATCCCCATGCTACTGGGGGAAGACTTGGCCAACCAAGTGAAGCGGGCCAAGAGAGTGGGAATGGTTACCCGTAGCCAAACCAGGCAAGCTTCCAGACCCATTCCTGTTCCTGAGCCGTCCACAGACGCCCCGTCTGTGTTACCAGAGACCCAGACAGAGGTAGTGGACCCGGATTCCATGCCTACCACTGAAACAGCCACAGCATCTCCAGTACCAGGCCCGGAACTGGAACAGCAACCAGCACCAGCAAGTGCAACCACATCTTCAAACTCAACGCCAGAGGGCGCCAGCGCGCCAAAACTGGCAGAAGCACACGACAGCCATACCCAAAAGGCTCAGCCAGAGCCTGAAATACCCTCAGGTGCACCAGCGGAGAGCGGTTCACCAGCAACGGAAACAACCCCATCACCTACATCGCTTCCAGAGGGACCAAGCCCAAGTCCACAGTCTGAGGAGGAACTGGTGACCCCAGCCTCAAGGGAACAGTTCCAGGCTGAGCAGGAAGCAGATGACAGCCTTCAAAAAGCGTGGGCGGCGGCACGGAGCACCCCACCGCCTCTCAGCTCTTCTAATCGATCCCGGTTTGTTATAGACCAAGGACTTTTATACAAGGAAATTCTTTCTGGTGGACACCGGGAAGAATGGCAGCCGCAAAAACAGTTGGTGGTTCCAACTAAGTACCGGGGGAAGCTCTTAAGCTTAGCCCATGATCATCCCAGTGGCCATGCTGGGGTGAACAGAACCAAGGACCGGTTGGGGAAGTCCTTCCACTGGGAGGGGATGGGCAAGGACGTTGCCAAGTATGTCCGGTCTTGTGAGGTATGCCAAAGAGTGGGAAAGCCTCAAGACCAGGTCAAGGCCCCTCTCCAGCCACTCCCCATAATTGAGGTCCCATTTCAGCGAGTAGCTGTGGATATTCTGGGCCCTTTCCCAAAAAAGACGCCCAGAGGAAAGCAGTACGTACTGACTTTAGTGGACTTTGCTACCCGATGGCCAGAAGCAGTAGCTCTAGGCAACACCAGGGCTAACACTGTGTGCCTGGCCCTAACAGACATCTTTGCCAGGGTAGGTTGGCCCTCTGACATCCTTACAGATTCAGGGTCTAATTTCCTGGCAGGGACCATGGAAAAACTGTGGGAAACTCATGGGGTGAATCACTTGGTTGCCACCCCGTACCACCATCAAACCAATGGCCTGGTGGAAAGGTTCAATGGAACTTTGGGGGCCATGATAAGAAAATTCATCAACGAATTCTCCAATAATTGGGACCTAGTGTTGCAGCAGTTGCTGTTTGCCTACAGGGCTGTACCACATCCCAGTTTAGGGTTTTCACCATTTGAACTTGTGTATGGTCACGAGGTTAAGGGGCCATTACAGTTGGTGAAGCAGCAATGGGAGGGGTTTACGCCTTCTCCAGGAACTAACATTCTGGACTTTGTAAGCAACCTACAAAGCACCCTCCGACACTCTTTAGCCCTTGCTAGAGAGAACCTAAAGGATGCTCAAGAAGAGCAAAAGGCCTGGTATGACAGACATGCCAGAGAACGTTCCTTCAAGGTAGGAGACCAGGTTATGGTCTTGAAGGCGCAACAGGCCCATAAGATGGAAGCATCATGGGAAGGGCCATTCACGGTCCAAGAGCGCCTGGGAGCTGTAAACTACCTCATAGCATTTCCCAATTCCTCACTAAAGCCTAAAGTGTACCATGTTAATTCTCTCAAGCCTTTCTATTCCAGAGACTTACAGGTTTGTCAGTTTACAGTCCAGGGAGATGATGCTGAGTGGCCTGACGGTGTCTACTACGACGGAAAAAAAAGACGGTGGCGTGGAAGAGGTAAACCTCTCAACCACCCTGGAACATCTGCAGCGGCAACAAATCAAGGAACTGTGCACTAGCTTCGCCCCATTGTTCTCAGCCACCCCAGGACGGACTGAACGGGCATACCACTCCATTAATATAGGTAATGCTCACCCAATCAGAACCCCACCCTACCGGGTGTCTCCTCATGCCCAAGCTGCTATAGAACGGGAGATCCAGAACATGCTACAGATGGGTATAATCCGCCCATCTACCAGTGCATGGGCATCTCCAGTGGTTCTGGTACCCAAACCAGATGGGGAAATACGCTTTTGCGTGGACTACCGTAAGCTAAATGCTGTAACTCGTCCGGACAACTATCCAATGCCACGTACCGATGAGCTATTGGAAAAGTTGGGACGTGCCCAGTTCATCTCTACAATAGACTTAACCAAGGGGTACTGGCAAGTACCACTAGATGAACCTGCCAAGGAGAGGTCAGCATTCGTCACCCATGCGGGGGTGTATGAATTCAATGTCCTTCCTTTCGGCCTTCGAAATGCACCCGCCACCTTCCAGAGGCTGGTAGACGGTCTACTAGCTGGACTGGGAGAATTTGCAGTTGCCTACCTCGATGATGTGGCCATTTTTTCAGACTCCTGGCCCGAACACCTCCTACACCTGGAAAAGGTCTTTGAGCGCATCAGGCAGGCAGGACTAACTGTTAAGGCCAAAAAGTGTCAAATAGGCCAAAACAGAGTAACTTACCTGGGGCACCAGGTGGGTCGAGGAACCATAAACCCCCTACAGGCCAAGGTGGATGCTATCCAAAAGTGGCCTGTCCCAAGGTCAAAGAAACAGGTCCAATCCTTCTTAGGCTTGGCCGGATACTACAGGCGATTTGTACCACACTACAGCCAAATCGCTGCCCCATTGACTGACCTAACCAAAAAGACCCAGCCAAATGCCGTTAAGTGGACTAATGAGTGTCAAAAAGCCTTTACCCAGCTTAAGGCAACGCTCATGTCGGACCCTGTGCTCAGGGCCCCGGACTTTGACAAGCCATTCCTAGTAACCACGGATGCATCTGAGCGTGGTATAGGAGCAGTACTCATGCAGGAAGCAACAGATCACAACTTCCATCCTGTCGTGTTTCTCAGCAAGAAACTGTCTGAGAGGGAAAGTCACTGGTCAGTCAGTGAAAAGGAATGCTATGCCATTGTGTACGCCCTGGAAAAGCTACGCCCATATGTTTGGGGACGGCGGTTCCAACTACAAACTGACCATGCTGCACTAAAGTGGCTTCATACTGCCAAGGGGAACAACAAGAAACTTCTTCGTTGGAGTTTAGCTCTCCAAGATTTTGATTTTGACATTCAACACATCACAGGAGCTTCTAACAAAGTTGCTGATGCACTCTCCCGTGAGAGTTTCCCAGAATCCAGTAGTTAAAAAGTGTTCTTAACATGTAAAAGTCTGTTAGTTATATACTTAGTAGTATATGTAAAGGTGCATGTGTTGTATTAATCTGTTTATTTTCAAGTTCTAGAAGGAAATTGCCGCCAGTGAGCTTCCCCACTGTCTGCAATTTGGGGGGCGTGTCATAAACAGATAGCTAAGGGTTAATGTCTCTTTCACCTGAAACACCTGACCAGAGAACCAATCAGGAAACCGGATTTTTTTCAACTTTGGGTGGAGGGAAGTGTGTCTCTGAGTCTTTTGTCTGTCTGCCTGTTTCCTCTGAGCTTTGGAGAAGTAGTTCTATTTTCTAGTCTTCTGTTTCTAAGTGTAAGGACAAAGAGATCAGATAGTAAGTTCTATGGTTTCTTTTCTTTGGTATTTGCATGAATATAAGTGCTGGAATGCTTTGATTTGTATTCTTTTTGAATAAGGCTGTTTATTCAATATTCTTTTAAGCAATTGACCCTGTGTTGTATCATCTTAATACAGAGAGAACATTTGTATTTTTTCTTTCTTTTTTTATATAAAGGTTTCTTTTAAGACCTGTTGGAGTTTTTCTTTACTTCAGGGAAATTAAGTCTGTACTCACCAGGGAATTGGTGGGAGGAAGAAATCAAGGGGAGAGCTGTGTGTTGGATTGCTAGCCTGATTTGGCATTTCCTCTGGGTGAAGAGGAAAGTGCTTTTGTTCCAGGATTGGGAACGGAGAGGGGGAATCACTCTGCGTAGTTTCACAGAGCTTGTGTCTGGGTATCTCTCCAGGAGCATCTGGAGGGGGGAAGGGAAAAAGGATTATTTCCCTTTGTTGTGAGACTCAAGGGATTTGGGTCTTGGGTCCCCAGGGAAGGTTTTTCAGTGGGACCAGAGTGGCCCAAAACACTCTAATTTTTTGGGTGGTGGCAGCAGTACCAGGTCCAAGCTGGTAACTAAGCTTGGAGGTTTTCATGCTAACCCCCATATTTTGGACGCTAAGGTCCAGAATCTGGGAATAAGGTTATAACACTCCCACAAAGTCATTACTTTAGTAATATGAACTTTGCTCTCTTGCTCATAATATAATGAAACCATTCTTGTTTACAACGTCACCTGAAAGTGAGAATGGGCGTTTACATGGCACAGTTGTAACCGGCGTCACAAGATATTGATGTGCAGGATGTGCTAAAGATTCATATGTCCCTTCATGCTTCAACCACCATTCCAGAGGACATGCACCCATGCTGATGATGGGTTCAGCTCGATAATGATCCAAAGCAGAGCAGACCGATGCATGTTCATTTTCATCATCCGAGTCAGACGCCACCAGCAGAAGGTTGATTTTCTTTCTTGGTGGTTTGGGTTCTGTAGTTTCTGCATCAAAATGTTGCTCTTTTAAGACTTCTGAAAGCATGCTCCACAACTGGTCCCTCTCACATTTTGGAAGACACTTCAGTTTCTTAAATCTTGGGTCGAGAGCTGTAACTATTTTTAGAAATCTCACAATGCTACCTTTTTTGTGTTTTGTCAAAGCTGCAGCGATAGTGTTGGGAAATCAAAAAACATGTGCTGGGTCATCATCTGGGACTGCTACAGCATGAAATATATGGCAGAATGTGGGTAAAACAGAGCAGGGGACATACAATTCTGCCCCAAGGAGTTCAGTCACAAATTTAATTAACACACTATTTTTTTAATGAACATCATCAGCATGGAAGCATGTCCTCCGGAATGTTGGCTGAAGCATGAAGGGGCATATGAATGTTTAGCATATCTGGCACATAAATACCTTGCAATTCCAGCTACAAAAGTGCCATGTGAATGCCTGTTCTCACTTTCAGGTGACCTTGTAAATAAGAGGTGCGCAGCATTATCTCCCGTAAATGTAAACAAACTTGTTTGTCTTAGCGATTAGCTGAACAGAAAGTAGGACTGAGTGGACTTGTAGGCTCCATAGTTTTACACTGTTTTGTTTTTGCGTGCAGTTATGTAGCAAAAAAGTCTACATTTGTAAGTTACACTTTCACAACAGAGATTGCACTACAGTATTTCTATGAGGTGAACTGAAAAATACTACTTCTTTTGTTTATCATTTTTACAGTGCAAATATTTGTAATAAAATCTAATATAAAGTAAGTACTGTACACTGTTTTCTGTGTTTAATAGAAGCCAATATATTTGAAAATGTAGAAAAACATCTAAAATATGCAATAAATTTCAATTGGTATTCTATTGTTTAACAGTGTGATTAATCACAATTAATTTTTTTAATCGCAGTTAATTTTTTTGAGTTAATCGCGTGAGTTAACTGCAATCAATCAACAGCCTTAAAAACACTAGCCTTAAAAAATATAAAACATGCAGAAATTACATTTTCCATACAAAATTATTTTTTATGAGGAATAGGAGAATTATTGGAAAAAAAATTAAAACGCTGGTGAACCTCCAATAACCTTAAAAAGCCCTGCTTGGTACAAAATGTGTACAAGTTTTCTGTCCCATTTTGGTTTCTTGACATGCATTATAATCAGAGCTGGGCAAAGGTTTTTAGTTGACGAGTTTGTTTGCCAAAAATGTGGTTTCAAGTTGACTGAAACTATTCACAAATTCAGGTCAAATTTGCTGAATAGTTTCAGCCAAAACATGATTTTTTTTTAAAAGGTCTAAATATTTCATTTTTAATGTGTTCAAAATGAAATGTTCTGACTTTTCGTTTAGTAATGATATTTTGTTTAGAAATTCACGTAGATTTATTTAAACAAACAAACAAAACAAAAATAAAATAACCCAAAACTAAATAAAATAAAGAAACAAAAAAAAATTAATTTCAGGTTGCATTAAAAGGATTTTTTGTTTAATTTTTTTGGTTTGGTCACCAAACTGAAAAAAAACCAATTATCCACTCAGTGTTAATTATAGTGTGACCAACTTAAAAGAACAAAATAATGGAATAGTACTGTTTCAAGCAAACCTGCTCACTATTCTATTTCTAATACACTTAAATTGTAATTTGTATTTTATTTCTTCAGGCATGAAAAGGATCAACATTTTCTTTACTTACCTTTGGAGGTATTTGAGTGCAAAGCCTCTTTTGTTCTCAAGGACTTATGTGATGTAGTCCAATATTCATTTATTTATCGTACCTGCGTAAACATCCCTGCTTCCTAGGCAACAACATATAGCAACAAAGAACATGCAGTCGTTAAAAGCATTAAAAAAAAGTCACTTATTATATCACAAAATAACGTGTGTAATAATCTTTCAGAATTTGCTGACAATAGATGATGGAACACAACTTTCTTGTTTAAGTTCTGAATATGCTACTTACGCAAAACTTTGAATATGAAGCCAAAGTATAACAACTCGGGCTTAGTTTTAAGCAAACATCTCATATATATATTCTACATTATCTCACATTATCTCATTTATCATAATTATCTACATCTATTATCTCAGATTTTATCATACAATTGGACTGATAATCACTTGCTTAGTGTTCAAAGATGAAAAGTAAAACACTGAAATCTAACTATATCCTAAAGACAAGGAAACACTGTAAGAAAATGAATATATTTACATTCAAGACAATGTCATTCTTCCTTCCTTGATTCTTCAAGAGCACTGTATACACAGGTGAAAGAAAAGCCTAATAACCAAATGCTCCTGCCCATTCATGCTAATATCGTTATTGTAAAAAAATTAGAGAACACTAATGGGGAATGGACATCTCAGAAAAGAGGTAATGGGATTTAGGTCTTGATCCTACAAGCATTCCTTTGAGGTGCCCAGTTCTCACAACTCCCGCTGATTTAAATGAAGGGTAAGCGGACTCAGCACTTAACAGTATTAAGCCCTCATAGCTTTTCACTTCTAGACTTCAGGTTAGAATGAAGTCAAGACCAGGCATGACCAAAATATTTTACTATTTGATGGGGCTGTGCAGCGAAAACCCAGTTGGATGACTTGATCCATTTGTCACTGAACATGTGTCTCCACCACAAAATTGGTGTTGATAGTCACCCATGTAAAGATTTTGAGAAAGGAACTGGAAGAGAATGGACATGGAGGTCTCTCTCCACTCTAATGCTGGTCCTATATCAAATCTGAGGTTCACTGGCAAAGCAGAGTAGGGAAGCTTGCCAATTTCCTTTCTCCGATTCACATCTTCTGTGGATGGGAGACATCACGCTCTAGAGTTGCTAAGTGGACACTTTAAATTAAGACTAAATTCACATGTAAAAATTTGAAAGGGGAATGTGTGTTCAGGTTTTTCTCTATGAAAGGCAACAAATGACGAGTTATGGAAGAGCCATAGTCAGCCTGAAAATTCTGGGTGAGATTTCCAAAAGTGCTTATTAGTGACCTTTCTTTCTTCCCATTAAAGGCAATGGTAAAACTCTCATTGACTTCAACGGTAGCAGTGTTAGGCCAACACAAAGCATGCTTCTTTGACCCTCAATATTATGCTGAATCTTGCGATATTTGGCATTTTTCTCAAACATGCAGCTCCTGGAGTCAAGTGATTATATGAGAATCTAAGCTGTCATTATTATTTGTAAATATATAATCTCTTAGATCTCATGATTGCAAAGAAACATTTGAAAACATGACCCGAGTGCACCCCTGTCAAGGTTCCTTCCCCACTCTGAATTTTAGGGTACAGATGTGGGGACCTGCATGGACACTTCTAAGCTTAATTACCAGCTTAGATCTGGTATCGCTGCCACCATCCCCCAAGCACTAATTTTTTTCCCTGGGTAGTTTTTAGGGACTTCACCAATTCCCTGGTGAACACAGATCCAAACCCCTTGGATCTTAAAACAAAGAGAAATTAACCATCGCCCCTCCTTTCCCCCACCAATCCCTGGTGAGTCCAGATCCAATCCCCTTGGATCTAAAAACAAGGAAAAATCAATCAGGTATTAAGAAAAAGCCTTTTAATTAAAGAAAAGAAAGGTAAAAGAAAACTCTCTGGGAGAGATTAGCATACCAGCTACTCTCACAGACAACAGATTCAAAATACAGAGGATGTTTCCCTGGGCACAAATTTAGTTACACAAAAAAATACCCAAATATCCAATTTGATTCTACCTCTAATTGCATAAGACAGGTTACAAAGATATAAACATAAACCTACTTATTCTTTTCTAAAACTTACTACTCTGATAAGAGGCTGGTTCCTTGATCTTTTTCACTCCAACTGAAACAAACTCTAAACAAAGGAAAAACTTCCCTCTTTCCTTTTGAAACATCTTGTTCCCTCATTGGTTCCTCTGGTCAGGTGTTAGCTAGGCTAGGTGAACTTTTTAAACCCTTTACAGGTAAAAGAGGCATTAACCCTTAACCATCTGTTTATGACAACCCCAAAGGCTCAGACCACCAGAAGGCAAATAAATTTTGTGTTGTTTTTGTTATGTTTTTAAAATTTCATCGCAAAAGTTTTTTGAGGCTTGACTCACAATTTGGGTTTAGCGATACTCTGTAGCGATTACTGACATGAGTGGCCTCTGTGATTATTGCAAGAGAAACAATATTTTCTCTATTTTTCCACCTTGTTTACTTTGACATATGGTCATGGCCACTGCTCTCTTGTTGCTGCTCACCCCTCAAGTCACAAGTGCCCCCAACAGGGCACTTACCAGTAAGGGAAGCAGCAAAGCTGAAAAGCTGCCTGAAACTAAGGGGGCAACATACAGGTGTGTGCAGAGAGAAAGAGGGAGTAGGATGAAGTAGGATCTGAGCATTTTGGTGTTGTTCTTGAGCCCACCCAAGACGCTTCTAGTTCTAAATATCTACCAGGAGCAGAAGAAAACCATATACATTAAAGGGATTTTTAAATATTACAGGACACTCTAATTAATGTGTGCTCTGTCAGAAAACCACATTTCAAAAACTTCAGGTTAACAATATCCCTTTAAACTCGGGGTTTTCAGAGAGGTTAAGCTATGACCATTATTGTATAGAATGGTACATTTCTCAATGGCAATAGCCATTAGAATATTCCCCCCCACTGTACTTGTCAAACATTAGTGTAAAATCAGTAATGAGTCATCTTCCCATTATTTTTCACACACCTGTGTTAAATCCTGAAGGGATTTGTTCCAATCGGTGTTGTGTTCTACTGGGATGTCTGAATAGTTTCCCCGCAGCCATTCTACACTAAGTGGACTCACTACAAAAGGGTCGATGGATTGTTCAATAAGCCTGTAGTATCTGTAGAATGAAAATGCACTGTGAGATAAAGATGATTTCTGGTAACTTTGCTGCTCTGTCAGCAAAACTGAGAGAGAGAAAGCATAAAGGTTGTTTTCTGCAATATATGACACATTCTAGTTTGAAATGGCACCGCTCATGTTATTCTGTGACAAGCCCTGTATTAAGACATGACGGATATAAACCCATAAGAACAGCTATCCTGCCAAATATAGATCCACAGATTAATAGATTCCAAGGCCAGAAGGGACCTCTGTGATAATGTCACCTGACCTCCTGTATAACACAGGCCATTGAATTTCCCCAAAATAATTCCTAGAGCAGATCTTCCAGAAAAACATTCAATCTTGATTTTAAAATTGTCAGTGATGGAAAATCCACCATGATGCTTGGTAAATTATTCCAATGATTAATTACTCTCACCATTAAAAATTTACACCTTATTTCAGGTCTGAATTTGCGTAGTTTAAGTGTCCAGCCACTGGACTGTTATATGCTTCTTTACTAGACTGAAGTGCCCATTATTAAATATATGTCCCCCATGTAGGTATTTACTGACTGTAATAAGTCCTTCTCTTTGTTAAAACTAAATAGATTGAGCTCTTGGGTCTCTCACTAGAAGATATGTTTTCTAATCCGTTATTCATTCTCATAGCTCTTTTCTGAATCCTCTCCAATCTATCAACATCCTTCTTGAGTTGCGGGCATCAGAATTGGACATAGTATTCCAGCAGCAGTCACAGGAATGCCAAATAGATAAAATAACCTCTCTACTCCTACCCAAGATTTCCCTGTTTATGCATTCAAGAATCTCATTAGCCCTTTTGGCTACAGCATCACAATGGGAGCTCATGTTCACCTGATTATCCCCCATGACTCTTATCTCTTTTTGAGTCACAGTTTCACACGATAAAATCGCCCATCTTGTAAGTATCACATACATTTTTTGTTCTTAGATGTACACATTTAGATTTAGGTGTATTAAAATGCATATGATTTATATGCACCCAGTTCACCATGTGATTTAAGTTACTCTGTATTAGCAACCTGTCCTCTTAAATATTTACCACATCCCCAATTTCTGTGTCATCCACTAACTTTATCAGTGATGATTTCATGTTTTTTTTCCACGTCACTGATAAAAATGTTAAATAGCATAGGGCCAAGAACAGACCCCTTCAGGACCCCAGAAGAAATACATCCACTCAACAATGATTCCCAATTTACAATTATATTTTGAGACCTAACAGTTAGCCAGCTTGTCAACTATTTAATGTGTGCTATTTTAATTTTTATATTGTGAGTTGAGCTCATGATAAAGCTTTGATGTCATATTGTCTTGTTTAACTGTTGCCAGAGTGAGTGTTGCTTCATTTCAAATTATAAATTAAGTTAAATTGATGATAAAGTGAAGAAAAAGTCTTGAACACTCTACAACAGGGGGCCCCGATGCAGTGCCTGCCGGTGCCATGGTGCCCGCGGGGGTATCTAAATGCGCCCACGTCCTGGCCAGCGGTGGAGCATCTGCTGAAATGCCGCTGAAATTAGGCGGCATTTTGGCGGATGCTCCACCACCACCACGGTCCTTCGTCTGGCACCCGCCAGACAAAAAGGTTGGGGATCGCTGCTCTACAAGTTTTAAAACGCTAAGCAGTTTACCTTATGATGAAACTCTGCAGAAACATTTTGATGTAATCGTTAGAGTCACAACTATGAAAGAATATTGGTTAACTGTAACTGTTGTTTTCTGAGAAAATGCATCATAAAAGATCACCCACTCCTGCCCCCACCTTCCTACGACAAAGCCAAGGTGGGAACTCCATAAGGTCAACATTCTGAAGCTCTGGTCCCACAAGGGGCAGCCATCGCAATGGAAGGCAAGCACTCCCTTGTGCTTTAGTCATCAGTTCCTTTTAAAACAAGATGTGAAGTTACTCACACAGGTGGCAAAGGGATTTGAATGATAAAGATAGAACATGTTCTCAAAGCATCAGCTCTCTTCTGGAAGGAGTGGTGGAATGCTGATCTGTTATGATGTTCAGAGGAGAATTATTATAGGTGACTCATCCTCCCTTACAAATACTCTATAAAATAGATTCATACTCCTGCAGACTTAAGGGCGCTGGGAATGAGTATGAATGAAACGCCAGCAAAAGGCGGTGAAAGGTAAAATCATGTGAACGCTGCTTTTTTTCTTCCATCTTTTTATAAATTTAAACTCTTTAAACAGTTCCCACAACAGCCAGAAAAAAATAAACAACAGAGAAACAACCTAAAAAGAGAGAGTTTGTGTAACCTTGGTCCTGGACCCTGTATGGAAAGATGTTCTGTGATACACCAAATCTCGATTCCTATCTCCATAAACTGCACGGCCAAGGGGTAAGCTTTACTTCTCATCTGATATAGATTCTTCAATTTTCTGTTTTGAGGAGCAGGGCTAAAAGATTTAACTCCCTTTAGACCCACGAGAGGTTTCCACCACCACAAACTGACAATTTGTTGGAGCACCTAGAAAAGACAGAAGATTTCCAGGCCACGATGGGGAAAAAGGAGATTGTAACCACAGCTCCTAGCCAAGCTGTAATGTCTAAATTGACTGAGAGAGCTGTCGTGTCGTTGTACTTGAATGTAGGATACCAAATAGTTTGTGAACCTTCTCCCAGCTACACAAGGCAGAAAAGTTCATAGCTTGGGTCAATCAGACCCCCATCTTCCTAAAGCGCTTATCAATATAGGAGGTAATAAGGAGGAAAATTATTACTGAACTATCCTACATTCTAGACAGGGTAGTCACTGCTTCCGTGATCCAGCCTCTATCCTCTACCTCAGACCCAGAGAAGTTACTCCTGATGGGGGCACAGTCAGGAACCTTTTTCTGGACAGGATAACACAATTTGTTAAGAAATTTATGTAGATTTATTTAAACAAACAAACAAAACAAAAAAGAGTAAAAATAACCCAAAATTAAATAAAATAAAGAAACATTAAAAAAATTTCAGGTCAAATTAAAAGAATTTTTTTATCCTGGGGAGAAGGGGAGAGAGGATTATTGTGGTATCTAACAGTGTCTCTTGATAGTTCTATAGACCCACCTTGTCAATAGATGCTGGAGCCCTACAGAGAAATGCTAATTGAGTCTATTGACTCACTGTGGCAGGTGTAGCTACTTGCACTCCTGGCTATAAGGGAAGGAGCAAGGGAACGTAGGGTCTGGGACTAAGCAATCTTCATGGAGGAACAGTAGGAACAGCCAAGTATAGGGACATGGCTGCAGCTGGAGTTTACATTGTTAATAAAAGCCAATCGCCAGGAAGGGGTTGAGTTTTGAACACGGGTGTTTTGGAGCAGAGCATGGGATTAAAGGCACCTGATCACAAAGTCACTGGTATTTCCATTTCCATAAATGTTGATCATCATCTTAGATTTGATTAATGTTCATAATGTCTCATTCACACAGCATCTTTCATACTGAAGGATCACAAAGCACCATATAAACTATAGCGTATAGGAATCACTTGAATGCTGAAATGCAACCATGTTTGGGGTGGTTGATGGCAGCCAGCTGACCAGCTTGCAAACATATTATGCAAGAAGTAGAAGTTTGGCCAAAGGGAAACTTCTACTGTTTTGAAAAGAGCTATGGGGTTCTTTCATGTCCACAAATATCAGCCAGGACCTTGGTTTACAAAGGCCTTACCCAGAAGCCCATCACAAATAAAATTTAATAGAGCTCATATTACACTCCATTGGAGGATGAAAGAGCAAATGGTCCCTTTTGGGATTCAAACTCACAGGGAATTTAGGTAGTTCAAAAGTAATGCTTAGACCACCAAGCATTCCCCTCCAATATTAACTGATGAATAATCAATGTTATGCTGAAATGCCAGTATCCTAGCAACTACTTCTAAAGAAATGTACTCATTGGAATAAACTATAAAAGAATTTCAAGAATCATTATACACTAAATATAGAACATATATTATGTAAATAAAGCACAGAATATTCAAGCAATTTTAAAATAATTAGCACTTATACATCTTAGCTTTATATCTTCTAAGTGCTATATAAACATTGGCTAATTAATCCTCACAACACCCCTGTGAGCTGGGAAGCTATTACTATCTACATCTTACAGAGAGGTAACTGACTTGCCCAATGTCACAGAATGAGCAAGTAACAGAACCTGGATTTTTAACTCAAGAGCTCCTAATGCCCAGTCCTCTTCTCATTCTTCTAAATATTTCTATTGGGATCTTATTGTTCTATGAAAACAATGAGATTATCAGAAGAATGATATTTACACTTAAAACAAACATGGTCAGAACTTATTCTGTCACACAATATGCATCAGCTACAATACTAAAGTTTTTGACAAATGTGAACTACAAAGAAATTTATATCATTCTTTTATAACTGTGAAAATGGAAGTTATAGGACACGTATTATAATTTCTCATGTTATGATGAAGTCTACTTGAAAAGGTAAAATAACATTTACTTTAGCTCATAAAATAGAGTTTTCAGATCTTACTGCCACATGCTTGCTAAGCTACTTCCATTTTACATATTTTTGAGTTACTGAAAATTAAGACAAACACTGCAGAATCAAAAACAATTTTCAGTGCAGAAAATACAGTATTCAGAATAATGTATGTTCATAGGCTCAGAGCTCTCCAAAGTCCTCAAGAGAGTATAACAAATTCACAGGTATCTCTGAGATCTAAATTTTGCATTCTGATCTTTGATTCAGCTTACAAATGTTTAAAAATGCATGCAACCAGACAGCATCCTTTTGGTTGCATGTCTGAGTAGGCTCAAACAATTAAATTATTCTATCAAAGGTCAACTGTAACAGATACCCAAAACTGGTTTCAAATCCACCTGGGAAGAACTACGGAATACAAAGACCTTTGGTGTTTGAGCATTTTTCTCCATTTTTGACCAACACACATTTCTTTTAAGGGATCTGCTCCCACAGCTAGACACCAGTATTTTGAAGAATGGAGGAAACCTGGAAGTGTGTAAGACAAGCTTATATATCATGTTTTCAGAATCACATTCACTTAAAACCCACATCACAAACAGATACACAATGGAGATATGATGGCAGAATTTCAACCTAAGCACCATATTGTGGTATTCAAGTCATAACAGTACTAGAATTTTTCAGGTCATCGGACGTAGATGACATCAAATACATTCATGTCTGAACACTGACATCAAAAATGAGGAAAATTACAGCCTTACTGGGCCTCTAAAAAAATCTCATAACTCTACCCCATTTAATATCACTAAAATACTTATAGCAGACCTCTGAGGAACAAGGGACAATCTCTATTCTGTTACACTAGTGCAAATCAAAAGTAATTCCATGAAATTCAACAGATTTACTCTAAATTTCCACAAGTATAAACCAGAGCAGATTTTGGCCCAAATTCAACACTGGAGTAAGGAGGAATAACTCCGCTGACTTTAATGGAGTTGCACTCATTTACTGCTGAAATAATTTTTACTCAATGCACGACTCCCAACATTGTGAACAACTCGTGACTTGAGGAAAGTTTTAACGTTCACACTCAAAAATAACCTCACACATAATATGAAAGGTTGCTCAAACTGAAAAATGTTTCCAAATGGTGAATGGCATTTCATATGGTACCAAATCTGTTGACATAGGCATAATGCCAGGGTAAAGGAAGAGCCATGGAGAACTCGGTAATTTTGTTTTTCAGGGATTCATGTGAATCATTATTTCAGTTTTGATGTATATACAGTCACATCCCTTGAATTTTAATTTGCATGAACCCCAAAACCTGAAAGTAAACCTGGATTTATATTTCTCTGAGTGTACAGTGCCCGAGCACTGTGCCAAAAGCAGAATTACCACTGGTAAAAGGTAACATGAAATATAATTCCCCAAACCTAAAATGATTATCATCCTGTGGTGAACATACCACATTTCAAAACTATTTAAATTGCTATCAAACATTTTAGGGAGATTGGAACATCTAAAGAAAAAGCAAATAAACCATCTGTTTTCTCCAGTATTGTTAATTAAACACACACACATGCACACAATATACTCTTTCCAATGTTACTCTGATGTGCTACATTCCTATTTAAATATGCTGGTAGAATGTAACATATTTCACTAGGGACATATGATATAAGAATGGTTGGAAGTACATTCATTTACTTGTTTTTATCTCAGTAAACTGAAGAGGTTAATCATATTTTGGCTCTATTATCAGTATAACTTAGTTGTAGCAGACTGTTTGGGCACATTAGATCTAGAAATCTGTCTATGCCACTTGTGGACCAGTCTGACCTATACAGGAGACAGACTGTGTAATGGCAAATAAATAAATCAAATCACACCATGACTGAGAGTTACAAAGTTGTTCTGGGAGTGAGCTCATATAAGGGATTCTGGCTCCATGATCACTGTTACTCCCCATTCAAATCTACGCATTTTCTCCTCACATAAACAGCAGGAGGGGAAGACTGAGGAGACCTGGTCAGTTCTCTTGGTGTGTTATTTAAAAAAAAAACATGCAGTTAGAGTGAAATGGAGATCGCCCATCACTGGAGAGAAGAACTGACCAGAGGCAGGAGGCCCTGTGTACGGTGTCTTTGAACAGCCCATGATGTGAGGAACTTGATGATCTTGTCCATTTCCTAGTTTGCCTCATTTCCCATTTCATCTATTGCCATAGGTGTTGTGTTGGTGGGGAATCAGCTGCTTGATAGCTCCCCTCCCAAAGCCCCATGAAAGAGCTGTCAACTGAAGAATTTCTTTGGGCCATGGGGCTTTAATATTTTTTCTGACTTGACTGACAGATGTATTAGATATTACTATAACCAAATTAACTATAGAAACTGTAGATGTTGTAACTACTAATTATGTTTAATTACCTCACCAGTTATTTAGTTTTCCTAGTTTAAAATAATTCAGACATCTATCCTGCCCTAAGCTTAGTCTGAAGTGATACTGCCTCCTTAGAAACCAAGTATCCCCCGCCCCCCCCCCCCCATCTTCCCCCATCAGGGAAAGAGTACAGAAAGAAACAAAGAAATTGACTGGAATGTTTAATTTATAAGGAAAGATTAAAAATGATAAATATGCATCATTTGTCTAAATGATGACTGTGTGGACCATAATAGTCTGTAAATATTTGAAGGGATTCAGCACTAAAAGATTAGTGAAGAATTATTTAGGGTGGTACAGGGAGCTATAACTAGTAATAATGGGATGAAATGAAGAAAGGGAAAATTAAGAGGAAAATGTATTAGGAAAGCAGGTTCTATTAAGGTATGGAACCAGGTAAAAGGTCACGGTAAAAGCTCAATTTCTGGGGATATTAAAAACTAAATGAGAGAAAATGCATTAAAATGCATTGGCAACAGGAACTGGAATAGGCCACCTAATAGATTTGTTTCCATCTCCAACCCCAATGATTCTGTAATAAATAGCTGACTCTAGCCTTAGACAGCCGCCTCAGCAGAGTTACAGAGTCTGACTGATTACCATACATATAGCACTGTATATGGCTCTCCAGCACAATAGAAATGATGTGGAAGGGTGCCTGGGATTTATCCAAGAACTCTACATGACGTCTTCTCTCATTCACCATAACCATTGCCTCCCATGATGGCTAAGTTCCACTGGAAAAATGAAATGGGTGAGCAGTAGAGAGAGACTAAGATCCATGGAAGACAGAACTTTCACAAGAGCATAAGGAACCCACTCCTGGCTGAAATAAGAATGACTATTAGCCTTGTTGCATTCCAGAACTCATGCTTTTGCACTAACTGTACTGCAATAGCACTCTTATATGCTGACATTGCAACACTATCACACTTCATATATAAATACATTCATTTTAAAACTACCCCTGCTGGAATGAGTCACACTAAGAAGAAATAAAAGATAGCAGTTTTGCTCAAGGGAGGTGGTCAGATATTATGGTGATGGGTGCTAATACAAAAAAAACAACAACCCTAGAGAGGTATATAGATCCTCAGACCACATTGGTAAAGGTTTAGGTACTTCTACCAATCTCCCCTGACATTAGTCCCATCATTGCCACTTCGCAGGAGCCTTAAAAGCTAACTGGGCAAAGTCAGTGAGGTAAAATTTTCAAAAGTGGCTAAGAGACTGAAGAATCTATGTCCCTCTTTCAAAAGTGGCAGGCACTAAGGCCCACTTGCTCAAAGGTATTTAGGTGCCTAACTTCACCAATGAGAATTAGGAAACTAAATACCTTTGAGAATCTGGGCCTTAGAAGCCTAAGTCTCAATGAAAGAATCAGGAGGAAATGGTAGCTTTAATTATTTTCACAGGGCCAGCTGCAGTTTTATGCAAACACTTCTGAGAAAGGAATAAAATATAAAAGAAAGTCCTTTTGTGGACAGTGCAAGGTGGCAGTTTTGGTAAAGATTATTTTAAAGCAGACAAATCATATGATTTTGAGGTACGTTCACCTATTATAATAGCTATATTATCACTACACACTCGATGCTATTCAGAGTACTCTACAATCATACCTGTGTGTATGCAAACACAGTACACTATAGCAACTGATGTGTTATTTAGCAGCTAACGATGTTTATAGCTTTAGAAGCATTTCAACAGCTATAAGTACAATATTTCAAAAACTGTATATCAAATTTTCCATGCCTCTGGGAGGACAAATCAGTATGTAGAACTGGAAGCACAGCAACAGCTAAATATATTATAATCAGCAGCAGGAAGGCAGAGTAAATCAAAGGTAAAAGTAAAGTTAATATAGTAAACAGAACTCAATTATTTCTTCTCTGAAAAATGCTAAAGATGCTGAAAAATGCTTAAATTAAAACTGTACATTTATTTATGCTATGCTTTTTCTCAAAAAATAAAAATTTAAATTATTATCTGTATCATTGGAGGTGTTGGTAGAGTCTCCATAGCAAAGGTTGCTTTGAAATTTGCACTGAAAGTGGAACTAAAATCCCTTTGTTTCACACTTCAATGAATACAGTGAAGATCTTTAAATTTGGCCCAATAACTCTTCAGAGGATAACTATATTTTCCATGTAAATTTTAAGAAAAAACATTTACTAACTTGTGCTAAAGAAATATTTTTAAATGCCTCTTTTTGAAATTTTGCCCTGTTTTTCTCACAATACTTTGGGTTCCTCTAATGAAACAACCAGAGTCCCTACCATCTCCAAACATTTCTCCCTCCCTCTCTGTCACATACACACACTCAGATATCATGTTAGATTATAGGTACTTCTGATATTTTTTTAATTAGACACACACATTTATTCCTCTGAACCTGAGTTTGGCCAAGATAGCTGACAAGTTCCACTGGCTATTTTGAAAAACAAAACCTAAAATATTAATTTTCATGTTTGTCAACATTTTCTCACCAGAAAGCTATGTTATGCAAATAACCCAGCAGGCTGGGAAGCAGAAGGTCTGAGAGTAGTCTCTGGAAAAGATACAGGCCTCAGCACGGCCACAGGTGAGGTGAGGAGGAATATATGTGTGTGACTTGGGAAACAGGGAGAGTGGAAATTTGGGGAGGGAGCCCTCTGGCACATCAAGGCAGCAGATGAGGCTAGAGATACATGGCTGATGTAAAGGAGGTAATTGAGGCTGAGAAGCAAAACTGATGAATAGCACAGACAAAATGTTACATCACTCAGCTGCTTATTTCATTATGTTTTAGGGTCTTCACTGGTGGATTCTGCAATAATAACCTTAACACAGCTGCTGATATATTTTGTGTGGGGAAAGAAAGACAGCTTGCTCTTGCTCTCTCCCCCTGCCCACCCTCAAATGTCCTGATTTCTTTTGTTTCAAAATCTCTATTTAAGTGACTAAATTATTAAAGAAGGTTGACCATTAGGAAATTACATCATAATTCAATCCCAAGATCACATTCAAAAAGTAAATAAAAAATAGATTTAGCAGCACTCAACTAGCAAAATAATAACAGGAGCGCTCTACCAAACTAGAAACAGTCGCTACACTTAATTCAGCCCTGTCATATGCAAGTACATAATTCTCATTGAACTAAATGGGTGCTGAATTTAATCTATAGTCGTTTTTTTAATTTTATACAGAAGATTTTACTATAGGCCTCCTCTGTAAAAATATCTTAAACAAAAAAATCAGAGCAATTAAATAAACAAAGGTTTAGTAATGAATTCTCTTTTTTATCAAAACTTAGTGACCTTCACATGAGATATCACTTGAAAGACTCCAGAAAAATTAACTTGAAACATTATGAAACTGGGGCTAAGAGACCAAGACATGCTAATGCAGGGATGATATTAGCAAAGATGAAAAGGAATAAGACAAATTAAAAGGAATAACAAATTAACCATATTCTTTCTTTTCCACCCAGCCACATACACAGTGAAGAGCATGGATACATCTGGGTTTCCTCTGAGAATATATATTATATCTGTATCTATTTATAAAATGTCCATATTATACAAGAAGAGATTTCACAATCTGTGAAAAATATTCTGACCGTACTGGTATCTGGTGTAACTTCATAGGTTGGAAAAAGCGAATATGCCATCCTTGAAGTCATTCCATTCAACAAAGGGGCAAAAATAGTAGGGGGAAAATACCTTTAAAATGCTTTTCATACTTTTTTTTCCTTCTGAAATTACAATTACTACACACTTTATGAGCCTGCAGCTGGTTTTAGCAAACTGGCATTTGCAGGTCTCACATGACAGAGAGTTGATGAAAGTGACAAGCAAGAGTTTTCATTCATTGCTGCTGGCAACCTGCTACCTTTCTGATCCCTTTCTATGAAACAGAGATTGGATGTGGGGGAATAAGGTAAAGAGTTATTTTTAAAAGTCCATATTATCAAATCAGCATCCAGCAGCTGAGTCTGAGCTCTTGTTAGCTGCCTCAGCTGGTTCCCATCATCCCCTTCTGTTTCCATAGAAACCGTAGCAGCAGCATTCCCAGTCTCACCAGGACTGTTCTGGAGTTTGCACATTCGGTCATTTCCAAATCCGGCCCGGCCATACCCCTGGGGACAATGGCTGCTGTAGTCTGTTAAAGTCTGCATTGCCAGCCTCCCCCCACAAGGGGAGGCTGTGCAGATAGGAGATCAACTAATGATTCTTCCTCTCACTCTGTGAGCACAGTGGGACAGGATGGTGCTCAGAACAGGGGCCACCTCTTGAGCGGTTGGCACAGCAGCTGCGCCTTCCCTTCCACTGCTCCCCACTGAGCTGCAGCAACCAACTGAGGTGAGTGACAGAGAGGGAAGAAATGACACCTTTCTCTCCTCCGAAACTTACAGCATAGGGGACAGAAATGCAATATCTTGGTGGCCAGCACAATGAAGGCAGCTGTGCTGTGGCTCCTTAAATCAGAGCAGTAGGAAAAAGGGATTTTTAAAAAAGAATTATTGATCCCACCCCCGAAGAGAACAATGATCAGTCATGGAAAGAGACATAGGGACATTCACCCACTGGAGCAATCTGATTGGCTAGCCATTCCTAAGTGCTTTGTAATAGCACTTTATTATTGTAAAACATCTTTCTAAAGCACTCATTACTGTAGTATCTAGCTGCTCTACATCAGTTACCCCTAGAAAGACACTCCAATTTAAGACACTTTTACACAGTGAGCAGGTGCCAGTGGTCAATTTTCCAGAAGAATTGCTATCTCAAAGAGGTTGGGGGGGAGAGAGAGAGTGTGGAGGGAGGGCGGGACAGGGGGAAGGATTATACACAGATGTTCAGTCTGCTGCATTCTCCACCTGCTACCTTTAGAGTTGACCCAAAGATGAATATATCGTGAAAGTGGAATCTTGAGCTGACAAATATGAGTCACTGTCATTAAATCAGCAACAGAGTGTGACTGCAGCAGGGTAGCTAACAGTAAAAGAAGGCCTTATTTGCCACTTGTCCCTCCTGGAATTCCAGAAGCAGCAATGAGTACAGTAGGATGCAGAGACTGCATCCCTCTGATCAAACGGGAGCAGACACATTCAGTGAGGTCACTGTTTTAGCCAGTGCCTCAAAATGGTTTCCTCTGCCAACCAACATCACTTCCATCTTATGTAGATTAAACATGAGCCAGTTACTCTTAGCACAGGTCTCATTTTCTCTCGGGCAGTCTGTCTTCAGGGGTTCTGCACTGTTTTTCTGTTGAAACAGAGACACTGAACGTCAAAGGGTATCGTCTGCCTATTGGTAGCAGTGGAGTCCGTACGGATCACAATCCTTACTAGTGTTCTTACATACAGTCAATGTTGAATAAGAGGTGGCAAGAATCATCCTTGTGGGAATCCTCAGGGAAGAGGAGCAACTCTCCATCACTAATGTCTGGGAACTATTTAGAAGAAGTGAGTAAGTGATCTTTATTGCAGATTTTGCTGCATTTGAGTGAAAAGTAAGGAGGATTTGTCTTGTCTTGATAGCAGAAGACTCATACTTGGCCCATTCAAACAAATCATGATGCTACAAGAAGAGGGACTGCCAGCCTCTGAGCTGACAGACCATAGATCCTTCAATCTGTAATGTGCCAATCTTGTGGCTAAGAACATGCAGATGTCCCATTGGGCCATGTGGAACACTACTGAAGTCAGTTGCAGAATGGAGGCCCAAGTCAGCAGCTTTAGGGCTGAAAGTTGTCACTACTTGATGGCTGTTTATAAATTAGTATTCTTTGCTAAAGTAATATATCTCAGGCTTGCTGAGCAGAGAGGTGTCTGCATCACAACGGGCATAAGTGGCACACTGGTTTGAACATTTATGATCAAATAGTATGCAGTCTTATTTCAGTTGTGGCTCCTTTGGGCCAGGTTTGAGGCATATTGTTCACACTGCTGCTGCCTGTGTTACACCTGTTCTGTGACCAGAGGACCTCAATTTAGCACCTTTCACGGGTCCTAGAGAGGAAGGATGGTCTAGTAGTAAGGGTAAAATAGGGACAATAGTACTTCCCTACTTCAGAGGCGTGTTGTCAGGATAAATGGATTAAAGATTGTGGAGCGTTCAGATACTGCAGCAATAGGGGCTATATAAGTACCTAAGACTACAGGTCCTCTCTCTCGCTTTCTTTCAGAAAAACACGTGCATGTTTTACTGATACAGGATCTCCTCCCTTTGCTCTCAGAATAGGGAAATTTCTGAGAACTAGATTCAAGCATTTAAAATGCCAAAAGGCATGAATAAAACTGAGAAAATTGATTTCTTTATATTCAAGTCTATGCCCTCAGCAGTGAGCACGCTGCTGCCATTTTCTGCTGCGGCAGGCCGAGAGGAAGATGGCAACTGCTATTGAAGATAAAGATTATTTTGTAGAAGTGCTTCAGCAATTACCAGTGAGAAATGAAAAACTGCAAACTTCTCTTACCTCTCTAGAGGAGAGGTTTGAAAGCAATGCAGCCATGATCAACACACATGATAAGAGAGCAAAAGAAGCTGAAGGAAATGCCTTGATGACCTGGAGGAAAAACCACAAGACATTAAAAAGAAAGAAAGAGAGAGAGAGAGAGAGAGAGAGAGAGAGAGAGACAGCGCGAGACTGGAAATTTCACTCAATCTATTTTACTAATGTTTTCACCATTTGAATATAGAATAGCATATTGAATATGCAAATAACTGAATGCATATCTAGCACATCTATATACATTGGTTATGAACAGGGAGAGAAATTCTGATCCAAAAGACTGAATTGTGGATGGATCTACATTTTAATGTGATAAATGCACTCAGTACACTGTTTGGGGAGAAATCTGATCAGATCCTTTTCAAGATGGAAAACAGAAAGCAAGAGGAGGGGTTCTGCTGCTGCTGTCTGACACTAGGAGCACCAGGAGGTTTGAGGGCAGGCACCTGGGTATGCATAGGCTGAACTGCAGGCAACCCTTTATGCAGGGAGAGGTGAATTTCAGTCTTAGGGCATAAAGTATTGCAAGGAGTTAATTTAGTTTGCACATCATCTGTTACAGATACTTTAAGGCTAAGGAATCGTGGGCTAAGCACAGATGGATTCTGGAGCTGTTAAGATGAACATCTCTGGATCAAAGAACTTATAAACGCCAGAGGGCAAATATAGTTGGAATTATTTCTTCTTTTTCTTTTGTGGACACAACCTCAGAGCATGTGATGTTTGAATAGTCAGCAGTCATGCAACACTTGAGAAATCATCCAGCAGGTCACTAGCCAAAACATGTTTCCTACTCACCTCCAGCACAAACTGAATAGGTGGAGAATGAGAGGAAAGGTACAGTACTGTTACACCGCTTTCCAATGGTGATTTTTGACTAATAAAATTATGTATGTATTCAATTTTAAATCACATGGACACTAATAAGTGCCCATCCAATCATTCTAGCAGCTTTTACACTTAACACCCTCCCCCCCCAAAAAATACAAACATTAAGTACGAGCAGGGATGCAGATTCACCAAGGATTGTTGCAATGTAATAATAATACCTAGCTCTTATATAGTACTTTTCATCAGTAGGTCTCAGAGCACTTTAAAAAGGAGGTTGGTGTCATTATTGCCGTTCCAGAGATGGGGAAACTGAGGCACAGAGAGCCAAAGTGACCTGCCAAAACTAACTCAGCAGGCCAATGGCAGAGTCAGCTGATGTTGGCCGGTGGCAGGGGGAAGGAGAGAATGGTGAATGAGAGGAATAAGGGGGGGAAAAAAGTAGGAAAACAAAACACAAACAACCTTGACAGTGCAACATTATAGTTGAGATTTTACGTGCACAAAATTCATGATATTGAAAGCTATAATTCTCATGGAAACTGTAGATTGGCTTCAGTGTGTGTGTGAGTATATAAAAACACACAAAAATGACATTAAAAGGATATTACCAAGGGAAGCCAAGCATTTCAGATAGGAAATGCCAGAATTAAGGTTGCCTGTGCAACCTTAGTTCTGTCCCCTTGTATGTATACATTATGATACTGCCTTTACTGACATGATTACATACTGTATTTTCCAGAAGCCCATTACCACACTTAGTGCACAGGATAGTCTTGTGCTAAAATGGTGGGGATACAGTAGGGCTATTGTACTGAAGGATATTTTAAACAGAAGAACTTGAGAGTAGGGTTTTGTTCTGGAGAATGGAGGAGCAGAGCAATAGCAGTGGGCCTGGCTTGGAAGCCAAATCAAATCCAGTACCTGTGCTAGTGAAGGGGCAAGGATCTACAGCAAGCAAGAAAAGGGGGATAGGAACCAGACTGGTGATGCTGTGGCCATACAGCCACCAAATGGTAATAAATCTTTATCACCAACCTGTGCCAAGTTCAAGCATTTATCTACGTGACATACCAATCACTTGAGCCACCCAATCCTCTGCAAAAATATCTTATTACAGTATAAAAGAATCTAGGCCAGAAATTACCATGTTCCGATAAGTTTTAGGAGAAATTTGTTTCACACACATTTTTTACTTTTCTTACAGATAAGTTAAGTTCCATCACAGAAAGTCACTCAGTTGACGAGTCTAAAGAACATGCAATCACCCAATAGCACATGTTTGTGTCATAGGATAAATATGAACTACACTATGCAACTGACAATTTTCAGTAAGATTATTTTGTTATGATTTCTATATTCTTAAATTTCTCTTGTGAAAATACAGACTCAGTCAAATTTTCAAAGCAGAGCACAATGGGTTTATCCAGAAAAATCCATGTGTCTAAGCTAAAGGTTACATACATTTGCAAGTGCCTACCTGTTTATATATACAACTAGATGATCTGAAAAATCAAATACAGGTTTCCACAGTGCTACACCCAGATTTCAAAATCTGGCCCTTAATATACCAGTTAATCTAGTGAGAGAGAAAAGAACAATGATTAACTGTATTAACAGAGCAGCACTGATTTTATGAGGTTTTAAAAATATTTCCAATTTTCCTTCAACTATCTGCACCTTTGAAACATATCTTGATTACATTGTATTTTCAAAAGAGAAAGTCAGTATATTGCTACAGATATTAAAACCATACAGCAAATAAATATGACCTGGTTCATAAGCTCCAGGGAGCCCCAAGCCCAGAAATCAAGTCTCTCGTTATGGACCAGTGGAAGATGAGTCAGTGGTGAAAATGATGCACTCAGTCTCCAATGGGAGTGTGACAACTGAAACACTTAAACAGCATCTCCTTTGATTAATCAATACTGCTGTATTTGGCATCAGTTAAGTAAGAAGATAAAAGTGTAAAGTGGAGGAATTCTAAGTAGAAATCTAGAATTTTGAAGCAGTGGTATCAGTGATTACTTGTATTTAAATGACACTGGAGAATTACAGGTATAATAAAAGTTGCAGAATAAAAACTGTAGGGCCTGATGCTGCTACTCCTGTGAGTCATAGTTACCCACAAGAGGAGCCCAGTTGACACACAACTTGGTTTGAGTGTGGTCACAAATATACACCAGAAGCATTCAATGCAAATATTCTAATCTCTGTTAAATTGCTATGGACTCTCTGAAATACAAATTTTACATACAACTAATAAACTGGGGGAAAAAATTATAAATACTGTAATACCAACATGGGCAAACTGTAAACTGGAACGGATGATGTTTCCACTCCTGTTTTGAAGATGAGAATATTGCAGATTAGTTATTTAAACTATGCTTTTACATTACATTCTGCTTTTATTACATCTTAAGTGAAAGTCATCAAAATGTCATTAAGGCCTTTGTGCTTGGTAGTATTTGAATGTAAACATTTCAGCAAGCTGGTTCTGAGCCAGGCAATACTGATTTTTACAGTTATAAACATCCAATAAATGAAAACCTGAGTGTTATGATTAGAACACTAAAAAAAGATTAACCAGTTTATTTTCTGTCTCCTGTCTTTTAGACCACTTTCAGCATTGACTACTAACACAGTACTACTCCCAGAAGCACTGAAGCAGTAGCTCCATTGTATACTAACCCCAAGGAATGTCCTGCCAAATTCTACCATCAATCCAATGCTGAAAAGCAGCTCAATGGTGCTGTAAAGCTCCACCTTACTAATTCCATTTCTTTGGGCATTGATTCTAGTGGCAATTAGTACCTGCCTAATCTAATGAGAAACTTTCTGCTGTTGCAGTGAATTCTTATTTGAAGCTCTGAGATTAGGAAGACTAAATAGTAGTTCTATGTTTTCAAACAAAACACTAACCCTTGTTCTATTCTGTGACTGAAAGCTACATGAGAAAAACATGCATCAGATCTTAGTAACATGAAAAGATCAGCATGCACTACTTTGGTTTTAAAAACAATATTTTAAAGACAATAAACAGAAATTCTCAAATTGTTTGGGGAATTAATTTTATTCTATCCAAGTAGGATCTGGGCCATCATCAGGACTGCTGAGAGGAGGTGAAAGGGGGACAATTGTCACAGGGTCCCAAGCTTGCCCACCCAACATGTTTAACATCTGTGTAAATAAAGTGAAATGGCAGGGCATGGAGCCCCAGCAACCCGGATGTACCGGGCCCCAAATTTCTCTCAGCGGGTTGTGGTTTAGCCATTGAGCCAGGCTATTATATTTTTCTTACACTTCTTATACAAGAGGGATTTAAAAAAAAAAATAGAGTAATGACTTTCTTCAGAAACTCCTATTTTAAGCTATTACATGAAGAGAAAGAGGGAATAGCCTCAAACCCACTTTGTGCTAAAAATGTGTAATTACCGATTAGGTTTCGCCTTTTTTAACAATGTCAGCTACCAGGTACAACACTTGATTTGTTTAATTTCCCCCCTTCATAGTAGTAATCTAGGTAGCCAATTTAGTACAAAAATTAACAACTCATTGAAGAAAAGTACTATGAAGCATTATCAGTATTTGAAATATGCTATAAACAGAAAACAATTTTGCCTCTGCTAATCTGGGATTATTATCACATTAGCCTAGCATGCATACGCCAAATGACAAATCAAACCAGTAATTTTAATATAAGAAACATTTTACTATTCATCTCCTAAAACCCACTCTGCATTCAATAACCTGTTAATCACAGCAGTTTCTTTTGAAAGAGATTCTGTAATACATGAAGGTGCAAGCACCATTAAGTATCACACAGGGAGAACATTTCTGGTAGTAACAAAAATCTGATACTATTTGAATTCAAGGTATTTGCCTCAAACTGAAACTGGGAATTTCCCTGAGCTAAGTCCCAGTTTGTTTGACTGCATGTACTTTAAGAGTTAGTGATAATGAAGTGGCAGACAAACACTATCAGAGAAAGCACTTCTGACTTTTTACTATTCCTACAGAATAAATGCATTCAGAATCTATCCATTATATATTCAGATAGGGAAATAGAATGCTAGCCTTTCATTGTCAACCTGCATAGAGTCTCATCATCAGATAGCACAAATGAAATGCTAATGTAAGAAGATGAATGCCAATTTCCTTCACTTTGCTCCAAGTTTCAGTGGCTCTCTACAATAAAAGATAGCTGTTTGTGGAGACTGGCTTGTTCCATACCATTAACTCAGAACAAAACATATTTTTAGTGAGACAGCAGTGTTTACTTGTAAGAACTGATGAATTATATGCCAACATTTATCACTTGCAGACAAAGACATTCGGGCTCAATTTTGGACATAAATCAAGGTACATGCTCCGAAATAAAAAAGGATTGCTTAAGTCCCTAAAACTGCATAGATTGAGGTCAGATTGGCCATAGCAACCACGAATGGTACTTAGTCCTCCAGTAGGACTTAGCAACCAATAAATGAGCTTAGATCTCTTTTCATCTCCACTGGTGTGAAAGCCAAAATTAAAAAGATTAGATCACCCTGCATCCATCACAATAGGCTTCACAATGAAAAAGTCATTTCTAGACTTTGAATCACATCAAATAAATAACATTCATCCCTTCTATAATGAACAACTTTCAAAGTAAATTGAATCTCCATAGTGCTGCTTTCCCTTGCTGCACCATATTTACATAACAATATATCACAGGAAGCTCAGAATCGGTCTTGTAAATGGGAGACTCTGAATAAAATGAATCTTTAGCACTGATTCCTGTATATTCAGCTTCAAACTGCCTTCCATTTTCTCTTCATTTAAACAATGTACTGTAGATTACAGACCATATAACCAATGCTTTAAAGCCTGCAATATGAAAGTTTGTTATTTCAATATGGGAATTGTACAGATTTCCCCCCTCCTCCCCATTTGAGGATTAGTTCCAAATTCTACTTTTAAGTGCTGAAATACTATCTGGTTAATATTTGATTGAAGACAGTGGTGCATTATTCCAGTTTATCACAACTGCCTTTCATGCTGTAGTTACTTCACTTTATTCTTTAAGTTATTCCATCCATTCTTTTAAACCCGCTACACAGTCTAGTATTTTAGTTTTCTATTTCAACAGGAAACATTGTTTTTTGTTTTTGTTCCAGTCTTTGGAACATTAGTTATTTGTAAACATTTAACAAGTGTACAATATGATTGATCGCAACTGTAATAATCTAAACCATTTTAATTAAAAACATTCTATCAAATGTTCTCGTCTTGTCATTACAGGAAAAGCATTTTTCTTATGCACAGCTTGTCCTTATTAAAATGGATCGCTATCCCCTTTTCATTGCAGAGTGTATAAACTACTGTTTAATGGAAAGTGTTCCAAAAGCAATATATTAAAGTCAGAAGGTTATACCTGCATTAAAAATATGCTGGAATAATTTCATCCTTCTGCAGCAGCAGCTCACATAGATAATACTATTTGAACTCAGCAGGCAACCTCATTAATTTTTAAAACTCTGACCCCAGTACAGTTAACAGTGTAAAAATAATTACAAATTAGGGCTGAAGGAGCACTGTTTTAATATGGCATGGGTACTGCCAGCAACACACCATTTTATTGCATCTGTGTATTTATTATGGCTATATATAATTTTACTTTACCTGAAATGAAGCTTCATGGGGAATTTTAAAAAGGTGAACATTAGAAGAAACCTTCATTAAACACCAACTGTAATAGCTACTATGCCAGTGGAGAAACCTTGCCTATTTTCTCCAATCATTCTAGTAACACAAAGCACTGCAATTACTGGTTTATAGGCTAGTAACAGCCTGGATACAGCAGTAAAGTAAAATATTTTAATAACAAGGCACATTTTAAACGTAACAACTTCTAACTCCTCTAGAAGGATATAAAATACTTGAGTGATGTATAAATATTCTCTCTTACCTAAAACTTGTCAGAAGAAGAGATCCTTCTCATTGTTGTCACCTCCCGTGCCCTCTCTTGCCACCATGGAAATTGCTTCTGCTATGTTTATTGCTCTGTGCCTCAGTTACAGCTGTGACACTAATCTGCCTGCATAGACCAGCAAACGTGTGTGTGTGTGTGTGCGCGTGTGTGTGAGAGAGAGAGAGAGAGAGAGAGAGAGAGAGAGAGCCTAGTGTCTTCTAGGCTGAGAACCTAAACCAAAGGCCAAGTCAAGGCTGAATGACAATGATCAAAGCTCTGTCCTTCGTCAAGAGAGAAGACAGGATTTCTCCCCCTCCCCAAATGAAAAGTTGGACTGTCATTAAGGATTCTCACTAAGAAACCTCTAACAGAGGCAGACCTTTTCCAGATTGCTAGTGCCTGCCCAGCAGTCCGTGCAGAATGCAGGTAGCTATTGTTCCAGAGACAGATATGTAACCAGCCACTCAGACTCTGACAGATCTCTAGAAACCAGTGAGCCTGCCTTCACTTTAACTCTTTATTTACTAGTGCTTTACTTCTGCTGAAATACAAAAATGTCTTTATATCCCCATGGGAAAAAATGAATTGTAAATAACTACATTTTGATTAAGAAATGAGCTTGGTGTCTTATACATAAAAATGTTCCCATTTAAACTTAAAAAATACTACCTTCATTTCAGGCTCTCTTGTTCTGAAATCTGATCGAGCCCAATGTTAGACATGGTATAGCAATATTAGACTCCAATAGTAATAAAGAATTCAAATTCTACCAGGTCAATAACTGATGCACTGTGCTTTATGGAATGTCCATAATTTAAGGCTAAATGAAACAGTTCTGGATAATCATAACATGTTTTACAGATATTATGCAAATATTCTAGTTTTTAATAAAAGTGAATTGTCTAGTGACAATGTGACATAGTACTACATGTTATCTTTAACGTACAGAAGATTTTCCATTGGAAGTCAGCGCCTGGTTTTAATTTGGGGTGACTGTAGAAATCCCAAAAGGAAACAATGTTAGAAAGGGTTATCTAGCTAGTCAACAATTTCATTTCAGGGTAGAGGGATAACCATCCTAGTCCGCCTCCAGTTTTGTCACCTAGGTTTTCATACATAAGTTTTAGCAAAACAAGCTTCATACAACATAAGTTAAGAGTTTAATTGTAAAGACAAAAATCAAGAAAACTCACAAGCTCATAAATTAAGGATAATATTCTGGGTTTTATGCACCCACTTAGGCCTGCGGTAGACAATACTATAATCTGTGAACAACTACTGATTCTACATACCGGGCACCCAGTGAGTGGGTTCAGGTTAGGTCAGTATTTTAGCCTTTAAACTCAATGTCTTTTTTCCTCTATTTAAGCCAGTCTCAACTTTAATTTTAAACATTGTATATGTGCACAAGCGAGTGAGTAAATACTTTGGGGGAGGGAGCTTGTTTGTTTTGTTTTTAAAAAAGGCAAAAGTTAAAAGATGTAAAGGGTGGGGAGCAGAAAAGAAAATCTTTCAGACCAAGATAAAATATGAAATATAAGATGAATAATTTTTACCACTGATCATAAAAATGCAAATTAGAGATATCACTTGAGAAACATGGATTTTTAACAGGAGAGAATATTGGTTGTTACTGTCTGTGGCACAAGTACAGTTTTTTCTCATGTGTGCTCCATAAAAGTGCACAGCACAAGCTTTATGAAATTTCTTTGAAAAACAGTCAGTGGTCATTTTTTAAAGGTGAAGAGTAATATTTTCTACTTGAGTGAGGATTTTATTGTGCTTCCCCATTAATGATAAGGGTCAAGTGGCCTTTTAAGATTACCCTTGTCCAGAAAGAAGGGAGGAGTGACTTTTTAATAGGAAATCAATGTCATTCATTGGAACTCACCCTGCAGGGCAGAAAATCCTCTGCAGTGTCCGACGCATTTTACATGGCAAGGACTGTGGATTCTCATGCTATGCTGAAGGTTTACTCCAGAATGTCTCATTCTAGTTTTTCAGAATATCAGTATAGAAAGAAAATGTTGAAAGAACTTATCTATGTCAACAACTGAAGTATTTGCAGTGGTATGTAAAGAATATTTGACTGTATACATATGTTAAAAGTGAATATTTTCTCCATTTTAGAAAGGACATTTTATTACCAATTTCGGAGAGTTTTAAGATGATTCCCCTTTCTATCTTATGCAAGTTTATAACAAACAAGAATTTGCTATTAAAAGGCAGAGGTGAAAAATGCTGGGGAAAGATAAAGGGCTGGCATCCTCATCTGGCGTAAATCTGTGTAGCGCCATTGACTTCAGCAGAGCTACACTGATTTACATCCACTGCAATTCCAAAGAACAGTTTGATTGTATGTACCATAATGTGGCAATTTCTTTTCTACGCAGAGTGAGTGCTACTTCTGGGAAAAGCAAAATGAAGACCACTAACTTTGTATTGTAAAAAGAGCACTCTAAACTCCAGCTTTGATCACATGACAAATGTCTGAGTGTGGTCACATTCGATGTCAACACTTGATTAGACCCTATCAAAGCACATTAGCCTTGAATATTTCATTTTGAACCAAATCTATGATATTTCTTCCAATACTTGGGTCCTCAACAGAACAAGTCTTGCAGAATTGTTAGAGTATGTTTTAACAATGTGCATTTTAGCTTATATAGACATACACGTCAAAAACATCATAACTGCAGGAGGCATATGAAAAGAAAAATTTTCAATACTGAGATATCACTGTGCTGGGTGCATTATAGGAAGATAAACTAGACAGATCAGTCCACATTTCCTGCAAATGCATAATGGCCTTTCCATTATCCTTAATGATATTATAGGAAAAACTCTCCTCACCATGTCCATTAAGGAAAGAATATTCTTTACGGTATGAGTAAAAGGGGAGAGACGTTTCTTATGGAAGTTTTACTACACTTCCTTAAAGCCACCTTAGATATAAAGGAAGGCTCTTCATTCCAGCCAAGTCAATCACAAGCACCCAATAACATGCACTTTACTATAAATAAACTCCACCTTTTCTTTGTGACTTTTCATTGATACCCAAGAGTTTGTGTTTTATAGCAGTTTCCAATGAGAATCTTTTTTTGTAAAAGCACAAAATATGAGAAATTATGTTTCAAGTGTTGTATTTTTCTAAGGAGGGCATTTTCAATAATATACATAGGGAATTAAGTGCACAAATCCCATTAAAAAATCAGGTGCTATACACTTATAATTCACTAGGCACAATGTCAATTATTTACCCTCAATTATCCACATGACTTGATATGAAATATTTGATTATATTCCCCCAGAGATGACTGTAAAGAAAACAGAACTCCTACTGTATATTACATAATAATCTTGTGTCTGAGAATTTTACCTGAGGACACACTGCTACAGTATTCTCTTTCAGCTAACTCAGAGTGTTATACATTCAGACACAAAGCCACATACCAATATCAGGTATCCATTTCCCCTCAGGGATTCAATGTTTCAATGGTTTTGTAGTAAATAGCCATGTACTAAGAAATTATTCAAATCAGATATAACAGAATAAAAAATATATCAACTATATGTAAATGTTATATACTCAGAAATACATATAACATCTCAGAGCATATAACCTTAATTAACCTTTTGTCTCAGTTTGTACAGAAATTATGTGTAAAAAGTTAACTTTACCACAGACAAACATTTATGAATTTAACATTTGCTAGTAGATTGCTTTGCAAAATGAATGGAAAGTATTCCCAAATGATATAATTTACATTTAACATAACGACTTTGATTTCTTAATGCAAAGCAGAACTCTTACATTTCACTTGTTTATTTTCCTTTTAAAGTTAATTGTTGCAAAACACACATATGTTTAAAAGTATTGGTCTTTATTATTCCAGGAAATGTTTAAAATATAAATGCCAACCACAAAAATAAAACATGTAAATATTAGAGTGGATCCAGTGCCTATTTTGCTTAGCATTTGGACAAGTACAATGTGTAATTTAGAAAAACTGATGAATAAAAATATGCTCAATTATATTTGTAAATTATGCTATAAAAACAGATATTCAAAAAAAGTATAATTAAACTCTCCAAAGAGACACTTCTGTAACTCAGTTAATAACTTTTATATATATGTTTCTATGAAAACAGTTCAGAATATATATATGTATTCTGAACTGTTTTCATAGAAACATAATTAGGGTGCTGAATTATCAACTAGACTTTTTGTAAAAGCAAATGTCAAAGATTAGAACTCATCAAGACTATTACAAAGCTTCTACATAACAATGTAGCACACTAGTGTCGAAGATATATTTCATCAGCTCGTATTCCTATATCAACACATTATACATTTGGTACCTGATATGTTGGTAAAAATTCATTTTAGCTAGCCAGTTTTTAGGATTTGTGTCAGTGTACCCCATCTTCAAAAAAAGCTTTTCTTTGCAAGGTTTAGAATTCTTTACTTGCAGAAAATATATTTTACATCTTGTTCTCAGCCACAGTAAAAAGCTTAATTTAAACACCTCATTCAGCATTATGCCTAGAACTCACATACAGCTAAGTGTTACCACAAATAAATTGCTACAAGGAGGCTCTAGTTGCAGCTTTGTTGGGTAAATGAAACCGTTTCTTTTCCATTCACTTGTATGTCAGTTCTAGTCTTATTCATTTCAATAGTTAGTCAATAAATAAATACATAACCCTAAACAGCACAAGAAAAAATAAAATTCTCAAAAAAATAATTCAAATGTGGTAAACATCAAAGGATACTATATCACTTTCCCCTTAAATACTGGATATAGTATGTTTAAGCAGGATCCTACACGTTACAATCTGATGATTCATTTATTACTGTCATTGACTTACAGCCAATTTTGACCTACCACAGTAAGTCCTGTTCTATGGGAGTTGCTCATCTTGAAAGGCCATGCGTACAGTAGCTTGATGAAGTGGGGGGGAAAACAAAACAGTCAGAGCTTCTCTTGTAGCTTCATTGTGCTGTATGCAGTTCACCTCCTCTGAATCTTTTGATAAAAAGCAGAATGCAACATGATTTATTAATGTAGCAAAGGCATTACAATTCAGATTACTGAACTTCTCCCTAGCTAGCGCTGTTTAAGGAAGTATTTTAAAAAGCAATTTAATTTAATTCTACCAAGTCAGATTTTCTCCACAGATAATTAGTTTTCAGTATGTGCATAAAAAGCTACAAAGAAGCCAATTTTTAGGATTTATTTTTATTAAAGATTTACCAGCTTTTGCAAGAAATTTTATTGTCAGTGTTTCCCCTTTGCTAATCTAGAAAGCTTTACAGTTAATAATATAATACTCCACAGTAGCATTCACCTTTGTACCTTAAAATCAGAAAATACTTGAGATTTTTTTCTGTATTCTCCCACATCAATTATTTTTCTGTGAAATAATTTCAAGTCATACCTGTTATACATTTAGCATCAATATTTTAAACTGAATCCATAGAAGTTAAAATATCCACATGTTTTGAAGACTTGGAACAAGTGGTGTGACAAACATTTGTGCTTCTCTAGCCATTATCAGCATGTTTAATACTATGTTATTGAGATATACATATTAGGCTTAAATATATAAATATGGGAACTAACACCAAACCTGTTTGCTTTCATTTAGTCAAGGAGAACTATTTGTTCATAAATGCCTCAAAACAGCAGGCTAGCAGTGTTTATAAAATGTCTAAAACAGCATGGGAACACACACACGACATGAAATACAATGGACAGTAATACTGGAAAAGCAAAAATTTACAAGACATTTGCCATAATCTTAAAGGAAGAACACACTGTCCCCGTCTCCCTTGCCTTTCCCTCCCCCAAAACTTAGTCTTACTTGCACTAGACACAAGGCAGAAAAAGTATCCATACAAGTTTACAGCAACAAATGTAATGGTAGAGATCTACTCACCAAGAGTCTCATCCTGCTTAGACTTCAAGGTATTTTCTGCTACATGAAGAGTGTTGGATTAGAAGATTTACTGCTGTCCTCCTGTTCCTCTAGTTCTTCAGTTGCAGGTACAGAGAAAGCACGACTAGTACTGTTTTGAAATAAAGACCGTGGCCTGTGTAAGCCAAGATACTCTGCACTGCCTGCAGTTCTCTGCAGTGCTCTTAAAGTCCTCCACTGAGACAGGTATTTGTTGCTGTCTGGTGTCCAAACAGGTTCATAGTAGCAGTCACCTTCATTTTTCAGTCCTAGAGGCCCTCTGTGCTGAAAGAAGAGGGGGTTTCCTTTTCTTTAGTATTTATTTGCTTCTGGATTGGAGGAAGGAGGTCAAGAGATTTTCAATTTGAGATCAAAGACAGGCATGTAATGGAAATTAAACATAAGTTTTCTGAATTGCATTCAGCTCCCTCAGTTCCTGCATTACTAAAAACCTCAGTGTTCCTGACTCTCTAAGCCTTGAGGCCTGTGAGATTTTTTTTTTTTAAAAAGCCATATTTTAAACAAATTAGTTTCCCCCCCTTGCAGCACTGCAGTCTTTCCATTGTTGAATAGTAACTATTTCTAAAAAGAAAGCTCTTAATAAAGCTAAGGTCAGGCTGCTTAGACTTGGCATGTGCTGTGATAACAAATCAGAAATGATAGCATCATACAGATTTATGAATTTTGTGCCCCCGCAGTCACAAACATCAGACATTTACTTTATAAAGAAAGCTTTTAGATTCTTCCTGCAGTTTCCATAGTGATTTCATTTTTTCTCTTTTATCACAGATTGGCTGAAGAGCTGCTACTCTTTGTGCTTTAAAAGGCTTATGCTACCAACTGTCGATATAAAGGTACTGTAGCTAAAGCACACACAGAATACATACTGTCAAAAATAATTGAAACAGATAAACGTTGGCAAAAAGGTTTCAGTAATTTCTCCCCCTGCTTTTGTAGAATAGTTTGGTAGAATATTACTTCATCTGAATAAATGTAATTAACTTGAACTGTACTGCTCTATTTTACCATAAACTATGATACTTCTATTAAGGCACCCGTCATACAAAAAATAGTCTCTTCACAAAAAGCTTTAATATAGCTTAGATCATGCAAAATGCCTGAGCTTGTTAGCCATAAATGAAAGCAATTTCACTTTAATTATTTTAGTCTCATCCACAGACAATGTTTATGCCAGTGATATTTTTTCTGCCTCTTTCGTAACAGTTTATTCTCTTTAAAAGTGTTCTGTAAAAAATAATTACATTGTTTTTGGCAAAGTATGTTATGCTCTCTACTGCAAAAAATAATAACCTTACCAAACAAACATGAAGAATAGTTTCTGTTTAACCCCTTGATGTAGATGTCTCCTTCACAACACTGATCCCAATTAAGTATACGATTTTATCTGCCCTATTAAAATGGAGTTTTAGTTTATAAAATGTATATAAAGTATTTCACTACTTCTCTCTCCAATCTCATTTAATAGTAAGAGGATACAGGGTTAATCCCAGTCATAGTTTGCTCTAATCCTATGAGAATTTGTGTTCTTCTGAGTCAAAGGCTGTCTAACTTCTTAGAGATACTGAATTCATATCACGAAATGATAAATGTATTGCAAATAAACTCTTACCATTGAAAATAATTTTCTAGTTGGCTATAAAAATGAGATTGCCAATTCAGTATGAAAATAAGAAAAGTTAATGCAAAATTCATATGAACAAATATAAAAAAAATCAAACACATAAAATGTAGTAACAGTAAAACAGATGTTCTAATTTAAAAAGGAACTACAGGCAACTTTGTTTTGCATATGTTTCAGAAAATAAATGCAAACTCAATATATTATCTAGTGATGCACTATCAAACCCCTTATTTTTAATGTCATCTATTTATGAGGCAGATTGTGCATCTGGCTTTGGTTGATGGCTATTAAAACCTACTGGTGGGTATTCAAATCTATTAAGCAAGCAATAACTTTGAACATGAAGTATGTTAATACTTACTGCCAATACAGGTTGTTGGCACAAAGAGGGTTTTTACCACGTAAGTGAAACATTACATTTGAATAGTTTCCCAACACATATTTAGAATAGAAACAGACGATTAGTCAGATTCTGCAGCCTTACTTAGGTTGAGTAGTATCTTACTCTGCAAATGATCACAATGAAATCAGTGGGGCTACTCACAAAGTAAGGCAGCACACACTGTGAGGAAGGATGGCAGAATCTGCCCCTAACTTTATAATAATTTTCCCCAGCAACCTCCATGAGGGTCATTTTACTGACCACTGAAGTACTGTATGCAAATTAGTGTCAGGTGACTCTCTGATTCTCAATGTTTAGAACAACAATACTGCCATTGTTTAGGTTCCTCAGCCTCACCATGCCAACACAGGTAACTAGATTCCTGTCCTTCCTGTAAGGATTTCAATTTTTCAGTTTCACATGTTTTAAAGATTAGGACTAAAAAACCCACATATCCACAAGCAAAATGTTGGTCCCTTAACACAAGTTTGAATCATTTTATAGACAGCTTCCACACGTCTAAGAAAGAACTCTTGTTCAAAAATAAATCAGCAAAAAGAGCATTTGTAATGGCTTTGTCCCAAAACTGCAGGAATGAGCAAATTAACTTGGATAACACAAGAGCCAGATGAAACAGAATATTTTTTAAGCTTCAGATCACTTTTTTAATTATAGTTCATTTTCACACACCTCTGTTTTTCCTCATTTGGCTATGATCAGAGATGAAAATCCTGACACACTTCAAGAAAAGCTGGTCTCATGGCCAGAGCCCTGTGTGGATACAACGATCTGCAAACATGGCCTGGAGATAGCCACAGATATAAAGTGGATATCTGCAGATTTGCAGGGCTTTATTCATGGAAGCAACAAAATACCAGAATTCACAGAGAAATCAAGTTCCTATGAGATTTCCAGTCCAATTTTCCACACTTTAAGAAGGGTGGATAGTTCATATAAGATTCACAAAAACATCTGACTTTCTGGGTGCTTATTCAAGGCTTTTGAAGTTTGTCCATTTATTTTTTAAATCCAGGAAACTCTTACGAAATTAACATCATTAAAGGAAAATGCAAATCAAAAATTCTTGAGGCAGTAGGGAGCAAACAGGGCATTTAGAATAGATCTTTTACTAAAAGTCCAGTTCAAACAGAATTTTATGTTCTCTTCTACATATTTCTGCACACTTGCCTCGCAGAAAACCTCAAACATCATGAAACTTACCAAATAATGAAATCCTTAGTTGCTATATGTTTGATTACATCTCTTTCCATGACAGTGACCTCTTTTGTCATGTAGTTGATGATTGCTCAAAACAATCTTTCCTCCTCTTTTATCAAAACTGAAACATAGGGGTTTCATGCCTACTCAGTGTGGCTCTCTGTTCTCTCTAGTGACTAGACCATATAGACATTTATTAGTCTAGCAGCCTTTGAGCTAACAGAACTGGGATTTTTAGCTCAGACAGGAAAGGCTTATGCTTTTAGATCCTGAGTTCCCAGGTCCGATCCTAGCTATCTGTTAGCCCAAGCAGTGATGGCTCATGCTTTTAGATCCAGAGGTCTCGAGTATCTGTTATTTATTAAAATATATTTTAAAGAAGATAATTTGCTGTACCAACTGATTCAGATACTTTCTGCAGCAGTTCAATAGCAAGCAGGGGAAAAAAGGAACACTTAATACACTGTAGGAACAATTCACTTCTTCACTTTATGAACTCTGCCTGTAACAGAAATGAAAGACTCTTCAGATACTGCACCTCAATTCTTTCCCCTTTACTTTAATGCACATTCTGCTGAACTATCATAAAATAACTAAATTCTCCCCTGGGAGAAAGGGAAAATCTCTGTAAGAGGTAAGAAAATTCACTAGTTTCAACTCATGTAGTTTCCTCCTAATCATTCCATGATTCTGCCCTCTAAACAGCGGATTTCTTGAGATCCTCTTGGCTCTTTGTGTAGTTTCCCAGGCTACTCTTTCTCCCCTGGAAGGAAGCCACTGCAGAAACCATGACATCTGGGCTGCAATTGCACTTATTCAAACTGAAAACTATTCTGAAAAGTAAACCATAATATTTTAAAAATGTTTAAAAGTTTAAGATCATACCTCAATAAAATGTGCATAATCAACCAACATTTTACAGTTCCAAACAAAATCATAACTTCTATTTACCCATCAGTTTCAGGATTCAGGACTTTGTTTTTCTGCCAGTTGGCAACATCACTAACTATTCAAGCAGTTAAAGGAATGTAATTCCTTGCCTGAAGCATCATCAAAGTCAGTACCTCTAAATAGAAGAATCAAAGCCCACCACTAAGGTCTTGGAAGGTAAAAAACCTTTTAGATCAACTTTAAGATCATGATGAAGGATATGCCTTTTCAGTTCTGCAGTAAGTGGAACTTATAAAGTAATAGTCTTACATTCAAACTGAAAAGAAAGCAACACAGTATATACAGCAATGCAGATTACCACTAATATGGACTAATCATTGTGATCGTATTGGATCTTTACCGCATCCTCCTAAAGAGTATGGTTAAACACATGCATTATTTGGGCCAGTGTTAGTACACATCAACTTTCTTTACTGCCTTGTTTCTGCTTTCATTCCATCTTGATAAAATATGGATATCTCAAATTGTGATATTTTATTTCTTGGAAACATTCATTAATGAATGAAAGCATCAGATGTGTTAAGAAATATGCCAGCTCTGATCCCTGCTTACCATCTGTGCTAGTTGTATTTGTTAGAGGACTGCACATATTAATTTTTAAAAACTGGAAGCTGATGGGGCACTGACTGGAATTTCATGACTGCATTATGTAGCAACTGTATTCACAATGCTCCTTACTTAACGAAAAGAGTATTTTCCTACAATATGAATTTCAGCTAGAAGGGAACTAACCAAAACTCCATCTAGACATTTGTAATCTGCCCATCACCATAATATCTGTGTGTCAATTCACAAGTTTATGTGGAAAGTTTTTTTTTCTACTGAGAGGAGGTGGAACCAGTAGCACAGCATATACACTGACTGTCTAGAAGAAATCCAGAACAAATTACCAAGACACACTTTCAGTGAGTAGAAGTCCACTTAAAAATGCATGTATAGTTTCATGGTTACTTCTACACATGCATTTTCCATAACTGTGCTTGCAATTATCTACATTTACCACAACTGCATGCAAAAACAGGTGGACAAGTAAACCTATTTGCTTGCAAAATTGTAGTAAAGTGGCATGAATACACAAGTACTTGTTTGCTCAAGGGCCTCTTCCTTGGAAACATTACTCACAGAAGCTGCTAAGTGAGAGCATAGTGTAAACTGGAATTAATGGCTACCATGAAACTGTCCTGTATCCCCCCCAAAATGGATAAAAACTTTGATTCTTTTAGGGTTCTGTCTTTGTTTTTAGTTTTGCATTTGAAGTCTCTGATTTTCAGCTACATCCACCTGCAGCTCAGTTATAATGGAGAAGCGTGGCTGCAGAGATCCAGAGGCCAGCTTCTGCACAAGTTAGAGCAGTACCCTGACTGCTCTAACTTCTTACAATGCCACGTACCCCAGCAGAAGACTAGGTGTAGCAGACATAAGCTCCACCAGACGCTCTTCTGTTCTATACAGGATCTAATACTATGCTCATCACCATAGTATCTGAGTGCCTTAGTTAATGTGACCAACATCTGTCACATGGTGTTTGTTCTCTCACCCTATCCCCAGGGGGGAGGAATGTGAAGTGGCGTGTCTTATTTCAGTAGGTTTTTGGTTTAAAAAATATATTCCTAGCTAAGTATTTTGTTACAGAAGGCAAGGACAGAGCAAAGTGCCTTGCACTTGGAGCAGAAGACAGTGAAGTCTGTGATGTTTCTGAGTTCCTGTGGGAGTTCATTCCACAGTCTTGAACCAGCCCATGAGAAAGTTCTGTCTCATGCAAAGATGAGCTTTGGCAGAGTATTCCATTCTGCCAGAGGAGTAAAGCTGGTGGCCATTATCTTCCTCCTGGAGCTTAGGTGTTCTATTAGCTGGGTCCAGGCGATGGAGTCCCTTGAAGATACGGACCTAGACTTTGAACTTGATTCAACAGTCCATGGGAAGCCACTGTAGAAAGCAGAGGACAGGTCTGATATGCTCACAATAAGCTGTGTTGCTGAGGAGATGCTCTGCAGCACAGTGAACAAGCTTACTGACCTTCTGAGCTGCATACAACAATCTTCAGAAGTTCGAGAGCTGTGCCTCGTGGAGCTCAGGGCTCCTGTGGTGGCATAGTGGGACTAGGGACTTCTACTCTGTGTATGGGGGTGGGGATCTCATGGCATCTGCCCTGTGGGAGGCATCTGCTAGGGCTCAGGGCCCAGCCTTGCAAGGAGGTGAGGTCTTGGGGCTTCAGCCCTGTGGGGATGGGGTGGTGGGGCTCACCCCCACTCCGTGAGCCACATTTTAACTGTAAGAGAGTAGCGTGTGGCTCACGAGCCGCAGTTTGGCCACATCCTGCTCTATAGTATTCTGTACTAGTCAGAGTTTCCTAGGCATTGAAGCCTTTATGCCCAGGTGTATTGCATAGTTGCAGTCCTGCTGAGAAGTGACACAGGTGTGTATAACTTGAGACCAGGTCATCATCCTCCAGAATGGGACAGAGTCTCTTAGCCAACTAGAGATGGAAAGTGTTACTCACAGGTGCTGCTCTGTGAGAGCCTAACATCAACAGGAATCCAGGAGTCTTAACTACAGACTGAATTGACCAGGTAGAGGGATAGGGGTGTGTGTGTGTTTTAAACCAAAAGAGACTGCACTGAGGCTGGAAACTCCTCAATATGCTTTTCTCTGCCCACCAGCTTCACACTTCCAGCCCCAACATGGCTTTAGCCTACTCTCAGTAAACCTCTCTTCCATTGTAAGGGGAGGAGGAAAGTGCTGTGCCAGCAAAAAAAAAAAAAAATCCCTGGACAGGAGGAATTCATGGGAATTCCTCACTGCGAACCTCTAAATCAGAGGCTCTCAGCCTTTCCAGACTACTCTATCCCTTTCAGGAGTCTGATTTGTCCTAAGTACCCCAAGTTTCACCTCACTTAAAACTACTTGCTTACAAAATCAGACATAAAAACACAAAAGTGTCACAGCACACTGTTACTGAAAAATTGCCGACTTTCTAATTTGTACCATATAAATAAAATAAATCAAGTGGAAAGCAACTAGTGTACTTACATTTCAGTGTATAGTATATGGAGCAGTATAAAGTCATTGTCTACATGAAATTATAGTTTGCACTGACTTCACCAGTGCTTTTTATGTAGCCTATTGTAAAACTAGGCAAATATCTAGATGAGTTGATGTACCCCTTAGCAGACATCTGTGTACCCCAGCGGTACATATAACCCTGGTTGAGAAACAGTGCTCTGGATGGTTTAAGCTACTTTGTGCTGTGCAGCATTGCAGCCCAACGTGGCCTTAAACAGAAAGGAGACTCTAAGCCTAAATTGTCAATGTTGTTTTCTTTTAAAAAAAGACAACAGACCCACCCTATCACTTCTTATAAAAGGCTGAAGACAACAGAAAAATTGTCTGTAGCTGTTGGTCCAAGAAACCTCCCCGGGCTCCTGAACTTCGTACTCATAAAAGATATTCCTTATTTTAAAGGGAAATTGTACTTTTCTAGACACAACAGTCCATGGCCATCCTCTACCTCAGGGTGTCATTCTACAAGCCTGTCACTCTAGAATAAAAGCTAGAATATTTATTTATATTGTAAACTCTTTGTTATGTGTTTATACAGTGCCTCATGCTAGGCACTATAGCAGCATGCATGCATAAATAAATGCTAGTCTTATATGGGAATCAAGCTAATGGCAATGACATCTGGAGTCTTGCATCCATATCAGGACTAGCATGTTCCCAATTTCTTTGTTTGATGAAAAGTCATGGAAGAATTTTAAAGCAGTTTCCAGGCCTTTTGAATTAAAGCTCCAGTCCATCAGGTAGAGAAGAAAAGCTCCTTGTGACTCTAGGATAAACCTCTACTCTCCACAAAAATCAGGTTTGTGGGTGAGAGGGGTTCATGTGGGAGACTGCCCTCCCAAGCTGCAGTTCAAGGATAGCAGAAGGATGGTGCCTCCTCTAGCAAATCAGAAACTGCAAAGAAACTGTTAGGTGCAGAAACCTTTCCCCTCCAATTCAACCACAAAAAAATTAAAAATAAAATTTAACTTTGAAGTTCAGGCCTGGAGTCAGTTCTTCATCTTTATGGAGATTAGAAAAGGACACAAAACCCCTGTGGAGAGATGGATAGTGTCATGACCATGGAGGAAAAAGTGCTCCATGTATCAATGGGTTACTTCCAACTCCAGCAGCAGGTTAACAAATTCTTTGGATAGGTGGCATATGGAGTCAGTGGAGGAGTTAGGGTCCTTGGTCCTCCACTGTTACTAAAGGGGACCAAGATGTGTTGCAGCGGGGAGTTTAACAAACATAGGACCTTCCTGGGGAGGGAGTTATCTAGTTGCTGCTTAAAGCATGGCTTTTTGTGTTTTTATCCTCACACCACACAGGATCAGAAGGAGTAAAGGAAAGAAGAGACCCCCAAACTGCCAGAAGGGTGAGCAAGAGGTAGGGTAGACAACATTCTAATTGCACAAAACCAAACGCCCTTTCCCCACCCCCTGCCCTGCCCCTTCCCAAGACCCCGCCCCTGGCCCACCCTTTCTCCGAGGCTCTGCTCCCGCTCACACTATTCCCCCCTCCCTCTGTCATTCACTCTCCCCCACCCTCACTCACTTTCAGTGGGCTGGGGTAGGGGTTTAGTGTGCGGAAGAGGATGATGGGTTCAGGGTGCGGGAGGGGGCTCCGTGCTGGGCTAGGGGGTTCAAGGTATGGGCTCCAGGCAGGCAGCACTTACCTCAGGTGGCTCCCAATCAGTGATGAAGTGGGGCTAAGGCAGGCTCCCTGCCTGCCCTGGCTCTGCGCGGCTGCCGGAAGTGGCCGGCATGTCCTGCAGCCCCTAAGTGGAGGGGCCAGTGGGCTTTGTGCGCTGCCCATGCCTGAAGGCACCTCCCCACAGCTCCCATTGGCCGCAGTTCCCAGCCAATAGGAGCTGTGGAGGTGGAGCTCGCAGTGGTTGATTACCCCTGCAGTAGGGGCTGCAGGGAAATGCCAGCCACTTCCAGGAGCTGCACAGAGCCAGGGCAGGCAAGAAGCCTGCCTCAGCGACACTGCACCACCAACTGGACTTTTAATGGCCCAGTCAGGAGTGCTCACTGGACCCATTAGGGTCCCTTTTCAACTGGACATTCTGATCGAATACTGAACAGCTGGCAATCCTAGCAAGTGGGGAAACTGGAAAGTCAGGGAGGAGACTAATGAAAGCAGCAGCATAAAGGAGGCTCAGTCCTGCCTCAGCACAGCAGTGGAATTCATAATACAAACAGCTCTGCAAGAAAAGTTGATTTTGGTAGTTCAGGCAGCTGGCATAGCTGGATCTGAGTGATTCTAGATTAGGTGGCCAGGTGCCCAGTTTTCTGTTGCATCCATATCAAAAAGCCTCACAGAAAACAAGCAGCAGTATGTTCACATGGAAAAGGAAGCTCTAACGGTCACTTGGGCTTATGAATATTTCAGGGAATATCTGTTGGGCTTGAATTTTAACACAGACACAGACCACAGACCACAGGGCCTTAGTGGCATTATTGAGTTCAGAATCACTAGATGACCTTCCATCTAGAATTCAAAGATTTCAACTAGAGCTGATGCTGTTCTCTTTCCACATTGAACACATACAAGGGAAAGCATTCATAGCAGCAAACACTATCTAGAGCCCTAATTAGGCAGCCACCAACAGAAGAAGAAGAAGCCAAAGCCTTTATCTGGAAGCAATTTCAGCATCTAGTAGCCAACTTCAGCAAATTAGAGATGAATTACTAAAGGATGAGACTTGCCAAAAACTGACTCAACTCTGCCACAGAGGGTGGGGGTGAAGGAGGCCACTTCCAACAAATCTACTAGCATCTTGGAAGGACCAAAATGACCTTCACATGACTGATGGCCTGCTTCTAAAAGATGGCGCATTCTTATCCTATGTTACCTCAGAAAGCGATGCTCTCTGAAATCCCTGAGGGACACCAGAGATATACAAGTGCAGGGCACAAGCACCAAAATCTGTATGGTGGCCTGGTAGGCAAATGCAGACCTTAGAAGAAGGCTGTGAGATATGTAACAAGGAAAAATATTACCAGACTCATTACTCTCTACAAAGCTACCTGACAGACCTTGGCAGTGGGTAGCCACAGATTTGTTTTCCTGGAAAGAACACACATACCTTTTTGTAATCTATTACTTCTCCAGATATATTGATTTGACTATACTTATGCAAACTTCATTGTCACAGGTCATCCAGAGATGAAAGTCACTATTTGCAAGACATGGAAGTCCTCATATCTGGTAATGGGCCTCAATTAACCACTGCACCATTCCTAGCATTTGTACAAGACTTTGATTTTGAACATTGTATTAGTAGCCCACATTCATCTCCTTGTTGGTGTGGGGTTGAGAGAGTGTACACTTTAAAAGGACTTCTTAATAAATCAATGGAACCATATAAAGCACCACTGGCATACTAGTGCATCTTGCATCTGGATTATCGTCAGCAGAACTTCTCATGGAAAGACGACAAAGAGCACCTCTATCTGTGACACCAATACAGTTTAAAACCAAATGGCCCAACATGAAGAAATTTCGAAAATGGGATGCTGAAATAAAGATTCAGCAGCAAAAAAACTTCAATGTTTGGTACAGAACAAAATCACAAACTGAACTGAGACCAGATGACAAAGTTTGGCTCAAAAGCTCTGAGACATTTAGAACTGTTTGGAACTTGGCAGAAACTCCCAGATCCTACAGAATGGAGACTCCAAAAGAACTTCTCTGGAAGAGTCAGGTTCATCTTTAACATTTCCCAACATAACAAAAAGAAGATCTGGAATCCGCAGGTACTCTGTCAGAAAGTGAATGCCCTGGGAACTCCCCGGGCAAACTCAACAGAGGTGAGAACAGGGTCTGAAAGATTGTTTAACTCCCCTCAAAGACTTGATCTTTAGAATACTGCTGTGGACTACAGGATGGGTTGCAGCGGGGAGTTTAATAAAATGTAGGAACTTCATGGTAGGGAGTTCTCTAGTTACTGCTTAAAACATGGCTTTTGTGTTTATGTCTTCACACTACAGTCTTCTACAACTTTCAAAGCATGGAAGGTAGATGATATTTCAAAACAGTATGGCCACACAGTAAATGATAACAAACCAGCGAAAGTAAATCTTTTAGCTGTGTTTTAGTTCTTTAGGAATACCATGAAGGAACTCAAATAAATCCATATATATGCACATATTCAACTAAAAACATAGGTTAGTAGCAGATTCAGGTTTTTCACCACCAACTGCATACCTCTATTTCGTTTACATATTTTTAATCATGTGTTTTGTATTATATAAATAATTTCTCTTTCCTGTTTCTCTGAGACTTGCAACATCAATAAGGGAAACTAAGTAACTGAGTAACTAAGGCCTTGATTTCTCCAAAGAGCTTCATAAGGGGTACCCCACTATATGCATCTGGAGCACCATTGACTTCCAAACTTAATTCTTGAGCAGGGCCAACTGCTCAAGAAAGGAGGAACCAGTGAAACTGATGATACGCAAAGTGCTTTCACAGAGGAACCGGTGAAACTGATGATATACAAAGTGCTGTCAAATGTACAAAGTAGGTAAAAAAAGAAAAAAAAAGAATACAAAAACCTCTTCAGTTCCTTTCAGTTGTAGCAATCTTATGTGTTACTTGTAAAAATAATACTTAAAAGATTGCCAAACAAGAGTATGATTTTAAATTTGATGCTGTTCCATTAGTACAAAGTTATGGCTAAAATTAGAACTTGAAGGAAATAATTGAAGAAAATATACCATAAGAAATACATTTCACATTTATTATTATAATAATAAGCATATATTCTTCAAGAGGGTAAACCTGAACAACATTTGCATTTCCAAGGCAATGTCACTCAAGAAAATTTTGATTAAAAAATAAAAAGCCAACAAAAAGATAATGGAGCTTTGTTCATAAAGAAGAAAGAAATCTTTGAAAAAACAAAATTATTCCACAAGTGTTTCCTAGAGTAATATTTCTGTTAAATCCCATATTAAATGTAGGTGATGCTTTGTGAATATCTAAAGTAATTAATATTGAACTTTATCACATTAAGCTATGCGTTAAAATCTTAAACTTGATCTTTTTAGGATGCAATTGATCGTAGTAAAAATAGTACTTAGCACTTATTAGCTAAGTAATTAATCTTCAACACTCATTTTGCAGACAGGGAAACTCACAGTAGACAGAAGGGTTATATACATAGTCTACTCTAACTAGAAAGAAAATGTTATTGGATGTGGAGTTCTTTGAGGAGATTGTCAACACATATCCACACCCTTGGGATGTTCCTGTATGTTCTGTACTAAACACGGATCCCACTAGAAACTCAGATCACTAGGATCTGTGCACTTAGTCTAAAAGCAAGGAACACTCCAGAGAGGATTATATAAAGAGAGAGACGTGGCTACCAACATGCCCTCAGTTCCTTATATTCCCTCAGAATTCAATATATACTCTGAAGGAGTGGTGATAGAGCTCGTGGGTCTGTAGTGACAATCTACAAATGCCTGGTCCAGGTCAGGGCTTTCAACTGAATTCAGGATATTTTCCTTTTGATTTTCCTAGTCACACTGTAGGTCATGGATAGTGGAGGAAATGCCTCAAGATAATGTTTGAATCAATTCAGTAAGAAGACACTTGTTAGGCAACCAGAATTTGACCTCCTCTGAAGCAAAACTGAAGGCACTTGATGTTCCCTTGGGTAGCAAAGAGATCTACTTACGTACCTGCAAAAGAGTGACTTGACTACTAAGTCTTTCAATGTCCATTTGTGTTCAGTGTTGCTCTTCCTGCTTACTTCAGCCAGAAGTGCCATTTGCAACCTGGCATACATACATGCAACTCATAAAGGCAAATGACCTCCTGGCACAAAGGCTGAGCTGATGATGATTTATATAACATATTGCCCTGGCATTGTGATAGGAAGGAAAGCTCTGAGTGCAAGTCTGAAAGCTCAGTTCCAATTCATTTCTTCCTAACCTGATCTCCACAGCCTGTGGAAACAGTGAGAAGTTGAAGATGAGCATTCCAACATCTTGGATGCATTGGTGGTAACTATGAGCATACACTGGAGAGGTTATTCACCTTGTGCAGTAACTAGAATTCTTTGAGATGTTCGTCCTTATGGGTGCTCCACTTAAGATGTACCTATGCCCGATGCACCTTAGATTGGTGATTTTCAGTACGTCTTGTGCTCCAGACATCCATGTGCACCGTACCAAGTGTGTCTCTATTGTGAAGTCCCATAAGATAAAACTCTGAAGCAGTGGGTAAGGAAGGCAGGTAGTGGAGCACCTGTAGGGAGACATCTCAAAGAACTCCAGTTATTGAATAATGTGAGTAACCTCTCTATTTTTATCAAGTAGTGTCTCTATGGTTCTCCTCTTCAGGTGACTCCCAAGCAGAATCCCTGGAAGGAGGAGAGAACTTCACAGTTGGATCTAACACCGAAGACAAGACTGTATTGCCAACAGCAGCAGCTGATCTGGAAGCATGAAGCAAGATATAGCAGCTTTACAAATCTCAGCAACAGGAACATCTTTCAGTTGTTCCATAGAAGTAAACTTGGATCTTGTAGGATGGGCTAATCCCCTAGAAAGGAGGTTGAATGTTGGCAGTCTCCTAACATGACATAATACATCCCAAGAGCCACCTTGTGATTTTTTGAGTGGAAAGTGGATTCTTTGGATCTGTCCAGAAATGAAACAAAAATTTCAAACTGAAAGACTTTTAAAATGGTTTGGTTCTTTCCAGATAGAAGGCTAATACCATTCTGCCCTCCAAAGTAGGGAGGGGCAGCTTCCTCCCTGGTCCAGAGTGGTTTTGTGAAGAAGAAAAAAAAAAGGAAGATAAATAACCTGATCAGTATGGAATTCAGAATATACTTTAGGTAAAAATCTTAGGATGGGGTTGCAATGAAACTTTTCCCCTGAAGAATACTGTAAAGGAAGGCTCTGCTATTAAAGCCCCCAATTCTCCAACTCTTTGAGTAGAAGTAACGGCCACTAAGAAAGCCATCTTCATAGATAGTTGAAGTATGGAACAGCTAGCCAGTGGTTCAAAGAGAGGTTTCATAAGGCAATCAAGGACGAAGTTTAAATCACACACAGGGGTTCAGGTACTTCAATCTGCAGAAAAGAATTAATCAGTCCCTTGATTCATCTTGCCATTGTGGAGTGGACAAACACTGAGAATCCCTCTACAAATGAATGAAAGGCTGTGACAGCCACCAAGTGAATGCTGATGGAACTCATGGAACAACCTGACTTTTTAATTCTAACGGGTAATCAATAACCATGGAGAGGGAAAGCAAAATGTGCAAAATCTGTTGATAGACACATCAGTGGTGAAATCTCTTCCATTTTTAAAGTAAGTGTTTCATTTAGGTACCTTTCTGCTATTTAATACCACCTATTGTACTGCTGCCAAACAGGAAGTATCTATCCCTTAGAACTTTTGCAGAGCCAAGCCCTGAGTTGAAGAAAGTTCAGACTGGGATGGAGAATCTGTCCGGAATTCTGGGATAGCAGATGAGGAATGGTTAAAAGGAGTAATGCCAGGTAAGAAGCAAGACAAATCAGGTAAGGTTACTGTACTTGTCTTGGCCAGGTTGGTGCAATTAGAATGAGTCTGGCTTTGTTCTGCTTAATCTTGTTCAGCACCAACAAGAAGCGAGGTGTGGGTTGATAAACATAGAAGAGGTGCTGTCTCCAAGGAATAAGAAATGGGTCCACCAGATAATGATGACCCTGTCCTCCCCTCAGACAAAATGTCTTATTCTTTGTGTTGGCGGAGCTTGCAAACGAGTCCCATTCTGGGAACTTCCAAGTTAGAAATGTATCTGAGAGTCCAAGGGTCGAGTTTTCACTTGTAATCATTGGAGAAGAGCTTAATCAATTGTTGGCTATGGTGTCTGGATGTATGGAAGGGAAGCGTCTGAGAGACGATGTGGCTGGCTATACACCAGTTCCAAAGCTTTATTGCTTTGGCACAGAGAGATGGGGATCTCACTCCCTGCTGGCAGTTTATATAAAACGTGCAGGCTACGTTGACCATCATGACATTTATAGAATGATCCTTGATGAATGAAAGAATATACAGACAGGCATTCCTGATTGCTCTTAATTCCATCAGGATGATATAGAGATGAGCCCCTTGGGCAGACCACTTGCCCTAAATAGTGTGTGTGTCTAGGTACACTTCCCACCCCAAAAGGGATGCATCTGAAGTTATGGTGACAATCGGAGAAAGTTGGGTCTATACTGTGTTTGTTTGGGGATATATACTGTTTTGAGCCATCTCTGGAAGCAGCACAGGTGTGAACTGTCATGTTGAGTTACAAAGCTACATGCTGCCACATGCCCTAGCAGCTGGAGACAGTTTGTTGTAGATGTCAGTGGAATTATTTGAATCTTCAAAATTAGGTTTTTCAACGTTATAAACCTGTCTAAAGGAAGGTAAGCCCTGGCAATTATGGCATCCAGAGAAGCCCCTATAAAGTCCATCTGCTGAAGTGGGACTAAAGTGGACTTTTTGATACTGAGTTGAAGTCCTAACCTGTTGAACTGGGACATAACAGTCTTTACTGCAGAATGAACTTCATTTGAAGACTGGCCTTTGAAAAACAAATTGTTGAGGTATGGAAAGAGGATTACTCTGTGTCCACAAAATAGGTGGCTTCTACTGCCAGGATCTTTGAGAAAGCCGTGGGGCAGAGGAGAGGTCAGAGGGAACCACTTGATACTGAAAGTGATTCTGATCAACTGTTAGGCAAAGAAACATTTTGTGAGAGAGCTGAAATGTGACACAAGTACATGTCCTGAAGGTCAAAAACCAATCTCAGGAATCTAGCAATGGAATTATAGATACAAGAGTCGCCATCCTGAACTTCTGTGATTTCACAAATATGTTTAGGAGTCTGAGATCTAAAAATCAGGCTCCATCCCCGTGTTCTTTTTTGGAATCAGAAAATACTTGTAATAGAAACGCTTCCCCCTGTTCAGGACCATAATTTATTCTATGGCCCCCGCTGCTTAGGAGAATAATAACTTCCTGTCTCAGCAAAAGTTTGTGAGATTGGTCTCTGAAGAAGACAGTAAATGGGGGAGTGAGATGAGATGAAGGTAAAACCAATGGAGTTACCTGTTGTTATTACCTCCAAAACCCATTTATCAGGCATTGTTTCCATGGAGATCAAAAATGGGAAAGTTGATCTCTGAAGGGTGAGAGATGAGTAGGTGCTGCAGTTGAAGATTCTCAAAGTGGGGATGTTCCAGGCCCTGAACAATACCATCAAAATTATTGCTTAGTCAAAACCTGAGTGTCTCGCTTTAATTTTTTAGTATGTTAGGATTCATCTGTGAATTCCAAAAAGAGTTTAAGTCCATCAAAAGGGAGGTTCTTTATGGTATTTTGGACCTCACCAGGAAAACCAGAGAGCTGCAGATAAGATGCTTAGCTCACGACAAGAGGGGGGGAGATTGACTGAGCCTCAATGTAGCCGCACCTAGGGAGGCTTTCAATGAGGTCATTGCTAAGAGCTGGCCTCCTGCTATGATGGGCTTGAAGTTTCTCAATGTTCCTGAAGAAGGTGTTGAAATTACCATTTATGGTAAATGGTGGTTGTATTTTGCAATCCTGAATTGCAGGGTTGCTGAAGAGTAATTCTTGTGACTGAATAGATCAAGTAGCTTTTGGTCCTTTGCATGGTGCATCTGCTACTGATCTCCTCCACAATTAAAGAATTTGCTGGTGGATGGAAAAACAAAACTCTGAGTTCTTAGGTGCAATGTAATACTTTTTGTCTCTCTATTTACATGGAAAGGGTGCTGTGGGTCTGCCAGATTGTCTTGGCAGATTCCAACAGAGTCTCATTCACTGATTACACTTTCCATGCTGTCAAGTGTAAGATATCTAAAAGTTTATGTTGCAACTCTTGGACCTTCTCTAAAGGAAGTTAGAGCAGTCAGCAACACACTTTATCAGCTCCTGAAACTGCTTGCAGGTGCCTGCCAAAGTAGGTGGTGGAAGCATTACAGCCTATCTAGTGATGACCATGAGATATTCATTTGAAGTGTCACCTCTATCTGCTCTGGCCTCTTCCTCCTCAAAAGTTTCCTCCTGATGCTGAGGCTGTTGGGGAGGAAATGATGGAACAGGGGAGTGTCTTTCTGTATGCTCCCCGCTCGTGACAGACAATGACAATATGACAACTGAGGGTGACCGCAGGGTAGAGGAGGAGGCATCCAACATTGGTCAAACCAATGACGGGGCACAAGATTGTTTCTCCCTTGGAATACCCTCTCAGGGTAGCTGACTGGGGAGACGTCCGTTCTGTGGTACCCAGGAGATTCCTGGCCAGATCTGAAAAACATAGGACTCATCCTCACCATAGTCCAGAGGTGAGTGGGGGGTAGTGAAGGTGAAGATGGTTACCAACCTTATGTGGGAGGTATCAGGAAGCTGGGAGTTAACAAAGAAAGGTGAGGTTTCAATGACTCGGCAGATCTTGATACCGACATTAGCAATGGAGACTCCAGCTTATTTAAAGCAAACAGGCCTATGGAATATCTGAACTCTGGTGATATTGAATGTACCTAAGCTGAGGCTAAAGGCTCTGTAATCAACATTGGTACTGAGTGTGCTGACTGTGTCAGTGGAGCCTGTCTGGAAGATGGAGGTGGTAATGAGGACACTGATGCTTCAGTGGAATATCTGGTGGACAATGTCGGTTCTGAAAATATTGACAGCTTCTGGTGAACCAGTGTAGCAGTCTGGGATGCTAGTACAGTCACTGAAGGTAGCATGGAGGAATCCATGGATGTTACAGGTTTCTTTGGTGAAAAGTGCTTAGAATCTCTGCTGGACCAATCATATTTGATTGGAACTGAGGATGGTTTAGGAACTGAAGCATGCTTGATACCACAGCTTCTGGAAGAACAAGAAGTTCTGTTCTGTGGCATGAGTCCACCTTAAAACATGCTGCTTATCATTACAGAAAGGTCCTGAGTCAGCAGAATTTCTACCTCCCTTATGATTATAGGATCTAGATTTCTGTCTGCCAAAACAACATGATTTCAAAGATGTCATTCTCTGTTGGTCTGGCATTGGAGAAGGCTGTGACCTGAAAGTATTTTGTTTTCAAAAGATGGCTGATATATGCCAAAAGACATCATGTATACAGTGTATTTATGCCAGACCTGAAGAAGAGCTCTGTGTCTTGAAAGCCTGTCTTTCTTACCAACAGAAATTATAAAAGATATTACCTCACCCACCTTTTCTCTCTAAAAGACATTATTGTGATTCTAGAATTTCTCCTTCTCTAGCATGTCATCTGTGAGAGATCTGAACTAGGCCTTCAAAGGGGAGTTCTTCCACCTTTCTGTGTGTATCTGGGGAAAGACTAAAGGATTTCAATCAAACTGCTGATTTGACGGTGACAGCTGTGGCTAAAGACAAAGAAGCTGTGTCTGAAGCATGATAGGGAACTTTTTGAGAATGCTTTGCCACCTCCTTTGACTTTTTGTCGCTATCTCTCTTTTGCCCTGCTCTTGTATTTCTCAGGAGAGTGAGATAACTAGGAATTGTTTTTGTTTCCAGGTATAGAAGTCAGTCATACCAAACCAAGAGAGCATGACAGTTTGCAGCTCCTGTCTACTAGAGGCACATGACAATGATTTGTGACCAAGAAGATCCATCTTTCTGGTATCCTTAACACTTCCAAGGGGAGGGGAAGGTTATGATACTTGCCTTGTCTTATGTCCTCGTTTGCAGGAAAGCCAACCAAAGAAGATGGGTGTGGGAAGTGAAGAGTAATCAACACCTTGAAAGAAAACTTGATACAATTGGTCTGTCTGCTCAGAAGCCATGGAATACATGAAGATATCAACTATAAATCCATAAAATCTTGAGTGTAAGGTATCGAGGTGACTGGCTAGGGACTTTTAATATGGCTCCCTCCCTGAGACAGAGAGAAGTGCATTTTCCCATTTAATTTCCCTCACAACCAGCTTAGAATATTAGAGATCAGCACTTGAGCTGCGAGCGGGGGGTTGACAGAGGAGGTGCCTTCTCTTTCTCATTTCTTAGGAATGAGAAAATGGCATGAAACAGAGCCCAATCCCCAGCTGTGCCCTACCAGACTACTAAGACCCTCCTTGGCACATTGGATTATTTATTCACACTGGATTTTAAGGTATCCTGAGGTTGGAATTTAAAAAAAAGGCCCAGAACCAGGTCTAACTCAACAGCTCCTGGCTTCCAGTCCACTGCATCATACCCATTTCTCAGCACAGATCACTAAAATGATCTGTTCTTACTGTTTCAGGTTCAGAATGTGTAAATGGACTTACTGTCACTCTGTTTTGATACTTGTGTGTGCTAAACAAGATTGCTTTAACTGTATATTGCATTTGCATTCTGCATACTCCTTCCAGTCAAACAATACATTAAATAGTTAGCATATAATTTGGGTGCAAATCAGCAAAATGTTTATCATACTCTAAACATTGGCTTCTCCACATTAGCACTGTTGTTAGACTTTGAAAAGATTAACTACACAAGTGAAATACACTCATTAGCCTTAAAATGATCATAACAGACGGATACCACCATATCTTTAAATTGCTTTTCAAAGCTAGGTTTCTATTTTTATAATCAATTTTCTAACTAAACAACATTTGTCATTAAGAAAACAAATCATGTAAGTCATACACATATTTCTGTTTCCTTATGACAGACACTGATTGAGAAAGGAACGACTAGTTTCCACCGCCAGTAAACAGCTGGTACCCTTAGATAAGACAATCTTTGCACATGGCCAAGCTTCCAATATTGTGAAAAAATGATGCAGTAGGCGAAGGCAACAAAAAACCCAACTGTTTAGATGAGACAAGGTAATTTATAACCAACATCCATAATTTAACTTAATTATCACATTACTTTTTGTACTCTTTCATTAAATAGCAATCATTACATACAGTGCATTCATTGCTGGCAAAATACATCGCAACAGGAAAGAACTGACTTTTTGTATGAGAGGATTAAGGGAGAACAGTTGAAGGGTAAATTTATGACATAATTAAGCCTTAATACATGACAGTTCATACTTTGTGACACATTCATATGACTTGGGTAAGCTGAAGAGTCTGAAGCAAAGCTCAGTGCCCCCAACCATATAAGTGTATTACAGTAGGGGGCTCACGTGTCCTATTGTCATTTTAATGCAAATACTGTACAAGCAATTTAAATACATTCTACTGCTTAGAACACCATTTGCAATATTTAATATTTCCATAGAAATACGCTCCTTTACTCAGCAAATGTCTCACTTCTTACATCAGAATAGGCAAATACATTTGACAAAGGCAAACACATATTAGAATATGACTGAGGATACTGATTGTTCAGAGCCATATTCTGATTGACTGATTGGGCCTTTTTGATGCCACCCCTATGAACTAATCCTCAATGGGTCACAGCCAGAATGCCATCACTGAAAAACAAAAACTCCCACAGCCTCTCTATCAAATTGAATGCTAATTGGTGGTGTGGAGTCAGGCAAAGATAAAACCAGATATAGCTTTAGGGTGAGAGATGAAGAAAGGAATCTGGAAAGGCAAAAGAAGGAAGAGCAAGAGAAGGAGAAGTGACAGTTTTAAGTGGCATCCTTTCTCCGGAGTGCCAAGCTGCACTTTTGGGCTCCAGTTCGTAGAGCTCCTGCCATTTCTGTCTTATTTTCTGTTGTAAACCCTAAACTGGAAACTGTTCAATATGCCGAACCCAGGACTAGACTGTAATAATCTTTCCTGAGCAAGGGGTAGTGGGTAACTGTGCCACCCCAGAAGATGAATCCTCATTCCCTCTCCAGTTCCTCTTTTGTGCCAGTGGGCCAGTAATCTATACCAGTAGCAGATTACCTACCCTCCCTCCCACATGCTAGCTCAGCTTCACTGGGGAGGGTCAAAGCTCCACGACTGCACATTTGTCCTTCCTACCTGTGCAGAATGGGGAATAGCAACTCTGCAGCCCTTTTCCATGCAGTGGATAATTTGATGTATGCACTCCTGTTCACACCCTACGCACCATTGTACATGGTACAAAATATGTACATGGTACAAAATATGCCTTGTGAAGTATCATTGTGACAGTAAGCCTGTCATGGTATAATTCCCCACTCTTAACCTTAGCGTCCAAAAGATGGGGTACCAGCATGAATTCCTCTAAGCTCAATTACCAGCTTAGAACCTGTAGCGCTGCCACCAACCAGGAATTCCAGTGCCTGGTACACTCTGGTCCCCCCAAAACCTCACCCGGGGACCCCCAAGACCGAGTCTCTCTGGATCTTAACACAAGGAAAGTAAACCCTTTCCCTCACCATTGCCTCTCCCAGGCTTCCCCTCCCTGGGTTACACTGGAAGATCACCGTGACTCAAACTCCTTGAATCTTAAAACAGAGAGGAAAATCCACCTTCCTCCCTCCTTCTCTTTCCCCCTCCCAGACTCTCCCTGAGAGAGAAAGTAATCCTAACACAGAGAGAAAATAACCTCTCTCCCCCCCTTCCCTCCTTTCTCCCCACCAATTCCCTCGTGGATCCAGACCCCGTCCCCTGGGGTCTCACACCAGAATAAAAAAAAATCGGGTTCTTAAACAAGAAACTTTTAATTAAAGAAAGAAAAAACAGTAAAAATTATCTTTGTAAATTTAAAAAATGGAATAGGTACAGGGTCTTTCAGCTATAGACACTGGGAATACCCTCCGAGCCTAAATATACAAGTACAAATTAAAATCTTTTCAGCAAAATACCAATTTAAACTCCTTTCAGCCAAATACACATTTGCAAATAAAGAAAACAACCATAAGCCTAACTTGCTTTATCTACCTAGTACTCACTATTCTGAACTTATAAGAGCCTGTATCGGAAAGATTGGAGAGAAACCTGGTTGCATGTCTGATCCCTCTGAGCCCCCAGAGTGAACAACCACCAAAATCTAACAGCACACACAAAAACTTCCCTCCCTCGAGACTTGAAAGTATCCTGTCCCCTGATTGGTCCTCTGGTCAGGTGACAGCCTGGCTCACTGATCTTGTTAACCCTTTACAGGCAAAAGAGATATGAAGTACTTCTGTTCCATTAACTCTTAACTATCCGTTTATGACAAAGCCCTTGTGAAATATCATTTGAAAACTAATAACTTGCTGGTCAATAATGGTGAAATGTATGTAGCTACATTATATGAGCAAAGCCCACAGGTAAGTATAGAACATGGAGACCTGTGAGATGGGTCGGAAATAGGAGGGAATGGGGGTTATAATGACAGAGAGAAAGGAGAGTCAGGGCAAAACTGGCAGGCAAGATCAAATCAGCATCTTAGATGCCTATATACAAATGAGAGAAGTATGGGTAATAAGCAGGAAGAACTGGAAGGGAAGTGCTAATAAATAAATACAACTGTGACATTGTTGGCATCACCAAAACCTGGTGGGATAATGCACATGATTGGAATATTGGTATGGATGGGTACAGCTTGCTCAGGAAGGACAGACAGGGAAAAAAGGGAGGAGGTGTTGCCTTATATATTAAACATGTACACACTTGGACTGAGGTGGAGATGGAGACGGAAGTGTTGAAAGTCTCTGGGTTAGGCTAAAAGGAGTTAAAAAACAAGAGTGATGTCATGCTCGGAGCCTACTACAAGCCACCTAACCAGGTGGAAGAGGTGGAGGAGGTTTTTTTTTAAAACAACTAACAAAATCATCTAAAGCCCAAGATTTGGTGGTGATGGGGGACTTCAACTATCCAGATATATGTTGGGAAAATAACACAGCCGGGCACAGACTATTCAGTAAGTTCTTAGACTGCATTGCAGACAACTTTTTATTTCAGAAGGTTGAAAAAGCTACTGGGGGAAGCTGTTCTAGATTTGATTTTAACAAATAGGGAGGAACTCATTGAGAATTTGAAAGTAGAAGGCAGCTTGGGTGAAAGTGATCATGAAATCAGAGTTCACAATTCTAAGGAAGGGAAGAAGGGAGTACAGCAAAATAGAGACAATGGATTTCAGGAAGGTGGATTTGGTAAGCTCAGAGAGCTGATAGGTAAGGTCCCATGGGAATTAAAACTGAGGGGAAAAACAACAACTGAGGAGAGTTGGCAGTTTTTCCAAAGGAACACTATTAAGGGCCCAAAAGCAAGCTATTCCGCTGGGTAGGAAAGATAGAAAATGTGGCAAAAGTCCACCTTGGTGTAACCAAGAGGTCTTGCATCATCTAAAAAATAAAAAGGAGTCATATAAAAAAGGGAAACTAGGACAAATTACAAAGGATGAATATAGGCAAACAACACAGGAATGCAGGGACAAGATTAGAAAGGCAAAGGCACAAAATGAGCTCAAACTAGCTACAGGAATAAAGGGAAACAAGATGGCTTTTTATCAATACATTAGAAGCAAGAGGAAGACCACGGACAGGGTATGCCCACTGCTCAGTGAGGAGGGAGACACAGTAACAGGAAAGTTGGAAACGGCAGAGATGCTTAATGACTTTTGTTTCGGACTTCACCGAGAAGTCTGAAGGAATGCCTAACATAGTGAATGCTGATGGGAAGGGGGTAGGTTTAGGAGATAAAATAAAAAAAGAACAAGTTAAAAATCACTTAGGAAAATTAGTCACCAGGGCCTGATAAATGCATCCTAGAATACTCAAGGAGCTAATAGAGGAGGTATCTGAGCCTCTAGCTATTATCTTTGGAAAATCATGGGAGACAGGAGAGATTCCAGAAGACTGGAAAAAGGCAAATATAGTGCCCATCTATAAAAAGGGAACTAAAAACAACCCAGGAAACTACAGACCCATTAGTTTAACTTCTGTGCCAGAGAAGATAATGGAGCAAGTAATTAAGGAAATCATCTGCAAACACTTGGAAGCTGGTAAGGTGATAGGGAATAGCCAGCATCGATTTTTAAAGAACAAATCATGTCAAACCAATCTGACAGTTTTCTTTGCTAAGATAACGAGTCTTGTGGGTAAGGGAGAAGTGGTGGATGTGGTATACCTAGACTTTAGCAAGGCATTTGATACAGTCTCACATGGTATTCTTATCAATAAACTAGGCAATTACAACTTAGATGGGGCTACTATAAGGTGGGTACATAACTGGCTGGATAACCATACTCAGAGAGTAGTTATTAATAGTTCCCAATCCTACTGGAAAGGTATAACAAGTGGGGTTCCGCAGGGGTCTGTTTTGGGACCAGCTCTGTTCAATATCTTCACCAACGACTTAGATATTGTCATAGAAAGTATGCTTATTAAGTTTGCAGATGATACCAAACTGGAAGGGATTGCAACTGCTTTGGAGGATAGGGTCATAATTCAAAATGATGTGGACAAATTGGAGAAATGGTCTGAGGTAAACAGTATGAAGTTTAATAAAGACAAATGCAAAGTGCTTCACTTAGGAAGGAACAATCAGTTTCACACATACAGAATGGGAAGAGACTGTCTAGGAAGGAGTACACTGGAAAGGGATCTAGGGGTTGTAGTGGACTACAAGCTAAATATAAGTCAACAGGGTGATGCTGTTGCAAAAAAAACAAACATGATTCTGGGATGCATTAACAGGTATGTTGTGAGCAAGACACAGGAAATCATTCTTCCGCTTTACTCTGCACTGGTTAGGCCTCAACTGGAGTATTGTGTCCAGTTCTGGACACTGCATTTCAAGAAAGATGTGGAGAAATTAGAGAGGGCCCAGAGAAGAGCAACAAGAATGATTAAAGGTCTAGAAAACATGATCTATGAGGGAAGGCTGAAAGAATTGGGTTTGTTTAGTTTGGAAAAGAGAAGACCGAGAGGGGACACGATAGCAGTTTTCAGGTATCTAAAAGGGTGTCATAAGGAGAAGGGAGAAAACTTGTTCATCTTAGCCTCTAGGGATAGAACAAGAAGCAGTGGGTTTAAACTACAGCAAGGGAGGTTTAGGTTGGACATTAGGAAAAAGTTCTTAACTGTCAAGGTGGTTAAACAATGGAATAAATTGTTTAGGGAGGTTGTGGAATCTCCATCTCTGGAGATATTTAAGAGTAGGTTAGATAAATGTCTATCTGGGATGGTCTAGACAGTATTTGGTCCTGCCATGGGGGCAGGGGACTGGACTCAATGACCTCTCGAGGTCCCTTCCAGTCCTAGAATCTATTAATCTATGAATATGTAAAGTTATGAACATAAGCTGAAATCATGACTGAAGTGTGTTTACCAGACAAGTCTGAGGAGTTGGTAAACTAGTTTCTCAAAAGACAAAGGACAAGCTGATGCCTCTAGCCAGGTGTCAAAGTTGATGGGCAATCACCTGTCAGGTGGCCATTCTTTGGCAAGGAAGGAGGCAGGAATAAACAGAGCTGCATCTTAGCAAACAACACCATCAGACTCCTTGCCTCCATCCTCAGAGAAGGAATGAAAATTATCTAGGGGTATTTCCAAGGATGACTGAACTATAAAAGTGAGAGGCAAAAACACCCATATTATTGCTTCCTATCCATCACTGAGCTCTTTCACCTAAGACAACAAAAGAAACTAGCCCATTTGACTTTGGGAGAGATCTTGACCTGAAATTTGGTCAGTCCTGTTGCTGCAAGCATGTGGTAAGAATTTTATCTTGAACCAAGTCTAGTTTGTTAAGTTTTAGTGTGAGAAAACATTTTAATATCATTTCTCTTGTAACCATTTCTGCCTTTGATGCCTTGTGCTTCTACTCACTTAAAACCTATCTCCTTGTAGTTAAATAAACTTGCTTTTTTCTTTATTTAAAATTAATCCAGTGTTGTCTTTAAACTGTGCTGTGTGGGTAATTCCATTTATGGTAGCAAGCTGTTGTACACTGATCCCCTTAGAGGGGCAACAAATCTAATATATCTTGACTGTCCGGGAGATGGCTGGACAGTGTAGAACACTTGTTTTGGGGGAAAATCTGGAACTGGGAGTATTGAGGTTACCTTGCATATGTTAATCAAGGCTTGTGGAAGCCAGAGTGTGACTGGAATGTTGCTGGCAGGCTGCAGCTATACACAGGCATCCACGTTTGTTGGACAGGGGTGACACCACCACTCACTGGTCCAGATTGCATCCTGGAATGTCATACCAATGCTGCAGATAGCCCACAGAGGAAGAAAAGAGGTGCCAGATTTCCTCATTGTTATGAGCCAGTGATAATCTGGCCTTTAACATGCATAACAACGGCCCATTGTGGAGTCATAAACTGCTGCTGAAAAGGCTGCTGAGTTAAGGGGGAAAAGAGGAAGGACAAAAAATCCAGTAAATGCAGCAAAGTTTTTTTTAAATTAAGAAGAAAAATCCACATGTGTATTTAAAACTCCAGGGAACAGTGTTTTGGCTTATTGCTCTTTCCCATCTAAATTAATTTTATTTGAAAATGAGAAAGTGTGCACTGTAACCACGAACCACCAAATACTGCTCAAAGGTTTTAGTTATTGTAATTTAGTTTTTAGGGAAATTTAAAATGATTGAGCTGCATACTCCAAGAGCAATAAATCTCACCAGCATATGCCGCAGGAGACAACATTCAGCCATAATTCTGAACACATTCATTCATTATACCATTATCTCATATAGTTCACTAGGTGGTTTGTATTGGGATGTGAGAGTTGGGTATCAGATTCCTAATCAGTGGCTACAAGACAGGTTTTTCCTGCAATATTTATGAAAAGATCATTACAGCCAGAATCTGTTTGTGGGGTGAGAATTGGAAGAGCAGGCCACACTGCCAGGTGGAGTCACTGAGCCTGCCAGCCAAAGGCAATCCTTCCTAACAAAGGGGAGGCTGCTACTGATTTATCACTATTCTTATAGCAAGTATTAAGATTGTCCAGGAGGCACTTGCCCATATAAAGCAGTATCAAGTTCTCCCTCCACTGCAAAACAATACAAACCCCCCTCTCCTCTCTGTCCTTTGCTTTGGGTTAATTATTAAAAGGGTATCAATTTCCTAATTGGTAAAACCAGATGAGGTTATGCATTGGCATAGCCAGGGGTGCATTTGCGTTATCAGTGCAGCTGGTAAAAATGCCATTATTTTTCTCAGGAATTTTAAAAAAAATTAATAGGAAAAAAAATGTTTTGGATTAGCATGGCGATCCAAGCTCTCCTGTGCAGTTGTCTGTATGGGCCTGTAGTCTCGGTTATGCCCCGGAATCAGGACCGGCGCCAGGGTTTCTCGCGCCCTAGGCGCACGGCCATTTCGCTGCCCCCCGCGCTGATCCCAGGGTTCCAGTGGAGCTGCCGCAGGTATTCCTGCAGAGAGTCTGTTGGTCCGTGGCTTCGGTGGAGCTGCCGCAGGCATGCCTGCGGGAGGGCCACCGGAGCCGCGAGAGCAGCTGACCGTCCGCAGGCACGACTGCGGCAGCTCCACCGGAGCCGCGGACCAACGGACCCTCCACAGGCACCACTGCGGCAGGTCAACAGGAGCCACCTGCCACTCCCCTGGCAAAATGCTGCCCCCTCCAATAATCCTGGCGCCCTAGGCAATTGCCTAGGCTGCCTAAATAGTAGCCCCGGTCCTGCCCGGAATGGATGCTGGACAAGTAGGGCCTTGGATTAAAAAAATAGGCTGAAGTTAGCCTGGGATGCATGGTAATACTCTGATTTGGGAATCAAAAGCGAAGAAAGATGGCAACTCAGTCCAGCAGTTGCTTTCCCCCTTCAGCTGCTGCAAAGACAGGTTGCTTTGACTAGTAATCTTATTTGAAGTTAAGAGTTGAATAATGTCTAATTAAGAGTCTAATAAAATTTCACTGCTAGGCACAATGGGCGATTTATATTTTTAGCATGTGTTCTAAATGCAGCAATAATTTTAATGTAGAATTTACAGAACTGCAGTTTGTATGTATGTGTTGGTGTATTATAATTATGGTCAAACTTCACATTGGTTGTTCAGGAGGGTGGAGATATGCGGGCAGTTGGTGGTGCAGGGGAGGTAGCAAAGGTTAAGAAGCAGAACTGAAGAGTGGAGTGCAGATAGGGTGCTGAATTACTTAACTACTTATTTCTTTGCTTTTTATGCTCTGCATTGGAGGGATTTTAAGTCTAGCACACTTAGCTCAAAGTTGATGAGTTTTTTTAGTGTGTTACTGAATATTTAAATGGCAAAACTTACACTAATTTAACTTTAAAGTTACTGCTCCATACTCAACATTCAGAAGTCAGGAAGTGAAACTATGATTCTCATATTAATTTAAATTAGGTTTCACATCATATACTTTAATTATTCTTATATTATTATTATTATTATTATTATTATTATTTAGATTGTGATAGTGTCCAAAATGCACTAGTTACTTTGCAAGCACATAGAAAGACATAGTTCATGCCCTGAAGAGCCCAACAAATGGCAACATAAGCATTTTTTAAAAACAACAAAAGAAACAAAAACTAGTACATATGTGCAAGTGCCTGAGTTAATATTACTATAAGAACCTTAACATTTTCATTTCCCGACTTCTGAGTGACAGGAAAATGTACTTTTTATTAAAAAACTAATCCAAAAGATATGAACCGCAATGATTTTTCATTTTCTTCTCTATGATGTAAAAAAGCATTAACCACTGATTGGGGTGACAATACCTAACTTCTGACCTAAGCAACATTTAAATCCAGCTCTTTCCCTTGTTTTTCTTATATTTTTTCAAAAATAAAAATCAAGAGATGAATGGCAACCCATGAGAAGTCATCACCCTCCTGAATATTTTAATAAAAGGAGAGTCAAAAGTCACATTGTTGCAAATGGAACACATTGCTATTGGCATAATGGTCTAGTGCACTTATTGATCCAAGCTTCAGCTTATGATAGGTTACTAAAATGTTGTAGTGGTCACTTAAGAATTGCACATATTCCAATTATATATGCTATACTGGAGCTTTGCTGAGTCATCTTGGGAAATCTTCTAGGATCCATGAATAGAATACAGCCATTTTGGGGTGCAACAACAACTTATTAGCAGGTAATAGATAAATCTGACAAAAGCCAACCTACCTAACTAGGTATTTATACCACATTCATCATAATAGTATCTGAGCGCCTCACAATTACAGTTGAACATTGGCTGATTCTCTTCTTCATACCAAATAACAGGGAAACATTCAGGTTTATGTTACATTTTGTAGGGTTCTTTATTTATAACAATTGTTATTGTGGGAAATCTCAGGCATAGAGATGGGTTTTATTACATAAAAATAGGTAATGAATATTGAGCTTGCCATTTAAAAGTCAATGCGTTCCAAACTGTGATAGTTAAGACACCACAGAATTTCCTTATACTTGAAATTGGAAATAACTACCCTGTATCAGATATCATGGCTTGAATAAGTGTTGACTTTTTAATGACTTCCTATTAAGCACAGAAAGTGTGTGTTTCCCATTTAAACAGAGGGGGAAATTTATATTAGCTTCTGTTTTCTCTCTCTTTGACCCCACCTTTGTCAAATACAAGCAGAAAGGGGAAACAGAGCAAAGATATAGCTTCTAGGGTATGTGACAATAAAAAAAAGTCCTCGACTTAAGCTGTTGTATATATTACACTAAAGAATTTATGAGACCACACCAGAACTATACAAATGCTGTAAATTCTATAGCTAAAATAAAGAGATAAGAATCAAATTATTCTGGCATAACAGTTCTCTGTGTCACGTAACCTGAGACGTGAAAAATATCTTCTTTTCTTCTCACACTTTTATTTCAGAAACATTGTTGCCTTGGCCCCATAAGGCATGAGCCTTATGTGACGGGTTGGATCACAGAAACCCCCTTGAGAACTGCTAACTGATGTGCCAAGACTACTTCTGACCCTGCTTTCCTTGCCAGCTCAGGACTCCAGCACCTTGTCTTGTTGAGCCAGACATGCCAGTCTGCTCCAACACAGACCCAGGGTCTGAACCATGTGGCCCAAAGCTGCAGACTTAACTGAAAGTAACTTGAGAAGTGTTCCTGTCTTTAACACTCGCATGCCCAACACCCAGTGGGGTTTAAACCACAAATAAATCCCTTTTACCCTGGATAAAGCTTATACAGGATAAACTCAAACTGTTCACCTTCTATAACACTGATAGAGAGATATGCACAGCTGTTTGCCCCCCTCCCCTTAGGTATTAATACATACTCTGGGTTAATTAATAAGTAAAAAGTGATTTTATTAAGTACAGAAAGTAGGATTTAAGGGGTTCCAAGTAATAGCGGACAGAACAAAGTGCTTCTTGACTGGGCACGTAACTTGCACATTCCTTTCTCAAGAAGCTAACCAAATGCTTTACTAAGGCTACTTAGAAATCAAGCAAGTACACAGCCAATATTCATAACTTCGAACACAAAAATGATGCATGCATACAAATAGGAGGAATAGATTTCAGTAGATTATAACCTCTACATAGATATGTTACATGGCATATGTATCATAAAACATTCCAGTTATGTCATATATACATTCATAAGCATGTTTCCATAAAGCCTTATGGGGAGCACTGTCACAGAACATTTCATGTATTTCACTGTTATTACAGCGAGATGGAGTGATGGAATGCTTTATTTATATAAATGTCCTAAGCTGAGGATTGAAGTCTGTCATTTCAATATTTTGACACAGCATTCAAAGTGACCAAAATATTGAGTATACTCAGTATACACTTCACTGCACCCATGGTTAGGAATATTCTCACGAAGTATGACTACTACATTTATCCATTCAGAGAGCAGGATTTCCTGATATTAGGTTATAACATCATTTACATTATATGTCAAACAATCCTTTAAGAATCAATCAGGCTTTAAATAAAACACAATGTTGCTGTCCAAAAAAATCAACCTGGCAGATTTTATGTAGGAACAAAATTTCCAACCTACTCTTGTTTTCTCTAGGCTACAAACACAAACATTTTAACAATTTACTATGAACTCTTTTAGAAAACAGTTTTTAGCCACGGGCAAAACAAAATTCAGATAAAACACAAAGGTATTCAACATGCTGCCATAGGAAAATTTATGCAGAAATGTTTTTTGTACTAGAAGCAGCAGGGCAATGGGGAAGATAACCTGCAGCGCAGACACAATGTTCCCTTCAAGTTTATTAAAATCTTACAGTCAAATGTGCCTTTAAAGCATCCACAAGAAACACGGGGGCACAAGTGTCAGCTATCCACCAATCCTTCGTAGACCCTTAATAGTTCCGTAATCGTTCCTTGCTTAATATGCAAGCTACTGCCAGGAGAGAACAGAAAAAAAAATTTCTCTCTGGTTCCTTTTAAAACCAAACCCTCTCTGCTTAAAAGCCCCAAGCAGAGAAAAGAAAAATATAATATTCCTACTGGCTTCTGGATTCTATTTATCCCACCACTCCCACCATGTCATAACATTTTTTCCCAGATCTGGACCTTAGCGTCCAAAATATGGGTGTTAGCATGAAAACCTCCAAGCTTAGTTACCAGCTTGGACCTGGTATCGCTGCCACCAGCTAAGAATTATACAGTGCCTAGCTTACTGTGGTCTCCCCAAAACCTTCCCTGGGGGACCCCCAGACTCAGATGCCTTGAGTCTTACAACAAAGGGAAATAACCCCCTCCCCTTGTTTCCTTGTTACTTCCTCCCAGGCTCCCCTCCGTGGACGACCCTAGGAGATTCCCTGCTTCCAGTACTGGAAACACAAGTACCGAGAGATCTAATCTCTCCCCCTCACCCAGATGGTATGCAAAGTCAGGCTTAGTAAATCTAACACACAGAGATTTTCCCCTTGACTTTTTCCTTCTACCAATTCCCTGGTGAGCTGCAGACTCAATTCCCTGGAGTCCCCACTAAAGAAAAACTCCAACAGGTCTTAAAAAGAAAGCTTTATATAAAAAAAAGAAAGAAAAAGACATTAAAAATAGTCTCTATAATAAGATGACAATATACAGGGTCAATTGCTTAAAGGAAAAAAATGAATAAACAGCCTTATCCAAAAAGAATACAATTTAACACATTCCAGCAACTACACACATGTAAATACAAAAGAAAACAATATAAACCGATTGTCTTACTATCCTTGTACTTACAACTTGGAAACAGAAGATTAGAAAGGCAGGAGATAGAAAAATCACTTTCAGAGCCGAGAGGGCACAGACACAAGACAAAGAACAAAGAACTCACCCCCAAAACTTCCCTCCACTCAGATTTGAAAAAGTCTTGTTTTCTGATTGGTCCTCTGGTCAGGTGTTTTTTGTTACCCCTTTCCAGGTGAAAGAGACATTAACCCTTAGCTATCTGTTTATGACACAAATTGGCAACTATTTCTGCAGCAAGTTAAGCATTGTTTTTTGTGGTATACAAGTTTTAAAAAATGACCCAAGAATACAAGTGACCCTACTGATATCAATAAACTCCTTTGACTTCAGTAGGACTAGTATTTCAACTGAAATATTTACTTTCAATTTATCCCATTAAAAAGTGATTTATTAGCTGCTTTTGCTAGCAGTGTAAATTTTTTTGACATAGTCTTACTGAAAATGATGTTATCTTAGAACTGAACCCTAAATCTTACCTACATTTGGAAAATGTGCTTGAAAACAACAATCTTAATCCCAACCAATGGGTTTTTATATTATTTTATTAATTTAAGTTAGAAAAACAAAACAAAAATCCAAACTTTGATTTTGGAATCTAAATGTATTCTTTTGAAAGATGCTGTTGGCCCTGATTCAGGAAGGTACATCAAGCAGGTACTTAAACGTGTGCTTGACTTTAAATTAATTAGCAGTAGCACTAAAATCAATGGACTTATTCATGTGCTTAGATACATGCTTAATCGTGGTCATTATCAATAATTATATTTATCAAGTGACAGTAAAATCTTTTAAAGTATTTACAGTTGCTGTGTTTTAATAGAAAGACTGAACAATATTATGGATTGATGGTAAATTATATACATATATAAAAGTTATCTAGGTATATGCATTAGTATTTGAGATTGAGCAATGTTACTAATGTACATATATCCGAGTGTCTCTCTTTGTGAGAAAATTTTTGTGTTTGGGATAAAATGTACTTTTGAAAAATAGGTATTAAAAAAGTAGTGGGCTAGATCCTCAGCTGATACTGAGTAGGCTCATCCACCTTCCCTCTCATGGGCAGCTGAACCCTATGATTTTACTCAGGGTATGTCTACACTACCTGCTGGATCAGTGGGCAGCAATCGATCCAAGGGGGATCTATTTATCATGTCTAGTCTAGACACGATAAATCAACCCCCAAGCCCTCTCCTGTCGACTCCTGTACTCCAGTGAGGTGAGAGGCGCAAGCAGAGTCGATGGCGGAGTGGCAGCAGTCAACTCACCACAGTGAAGATACCACGGTAAGTCATTCTAAGTACGTGGACTTCAGCTACATTATTCACATAGCTGAAGTTGCGTAATTTAGATTGATACCCCCCCAGTGTAGACCAGAGCTCAGTCCCTCCACCTTCAACCTCTCCCCCTTCACTAGCTCTTAAATGCTACTTTTCCCAATTGTCAGTCAGCCCACACCTAGCCTCCCCTGTTGCCCTTGTTTATAGAGCAAGGAACCTGGTACTTTTACCAGACAGCAGATTTATTTGTCTCAGGCTTTAGGACACTAGGATTTTTCACAGCCTGCAGCAAGGACTCCTGATCTCTATCCATCACCATGAGAAAAATCAATCTACAAAACAAGACCTGTCTTTGTGCCATCAGACAGCCCACACCCCAACTATCAGTGGTCTAGGACTCAGAAGCATCAGGATAGTCAGAGTTGTTTTCCCACAATCTTCTCCATAATCTCAATCAAAAAGGAAGATTAGACACCAGTTAACAGTTTGATAGCTTGTCTGTGTCAAGTGATGGAATTTTCAGCAGAGGCTGAAAATATGCTTCTTTTAGAGCCATCACATCCTGGCTTCTCAAGGAAGGTGTTTACAGTCTCACTGGCAAAATACAAAATACAAAAGTAGAGATGTGTGGGAAATAGCTTTCCAGTCCCATGAATATTTTAGAGATTTTCAAAATTTTCCCATAATGCATCAGGATGAAACTGAGAACTTTTGAAATTTCTGGACCCTACCCCACAAAACCTCCCACAGTGGACCCCCGCCCCCAGTACACACACTGGGTGCGTGCCCTAACCACTAGGCACTGGCTATTCTGAGGTGGCTGGGGGTGTCTCTCTCTCTCTCCCCCTCCATAAATTCCATCCTAGACCCAAGAACCCTCTCCTGACAAATATTTTGTCAAAACCAGTATGCATCTAAAAAAGATTCAGTTTTGCTGAATCAGCATTTTTGGATGGCAAAACAATGTAGTTAAAAAAATCCCAATCTGTGCTAGTACCAAGCACTCTACCATGTCCCCATTCCTATCAAAAAGGGCCAGGGAGCCACAAATACATACTAAGATATGAAATTCCCCCAATATAGCCAGAAGGTCCAAAAGCAGCAATGGCCAAAATTCAAGTAAATGTACAGTGTAGTAATCATACTTAGCAGGAAAGAAATTTACAAAAATTATGAATTACTGTGGAAACGCAATAAATAATTTTAAAACATCAAAAATGCTGTCAAATGCTCAGATTTGTTTGTACATGAACTTTGGAGGTAGAATTTATCTAAATTATGTTCATCCCTGACAGCTTTCACGAAAGCATAACAAATTATATCACCGTGATTATCAGCAAATAAATTAGTAATGTTAAAGTCCAGCAAAAACTCTAAAAGATTATGTCAGTTCTATCAAAAATTTAGATTATCAGATGCATCTTACTTTTCAAAGAGAAACACTCTACTATCAGTAAAAATTGTAAAGTACAGTGAGTATGGCACAAAGCCATGTGAAACAACCTGTACTGTTTTTGATTTCTAGATAGTGTATTACAATAATTAGAGTCATTTATCGGCAGTAAAATCTGAATAGCAATACTGTATGGTGCAGAGTATAAGTACAGTGTAAAAAAGTATATAAAATTTAAAATACTACACAAACTTACCCCTGGAAAACACCCAGTGTCGATGGCATCATGGCCAGGAACACTAAGTTTGTTGGTTTTGAAGTGGTAAGAATCCAAAAGTATTAATTTATTAACAATTAAAAATAATGCAGCTGGAGACAGCTTGGATGCAGCCAGGATCAATGAAGTCACCCCTTTGGGATAACGAGGGGTAATTCTGCTCTCAATGGATGAGGCACTGTTCCACACGTCCCCTCATTCACTTCTGGCACATGGTAATTGCTGGGTCACCCCTTCCTACTTTCTCCCTTTCCCTTGTGTTGTGCTGTATGGATAAGTGAGGTAAAAAGAGGTTCCATGTCACAACTGGGTCCAGTGTCAGGGGTTTCTTCTGCCCAGTACTGCCACCATTGGTTAGCAGGGATGCTGCTGGGCTGAGGGACTGGATCCAATACCATGATGAGGATGGTAAAGAGGGCATTTCTTGGGTGTCAAAGCCATTGCAGCATCCCCAATTCAGCCCCACCCTTACACATTTATACTACTAGTATCCTAGATCTCCTAGAATACCAGGGGCTCAGTTGATTGCAAGTATTGGGGTCTGGAAAGTATTTGTCCCATATGGCAAAATAATCAAACTGCAGTGTGGATTTTTTCACCTTTCATTCAACATCCAGGTGGTCTGGTTTTGGAAGGTTTAAAATTAAAATTATTGCAAGTTTGGTGGGTCTGAATGTGGTTGGTGTTTTCGTAAGGGTCCAGATGAGGTTTCTAAATCCATTGGATTGCTTGGGTATTGGTCCTGGGCACTCATGTGGCACGGTCACAAGGTGTGCCTCTATGTCCAGTGCAGCTCTTCTACCTCCAGCAAGAAGGGGTGAGAGCTGGGAATCCCTACTAGTCAGGATCCCTACTAGTGCCAATAGAGATCTGAACTGAAACAATATTGCCAGGCAATTCTGATTGGTTTATCCCAGTTAACTATTACCAGTACTTAAATAAAGTTATGGCCACATTTTGCCATATTCTGTCATGTGTCTCACCATTTCCATTTCCACATAAAAGTGGTGTTAAATTACCATTCCCGCAAGAAGGCCCAATGAACAAAAGAACAGATTGAAAAAAATTCCTAAACAAAATTTTCTGACAAAAAGTGGAGACTGACAATTTTTATTTGCCTTTTCTCCCTCTAAATTTCTAAACAATTCTATACATTTTAATCAAATATTTCATGCTGAAATATCATTGTGGAGGAAAACAAATACCACCTTTTTGACTAGGCTTGATAATAAGTCTTGTCTTTGTGTATTAGTACATTTTCACAAATTCCTATTCCAATGTTGATCATTTATTGTTTCCATATTTTTAACTGCCAGTCAAATTAATTTAGGAGAATACATGTATGTTGCTTCCCCTCTCCCTGCACCTTTCCTTTTCTTTTCAATAATAGCTCACTTCTTTAAAGCTGATCAGAGGTTTGGCTTGTTAGACAGATGTACTAGTGGACAGTATCATGATGTCAAAGGTGCAAAATTAATGCATTTTGTCACATGGCTGTAGAAATAAAAAATAATTTACTCCACAGATCTTATGACCAGAACAAATGTTACACTTAGAGTAATGCTCGCAAGATTTGCAGGCCTTAAATTAAACATTTGACTGTTGCCACATTTGGCAGCTTTTACCCCAAGGTATAACCACAAATGTATTGCTATTGTATTGTGAACAAACCAGCACACACCCTAAAAAAGAGATGTTAAACAGGAAAGTCCTTTTACAAGTTACTAATGTTTTCAAAAAATTTCAATGGAAGTACAAGTTATGTGCAAACATAGAAGTCAAAGTACATTCTGAAATTCCTAATATATTGGTGAATGTGCAATGTTAAAAAAAACAGGTCACAGGTCATATTTCAACATAGCAAGATCATTTTTAAAAAAACAAACATTTTTATCTCTGTATGTTATGATTTATCAGTATGTATCATCATGTATAGAGTATGTATAGAGTTTTTTAAAATATGTTTATCATGGGTGCCTGGCAGGAATACAAAGCTATAAACCATGAACTAATACATATATAATGATAATATTAAAATTGTTTATTGCTAATATTGTTTGATTGTATGTAGTATCTTTCATACTCAAAGTTTTTTCTTTACAGAATAGTGCAATGAACTGGTTGGCATATATTTGTGCCACTGCACTCTGCTGAACAGTATCATAACTGCTCAGCTGAGTTTGCATGTGTAATTCTGTCTTGTGTGTGTGTGCAAATCTGGCCTTGCCCATGTGCCACCTGGAAATGTGTACTTTCAAAATTTAGGCCAGCATTTGTCCTGTCCCTTCAAGGTTAACATCATCTTACAGCATCCTAATAAGAACATTATATGAAGCAGAGTGGTTAGATTGCATTGTCTTGGTTCATTGTGCAAGTACACCATGCTACAGCTCAGTCCTTCATTCTAACATACAGAAAACTGGGACTGACTTCCTTGTGCCCCAACAATCCCCACATCTCCTTTAATGGATCCTCTGGTGGCTAGTGCAGGGAAAACAGCCTAATACAGAACAGCCCCAAAACTGTGGAGTGCAAAATGCACTTGTGAATCCCCCGCTTACCATCCCCACTTCAGCTGCACCATGCACCCCTCAGCCACCACTGAGGATCTGGCCCTTTATATGTTAAAAAAAAAAAAAAAAGGAAGGCAGAGGTGAGCCAGATTGGCTAAAAAAGGACTGGCACTGCAACTCTTGTGAACCACACGCAACCTAACCCAAACCTTTTATTTGAAATTCTTGGTAACATGGTAGCTTCCTCCATAATCTCTAGGTCAATAGTTCTCAAACTTTTTTTTTCATGGAACACTTGAAAATTGCTGAGGGTCTCAGCAGACCACTTAATGATCTTTTCAAATGTTGTTTGTACCGTTAGCTAACTATTGTAAAGCACTTTGGATAAAACCACTATATAAAAAAAACCTTAGTAATAATTAACTTTTTTGGGTTCTACAAATAAAAGCACATAATTCATATTTTACTATCAGTAGTCTTATCTTTCTAATGCGATGGATGTGCCCTCTCTCCTCAGCCGTGGCAGCCTCTGAGCTGGGGCTGGGAAAAGTCACCTCTTTCTCTGGCCACCACAGCCCTGCACATCCCAAATTCCACCCACCCCCTCTTCTCACCCCTCTGACCCCTCCCACCTACCCTCTATTCCCCCCAAGACCCCTCACCTTACGAGGTGTGTCTTCTCCAGGGTCCAGGCACCTAATTAGTGGACCCATGGCTGTGCAGCTCCACTAATTAGGTGGGTGGCCCTTCATCTCATGTGTGGCCGCCCAAGCACGCACCTTAGAGGGAACTATCCGTGGACCACCTGAATGGAGCTCACAGACCATTGGTGGTCCGCAGACCACAGTTTGAGAACCTCTGCTCTAGGTGGAGAGATCTGCACCCATTAACACTGTTCTGTGGTGGTTCTCCAGTGGACTCCAGAACAAACAGCATGCTTGGGAGGCCCCAAATCAGGTGTGATTTGAAGCTTCTCTTTCATCATGTCTGGATGTCTACCAGAGAGGAACAAAATTGAAAAGCAGCCACAACAGTTTCAAGATTGCTGCCTCTGTTACTAAGAAAAAGGCTGAGAGTTACTCCCTCTCCTGACGCAACACAAAATTATGTATGTTGTGGGTGACTGAGGAGAGCCTCACAGATGGCAGGGGAGCTGCCAAACCTTCACCCAGGAGAGTTGCTGCCACCAGAAAAAAAAAATAGTCAAGTGAACACAACAGAAGGGAGAGAGAGAAAGCAGGTCACAAAAGGGAAGTCCTCAAAAGACAGCATGGGTCCATTTAAGCAGGGAAACTGAAACAGATGCCCAAAACTTTTGAGAATGGAAGGAAGCCATAGGACAGCATGCTACAGTAGTGTTCCTCGTATCAGTGCGCAGGATGCACAGAATTAGGTCCACGGGGTTATAGTTCTGGGCCCTTTTTGAGACTACCTTTTATTTATATAAACTTTTAATAACTTTACTACCCTAAAATGAAATCTTTGCTTCTTCAAATAAGACTACATTAATACGAACTAGGAACGTTTAGTTCACATCCACAGCATCCACACAAGGGAGTTATAGCTCAGCACTTGAGGGCACACTGCTATTCACACTTCCATAATCAGAACTGTGGGGCAGTGTAAACAAGCCCTACCTGCTTAAAATATAGGAATAACCTGCAAGTCACCTCGTTTTATTGAAATCATGAAATAACTTTATTAATTATGAAGATTTTCTTATAATACAAGTGTGTGGTAAGATGGTTTGGTTCATGTAACATAAGGATCTTAATTAGACTCTTTCCTAAATGATATACAAATTTACTAATGAATATATCTTGTGCAAACCATTCCAGCTTTTTCTTCAATTTCTGTCCATTACTGGAGGAGTTATTCATGTTTGCAGCATGGGAGCTTACGCTCATGTTGTTTAATTGCAAATTAAAAGAAAGAACAGTCAAAAGAAGATAGATTTTAAAAAATCATTTAAAATATCAAACTCACCTATATTTTAAATTAGTAAAAGAAAGTAAATTAATTCCATAAGTGAAGCTGACAATGTATTTTTGTGTTTTACAATTCAAATTGCCAAATTAATTTGCATCTCTGAATTAAGGGCCACCAGAGATATTTTGTTGAAAAAAACTGGAATTGTACTCCAAACTGGTAATTTACTATTCACAAAATAGCTCTTCCAAATAAATACTCTAATTCATGTTAAAGCATTAGCAAGTTTTCCCTGCCTTTCCTCCCTCCTGAAGTGTAAAAGACTGTAGTGATGACTAAGACTATGATTTAGTCATGGGTTTTTAGTAAAAGTCATGGATAGGACATGGGCAATAAGCAAAAAGTCATAGCCCATGACCTGTCTGTGATTGCCCATGACCTGTCTGTGACATTTACTAAAAATTCCCCTAACTAAATCTTAGGGGGGGGACTCCCACGGACGCTGCTACTGGGGGTGGGGGGGGCATGCTCCGACAAATGCCACTGATCCTTGGGGGGTGAGGCCAGGGCCTCACCACTGCTGGGGTGGGGTGGTCTGGGGCCCTGCTGATGCTGGGGGTGGGGCGCCCAGGGCCCAGATACCACTGCTTCTGGGGAGGGGGACAGCCTGGCGCGCCGCTGCTACTCCTGGACCACTGCTCTGGGACAGCGCCTGGGACCACCCGAGGCGCAGCCAGTGCGGCTGGCCCCAGGGCCACCCCAGCTACTCGGGCAGCCCTAGGGTCAGCCGCACTGGCTGCTGCAGAAGTCATAGAGGTCCTGGAAAGTCACGGAATCCATGACCTCCGTGAAAGACTCACAGCCTTAGTGATAACAACAGAATCCCTGACTGAGTTTGATGGATGAGTTATAGTCACTTATTGCGGATCCTGAGATGAGACCAAAGACCTATTTCAGACCTGCAGCCCAGTCCGCAAATGTCACAGGTGAAGACAATTGTAGATGAACGTGCGCTGCTATAAGTGACATATACCAAAGTCCATGATTTTCATCCTACCACACGCTCACCTGTAAAACACAGGTTGAATGTGTCAAAGGAACACAATCAGGTTAAAACAAAATCATATTTTTTAAAAATGTCTTCACATACGTTACAAATACCATCAGCTATTACAACATAAAGACAAAATTGCAAGAGGCTGATTTTCAGATGGTGGGTGATCATGCTTTTTGAAAGCCAGGGCAAGCAGGGACCTGAACCTGAAGCGCTGGGAGAGCTCTCCCAGCGCTGCTGCTCTGACTACACTCACACTTCAAAGCACTGCCGGGACAGCGCTCCCGCAGCGCTGCCGGGGTAGCGCTTTGAAATTCCAAATGTAGCCATACCCTGAGTGTCCCATATCCTAGGGAAGCAGCCTAACCAACAACCTATTGGCTCTCTGCTCCGGGCACTCTCAATCTTGCTCGCTCTCACTCTCTCTCAGGTGTTTGTTTGTTTTGTTTGTTACTTTTTATTCCAATGTGGAACAAATACAAATGTTGAAACCTCAAAATTTTTTGCAAATAGAATTCATGTTTTCCAGCACCCCTACTTTACACCCTTTTATAATTTATACTGAATATTTGGCATGTCTCTCAACTTGGAAAATGATGAAAAACGAATATCATTTTCACAGTCATTTTCTAGTAACCTTTATTTCCAAGTTGTCATGTACCACAACAGTGCTTCTGTGTTTATGCTGCAAACTAGTAATGACATGTTGCAAATATGTAGGGGGATTTTTGCTTTAAAATCCTGATTCTATAGTTTTGTTTTTCTTTTATTAAGTTGTAACCCAACATCCAGTGTACTGCTGCAGCAGCAATGGGAACTACAAGTTGTGGACTACAAACTGCAGCATGTTGGGAGAATTTCCTGATTCCTGCCAGGAAATACCCTCTGCCTTCCCAGCAGGAAGTTTCAGCACTACTGAAGCTGGGAGCATGAGGCAAACAAGCAGAGAGGAGGCTGCTGGACAATAATTCTGTAAAGAAACAGAACAGAATAAAACTTTGTTCCTGGTGGTCTGTATGAGTGGGTCTGGTCTGGGGTGAACACACAACATAGATCACACAGAGGAGCCTGAGGCCCAGTTTCAAAAAGTTGTGTAAAAATCCACAAGGCAGATTTACCCTGTCATGAGCAACCTCATACAGTATTGGGCCAAAGAACAGGAAGCAGGCTACCCAGTCGTGAAAAAGTTGTGGGGAAAGTTAAGGAAATTTGAGCTGATTATGTTCCTTTTGCAAGTTTCACTGGGTTTGTTTGGGTTATTTTTGTTTTGTTTTCTTGGAAAGGTAAGAATTTGATGCAGTAGTTGAAACATTGATTCATGTTTGTACAACACTTAAATTTATTTAAGTGTTAGGTATTATTAAATCCAGAAGATGGATTTTAAAAGTATATAATAGCTACCATACCCTGCAAATGGACGTTTCCATTGCAAAATGTCTATCATCTCTCCTTGAAATGCAAAAACCTGCCAGAGCCCACACACCAGGCCTCATAAGGAAACTGAGTGTTGGTGCTTCCTACTAATTCCTTCTCTTCCCACCCACATTTACTGGTATTATTAATAGCAGGGAGAAATTACAGGATGTCTCTGTATCCTGAGTCATGCAGATTACAGGGTCCTCTCTGGGTTCATATCAGTTGGTAGTTCCCTTGTACTTTCCTGCCAGGGAATACTGTAATCCTTTCTTCACCTCTGCCCTTCTGCTGATTTCCTCAAGATCAGCTTTATGCTGAGAATCATATCCCAAAATAGCATCAAATTGCAGAAGATAGTTTAGAGCTCAACTTAATGTATTAGCACCACAATGAGAAACCATGTTTTTTCCAATACAAATTTTTGTTGGTGGTTCAGACATGAATTCACCAAAGCCAATGCAGACATCACTTCTCTGCAGCTTGATCTAGTCACTAGTATTAATTCCAATACTTTCAAACAGCAAATCACTGGAGATACCATATATCCATCTAACAGAACGACCAGTAATGACATGCCATAAATTAAATAATCATAATTTATATAAACCAAGTAACCATGCACTACCAAATGACACCATCTAGACCAGCCAAAATTCAAAAAAAATAAACCCTTAAGTGATTCAATCCCTTCAGGTGATGGCTTCTGCTTCCAAGAAAGATCAGATATCCACTCTATCAATATCACTTTCTGTGCTACCAAAACTCAGTACAGTTTTCAAGCACTAATACAAGAACTGGCAACCTACTTTGCTTTATACTGTCACGATCCTGAAAAAAAATTCCAGATCATCTCCCAGAAATAAGGACAGCAGTATCTACAAAATGCAAGATACTTTATATCCTGCCACCATGTTCATGGTACTGAGTTTCTTTATGATAGCTGAGGTTAAGATTTTGCCACAGGTAATTTTTAGTAAAAAAGTCAAAGACAAGTTGCGGGCCATAAGCCAAAAGAACCTGTGACCTGTCTTTGATTTTTACTAAAAATACCCCGGGGGGGGGCAGTGGGCTGTCTCCAGACCCTATGCTGCTCCTACAGCGGGGGCTGACCGCCAGTCTCAGGGGGCAGTTCCTGCTCAGCCCAGCAGCCACTGCTCCAGCGGTCTGGGGGCTGACCCAGCAGGGGGTGAACCAGCGGCCTCTGATCCTGTCATGAGAGATGACTGCCGGCTGCTACTCCTGCCCCACCACTCCTCCTGCGTGGGGGCTGACAGCTGCTCTAGCCCCGCCATTGCAGCAGGCTGAAGCTGAAGATGTTATAAAGGTTCATTGAAGTTACGGAATTTGTGAGAGCCATGACAGAATTGGATCCTTAATAACAGTAAGCATGCACATACATACAGACAGGTTTTGAAGCACACAAGAATCCAGCACCCTGAGTAACTCCCAATATAAAACATGAGCAGACAGACAGTGTGATATATACACAGTCCACAAATACCATGTAAAGCAGAGACGGCAAGTTTAGGCTTAGTCATCTTGGCTCTGTTCCTTTAAAGCATCTCTCTCAAGTTGTGGAAGCCAGTGTTTTGTTGTCTATTCAAAGATCAACTATTTTCCCTCATCACCTTGAGGTACATCATATTACCGCTCATTTCTCGCAAACCATCCGTTGGCCTCAATTAGGCAGCATAGCACTGACCTCCTTTTCCTGACCCTCTTGATATATTGTAAACTCACTATGGGTTCTCTCTAGGTATTTCACTCTAGGCTACATGACGGTCTGGAAGGAATTTTTCCATTACAAACAAGAAAAAAAAAAGACTAAAATGCTTTCAATCCATTTAAACAAAAATAAGACAGAAAATGGGCACACTTTCTTTAATGAAAGGGTATTTTATATTTTTAATGAGCTTTAAAAATTGTGGTTTACAATTGGCCAAAGCAGGCGTGTGACACTGTGGCTAATTAACTGACAGTTTCCCCTCTCTATCTCCTTTCCCTGATTCATTGCCCTCCACACAGTCCAGAATTCCTGTATAAGATGGTGACCTCATCAGAGCAATAGATTCAAATATGTATTTCCTTCCCCAAGACTAAATACACACCTAAAGTATATATTGATCAGCACCACCCTAAAGATTACAAAATAGCTGTCTGAAAAGGTATACAGTAATTTGCAATATTTGATATTATTTTAGAATTATTATTTCATATAGACTAGCACAGAGTTTTTTAACATTAGGATTTAGTTAATTGTCTTAAAATATTTGTACTTTGAGATTCTTGGGGTGGGGGGTTAATGGACTGTGAGGAGAAGGGGGGGCATGGGAGGGAGGTCACCCAGCTGGCTGGAAGAAGAGGGCAATGCTTTCTGGCTTGGGGGACAAGAGGAGACGTAAAACTGCTGTCAGACCCAGCTGCTGCCATATTTTTGCCCGATACAAAAGAGGACATTGGGAGATGTCTGGAAACCCGGCTGGGTGTGAGGAGGAGGCAGCCAAGCCAATGGCTGGTGCCTTCTTGTGGCAGATGCTCAATGTAGTGTGGCAAACTCAGGACAATTAGCTACCAGGAGAGGGGTAGTAATTAGTCCCAGAGGGGTTAAAAGGCCTCTCCCTATCCATTGAGGGGAGATAGCCATGGAGAAACAAGGCTCAGATGGAACACAGGTTACCAGGGAACTAATTAGCTTCAGCTGGCCCCAATTGCTGGGGACCTTTTTAAACCCTCCCTGGCAGGGAAGCAGGGGGGAGGAGAGAAGTAGAGTAGCTGCCAGCGAGTAGGTGCAGCAGGATTCTGAAACTCTTCCTGCAAGGCAGATTGCACTCTCCCTAGAAGGAGAGAAAAACTGAGCAAGGGACTGGCTGAGAAGGGATCAGCCAGGCCCTGTGCAACCGGGAAGGGCTTTTGCTTTGTCCAAGCCTGTGGCTCCAAGGAGGCAAGGGGCTGAGCCAGCAGAGGAGAAGCAGGTACTTCGCCACATGTGGTGTTAGAAGTGGGATGCCTTAGTGAGGGAGGCTCTGTGGCAAGCCATCACAGGGCAAGGTAAACTCCCCCCCCAAAAAAATGGAGGATGTAGTGAAGGCGTTGATGCAGGCCACCATGGCTCAACAAGAGGCTACCAGAATACAGGTGGCGGCCCAGCGAGAGTCAGTACGGGTCCAACAGGAGACAAACCAGCTGCTGATGAGCCAGGCGGCCCAAGACTGAGCCACCCTGAACGAAGTAGTGAACCTGCTGAAAGTCCTGACCACGATGACACATGGGGCTCAGGGGACCCGGCTGCTACGGGCGAACAACTATTTGCAGAAGATGACAACAGACAACGATATAGAGGCATATCGCCTTGCATTCGAGAGGACGGCACTGCGGGAGGCCTGGCCCCAAGACCAGTGGGCAGGTCTCCTGGCTCCATTCCTGTGTGGGGAGGCCCAGAAAGCCTACTTTGACATGACCACAGAAGCAGCTATGGATTACTCTCAGCTGAAGGCGGAAATGCTGGCGAGGGCAGGCGTGACGCCAGCCATAAGGGCCCAGCACTTCCACGAGTGGAAGTACCGGGATGACAAAGCACCGAGGTCCCAGCTATTTGACTTGATACACCTTGCTCGGAAGTGGCTCCGCCCCGAGACCCATGGGCCGGAGAAGGTGGTGGAAATCCTGGTATTGGACAGGTACATGAGGGGGCTGCCGCCGGACATACGGGGGTGGGTCCACCAAAATGATCCCTCCTCTTATGACAAACTAGTTGCTCTCGTGGAGAGACACTTAGCAGCCCAGGAACTTTCTCGAACCACCAGGAAGGAAGGCACCAGAATCGGAGACCAGCCTCTGTGCTGAGGCCCCGGTTTGCCCTAGCTCCAGGCCGGAAAATGGAGGGGAGGCAGGAGGCGGAAGAGCAGCCGGCCGTCCCGGAGAGACTGGAGGACTGGGGAAGGAAGACTCGGGGGATAAATCCCAGCATCCCGAAAAATAGGGGGCTACCCCAGGTGGGGTACCGATGTTATGCCTGTGGTGAACTAGGGCATATTGCTGCCCAATGCTCTAATCTAGGAGAGCCTATGCAGTGTGAACTGGGAGATATAGGAGGACCATGCGAGCTAATAAGTCTAGTCGGGGTTGCAATGGTCCCTCATAAATACACTCAGCCCATTAAGATGAACGGCATAGAGACCACAGCCTTAATAGACTCGGGAAGCGCAGTCACACTGGTCTCAGGGAAGCTGGTCAGGCCGGGCCAACTATCCCAGGCCAAACACTCGGGAATATCCTGTGTGCATGGGGATGTCAGCTATTACCCCACCATCCCCGTACGCATAGAAGTTCTCAGAAACCCCACTAAGTTAACGGTGGGAGTCGTTCCAAAACTCCTTTACCCTGTTCTCATCGGACGAGACTTCCCGGGGTTTGATGGCCTACTCCCCGGGGACAATGGAGAAGAAAAAGAGGACCCTGGGACCAAGGGGTGGCCCAGATAGGGGACCCTCCCCCCGCCTTCCATGAGTTTAGCCAGGATGTGTTCTTCCCACCGGAGAAGTCCCAGAAGACTCGGAGGGAACGGAGGGTGGAAAAAAGGGGGGCACGAGGATCCTGACCCAGTACCTGAAGTCTACACTGGCAGGGGAAAGAAGGGACTCAGCTGACAGTGGGACTGGGTCGGCCAACTACAACCCAATTGTTGGACCTGGTTCCCCAGGGGCTGTCCCCGAGGGGGAGACGGAGGTGGATCCCCCCCGAATTGAGGCAAATAGGGACTGCACATGGGAATTTTGGTCAGGATCAGGCCAATGATCCCATATACCACAACATTTTTAAGGAAGTAGTCGAGGTAAATGGGGTCCCAGTGGAGGGGAGAGCCAAGGGCCCTGGGCCCTATTACATGATTAAAAGAGATCTGCTATATAGAGTAGTCCGTGTTCAAGAGCAAGTCATAGCACAACTCTTGGTCCCCCCGGAAGTATCAGAGAGCGGTAATGGATCTGGCCCATAGTCATCTGTTTGAGGCCCATCTAGGGACAGATAAGACCCTCGATCGGATTCTACAGAGGTTTTTTTGGCCTGGCATTTATGCGGCCGTCCGGCGATATTGTTCCTCCTGCCCAGAATGGGCCCCGACCATACTTAAGGGCCCCCCTGGTACCTCTGCCAATTATTGAGGTTCCATTTGAGCGAATAGGTATGGACATAGTAGGGCCATTGGAGAAGTCAGCCCGGGGCCATCAGTACATCCTGGTAGTATTAGATTATGCCACCCGATATCCCGAGGCCATTCCCCTACGGAATACCATGTCCAAGACCATAGCCAAAGAATTAGTCCAGATCTTTTTCAGAGTAGGAATACCTAAGGAGATCCTGATGGACCAAGGGACCCCCTTTGTTTCTAAACTGATGAAAGATTTGTGTACCATGCTCCACATACGGACCCTTAGAACATCGGTCTATCATCCCCAGACTGATGGCCTTATTGAACATTTTAATAGGACATTGAAAAACATGTTATGGAAGGTGATTAGCTGTGACGGAAAAGACTGGAATGCCCTGCTGCCTTATGTACTGTTTGCCGTATGGGAAGTTCCTCAGGCTTCCACTGGATTCTCCCCCTTCGAGCTGTTATATGGTCGACACCCCAAGGGCATACTGGATCTGGCTAAAGAAGACTGGGAAGAACAGCCGAACCCGGGGAGAAACATTGTGGAACATGTGCTGCCGATGAAAGACCGAATAGCCTGAGTCACCCCCCCTTGTGCGCGAACACATGGAGAAGGCCCAAGGGGTGCAACGGATGTACTATAATCGTCAAGCAAGGTCCCGGAAGTTCCAGGTGAGGGACCGGGTGATGGTGCTCATACCTACAGCGGAGAGCAAGCTCCTGGCCAGATGGCAGGGGCCATACGAGATAATAGAAGCTGTAGGAGAAGTCAACTCTAAGGTCTGGCAGCCAGGTCGCCGAAAGCTGGAGCAGATCTACCATATAAATCTGCTGAAACCTTGGCAGGATAGAGAAGCTCCGGTAGTTGCGCTGGGGGCACCATCCCCTAAAGGCAATCAGCCCAACCTGGTGGGAATATCTCCGGAGCTGACTTCGGAACAACGATCAGAAGTGATAGGCCTGATTAAGCGCAACCAAGATATGTTCTCGGAAAAGCCAAGCAGGACTACTGAGGTTCACCATCACATCTTCACAGATCCCGGAGTGAAGGTGAACATCAAGCCATACTGGATCCCAGAGGCCAAGAGAGAGGAGATTAGGAAAGAGGTCAGGAAGATGCTGGCCTTAGGAGTCATCGAAGAATCTCATAGTCAATGGTCCAGTCCCGTGGTTTTATTGCCCAAGCCAGACGGCAGTATGAGGTTCTGCAACAACTTCCGCAAGCTGAACGAGGTGTTTCGATTTGATGCATACCCTATACCCAGGATAGATGAGCTGATTGACAGACTGGGAAAGGTGTGATTTATGTCAGCCAGGGGGATCTGCCAAGGGCTATTGGCAGATCCCCCTGGCTAAGGTCAATAAGGAGAAGACGGCCTTTGCAACCCCAGAAGGACTATATCAGTACGCTGTTCTCCCCTTTGGGTTGCATGGGGCCCCCGCTACTTTCCAACGGCTAATGGACAAACTGTTACAATCCCATCAGGAGTACACGGCTGCCTATCTTGATGATGTCATCTTATATAGCCCCAACTGGGAGACACACCTAGAGAAGGTAGAAGCAGTCCTAGACACCCTGCGAAGGGCAGGACAGACTGCAAATCCCTCCAAATGTTCGATCGGGTTAGCTGAGGCCAAGTACCTTGGGTATATAGTGGGGAGGGGCATGGTGAAGCCCCAACTCAATAATTAGAAGCTATACAGAAGTGGCCCTGACCATTCCGGAAAAAACAGGTCAGAGCACTCCTGGGACTAGTGGGGTACTATAGACTGTTCATTCCCCACTTCACCACCAGGGCATGCCCGTTAACGGACCTGACCAGAGATCAGGGCCCAGACATAGTAAAATGGTCTACTGCGGCCGAAGCCGCTTTTGCAGATCTGCGGACAGCCCTCTGCACAGAGCCCGTACTAGTAGCCGCAGATTGGGGGGAGGAGTTTATCCTACAAACAGACGCCTCGGAAGTAGGGCTGGGGGCGGTGCTTTCACAAATGGTCGGAGATGACGAACACCCCGTCCTCTTCCTCAGTAGGAAGCTCCTACCTAGGGAACGGAAGTATGCCATAGTGGAGAAGGAATGCCTGGCAGTAAAATGGGCCATAGAAAGCCTCCGCTACTATCTATTGGGACGGAGGTTTACCCTGGTCACAGACCATGCCCCTTTGCAGTGGATGCACCAAAACAAGGACAAAAATGCGAGGGTAACAAGATGGTTCCTATCGCTTCAACCCTTCCACTTCACAGTCTGACACAGGTCTGGAACCCAACATGGTAATGCGGATGGCCTGTCGAGGGTGCACTGCTTTCCGACCCAAGTAGCCCAACCCCGTCGCGTTGAGCAGGGGGTGGGGGAATATGTGGCAAACCAGGACAATTAGCTACCAGGAGAGGGGTAGTAATTAGTCCCAGAGGGTTAAAAGGCCTCTCCCTATCCATTGAGGAGAGATAGCCACGGAGAAACAAGGCTCAGCTGGAGTACAGGTTACCAGGGAACTAATTAGCTACAGTTGGCCCCAATTGCTGGGGACCTTTTTAAACCCTCCCTGGCAGGGAAGCAGGGGGGAGGAGAGAAGTAGAATAACTGCCAGTGAGTAGGTGCAGCAGGACTCTGAAACTCTTCCTGCAAGGCAGATTGCACTTTCCCCAGACGGAGATTAAAACTGAGCAAGGGACTGGCTGAGAAGGGATCAGCCAGACCCTGTGCGACCGGGAAGGGCTTTTGCTTTGTCCAAGCCTGTGACTCCAAGACGGCAAGGGACTCAGCCAGCAGAGGAGAAGCAGGTACTTTGCCACAGTAGGTACTCCAAAAATTAAGGCACAAAAGAACAGATAAATGGCTTGGAAAAGGAATTAAGGAGAGGTTCTTGGTAATTAAGCAAGCTGGGGGCAGTTGCGGACTCCTCTGATTGGTACAGCAAGGAGCCTACCCCCCATCATTATAATGCATCTTAACCCCTCCTATGAGTGGGCGTGGTCAGTAAGGTCCTGGCAGGGAATTGCTGGAGGGACCTGGATGAAAAGTAGGGGGAGAGCTAGTGGAAGCCCCTCTCCAGAATTGACTGGAATTGGAGGATCCCGGCAGTGAATCTGCTAGAAGGACATAAACGGAAAAGGGGGGGAGGCTGAAAAAAGCACACACATAAACGCCCCCGCAATGTTCCCTCTAATTTTTGACAGGCCATGTGTGCAAAAAATGTCTTCTGTGCAATTTTTTGTGCAGGCAGTGTTTCACCGTTTGCGTGGGGTTTAGAATCTGTGTGCACGTGCCCACCTTAGAGGGAACAGTGACCCCTGGTAAATTGTGCAGGAGGTTCACCTGCACTGCATATTTTATTCACCGGGTTAGTCCCAGACATCTAATAATAAAGTTGCGGCCTGATTAAACCCATATCTAATGTCTCCTGTAATTCTTTCGGCATAGCCAGACAACATCCATACTGCTATTTTTAGCACCTTATTTCAAGCCCCATTTTCATAAGCCTATGTACCCATGCTGGGAGACTCGGTCCCAGCTGCAGTGTAGGCATACCTTCACGGCTTCCAAGCTCTCTGCTTCAGAGTCAAGAATCTAAATCCTGAATGGCCCAGTTAGAGCCTGTCTCCCAGGGCCCCAGCTCTCTGACAGAGTGTGAAAGCCCTGAGGTTCTCCAACCTTGGAGTAGCTTACAAGGGCCCTAGCCGCAGGGCAGAACAGTCAATGAACCCCCTAGAAAGGTCCACCTGACTTTGGGTGGTGCTGCGGCTGTGCTGCTGGTCCCCAGCGAGCTGCCGGGTACGCTGCTGGGCGTGCTCTTCCAGCATGGCCAGGGCTTCCATATGCCCACCCGGCTGCCTTCGCTGCTCCCAGTACTACCCCGCGCACAACTACAAGCCCTATGGCCCGCCTGAGCGATTTAAAAAGGCCAGGGCCCCCAGGCCCTTTTAAACTGCCCAGGCCCCTGGGCAATTTCCCCCTTTGCCCCTCCCCCCCCAATCGGTGGGCTTGAGTCTACATAATGGGACTGCCCCACAGCCATGGACCCTAGAAAAACAGCTCACAAGCTGCCTGTCAAGGGAACTGGCAGGGAACCAAGCTGGCAGGTTGGAAACCTGCCTGTGTTTCAGTGGAAATTTGCAGAAATGTCTTGTTTTTAGCAAAATATTTCAGTTTTGATGAATCACCATTTTGTGACAAAAACCTGTTTTGTAGGGAAATTCCCGACCATTTCTACTCTCTTAATTTTTTAGAAATGTAAGCAGAGTCAGGATGAGCGCTACCCTGACATCTGGTGGTGAATTGTAGAGAGTGTGGAAAGAATTTTAAGAATTTGCATTGGCATGCACCCCCCCCCCACTTAGCACAACCCCACAGCAGCTTGGGATGGGACTGCTTTGTGACAGAAATGACTCAACCTCAGTTGGGTGGTATTTGCTAAACATCGGACATGAGTTCCAAAACCCCATGAATTGAGAGAGGTTGGGGACAGGTGTGTACACCTGATGGTATAGGCCCCTTTTGAGGGCCTGGAACACCAATTGCACATCCTCCTCTCTCCAATGTTAAAGAGTAGAGCTAATTTTTTATTCTATTGGGAGTCTGTCTAGAGACTGCTGAGCTGAATTCATGTTGGGCCAATGGTGCACCAGCACCAGGGCTCCCCTACCAAGTGCTGAAATCACTGAAAGAGCTGAAGTGAGATCATGGAGTGCTGTGCTAACTAGTGGGGGAGCCTGAAGACCTATAGTTAAGCGGCTGGCAGAGCAGAGCAGTTTGCAGCGTGTTGGAGCAGCCCATGGAACAGTGAGTGGAGTGAAGCAGTTTGCAGGGACAGCTGGAGGAGCGGCACAGCTAGTGTGGTGGAGCTGGTTATGGTGAAGGCTGCAGCAGAACTCCACGGAGAGGCAGAGCAGTTGGCCCTGGCCCACGTAAGGTGCTCCTTAACACCCTGTGTGGACTTCCCCCCCCTTTCCACCTAGGCTGGGGGGGGGAGTAAAACTCTGCAGATAAACTCTCGAATTTTGGGGTGGCACTGACCAGAGACTTTTGGGTTGTTGGACTTTGGGGTAATTGGACTTAAGACCCTAAGGGGAAAAGGACATTGCCAAAACATACCTGGGGGTGGGGTTTTTTTTTGTTTGTTTATGGTTTGTGTTATAATCCTGTTTCTGGTGTTTCTCCAGTGGGATGCTGCATTGTTTCCTTCCTTTATTAAAAAGATTTTGCTACACTCAGACTCCGTGCTTGCGAGAGGGGAAGTATTGCCTCCTAGAGGCACCCAGGAGGGTGTGGTATGTAAGTGTCCCAGGTCACTGGGTGGGGGCTCGAGCCGGTTATGCATTGTGTTATTGAAACGGAAGCCCTGGATACTGAACCCGGCCCTTGTTGCTGCCAGTTCAGAGGGGCAGAAGGGTTACAGAAAGATCACTACGAGATAAGCTAAGTCTCAGCCTTTATGTCCTTCCTTGAGAAGATTTATCTGCAAATAGCAATGCAGAGCCATGATCTTGGTAAAGAAAGGAACATAGTCTAGTACAGTGATTCTCAACCTTTTGCAGCCCAGGGCATATAGACAGTTTCTTGCTATGACCTACCCAGATCTCATGATTTTTTGCTGGCAAGGTTTGTACACTACAAATAATAAAGTTTATTTTTCAAGGCAAGAGTAACAAGTCCAACATATGGGTCAAATTAATACTGTAATTTCATGTAATGCAGTTCTTAAACATATAAGCAAAAAACTGTAGAAATATCTATTCCTACCATTAGGCAAACGAGAAAAAATTGTGAATTCGAGATTTATTCATATGAAATAGAATTCCATATGGAATTGTTTTATAATGGGTAAAGATGAATTAAGAATATGTTGAACTTTGAACATCTAATGAACTTAATCTCTTCAATTTCCTCATCATATTAATTGCTTTTCTTGAGTTTTCTTACTACAGCACCGATTTGTAATTATAGGAAATGATTGCTTTTTGGATAAAATACAGTCTGTATTATATAGATGTCCATACTCTCTTGATATTCAAAAAGAACTCATTCCTGCAACACCAGAGTAAAATGTCTTTGCTTATGAAATTGGCATCAGCAAACATAAACCCAGCAATGAATCCAAAATTATATCATTTTAAATGATTTTTTGAGAATAAGTGATGTTATTATAGAGAGACAGAGCATAAGTATGTGAACTTATTGGTTATCTGCTATAAAAATAGAAAATCATCATATCTTCTATTAAAGGAATATGTATATATGATGTGCACTTACCTTTGCCTGTGAATTCTATTTCTTCCTTCTCTTTCCAGGGTAATTTTCAAATTCTGATATAGATATTTTTGAAGCAATGTTCCACTTTGATCTCTGTTTCTTCTCATCAGATTATTGATGACAGGAAAATAGTTAAAATAATGAACCAAAAACAAACAAACAAACACACACACACAGATCTTCAATTAACCCGAAACAATCTATTGAAAATTTATTGTAACAAATTTGCCTTTAGTCTTCCAATATGGAATAAAATTTCAAACCTTTGCACTCAGTGAAGCATGAAATAGCTTGTCAAAAATCTAGTCTAAAATATGAATCATACAGAAAATATAACCACACTGTGCTTGAAAATGCTGAAAATAAATCTCTTTATAAGAGCCAAAATGGCTTTGGATCACAACTCTGATAAAGTTACTTACCCCCCTATAGAAGTTTCTGTAATGGCAAGTTTCCTTCTCTTATGTGACAGTTTGAAAAGAAGAAATGTATTTTGTAAGATTTCTCTGAAAGTAGTGCACATTTCCATGATAATCCAACCGCATAACAGGTAACATGTAACTGCTTTTATTATAAATTAATTAACAGCAAAATGTCAAATCTTCTTATTTAAGCTACCTTCTTAGGAGACTCAGAGTAACTCCCATGGGCAGCAAAAAGTATATAGCCTGTTAAGTTCTTACAAGTGGGCAAAAGTTACTGCCAAAAGGATCAAAATTCCTTTCCTACCCATAACTTACAGACTGAAATGTAAACTCCATATATTCTATTGTATTTAGGGTACAACTCTATATGCACTTAGGGGGATAAGAAGTTAAAATCATAATTTCTACTCATAACAGTATCTGAAAACATCCCTTTCCTCACCAGCCATGTGAATTTAGGCCTATTTAAATTCAGTTATTTCACTTTCAAGAGGATACAAATTAAAAGGGGGCTATACTTCAAGGGCAAGAATTCTCTTATCAGTGTTGCTGGGTTGGGTTAGGAACTGATATCACTGTAGGTGTGACTAATAGGGTTACTCAATAAGCAGTGCAGTGAAACACAGTGTACAACCATTAGTTGGCACATCTAGCCAGCTAAGTTTGCTTTTGCTGCTTTTGTCTCATGATTGGCCCACTCCTTCCTTACTGGCTTCCTCTTGCTGTCAACAGGTACCAGTATCAGAACAAAATACTGGAACAGATATGTGAAGAATACAAAATAGAAGGGTAACAGATACAGCTATCTAAAATGATGTAATCATTATTGTAGGATCAAAACTAAAACAAACAAAGCCTAAGCTTTGGACAAAAAAGGTTCTCTCTTGTCTTGATAATCGTAGAAAAAGTGCATATAAATTCATCTGTTTAGAAGAACATATTGAAAATGTATAATTTTATAACTAGTGGTTGTTTAAAAAAAGTTACTAAAATCAGAAAATGGGTGAATATATTTGTAAAGGTTTTTAATGAATCACAATTTAGTGAACTAACCAGAACTCCCATTCATATGGAAAAATAATGTTAAGAATGTATATTATAATCTGACATACCTGACAGACTCTAGCACATTTCCTTACTTTCCTAAACTTTCCTCACTTCTGAATCCTTTGCCTCAATTTCCCTACACATAAAATGGGGTAGTGATGTGCTAGTAATATTTTAACAAAATGCTACCACAAAAATATACCCCCTTAGTCTGTAATAATCCACACTATGCCTGCCGTACCTGCAAACAAAGCTGTTTTCACATAAACAAAACAAACCAATGAAGGTGGAAACACCACATATAAACAAACAAACAAGTTAAGTGAACTTGAAGGACATTTACTCTTTCTGGAACAATATTCTGACTATATTAACAGTTGAGTGCAGAACTCTATACTTGTGTTAAGTGAAGGAGAGGTTTGCTCTCCAAGAGTATTTTTTTTCCAGCCAAGAGATAAGGGATGATTTAGTAGTATCCACGGAGGCATAACGTATCTTAGTGCTAAAGAAATTGTCCCATCTTTCCTTTCACTTTGGTGGAAGCATTTAACATGGAGTTTCTATGTACCCTCTATAGCACATTTGCAGGACAATACATACGGGATGTTGTAAGAATGAAGTAGCAAATGTCTGTAAAACGCTTTGATGATGAAAAACACTGTAAGTGAGATTACTTATTATCAGCAATAAATTTTAAAAGTGACATATTATCTTGCCATTTGAATTCAAGATTTAATAAATATACTAGATGAGTAAATCTTTTGCTGCTGAGTTGAAGTTGTTTCCAAAGGAATCACTAGACTCATTAAAAAAGTTACAGATTAACAAAAACATTTAATTACATTTTAGAGTTTGGAATCATGTTGCGATATATGAATTTGTCATACTGCATTTGGCCTCTGTAATATGATTCTGAAGACTCTCTCAGTGAAAATGGACATGCTGCTCCAGGAAGTTAGAGCTGAAGAATTTATCTCTGGCCCCAGCTCGACTGAGGTTAATTTTATTACAATTTTAAAAGTAAGCCCTTTGGGGCAGGGATTGTGTCTTCCTGTGTTTATACAACACATACCATGAGAGGTCCCAGTATTGACTGGGGCCCTTTGGCACTACACCACCACAAATAACACATAATTAATAATAATAATAAAGGAGGAAATATTTTGGTCCTCCTGAGCAAGAATTATCTCTGCTTTTTGTAACAATGCTTTTCCCCATCATTAATATTCATATGTTTTAGGCCAAAAGGAAACAACCATTAGAGTCATCTAGTCTGACCTTATAACACAGGCCAATTACATAATTAAACATGGAGCATTTGATATGTAGCATGGAGGATATGACATGAGCTCAGGAACAAGGAGGCAGTTTTTCGTTTTTTTCCCAAACTTTCAAGATGAAGCTAATGAGCAGACATAAGAGACTGTTTGAAAGAGCAACGAGGGGCAGAAACACTCTTAAAATTAGTAGATGGAGCATTCCAAGAGAATCAAAGGTTCAGAGTTTGAGAACATCACTGTGTGCACTTTCTTCAAAAGATTTGTGCGCTAGATCTGTGGTTCCAAACGACTATGGCAGCTTATTTGGGGGTTCTGGGTGTGGTGTTGGGGCTCATGCATAGCAGAAGGACTATTGTGGGGCCAGGGGGTACTGAGTGCTGGTTAGGGGATGAGTGGCTGGTGTAGATTGGTGGTGCTGGGTTTGGAGCTAATGGGGGTTAATACTACTTGCTTGGGAGTATTGGCTGCTGGGTGTAGGGACAGTGATGCAGGAGCTTGTTGGCACTACTTGCAACCCTGAGAACTTTTCTGCAGCAGTGATACTTCAAGAGGCTGTAAACTGCTGGTGCAGAGGGGAAGAGGGATGAAATTACGACTGCAGTAAGAATAATTAAGAATGGAGCAAATGGAGCAGCGTGAGGGAGGCGAGTTGTAGTAAATTGCTTCTTTCCCCTGATACTCATACTTCCACTGGAGGTGAGTCTTACTGACCTCAGGACTTTACTTATTGTCCCCTTTACTAGTGAGGAATGGCCCCCTTGCCAATCTTCTGTGGGGCAACCTCACCAGTTGAGAAGTCCTCAACATAGTGACCTGTGTTTCTAGAGCTGCAAGCCAGTGGTTCAACTTCCCAGTTTCCATCATGTGTGAATTAGGTACTAACTGGATCTGCTGTAGACATGCATTTTTCTTCCAACTTACCCTCTATGTCTCAACTTCACTATCTGTAAAATGCAGGTAAAACATGGTCTGAGGTGGATAAATCTTTCAGCTCTGGCAAAATGAAACATACTAAATAGGTGATAAATATTATAGCTGCCCCTTTTCACTCTGAGTGGCTAGTCAAAGTTTGGGGCCCTGGTAATATTCCTGTTAAGAGCAGGAATCAGTGATAGATATTTCGTAGATGCAGTTTTGTTTATTTACAAAGAACGTACATGAATGCAGGAGGAATCAACAACAAAAGGAGCAGTTGCTTAGCTTACAGCACCAAGCCTCTTTAGCCAACAGATCCAAAAGCATGCTCGCTCGCTCTCTGTTTCTCTCTCTAGCTTTTTCCAGGGTTATGCTGTAATCCCAGGCTACTGCTCAACCTTCTTCCTTTTTGCCTCTTTCTTGCTTTCTTCATCTGCTCCTGGGTGTTCTGCCTTCCTTCACCCTTCCCATGGTCACAATACTCAGTGGAACCCTCTGCCCACCTGGTGCTAGTTTCTGGTAGACTGCACTAGGCCTTGTTTTAGATGTGGCCCCATAAGTGTTTCTTACCCGTATCTTAAGTGAAGAGTGCAGTCACATATCAGTTTGAAAGAAGTTTTAAACTTACTCCATAACAAGGTTTCACCCAGCTCATAACATTACAATTAGTATATTACCTGCCACATAAACAATTTTGTTTATGCAATGCATATGTGTTTACTTCAGAACAATTTATTTATTCAGAGCCTTTAATAAATAATACCACCTAGCTTTTATATAGCATTTTTCACCAGCAGATTTCAAAGGCTTCATAATCTTTACTGCATTTATCTTGAATGCATTATCCATTCCTGTGAGGCAGGGAAAACAACCAATGTTTTATATCAAAGTGTAAATCAACTGAGTTTGTTAAGGAATATTTTAAGCACACTTAACAGCCAGGTTCAGTGATCTTCTATTTCTAGCAGGAAGAGAGGAAAAGCACATAAACGGTTTGCATGATAAAAGCCTGACAGCATATCCTCCACGCATACCAAAGAAAACAACATGCCTATGACATCTACAACAGCAGCAATTTTCAACTTCTTATAGTACCAATGCAATGTGCTTTGCAGTCATCATTCTTGCATAAATCTGTCATTTTTTATGTTATAATTTTGCATTCCAACAGATCAGTTTGTATGTCCTATATCTGTAAATGAGCCAGATAATACAGAATGTGAAAAGTGATTTGTGCTATCAGTGACATCAGGAGTTTTGCTGCTGTAGTTATTAACAGATATTTTTTCATCCCGCAGCACAGACTAAAATCAATCCTTTTGATAACTAGGCATGGCATGAGCTGTCCGCACTGTCATTTCAATCTGATTAATCACACATACACAGACCTTTACCTTAAAGGAGCAATTGTTCACATTTAATCACAAAGAAACATTCAAGCATACTATCGTACATTACTAAATTTAACTGCAATTTATGTCTTATGTTTTAGCAAATACATTTATGATAATATGGCTCTGGCATATAGATATATTGTTTTGCTCATTTTACAAACATTAAAATCTAAGCTAAGTAAACTAATACATGGTATTTTGGATCATTTATCATATTAGATTTGCAGCTTTTGAAGTTTCCATTATAAACACATTCTTTATCTGAAGATTTATCCTAATAATCATGATGCAGATGAATTATTAGGTATTATGTCTTCTTCGGTGGAATACCAAACATATCAGATAATAGATATTGTCTCAAGCAAGGAAGAAATTTGAGTACATTTTATCAGGATTTGTTGTACATTTTATTAATTAGTCCTGCTTCTGGTTTTGGGGCGTGGGGGGGAGGGGAGGCGTTAATCCTGAGAACATAGCACAGACGTTTACTTTACATGAGTGTTATGGAAGGGCAGGTCTCTTTATAGCTAGTAACATTAGTGTTCCTAAGGAAGCCTACAATTCTAAAGTATCAGAGGGGTAGCCGTGTTAGTCCAGATCTGTAAAAGCAGCAAAGAATCCTGTGGCACCTTATAGACTAACAAATGTTTTGCAGCATGAGCTTTCATGGGTGAATACTCACTTCATCAGATGCATGTAGTGGAAATTTCCAGGGCAGGTGTATATATGCGGGCAAGCTAGAAATAACGAGGTTAGTTCAGTCAGGGAAGATGAGGCCCTGTTCTAGTAGTTGAGGTGTGAAAACCAAGGGAGGAGAAACTGGTTTTGTAGTTGGCAAGCCATTCACAGTCTTTGTTTAATCCTGAACTGATGGTGTCAAATTTGCAGATGAACTGAAGCTCAGCAGTTTCTCTTTGAAGTCTGGTCCTGAAATTTTTTTGCTGCAGGATAGCCACCTTAAGGTCTGCTATAGTGTGGCCAGGGAGGTTGAAGTGTTCTCCTACAGGTTTTTGAATATTGCCATTCCTAATATCTGATTTGTGTCCATTTATCCTTTTTCATAGACTGTCCAGTTTGGCCGATGTACATAGCAGAGGGGCATTGCTGGCATATGATGGCGTATATTACTTTGGTGGACGTGCAGGTGAATGAACCAGTGATGGTGTGGCTGATCTGGTTAGGTCCTGTGATGGTGTCGCTGGTGTAAATGTATGGGCAGAGTTGGCATAGAGGTCTGTTGCATGGATTGGTTCCTGAGCTAGAGTTACTATGATGCGGTGTGCAGTTACTGATGAGAATATGTTTCAGGTTGGCAGGCTGTCTGTGGGCGAGGACTGGCCTGCCACCCAAGGCCTGTGAAAGTGTGGGATCATTGTCCAGGATGGGTTGTAGATCCCTGATGATGCATTGGAGGGGTTAGTGTAGGGAGTGTCCTGAGTAGATGGTGCAGTTTACACTAAGTAAACTCAGGACACTCCCTACCCTAACACCGGAACAAATCAACATACTCTTAGAGCCCCGACCAGAGTTATTCTGTCTACTACCCAAGATCCACAAACCCGGAAATCCTGGACGCCCCATCATCTCTGGCATTGGCACTCTCGCTGAAGGACTGTCTGGATATGCGGACTCTCTACTCAGACCCTAGGCCACCAGCACTCCCAGCTATCTCCGTGACACCACTGATTTCCTGAGGAAACTACAATGCATTGGTGATCTTCCAGAAAACACCATCCTAGCCACCACCATGGATGTAGAGGCTCTCTACACAAACATCCCACACACAGATGGAATACAAGCTGTCAGGAACAGTATCCCTGATGATGCCACAGCACAACTGGCTGCTGAGCTCTGTGCCTTTATCCTCACACGCAACTATTTCAAATTTGATGACAATATATATCTCCAGATCAGTGGCACCGCTATGGGCACCCACAATATGCCAATATTTTTATGGCCGACCTGGAACAACGCTTCCTCAGCTCTCGTCCACTCACGCCCCTTCTCTACCTATGCTACATTGATATCATCTTCATCATCTGGACCCATGGGAAGGAGACTCTGGAAAAATTCCACCACAATTTTAACAGCTTCCACCCCACCATCAACCTCAGCCTGGACCAATCTACACAGGAGGTCCACTTCCTAGACACCATGGTGCAAATAAGTGATGGTCACATTACCATCACCCTATACCAAAAACCTACCGACCGCTATGCCTACCTTCATGCCTCCAGCGTCCATCCCGGGCACATCACACGATCCATTGTCTACAGCCAAGCACTGAGGAACAACCGCATCTGCTCTAATCCCTCAGACAGAGACCAACACCTACAAAATCTCCACCAAGCATTCTCAAAACTACAATACCCGCATGAGGAAATAAGGAAACAGATCAACAGAGCCAGATGTGTACCTAGAAGCCTCCTACTGCAAGACAAACCCAAGAAAGAAAGCAACAGGACTCCACTGGCCATCACATACAGTCCCCAGCTAAAACCCCTCCAACGCATCATCAGGGATCTACAACCCATCCTGGACAATGATCCCACACTTTCACAGGCCTTGGGTGGCAGGCCAGTCCTCGCCCACAGACAGCCTGCCAACCTGAAACATATTCTCACCAGTAACGGCACACCGCACATAGTAACTCTAGCTCAGGAACCAATCCATGCAACAAATCTCGATGCCAACTCTGCCCACACATCTACACCAGCGACACCATCACAGGACCTAACCAGATCAGCCACATCATCACTGGTTCATTCACCTGCACGTCCACCAAAGTAATATACGCCATCATATGCCAGCAATGCCCCTCTGCTATGTACATCGGCCAAACTGGACAGTCTATGAAAAAGGATAAATGGACACAAATCAGATATTAGGAATGGCAATATTCAAAAACCTGTAGGAGAACACTTCAACCTCCCTGGCCACACTATAGCAGACCTTAAGGTGGCTATCCTGCAGTAAAAAAATTTCAGGACCAGACTTCAAAGAGAAACTGCTGAGCTTCAGTTTTATCTGCAAATTTGACACCACCAGCTCAGGATTAAACAAAGACTGTGAATGGCTTGCCAACTACAAAACCAGTTTCTCCTCCCTTGGTTTTCACACCTCAATTACTAGAACAGGGCCCCATCCTCCCTGATTGAACTAACCTCGTTATCTCTAGCTTGCTTGCATGTATATACACCTGCGCCTGGAAATTTCCACTACATGCATCTGATGAAGTGGGTATTCACCCACGAAAGCTCATGCTCCAAAACAACTGTTAGTCTATAAAGTGCCACAGGATTCTTTGCTGCTTTTACAATTCTAAAAAATGACATCAGATCTATCCTATCTTAATCCCGATGAAAACTCTTTGAGAGCATTGTTTGGAGGGAGGTTGAGAGCTAGAGGAAGATCAGCTGGAGTTTGGGTTTCAACCTGGTAGGTTGGAGTTAGACCTCAACTCAGTACATTTCAAATAAGCATTGAACTTGAGATAAACCGTGCGTGAATGCATGTCTGTATATGACATATGTGGACCCCACTTCAACAAAGTATGTATGTAACTTTAAGCATGGGAGTAATTCCGTTTACTTGAGTAAGACTAATCGCTTGCTTAAAGTTGCATGCACATCTAAGTATCTTACTGAATCAGTCATTCATAATAAATAAATGTATCATGCACCTGACTTGGTCACCTCTCCTCTGCTTACTAATCCATATATATTAAAAACAGATATTAAAGTGGCTAAATATGGTATAAATCAAGTTCAACAAATTGACCATGATTAACTAGAACTCAGGCAAATAGGATTTTTTTCATAAAAATGAAATTAACAAGGGTAACAATATAATCATCTTGGCTCTGAGGTACAAAGACCCCACATTCAAAAACATTTCGCATCACCATAAACTAAGACTCTTTATTTACACCGATAACTTTTAATCTGCCAGGGAAGAATAGCACTACTTCCTCCACCCCTAATCTAGGATGCAGACCCTGCAATTGTGATCCATGCCTCTCTCTCCTCTAGATTGGAATACTGCAATGCACTCTACAGGTGGCTACATCTTAAATCCATTCAGAAGCAGCAGCTAATGCAATATATTGCAGCCCACTTATTAAGTGGAGTATCTTGCAGAAAGCACTGAACACCAGCACTCTGTGATTGACAATCTGGGATTGTCTGAGTTCTGTAGAAAGACTGGATCAAAACCATAGTCCATCTAGTCTAGTCTCCTGTTTCTGAAAGAAGCCCCCCATCATAGGAAAGTACAAGAAACCATCAGCAAGCAAATAAGGGATACTATGCCTCCATGAAAGTCTTCTCCCCATCCCTAATAATTAAAGATTGCTTGAAGCGCCGAAGCATGAAGCTTTTTGCTCCTCCAAAACTTTTTTTTAGCATTAACTATTATTTCTCTTGATATCCGTAAACAGGTCCAATCCTTCAGTGAGCCTTGCTAAATTCTTGGCCTCCATGATATCTGGTAGCACTGAGTTTCAGAGTTTAATTACACATTTTGAAAAAAAGTATTTCCTTTTATCCATTTTGAATTTGCCACCTTCCAATTTTAACAAATGTCTCCTTGTTCTTGTGTTATGAGGCAAGGAGAACAGAAGCTCTTGGTCCACTTTTTCTACCATTCGTTATTTTATATGCATTTACCATTTCCTGTTTTTGTCTCTTTTCTAGGATAAACACTGCTAGTCCTTTAAATCTCTCTTCAAATGACTTTTCCAATCCTTCTCTGAACCCCCTCTAATTCTGTCAGAGCCTCTTTGAGATAGGGTGACCAATATTGCCCATTAGTACTGCAAATGAGGGCTTACCATTGATTTACTATGGCATTATAATATATTCTGTTTTACTCCCCATCCCATTCCTTATGCATTCTCACATCGTTTGGTTTTTGCATCGCAAAAAGCAGGTGACCTCTTCATTGAACTGTCCACAACGATACTCAGGTCATCTTCCTGAGGAAGAGAGATTGGGATATGTGAAAGCTGACCTCTCTTGCGCGCTCTCTATATGATACTGTACAAGTGCCGACAGTGAAGGTACTTGAGCTATCACTGCTTGTTTATACACAAGGGATCTCTGGATACTGTAGGACAGGCATGCAAATACTCCCAATTGAAGAGTGATTGAAGAGACAAAGACTGGGACTGTTTAGTTTATAGAGAAGATGAATAAGAGGTGACAGAACAGGTATAAAAATAATGCAAGATACAGAGAAGGGTAAACAGGAGTGCCTGATTTACTTTTCGTCATATGAAAATGAGGGATCGTACAATGAAATAGAAAGGCAACTCATTTAAAAATGATTAAAAAATAAATGTTTTTGTTATGCGATGCAACAGGGTATCACTGAAGCCAGAAGCTTAACAAGATTTTTTAAAAAAAATATATTTTTATGGCTTATTAGAACATCCATAGTTACTTTAGATTGGATTTCAAAAAAATGAGAAAGAATATCATGTCTCATGCTTCAAGATATAAGCCAGCCACTAATTGCTTTAGGTTAGGAAGAATCTTCCCAGATGGGCAGATATTCTGCAATGGTTCAATAAAGAGTTACTTGTACCTTCCTATGCATAATCAAAGACAGGATACTGACCAAGATGGACAAGTGATCTGATGGAATATGATAATTCCTATCTTCACTGTAAGGGCTCGTGATTTTGGAATACATTCCGTCTGAAAACCTTAAAATGAGTAAACTCACAAGATCAGTGGCAAAGCACATTTCTCTTGAACAGATGTTTGGAGAGGTCTAAGGTGGCTGTGTTGTGGAGTTTCTTTCAGGGATGGAGGGATGTGACAATCTGGGGTGGTAATATTTTCTTTGACAGCTGCTGTTTTATGTTGCATGGGATTTACCACTGTTTTTGTTTTTATTCCTAGAGATTGTATTTAATTGAACACAGGGGCCGAGAGCCTGAAATAGGCATTTTTTGTTTAGTTTTTTAAACTGAAATAAACCAATTAAAACTCTCATATTTAGATCTTCTCAGTTGTGCTGACCTTTTTAAAATCTTGAAACATATGAATGAGCTTTCCGTGATAAACAACAGATTTCTTCTCCTCTCAGGGAACAAAAAATGACTAATAAATTTAACAATCTATTGATATCACACATTTTGATAAGAGGATACATTTGTAACAGTAGAGAAAAATCTAAACTCTGAATGTTTAATATATCTGATAAATTTGTAGAAAATTAAATCCTTCAGAACCATCACTAACTCAAATTCCTTTAAATTTCCAACTTATTTTACTTAAAAATAAATAGTCACATACATTTCTTCAAATTTCAGAGTAAGGTAAACCTTTATGAATGTACTCAGCTTTACGTATGTGAACAGACTCAGATGCAAAAAGCTAAGCAAAGTCTGCGAAGCTAAGCTGAGAAGTTTGCAGAATTAGGGCCTCGGTTTGCAATATCCCACAATGCATTATTCAAGATTGCACGTCTTTCTGAACACACACAATAACTTCCTCCAGTTTAGCTATTATTGGAATTCTGGTATCCATTTTAACCCATTTAAAAAAAAATTAAGTTGATATAAGAAAATAAGTAAAGTCATTTGGGTTTACATCAACCAAGATTGAAATTGCAGACACACCAACGCAACATAAGCGACTAACTGGAGATGCTGGATACTGTTTCTATCTCTTCTCTGTTCCAATCCAGATTACAAATATAAACGCAAGGGTCTCTGATGGCAGAGCTTCTATGCAGATTTCTCTTTTCAGGGGCCTTTTAGAAAGTTAAGCTTTTTCCTCTCTTTAAGGGTCGCTTGCTGGTGGTTTCTCTGCAGCTTGAGGTCTTCAAACCAATTTTGAGGATTTCAATAACTCGGTCCTGGGATAGGGGTTGTTATAAAATTGGATGGGTGGGGTTCTGTGGCCTGCCTTGTGCAGGAGGTCAGACTAGATGATCAGATTGGTCCCTTCTGACCTATGAGTCTATGAGTCTGAGTCTAAGAGAACCCCACCAGAATTTTTTTTAAAAAATATATTAGTTACTCCCTAATTCCTTTTAAAATACTTTGCTCCAAAGGGTGATCTACCCTATGCATCTTCCTATACCACCTATTTCCACCAGAAATAAAAAACAAACAAAGTTAGGCAGGAAAAGGCTCTGAACTCCAGAATCACAAGCTCTAGTATCTTCAATTGAACACAAAGGAAAGAGGTTCTCTTAAGTGAATACTGGAAGCCACTGGAAGAAAATAATTAATCAAGCCAGCAATATTTCCCCAATCTCAGAATCCACAATCAGTATTAATGTAACCATAAAAAAAAAGTACAGAACCAGGTCAACATTCTAAAATAAGTTTAGTTTTATCTGTCCATCATATCATTAATCTGATATAAGCAAACAAAAATTGTATACAGCCACAGGTCTTTTCAAGTGCTTTCAATTGCCACTTGGGATGTGTGGGGATGCTCAAATGAGCCTGTGAGTACAGAGAGTTTTTTTTCCTATTATAATAGCCTTCATATTCCCTTCTTCATCCGTTCATTTAATACATTTGCAATTAGCTTGCTGCCCAAGTCTAACATGGAGAGTAATAAAGCTGCTGATAGACTGTACATCCAATTTGTAGAGAGAAACATGAGCGGGGCCAGGCCCCGTATGCCCTGTGATTATGGTTATACAGCAATGTCATGGCCATAATTTATATTTTTGTCACGTTGCTGCATAAACCCATTTGTGCTGCATAAACGCACAGAAATTCTGCTGTCTTTCACGGCTGCGCTTCCCCACCTGCCATTTTGCTTTCCTGTTTTTTCATCCCTATCTGTTCCTTTGTTCTGTGGTTTCACCATCAGTGGGAGTTCTGTGGTTTTCAGTGCCTGCCAACAGAAAAAGGAGCTACAGTATTTATGGACTATACAATATTTCTCAGCCATTTAGCAGAATTGCAATTGATTTCAAGATACAGCCCTTCATAATATATGGCCTTTATTCTCATTTCAAACATGAAACATGTTTTAAGTTATATTACTGCAGACATTCAAATAAAAAAAACATGACTTACATTATGAAGTGACCGAACCTGTGATTTAAAACTACATCACTAATTCTGATACTGGGTATGTAATATTTAATCCGTTAAAGACCAGTGAAGTTAGTATTCAGGTCTATCCCTTTAAACTACACATGATCTGTAATCAGAGTTGAATATGGCAAAGCTATTCTCACACTGTGCATTCTCAGTTCAAAATGACTTAATTTATATTCAGTTTTATATTCAAAACACTTTTCTTTATCTGACCTATACCAGCATAGTTCAAGTACTTATTCAAAGTTTTATTTGCATCACTATTCTGTAGAATTAATTTAAATAAACTGTTAAGAAACAATGGTTTTGTTTAGTTAGTTAGTATTTTAGATTGACAAAATTTAGATTTGTCATTCCAGCACTAAATATCTAATGACATCCACTGTGTAAACAGGAATTTAATGGAATGTTACTTACATAGCATTTACTAGAATACATTTTCCATAGCGCCTATCGTGCTATACAGACCTAACCATTATCTTTTGACCAACAGCAATTGCTTATTTAACACAAAGGAATGATTCCAACAAAGAACTACTGCAAAATGTCGATACTAGAAAAGCAAACAGTGCCATCCCAGTACTCTGCAAATACATGAGGACACGAGATCTCTTTAGTACTAATAGTCACATCATTAGAATTATCATCATTACCTATCTGAGGCTTTCAATCAAAACATTTGCTCTTTATGGCAGAATCACTGATATTGTTTCTATTGGATTTCTGAATCAGCACCATTTGTTGATTCCTTTTATGTTCTCACATTTCTTAAATACTTAAAGAGGTAGAACTTATCTTTAGAGCTGGTCGGGAATTGTTAGATAAAACAGTTTTTTGACAAAATGCCAATTTGTTGAAATTGAATCTTTTCACAGGGAAGGGTCAGTTTCAGCAAAACCTTCATTGGGAACATTTCTCTGGTCAAAAGGGAATGGGGCTGAGAGAGAAAGCGCATGACCAGGGCTGGCCCTAGACCAAATGGCACCCCTTCCACCCATTTGTTAAAAATATTTGTGTACTTTATTTTTTTATTGCATTTGTTGCCTGTTTCATGACTCTGATGCACAATTTGCATGCATGATTTATTCCTGTCATATAAGATGATAAATTTGCATGCTAGAATGTGTAATTCTGTATTTATTCATGCCATGTATAAGAAAATAAAAATAATAGTTTCCACTTAGGTTACAGAATTTTTTTAATTTTAAGAATGACTGAAATGTACTAACATCAAGAAATTGAACTGTGCATGTATACTGGGTGGACCAGTATTAAATCGTGTTACAGTAGTCAGCCTTAGAATGTTAACCCTAGTCCTTTAGTTCAAAAGGTCGCTTTTCTCGCCTTGCTAACTGAAGCACAGCATCAGAGAGATCCAAAGACTGGCCAATGGCATTTTCAAGTGATAAAATAGCAAACAACATCAGTCTCTAGTCGACCATCATCAATGAAAGATACGTTTTAATGAGCCTGAGCTTTGAAAAGCTGCACTCACCACTGTGACCGGCAGTGTAAGCAGAATCTTCAAAAGCTATCCATGAATTAGGAAAAGTGTCCTTCAGCTCTGTATAATGAATGAATTGCAGGTTTTGGAGTGGAGAGTGCTCCTCGTATGGCAAAATGTGACAGACGTCCAACTCGACATAGAGGTCTTTATCATTGATGTTCAAACACTCCCCATGTGTCAGCGTCCAGTGAAGGTCCATACAATTGTTCAAGAGTGTTTTCCTGTTTGCAAGCAGCTTATCAAGGTCTTACCACCCTCCTGCACCCATGTCTTTTTGTGGTGCTTCATTCATCCAAACCTTTCTTCGATGGACACTCAAGCAGTGTCAACGAGTGAGGAAAAAAAATCTCCCTTTTGAATTTTTCTTCTGAGTCTCCCATCACCTCATCTCTACCCTTGTAACCAAATGGTCCCTTCTTTGATTAATACAAGTTTCTTTGAAGACAGGCTCAACTCCTAAGTATTCCACCATTTCTTTGGCAGCAGTATGGCATCTTCAAATCCGTTGTCTCTGTAGGTCACAACAAAATCAAGACAGCTTCTCAAATTAGTAGTGATCATGATATTTATCGACTGAGTTTGTAATGCCTTGGTTACCTTTACTTGAAACAGGATATCATGCCAAACCACAACTGAGACCAGAAATTTTAAGTCAGAGATCTGGTTTGCCAGGCTTTGCACCTCCTGTCAGATCCCGGCCTCAGCTTTACTCAACTGTGCCAGTTCCATCAGGGCTTTGTAAACTTCAGTTGCTTCATAGCTCACTGGCCTTACACTATCAATGTAGCTTTCCCAGCCACTGTTACTTAGTCGCTTCACAGTCAGATTTGTAACATTGTTCGTTATCCTCTGAATAACTCCAAAAAGGGATACTGAATCTAAAGAAGATGACACTGCATCTGACACAACCAGGCTGAGGGAATGGCAGCCACAAGGCACGAAGAAAGCTCTTGGATTCAGTGCTAGGATCCTTGCCTGGATGCCACTGTTTCTTCCCTTCATGTTCACATTGTTGTCATAGCTTTGGCCACAGCAGTTCTGAAGCTTTATTTTATTCTCATTCCAAACATTCATAAACAGTTCTTTTAGGCCTTTTCCAGTAGTCATCCACAGACCAGAAACACATGAAGTGTTCTTTCATTTGGATATAGCCAGCCATTCTCGTAGTCAACAAATCTTATGTAAATGACATATTTTCACAGTACTAATGTCGGGAGTGCAGCCTCTTATTATGGCGTAATATTTCACTTTGCCAAACCACATCAAGTGCCTTCCTTGCCAAAAGTTAATCAATTTGTTTTGAACTGTTTTGCTGCAGTAATGATCCATAGCTTCTTTATGAACTACTTGATGTAGGTGCTCACACATGACCTTGTCGTATTTCCCAAAGAGCTCTACCAAAAAGAGGAAATTACCATTAGGTTCACTGAACAACTTATACGATGAGCCCTGGAAAGCCAAATTATTCTTTGCAAGCAAGAGGGTAACTAAGATCAGATGCTCGAGCATGTGCCTCCAATGCTGGGTTTCTACATTAATAATGCACTGGTTTCCTGCATCTGTGCATTTATTCAGCTTGAGCCTTGATTCAACCTCCATCCATTTAGAGTAGGCCGTAAAATATCCGAGTGACTTCTCATGTTGCTTCAGTGCATTGGCTAAGTTATACTTGTAACTGTACCCAGAAAGCATAAGCAACAATTTGGCATTCTTGTCAAATATTTTGTAACAAAAACAGAACACTGTCAGTTGATTTTGAGTAAACTAGCCAACGTCGATTCAGTTTCTCACCATTCTCGAGCACTCTTTCGCAGTGTGACTAAGTATTGCTTTCTGCTCATTTACTAGAAATGTCTTATCTTCAAATTTTGCCCAGCCCTTCAAAACTGTATGATCAATATTGGCAGAGTTTAGGATTGCCAGTCATAAAGCAGGATCTGATGTACCGATTTGTGGTGTGCAATTTTTCTCACTGATGTTTCTGTCATCATGAAAGGCTGATTCTTCTTTATCATTTCTCTCCTTTTCATGTAAACCAGATTTTTCTTTGTCATTACTCTCCTTTTCATGCAAGCCATATTCTTCTTTATCATCACTCTCGTTTGTGTCACCAGGAAAACTGGACGATTCTCCATCACTTTCCTCAGATTTCTAGTCCTTATCTTCAGGTAAATCTGCTAATCCTTAGTAACAGAATTTCCATCATTTACACTTTCTTCTGAACTGGGACGATCACTACTGTCTAAAGTACTGCCTACGTTGTTCTGCTTCAAATATTTTCCAATCAAATTTACTCCTTGCTGCAAACTAGATTGCAATTCAGCTTTTTGCTTCCTATACTGAGCTCCTGAAGGCTTCTTCAGGGGCATCTTTTATTTTCTATGGGGAGAACAGACAGTATTAGGAGAGCAAAAGTCATTGTTCCTCAGTCTTAGAAAGTCACCAAATGTTACGTGTTAAGCATGGCAAAAGTAGCAACAGTATTTCTTGTATATTGTTGTGTAGATAGGGGTTCAATAGATATCTCTGGCTTCTCATTAAACATGCCCTTTATTAACCACTGCTTACACTGTTCAAGTCTTAACACACAAGTACACTTTCATAATTACACAATAAAACAAGGTACATAATATTGCAGATGGGCTCTCACTTCAGTTCATTCTGATATCTCACTGACTAACTGGCGACACCCGGCCCCTTATGTACCCATGAGAGTATGGTTGACAACTGTCAAGGTTTTTTCCCCCACCTTTGAACTTTAGCGTCCAAAAGTGGGGACATGCATGATCACTTTTAAGCTTAATTACCAGCTTAAATTTGGTACGCTGCCACCAGCCAAAAATATAGTGTTTGGCACACTTCCTGTTCCCCCAAAACCTTCCCTGGGGAACCCAAGACCCAAACACCTTGCATCTGAACACAAGGAGAAATTAGCCTCCCCCACTCTTTTTCCTCCCAGACTTTCCCCTCCCCGGGTTACCCCGAGAGGCTACACTGATCCAAACTCCTTGGATCTTAAAACAAAAAGGAATTAACCTTCCCCCTCCCCCCCTTTCCCCTCACCAATCCCTGGTGAGTTCAGACCCAATCCCCTTGAGTCTTAAAACAAGGAAAAAAATCAATCAGGTTCTTAAAAAAAAAGGAAAGCTTTTAATTAAAGAAAGAAAAAGTAAAAATTATCTCTGTAAAATCAGGATGGAAAATGTTTTACAGGGTATTCAGATTCACATAGCCTAGAGGGACCTCTCACCCCCTTAGCCTGAGATTCAAAGTTACAGCAAACAGAGGTAAAAATCCTCCCAGCAAAAGACATTTACAAGTTAAGAAAACAAACATAAGACTAATTCGCCTTTCCTGGCTATTACTTACTATTTTGAAACGTGAGAAACTGATTCAGAAAGATTGGAGAAAACCTGGGTGTACGTCTGATCCCTCTTAGCCCCAAGAGCGAACAACAAACAAAACAAACGAACACAAACAGACTTCCCTCCACCAAGATTTGAAAGTATCTTGTCCCCCTATTGGTCCTCTGGTCAGGTGTCAGCCAGGTTCACTGAGCTTCTTAACCCTTTACAGGTAAAAGAGACATTAATCCTTAACCATCTGTTTATGACAACATTCTAGGAAGTTCAAGGAAAATGTAGTTCTCAAAAATTCTGGAAGGTCCCATGAGATTCTTCAAAGATTCAGAATATTCAAGGAGGTTGGTGAAAAATGAATCCACATACAGAATATCTGAAATTAACTAAATCTGCACAGAGCTCTCTATTGTTCCACACACACGTGCGCACAGCACTCCATTCTTCCACACATGTGCACCGCAATCTATTCTTCTTCATGGGCACAGCACTGAAAGCTAAGTTAATACTTAAAAGATCGCAGTTCGGGGGCATTTCAATGCCTTCTCTCAAAATATGATTTACACAGGGCCCTACACATAAGTCAATGACAACACTCCTATTGACTTCAAAACTCCCACCATCAGAAAGAGTAGGCAGAATCTGCTTTGCATTTCTACTGTAAATTCAAGGTGGAATTCATTATGTCAAGCAATCTTATTCCAAAGAGAATGGCAGTAACAAAATTTAAGGTATTTATGAATTTTAAACTTTTTTTTCCAAAGCATGTTTATAAGTGTTATACATTGATAAAAGTTCAAAATATGAATTTTAGATGATACTTTTATAGTGTTCCTCTTTACCTTTTATTAATTTTGTAGTGGTTTTTTTATACTTTTTCCTATGCCCTCCCTGTTCTGTGTCTCTCCTCGCTGCTGTGTGCATCTGCTGTGTCTTTCTCACTTGCTTTCCCCTCCTGCTGTGTACATTCCCTATTTTCCCCCCTCACTCCCACATACATGGTTGCCATCTCTCTCTCTCTTCCTCCCCCACCCCTCCACCCCTGTGGTTTGTACCTAATGTTTCACTCTCTCCTGTGAGATGTGCATCCACTCCTTCTCCACTCATGCTGTGCACATGCACCATTTATCTGCAGCCCCGACAAGCATCTACCACCACCCTCCTCGTCTGCCTCTGGTTTCCCTCATGTCTTTTTCTTCCCATCCTCTTCAGTCCCCCTGTCCTCTGGCCCTTAACATGCTTACCTTCAACCCTCACTTTCCCTTCTACCTTCCCCAGCTTTATGTTTCTTTCCTTCCTCGTCTGTGTCATTTTCCTTCCTTCAATCCCTTTTCCATTGTCTCTTCCCCCACTCCATTCTGGCTTCTGAGCCATAATAAAATATTTTGCTCATATGTCAGAAACATCTTGTGGGTCAGTTTCACGGTTATCTCAGACCCATGCCACAGCCAGTGACAGCCTCCTTAATTTTCACAATACTCCTCACTCCCTGCAATATTTGCAGAGAAAGGCTCCCCGGTACACTGTACATACCTTTATTTCCATCTCCCCATGCTGCCACTCCTCTCTGGGTATATCTGAGTAAACCACACTGGTCAGCATCTTGTATGCACCATCTGGTCCTTACCCACGGAAAAGAAGGGTCTGTTACAGATCTGACCTGGCAAGCTAATTCTTGAGCTCAAGCTGGAGAGACTCATGCTTTCTGCTCTGGATGTCCAGAGCTCAATCCCAAATGTCAGCCAACATCATGGCCATCACCTCTGCAGGCCCTGGGCTTCCAGCTGCCAAACTTCTGCTGCCAAGCAAACCTCAAATCACCTGAGTCAGCCATTATTGCTGCCCCTAGCAAAGGACAGGTGGGAGGGTCACTATAGGCTCCAGACATCTCTGGAGCTCCACAGTAGGAGGAAAGTGAGTTGAAGGGGCCACCAGCTCTCTGGAAAGGCAACTGTTCTGCCCACTCTGCTGGATCTCTTATTCCTCTCCTTTTCAAATAGGCTGATGATTCTGGTGACTGAGCCTAGTGTGTCATCTTCTCCCTGAGTGGTGCTTTACTCAGGCCAGAATGATGGACTTTCTGCTCCCCTTCTCTTCCAGTATCACTATATTTGAAATGTTATGTGCATCATTTGACAGGCAAAGCAGGTGTGATCCCCGAGACTGTATTTGGTTGCAGCACTTCTCCATGCTTGAGTCAGCTCTCCGTTCACACATACAACAGAGGCAATACATCTACACCAAGAACAATGGGGAAATGCCACCAAAGATGGCCTTTAGAAGGCGCATAATACATGTTATGGACACAGACAGTAATCCATATATCTTGAGTTTTCTGTTCTACTTTTCAGATTACCATCTATATAAACAGGTCAGAGATCTCACCATTCAGAATTGCTACGATATTCCAATTTGCCACTTCATGTCTTATGCGCTTGTGCAGCATGGCTGTGTACTGCTAAATGGTTGCTGCATTTCACATCAGATTTGGCTTCATTTCAGTCATAAATGAAGTGATTCCATATGCAGTGTCCCAAGCACTCTGCAGCCAGGCCCCTTGGTTTTGTGGCACTTTGGTGGAGCAGACTGGAAATTCTGCTGCAGTTTCAGCTAAAGTGTATTGAATAAAACGTAACCCTTCTGCCAGGTGAAGCCAGCAGTAACAAGGGCAGGGTTCAGTATCTAGGGGTTCCTTTTCAACAATACAACACAAAACCAGCTCGAGCCCCCACCCAGTGACCTGGGACAATTACACACGACCCCCTGGCCACCTCTAAGAGGCAATACTTCCCTTCTCGCAAGCACAGAGTATGAGTGTAGCAAAGAAGCTTTTAATAAAAGAAGGGAAGTAACCCGGCATTAAATTGTGAAAGCACCATAAGCAGGGTTCAAAAACATAAACCGTGAGCAAGACCCACCCCTAAGTAAGTTGGGAAGTGTCCTTTTCCCTCAGGATCTTAAGTCCAGCAAGCAAAAGTCCCTGTAACGTGCCCGGCCCTTCTCTACACCCCATTCAGTTGTTGTTCTTGGTCAGGGCAGACCCAGAGTTCAGAGGTGCATCTGCAGAGTTCACCTCCCACCCTGGGTGGAGGCAAAGAGGGACCTTTCTTGCTCTGAGGCACTCACTCACGGCTCTTCTTCGCCGGCTGCCCTGTCATTTAGTCTCCCCACTTAACACAGCAATTAGTGATTTCAAGTGTTAGTGGGGGAGTCTCAGTACTGGTGCACACTGGGCAGACTCTTGTATCAGAGACACTGTCCCAAAGCAGGTCTAATGCTTAGACCTAGGCAAGAGTGATTTCAGCTCTGTTGTGGAACAAGACTCTCAACTGAGTCTTAATCAGCCCTGTTTAATCAAGGGAGAGAGGAAGGGTCAAATGGTCAGGGCCCACACCACCAGATACAAGTACCTGTCCCCACCTTCTCTCAACTCACTGGGCTTTAGAATCCTTATCCCCTGCCTAACGAGTGCCGTTGAGCTGAGCGGTCAGTCCCTCAGAGTATGCCAAGCACAGTTCTGCTGCCCTTGATTCACACAAGGATAACAACCCTCTATTACTCCTGCCCCAATAACAAATGGACTGGGGATCCAACACCAGCTAAAAGTGATCATTTGGGCAAGCAATCCCATCATGCTCAGCACCTAGGCAGGGTGAGTGTGCCCATGCAAACAAGATCAGCTCTTGAAGTCCTCTTCCACTGATCATCACTAGATGTCAGCGGAAAGCTCATTGAGACCCTGCTTACAAAAATATAAAAATTAATGATGATACATTGTAGCGCATTCCTTGATATTACATTTAATGTATTTTCCTTCCCTTAAACAGCACTTTTTGTATTTAAAATGTATAATTGCACTTTACGTATATTTTCTATTCAATGTGAATTTTGTTTTAAAAAATCTAGTCAACAATGTCATGGAGGGAGTTTGAAATTTTGGCAACTGGATAGGGGAAAGTTAAGGAATTTGATTCCTGAAAATTAGGATTGTGGCATAAGCATTGTTACTACATGTTTCTGTTAAAATGATCAGCAGTAAAATGGATAACATTGCCACTTAAATTGTCATCACTGAGTTTAGGAGTTAGCCTAAAACAAGAACTCTGAAGGGGTTTGACTACCCCATCAACTCAGTGGAGTGCTATCTACCATCTCAGGAAGATGTCACTGCATCAGTTAACACTTGGTTCATGTTTGGAAAATTTCCTTTACAAATGCAAGGATTAAAAACTATTTAAAAAAAATAAAGATTCCATTACACAATTCTGTGCCACTGAGTGAATTCTGCAGCCATGAATCACAGACGACATAGATCCCTGCCTATGTATTTATAAGGGGCTTTGGGATCTTTCAAATGAAAAGGTGTCATACAGACATAAGTGAACAGCTAGAAAAGATGTAAGTAAATGTATGATGTTCTTTAGCTTCAAAACATACCTCCAATATTTTTGTTATGTGAAGTAGATACCTCCATTTGTACTTGAAAGAATAAGCCACCATGGTAACACAACTAAATTTCAGAACATTATCTTGGTCATCTAAAATTAGGTCAAAAGACGTTTTTTGAATTTCCTACCTCCTTTGTCAAATAAGACCTTCATACAGGAATAAATTTCTAAGCCCCAGCTGAATAAGCTGCTCACAGGAGAGCATTCTAACAAAAATGACTGAGGCTCAGGATATGAATATAAAATTGATTGCTTGACCTGCTCTGTAACACAGTTCATATCATGCATATGCACCTGAGAAGCTGTTATGATCTGCACATCTTCTATCTGAATGACTGCTATCTTCGCTATAATAACTTTCACAGTTAAATCACCATCTGTGTCTTAGACTTTCTAATGTTTATGTCTCCCCTCTCTGCCCTACAAAAAGAATAAAACCATTTTCCTCTATTGTTGGAGAGGAAGTGTCCCTACACTTTGCAGGAGAGCGGAGCTAAATTATCCACTGTAACCATCTTTGGGAAATCAAGTTATACAGAGCCAGATTGTAGAGTATGGGTGCAAAATGAAATCCGCAGGCCTGCTTCCTCTATAAAAGACAAGTGAACCTGGGGAAGGATTAACTGATTTTTCCACATCTGGAGGAACTACTTAAATGATAATGCAACAGGCAATAATGAAGGGAAGAAAGACAGATCCCTGATATGTGGTAATGGAAATAGCATAATATCTCTAAGCTACTATTTAGGTACCTAGTCAATGAAGCCCACAGAAGTTAAATGGGGCTCTCTCCTTGTTGAGCTCATTGGAAACTGTGGGATCTGTCATTTGTATAATAATCAATCAGAACTTAAATAGCCTCTGGGTTCAGTTCCTCTTCATTATAAAAAAATATGGAAGTAGATTGTGGCTTGCTTTGTGCAAGTACACAAAGGCAGAGAGGGTAGAGGGCACAAACATCCCTACACAAGGCCAATCACAATCTCATTCCTTACATTGTTGTTACACAATAACCACTGGTACACAATTACCAGTGGTGATTAACACCAACAGAAGTGAGAGATATCCCAAAGGTGGTGTTGCATGGTCAGAGTCAGGACAGTTAGCACGATGATGCCATCCATCGGGAAAGCAAGGAGGCAAAAGAATTGTGTAATCATGTCCTCAATCTGTATAAGTGCCCAGTCAGTCCTCGTTTCCCTCTTGACAGTGAGCTTCCAAAGATGCATGCAGAGAGAAAGACAGAGCAAAGAAAGCTCATACTAGGAACAGCTCCTTACGTCAGAGTTGAGGTGGGCAGAATGCAGGATGAACAGAGAGGAGACTACCACTAACAGAATTACTGGTGAATAATGTTTCCCAAACAATGACTTTAGGAAATAGGTTTGCCTTATGGAAAATCACTGACCATGAAATCAAACTCCAACAATAAAGCAGCATTTCACCAGCTCAAGGTAGGCTCCTCCGGCCTGGTCAGAAGCTGTGAGGATACAAGTGCACATCCATTTAACAATGGGAGCCTTCACTGCTATTTCACCTGTATTGCATCCACTTCTTCTTTTGAATGCCAGTAGAAGAACAGTGAAAGCACAGGCATGAATACAGTTAGTTAAGGTCTCTGACCAGTCCAGAGAAGAGAGGGTAGCTATGTGAATGGCTGAGACACATCCAGAATGAGCATAAATTGGGCAATCATCCATGATGTGTCTGACAGTTTGCACCATGCCACAGTCACAGTTCTGTGATTCCCTCACTTTCCGTCTATGGAGTAAGTATGTGATTCTTCCACGTCAGGTGCAGTTGCCCCCATTTAGAGCTGTCCATATGCCCCGTGGAGAGCAAAGCGGGCAATTGCACAGTTGGGTCATCAATTATATTTGTTTGGTACATCAGCAGCAACCCAGGTTTCAGACCATCTTCTGTGAACATCCTTATCTTCCACAAGGAGGGCTATGGCATGAGACCAGAAGAGTTTTCATTATTTTAGTCAGTGGTGAGGGTCATGAAACAAGACAAATAATGGTTTTGCTTGCCTAAACTCTTGAGCATGACATAAATAAAGCTTCAAAGTACATTTTATGTTCAAAAGGTTAACTTTTTATCCCAAAGGAATACTGGATTAAGATAAATACTAGGTAGAATAAGGGCTGAAAGAAATGAAACTTGAATTACAATGGCAGGCAAAAAGTCAACTCCTCAGAGAAAAACTGAAGGTAGAAGGGAAATAAACCAAGAAATTAGTTTTTCAGTCCTACCAGAGATAATTGCACCAAGGACAGACTCCACTGTGGGACCACAACATGAATTGCAGGCCTGTGCAATAGAAATTAATGAAAGTGCCTGTTGACATAAGGATGAGGACCAATCCTCAATGGGTCTTTCACCTGCAGAACTGCCAGGGGTGAATACATTGAGCATGCAGACTTAAAAAACCTTATGAAATCCTGGAAAAAGAAAGCTCAAAACATTCTGGAGGGATCGTTCTAGAACAGCCAATGTTTCTGGTGACACATCATCTCCTCATCTTCTAAATGAAAGAACATGTGTGCAAAAAACAATGGTTTCCTGCTGATAACCAGACAATAGGCCACCTCAGCTGAAAAACATTCTGTTATAGGAAGCCATTCTATTTAGCTTTCAGGTAGTTAACTTCAAAAGTCAGAACTGATTGTGTAACACAGGGCCCTGGGACTGTAGGTCCTATCTCACTGGAAGTGCCCGGACAGGGGTAACTTGCAGAGTCATCAATTCATAAAAAACAAGGAAACAGGGCTACCAAAGAGCCAGCAAGGTAATCACTGCTCTGTCCTGCCTGACCTTCTCCAATAACTTGTGGTGGAAGGCAGTACCTCAGGTCCTTGTTACAGGTAAAGGAGAGCTTTAGTCTCGTGGGTTAGGAAACAAAATAAAGTGAGCTTTTCTAATGCAGCAATGACACAATCTGTGGTGCAAGTAAAATTATCTTGAGGATCTAGAGTTTAAGGCTCCATCCCCCCAGGAAAAACTTTTTCTGGCATACCCAGTATGTAAGCATATTACCCCTCCTTTCTAAATATAGAGCAGAGAGAGAGAGGGGTGGGGGGGAGTATGAGGTGGGCTTCTACCCAAGGGCCCAGAAGCATCACTTGTCAAAGGAAAATGAGCACTAGGAGCCACACTAGTGGTTCATATAAGCCACCAACATTTGACTTTTGCAATAGGAAGCTGTAGGAGGGTTGAGCAGCAAGGCAGGCAGTCGGCAGACATACTGATCAGGTAGTAGGTCTCCAGCCAGATAGAAGATTCCACTCACTGGAGCAAAAAGGGCTGATATACAGCCTTTTGGTATTGGACCTCCCGAGAGGCCTGGATTCTCAGTAGCTCCTGGGGGCTGAAGACTCTTGACTGAATGTTCTACCAGCATTCAGTTGCAGACAGAGCTAGTTATTCTGCCTTCCATGCTTTTCTTCCATGTAGTCCCTTGCTCTAGTTTCAGCCTTCTTAGTCATCTTCTTTTCTTTCTCTATTCCTATCTTCTGTTATTTTCCGAGGAAGAGGGAGAGCTTAAAAACAAGAAAGAAAGAAAGAAAGAAAGAAAGAAAAAGAAAGAAAGGACACAGAGCAAGACTGTGGTGATAGCCCCATGCTTGTAAGCAGGAGACTGCAAAAGAACTGGAGGAAAAGGGGAAACTGAGTGGGACTTATATCGATGGGGCAGTATCTCACAATTCCTTTGTTTCCTTGTTTCTAAGCAGATGGTGCTATAGCTCTGTCCTGACTGCTAGTCATAGGATGGGAGAAGAGCAATGCATGGCAATTCAAACTTCATGTTTTAAAGAGAGAGATCCAACACATGAGCACATGAAACCAACCCTGACAATAAAACAAAAAAAAAAACAAAAAAGTTACCAGTAAAAAAAAAAAAAAAAAAAAATGCAAAAATTCATATTCAACTCCTGAACAAGCTTTCTACATATTTGTTGTTGTTTTTGTATACATCTAATTTCAATCATGGCTAATTATCTTGTGAACACAAACATAATATTGCGTAATCTATTACCAGATTCTATTTGATCAGAGCCACTGCTTGGCATAATCTCAAAGTGAAAAACTGAATTTTGACTACTTAAAATTTCAAAAAGAAACAGGTGGTCACTGAATTATTGTTATGTTTTGCTTGTTTATATCAGTAAAGACAAAATTTGATGTTTTACAGTAAGAAATGAACTAAAATAGAAGGTTACTAGTATGTAGGGTAGCTATATTTTTTTATCTATACAAAACCAGCTTTTCAAATCAGATACCAGATCATAAATACAAAAAACTAAATCTTCAAGCCTGCAAGTTAAACTTGAAAAAGCAGGGACAATCAATCAGAGTTAAGGCTGCAATTGCATCTTCAATCAAATTCACTTTCTGGATATTCTGCAGTATATAAGATATCTATTCTCAATTCCCTGACATTCCTAAGCAACACAGAGTGAGGTAAGGGCACAGTTGGAGTATTAACACTAACCTGCTAGGTATTTATTAATGTGCTTTTTGAACTGAGTTTCCTATTGACATTTTATCAAGTCTAAGCATGCTTTAGACCCACAAGTATATATAAAATCATTAGGGAATAAATTATGTCAATTAGTATTTACAATCTACTAGTTGGGGACCTATGAAGTGGGAACAAAAATAATAAATAATTACTTAAAACTAATGTGTGCCACGCTATTCAAAATTATGCATTGAGAATGTTAATGTTGCACAATTTAGCATGTGAGATCCAGAAATGCAAAAGTTAAAGTTACACATACTATCTTAACACTGTTCCCTCTTGCATGTGCATACCTTTAAACAATTTACTTCTTAAATATATTACACAATTTCTTCTACAAGTTAGATGTGCATCAAGAATACTGCAATTTTCTTCTCTTTGCTGAATGCTTATAGCAATTTTGTTACCATAAGAGCCCACTGTGTCTTACTGACCTAGAGACAAAACCTCAGAGCCTATAGCACCTGCAGCTCCTATTACTGCAACTGAAACAGTTGGTGGTGCCCATTTGTTTGGGTTGGTAGTGCCCATTTGTTTGTTGTTCCTTGTTACTATTATTGGCAATTTCTTAATTACCTATTTCTCCTTGTGTTTCTAAAATTTACTATGAAAGGGGTCACCCTCTCATTTCTGTATGAGCCAAGTCTGGCTATGTCTTCACGTGACAAATTGGGAAGCACCTATTTGGTAAGTCAGGCTCTACTGGTTTATTTTCTAACAGCACAGTGCTTGTGAGTAAGGTATCTAGGAGGCGATTTGAGTCAAATTTCATTTTGGTGGGAAAGACTCCAAGTGTAATCAAAAGGATATTATGACACCTGAAACCAGCCCATTTTACTACCAAACATTGGCTGTGTGTGCACGTGATCTGGAGGAAAATACACCGGCACACAATTTTCAAAGGAGTTGAAAGTGACTGGTAGAGGTATATGACGTGGCAAAGTTCCTCTTCTGCCTTGGTGGCTTCTGCACTTTCTGGCAGATTTACTCACCTCAGAGGTTCACAGCAGTACTCAATTTGGTTCCTTTTATTAGTGGCACAAACCTGCCATTCACTCAGCTAACCTCATCACTGGCCAGCAAGGGGAAAAAGGAGGAGAATAATCCCGGCAGTCTCTGCTGGCCCACTTAATGGGTTGGGGGACAGGCCAGAGACCTTCCCCTCTGGTGGGATCCACAGTCCAGGTCAACTCTTCTTCTATCAAATAGGCAGTTAAGGGGATGGGGGGAAACCTGGGCCTGCCCTCTACTCCAGGTTCCAGCCCAGAGCCCTGTGGATTGCAGCTGTCTACAGTGTCTTCTGTAACAGCGGCATGACAACTACAACTCCCTGGGCTACTTCCCTATGGCCTCCTCCTAACATCTTTATCCTCACCACCGGACCTTCCTCCTGATGTCTGATAACACTTGTACTTCTCAGTCCTCCAGTAGTACACCTTCTCACTTTCAGCTTCTTGTACACCTCTTGCTCCCAGCTCCTTGCACACACCTCAGTAACTGAAGTGAGGTCCTTTTAAAACCAGGTGCCCTGATTAGCCTGCCTGTCCTAATTGATTCTAGTAGCTTTTCAATTGGCTCCAGGTGTCCTAATTAGCCTGTCTTAATTCGTTCCAGCAATTTCCTGATTGTTCTGGAACAGCCCATTATCTTACTCAGGGAAAAGGGACCTGCTTAATCTGGGGCTAATATATCCACCTTCTACCACTTTCCTGTAGCCATCTGGCCTGATCCTGTCACAAACACCTCAAGTGGAAAGCAAAGGGCATTAATCACAAGCTGTCACTTCTTCAATCCAAATGACAAATGTTCACTTAATGTTTTTTTTTTGTTTTTAAATCTAGGAAAAGACAAGGAACCCTTCCCATAAGCAATTCCGTTTCTCCTTTCAGTCAGTATTTCTTTTTCATCTCCTTCCAAAACTGTATTTCTATTTAAGAGCAGAGAGATCCTCAGCGTTTTCCTACTGAGCTATGGCAGATGGTGCCCTCAGACCTGATGTCCCCAAGATCCTCTTCCTTTAGTTGCCATGGCTCTTCAAAGTAGGCAACATGAATACCAGTGCTTTGAGGACTGGATGCATCCTTGAGTCTTCTCTATAGATACTGAAAGCATTTCAAGGGAAGGATGGTGAATGCTAGATTCCTTGATTGACCTTAATTGGCTATCAGGAGCCAGTGATATAGCTCCTGGAGTGAATCATATCTCAAAGGTACTAGCATATTGTGGCTTAGCAAGAAACTGCAAGTCTAGCTGTATACGAGAAACAGGAAGAAGACAATGTACAAGACCCTAATATACAAGTTAAGGTCCTGTCTTTTACATTAAGTAAACATTTGACTGGCTAGAATGAGGTCATCTAGAAAGCTATATACTCTGTGCAAGCACACATGCTATTTTATATATACACACATATATATTTATTATAGGCACTGTGCATATATATAGTATTATATCTGTGTGTGCAATTTATATATATATATATATATATATAATGAAAGACATGTATACCACATGAAGTCTGAATTTGTCTAACTTCAGATCCATGTACTAAATTGCATTTATTATGAACCTTTGTCCACCTGCACTACTCTTAATAAGCCATCTTCACTTGGACTACTTCTAACATACCAAACTGAGCAGCTTTAAACATATACCTTCAATAAAAAGAGACAAAACTACAAGAAAAACAAAAAAACAAATCCTACTAGAAAATATTTTTTTCTTTCTTCTGTAGCCCTTTGATTAATTTGGGTGCAAATTGCACAAGTCACTCACTACAAGTTCTTTACTCATTAGGTAAATTCATTGTGTGTATAATGAGATTGGTGAGTACATACACAGCGACATGGGGACTTTATTTAGTTCCCTATAAACAAAATACACCTCTACCCCAATATAACGTGACCTGATATAGCATGAATTCGGCTATAACACGGTAAAGCAGCGCTCCAGGGGGGTTGGGGCTGCACGCTCCGGCGGATCAAAGCAAGTTCGATATAGCGCGGTTTTACCTACAACACAGTAATTTTTTTTGGCTCCCGAGGACCACATTATATCAAGGTAGAAGTGTATAATTTCAATCACAGAAAAATAAATGGAAATATAGATATAGAAATAAATATAGCAAAGCAACCAACAGCAAAGCAACTCCCACTGAATTCTGGATACTCACTATTCTATGGAGACATTAAAGTGAAGATAGAAAAAGTAAGTGGAGGAAACACTATAAGAGAGCGTTACGATCCAATTTTCACCATTCTGTCATCCCGATGTCTCCAACTAGGGGATGGTCTGACCATCTTTTATAACCTTGTTGTTTATATATCACTTCATATCTGGGACCATATTTGATTTAGTCTCAGCTCTTTGCTCGTGTGTGTTATTCCGTGAGGCCATAAGTAGGGTTCTTGCTGTTAGCATAAGCTATTTGTGTCACCACATTTTCAAATGTTTTGATACATGAATAAAGTTTTGTTTCATGGTTAAAATATGAAAAAGCCTAAACCTCCATTATTTCAAGTATAAACTGTTCTTTTGCAGTTTACTTGTGTATCACAAAATACATATTGCTATTATAACATTTGGTCAAGCATTCCTGCCAACTACTTACGTCTTACGCTAACTACCAAGTCCTACAGGCCTCAGAATTATTGGAAGGCCTATTCAAATAATACATGTTTTATATTTGCCTACTTGTACTATAGTACTAATGGCTCATTTCCCCTTCTTTATGCATTCTAGCATATGAATTGTAGTTAATTTTAGATATAAACCTTCCAAGATCAGGCTGTGGTCAAAGGTCAACATTTCCAAATGTAAAAACCCACCCTAAAACCTCATGGCTTGGAAGCCAAGATCAGTAATGTTCATTCCAGGTTTAAATCTTGTTATCTCACAATATGAGCTATATACAGTTAGAAGGAATTCTCACCACTAGGGTTGCCAACCTTCAAGGATTGGCCTGGATTCTCCAGGAATTAAAGCTTAATCTTTAAAGATGATGTCATGTGATGAAATCTCTAGGAATACATCCAACCAAAACTGGCAACCCTACCCACCACTGAGGGAAAAAGCATTTCATTTAGCCTTGATAGAGCATGAAGTACCAGACCTGAAACTGGTTATATGATGTATAGAAAAGAACAAATATACATTCACATGTTCATATTGTTGTAAACACGTCTATCACCTCTTTGGTAATGTGGGCAACCCCATGTTTATGCAACTAACATGAGTAGTTTCTACTGACTTTACACATGAGCTTCTGCTTATTAAGTGCTTTGCTGGACTAAGGCCTATTAAACATGGAAGTATTACATACTGCAAAGCAGAATAAGCCCATTCTTGACTCAGAATTTAAAGGGCAACTCTCAGTCTGTTCTGGATATCCTTAGACAAACTGTCTCAGCTCATTAGCTCAGGGTTATACTTCCTGACAGGTCTTTGGAGACTCTATTTCAAGGCCCAGGACATCTGTGTGCCAAGTTGGGCTAATAGGCCTTTGTCCTCTCTAATGATTCTCAATATTTCTTTATTTATTCAATATTTCTTCATCTCTCAGGTTAACTAGCCAAACGTTTATGGACAGTGTATCCTCAAAATATCAGTATAAATTTATCATATATGCCCCAATTCAGCAAAACATTAAAGTATTAAACTGAGGCAACAAAAATTACATGACTGTGTAGAAGTTTAATGCAAAACTATAGATCTGCTATTTAGCTCCAGCTGTCAATTGTAAATTCCACCCCCATCTCTGATGAATATTTATACCGGCTACTTTGGAACAACTAATACACTTCATACCTAATTCACAATCAAATGAAAAATGATGTCTAAAGCTAAGAGTCACAATTCATTCCAGACAATAATAATTCACAAATTTTCTATAACAAAAAGGGCAGAAGTAATTCCAACCACAATTTAAACAAATGGAAAAACAAACAAAACAAACCTGTTTAGTTCGTATCCGACACTCCTAAGGAAAGAGAGGATTGAAAGAATTTGCATTTTAACCAATTTATTTTGCAATAAATATCTGAAATGTAGGTATGTCTCTCTATTAGTGATTAAATTCTATTAGGAGAAATTCTTCTCTACTGGCATTTTGGATAAAATTTTAGCACAGTCTCTGTTCTATCTAATTGCTATGTACTGTAGGCAGCTTGCCTCAAAGCCTAGAACATATGGCATCCTCAAAGGATTAGGTATCATTTTTTCTTTAAAATGTGCAAGTCAGTTGGTCATTGTTTCCCCTCTGTGGAATTATCCAAACAGCTGCTCCCATCCAACTTAGAGGTAAGGAAGTCTTTTTTTTTTTTTTTTAATTTCACTGGCATACTTCTGTCATATAATGAGCAGCAGTTTAGGATTATGATGCATTTTAATGCTGAATAATTTGATCTACAGTGTAAAATAACCTTGTGTTGAAGTATGAGACCTTCTGCAAAAGAACCCTTTTTATTTTGTTGACAAAGTCTTCTGAATTACAGCACACATACTCATGTATTTTAAAGTACCAGAAAACATTTTATCTAACACCTACATTTAAATGAAAAGTGATTAGGTGTTCATGTTCACAGCTGTAATATCACAAACATGTGATACATTAACTCTTTTTGATATTGCACATAGTGTTAATATAGGACTTTTATGACTTTTGACTATTTTTACTCTTTCATAGTGAATAGAATTTTTTTTATTTTTTAAACTCATTTTTCTTTTACTTATCAAATAATGATTTGACTAAAAGGTGCTTTTAGTTTATGATTGGAAAGCAGACATGTCTAATGATACTTTGTTCATTCTATATAAAGCAAGGTCATGAATTTCATAGTTTTCCAAGTTCTTATCTTCCACGGTTCACAGATCCCATCTCTCCTTCATCATCAGGGTATCTCCCCAAATTGAACCTGTTTTCTTCTACCTTCTCTCTCAAACCACCAAATTTTTCATTCTAGATCAGAAGATTAATGAAATAATGACTAACGTGAAGAAAGAACACAGTGAAGTACACAATGATAAATGAGTAAATAAACAAATCTCACCAAGTAGTGAAGAAATGGAAATGTGAAAGATAATCAAAACATGATTAGGCACCATGAGTGCCGTATATGAACATCACATGCTTCTACAGATAATGAAAAGAGATTCTTTGCACCCAAAGGAATTTTTTTTGAACATGGAAGTTTTTGCACAGATCATTCTGGCTTTAACAAGTCAGATGCCTGAGTTTTATGCACTTCAACATGTTGCTACCTTTCTATTTTCAATCACACTAGTCCATATTTATTCATAAATAAAACACCAACTTTAATGAATTTGACTTAAAATCCGTGATGGGAGAACATTTGCTAAATTAAGCTTCTAGTAAATGTGTCAAGCATTTCCAGATCCAAAAGATAAGTGCTTTTTTTAATAGCACAATGGCTGCAGTTTTATTACAATTTACAATTGAAAAATAATTTTCATAGAGTGAAAATCCCTGTTAAGAACCCAGCTGGTTCACAGAAGGCCACAGTTTCAAAATCTATCAGTTCCATGACACATTACTATGATCACAGAAAAATCAGTGTCCTTCATATAAGATTAAGTGAAGCCTGATTCTCTTCTGTATAATATTTATTATCTGATAAATGCCAAAAAATGTGCTCGGTGCTATACATGAATAAGGAGTCAGTCCCTGCATTTAGTAGTCTAAGGCTTGTCTACAGAAGAAACTTATACCAGTATAATTAAAGTGGTACAACCCTCCATGTGGACATAGTTATATCAGTATACAGGTATTTTATAATGGTACACCTATTCCTACATGGAAGAAGAAATAAACTATGCTAGTGTAAGGCACCTTTATACTGATACAACTGTATCTGCACAGGACTTTTACCAGTTCTATTATTATTATGGTTAAAAAAAATCACCCCTTTAGCCAAGATATTTATAGCAGCAAAACTTGTAAGTGTAGACCAGGCCTGGAAAACACAGACTGACAGAACAAAGGCAGAATGCCTGATCCAAGGAGTCAGTTGGAGTCCTTCTGTTGACTTCAAAGGGCTTTGGATCAGGCTCTCTGAGAGACCCAGCAAAGGTGTCTATTTTGTTTTGTTTTAAATTACACTGCTTGCTTGCTGTCTCCATCTCCTCAGATATAACAAGAGGGACAGTAAGGACAACAAATGAAGGTATATGTAAATTCTCAGCTGCTGTGAATTGTCATTGCTTCAGGAGCTCCACTGACTTGAATGCTTGACACATCCCAATCCTGCTGGAAAGGTATAACAAGTGGGGTTCCGCAGGGGTCTGTTTTGGGACCGGTTCTGTTCAATATCTTCATCAACGATTTAGATGTTGGCATAGAAAGTACGCTTATTAAGTTTGCGGACGATACCAAACTGGGAGGGATTGCAACTGCTCTGGAAGACAGGGTCAAAATTCAAAACGATCTGGACAAATTGGAGAAGTGGTCTGAGGTAAACAGGATGAAGTTCAATAAAGACAAATGCAAAGTGCTCCACTTAGGAAGGAACAATCAGTTTCACACATACAGAATGGGAAGAGACTGTCTAGGAAGGAGTATGGCAGAAAGAGATCTAGGGGTCATAGTGGACCACAAGCTTAATATGAGTGAACAGTGTGATACTTTTGCAAAAAAAGCAAACATGATTCTGGGATGCATTAACAGGTGTGTTGTAAACAAGACATGAGAAGTCATTCTTCCGCTTTACTCTGCACTGGTTAGGCCTCAACTGGAGTATTGTGTCCAGTTCTGGGCACAGCATTTCAAGAAAGATGTGGAGAAATTGGAGAGGGTCCAGAGAAGAGCAACGAGAATGATTAAAGGTCTTGAGAACATGACCTATGAAGGAAGGCTGAAGGAATTGGGTTTGTTTAGTTTGGAAAAGAGAAGGCTGAGAGGGGACATGATAGCAGTTTTCAGGTATCTAAAAGGGTGTCATCAGGAGGAGGGAGAAAACTTGTTCACCTTAGCCTCCAATGATAGAACAAGAAGCAATGGGTTTAAACTGCAGCAAGGGAGATTTAGGCTGGACATTAGGAAAAAGTTCCTAACTGTCAGGGTAGTCAAACACTGGAATAGATTGCCTAGGGAAGTTGTGGAATCTCCATCGCTGGAGATATTTAAGAGTAGGTTAGATAAATGTCTATCGGGGATGGTCTAGACAGTATTTGGTCCTGCCATGAGGGCAGGGGACTGGACTCGATGACCTCTCGAGGTCCCTTCCAGTCCTAGAGTCTATGAGTCTATGAATAGAGCTATGACAATTTATATCAGCTAAAGACCTTCCCTGGCAGGTTCAGGTCCTGGACAGAACTCAGGAGCACTTAAGAACAAATAAAAAAACAAAAACCATTGTACTACAAAACCCCATCCTCCTTGCCTATAATAATTGAGATCTTGTGCCCCCCTCCCCCCCCTGCCCCATGAATGAGGCAGGATTTTATCCAAAGATACTCTATCATTTACCATGACACACACACCATGACAAATATTTCTGTTTAACTCTCTCTCTTAAACATTTACGGTCACCTGGAATTGCTAGTTTCTAAGAGTACCAGCTTCTTGCAACTCTGATCTACTGTTTTCAGAAAATAGTTATTAATCCCTACCAAGTCATGAAACAGACACTTCTCCATTATTTGAAATTTCACTAGCTGCAAAGTGGGCTGTGTGCAAGTATGTGCACAGATGTTCTGTGGTGGACAGATGAAGGGCTCTGTATCCTTTCTATCATGGCCAATCATATGGCCTGAGAAATCTGTTTTAGAATTACCAATGACCTGACCTTCAGTATTATCCTCTTATGATACAGGCAGCTCAATCACCAAGGCTACAGAAAATTGCTGTCATTTCACTTTCCCGCTGATGGAAGCTGAGAGCTCGAGAAGGGCCCCCAGCATATACAAGAAAGAAATTTACTTTCTAAAAATCACTCTTGAGACTCTTAGACAAGAAGTTTATCATTGTTTACACACCCAGACATTCTTTGCATTTAAGATACAATTCTGGGGAAAGATTGAACATGTTTGAAGAGCTTTTAAAATTTCAGTCACTTTAGCAATTTATTAGAGTATTATGAGTAATAGTAATAATTGGAGATATACCAATCTCCTAGAACTGGAAGGGACCTTGAAAGGTCATTGAATCCAACCCCCTGCCTTCACTAGCAGGGCCAAGTACTGATTTTGCCCCAGATCAAAGTGGCCCTCAAGGATTGAGATCACAATCCTGGGTTTGGCAGGCCAATGCTCACACCACTGAGCAACTCCCCCATTGAAGGCTAAGTACTTCAAACACCTAAGAAGTGCAGAAATATGAAGACAGGAGAGGGGAATGAGGAGAGAAAGAAGTGCAGCTGATGGAATTACAATATTTGCAGAGACCAAGTGTGTTTGCTGTGACTAAGTCACAGATGTGTTTCCTGATGAGAACCTGAATGCGTTTCCTCTTATGAACATATATGCTACAAACAATGACATCTTTACTAAAGAAGTAACTGTTCTTTTTCTGGCATATCACTTCATAGCATGCAGTTTATCACTAATAATGAAAGAAATTTTGTATGAAATAAGTTTGTTATGTATTTATCTCGCTTTAGTTTCACTGTACACTTACCCCCACAACATCTTTGTATGATAGTTTGCAAGAGCGGTGATTGCTGCTGCACCACCCCCAATGACTCTCTTACAGCCTGGCTGAGTTGCCCATTGTGGAGGATCACCAGACTGCTGCATTGGAACCAAACCACTGGATTTCACGAGCTGCTACGTTCTCTTGAGCTAGGAAGCAACTGATCCCTGCTCCTGATCACTCAGGCACACGCCCGAGCTGCAAACCCGGTTCTGAAACCCCTGTTTGCAGATGGGACCCATGGTCTACCCACTTACACCCTGCAACCAGTGCTTCAGAACTCTGAAGTCCCCAGCTGCACATGCACACTATTTCAAGAACTCCACCCTTCATGGGCACTCTGATTTACTATTTAACTCTCCAGGCACCAGATAGCAGTTGAAGCAAACAACACACAGGCTTTGCAAAGGAACTTCTTAAAAACCCACACACTTTAGTCTTAGAGAGCACAAGAGAGGTACAGATCTATGGAAAATCAACAAACCTCTCAATGCAAATCCCTCCTTCCAGTGTCCTCACCACTCCTGGGAGCCTTTTGGGTTTTGGTTAATGTCGTTCAAGGGCCAGGTCCCTCCTGTCCCCACTCCTCCTGTTCAATCTTCTACTTCTGGCAGTGGAAAGGCCTCCTTACTCAGAAGGAGTGTCTCTTTTTAAAAGCACCTTTCCTGGAAGTCAGCCAGATGGAGAAAAAGTACAGCTCTTCCAGCCATATGCTTGGGCCAAGGGAAAGGGATTCTGGCACACACAGCCATCCTCTTCCTTCCTAAACAAGTTTTTGTGAAGAGATAGCCCATTCAAAGGCAGAAACTCAATTTTTCAGGCAAGAGAGAGCCAGTCACTGCTAATGACTCCCTAATGGCTTTGTCACACCTTTCCAGACATGGGCTGTTCACTACATGCTAGCACTCTGCTAGTAAATGGCCAGTCAAACAATATTTCACAAAATACAAATGAATTCAAAAGTTGACACTGACAGATTCTCAAAACTGTCAGACTTATCTCAAAGCCACTCACTCTATTCAGTGGCAAAAAATCATAGCTAAGACAGTGTTACACTTAAGAACTGAGTGTACTTTTATCCACATCATAAGCAAGTTTACTTTTAAAACTCATTAAACCACAAAGGAAATGTATGTATAAAATTCTGATACAATCCTTAATTCTGCCCCTCTCTCTCTGCTCTGTGGAACAGAGACCATTACCCATTGTCACCTGGAACTTATTTCTCCTCTGTTGAGACATGAATCACTTATGATGACATAATCCACATCTTCCAGTCTATATTAGCTAAGGGGTTATATTGGCTACTTATTGGGAGGGTATCAGGCAGATCCTTGTAACCATGGGATTCAAGCCTATGCTAGAAAGGGCTGTTGGTGGTGATGATCTGAAGGGACAAAAGCCCTGGAGAGGGCCTAGCTGCATCTCACCCCTCTGAGATTATAACATATGATGTGGGAGCTTGATCTGAGGTGTGTGGAGAAGGGGGAAGTACATGACTTCTGTATACTGTCTAAGAGGCACAAAATCTGCTGGACAGGTCTATCCTCATGTTGGCTCCCCTTCTCTTCCATGGACTGCAGTGTAAAACTAGTACCCCTTGCTCCAGTGTATGGGGTACTGTTATCAGAATATGTTGAATAGGTGGATCTGCAGACTAACTGCAGAGTAAAGTCTTTGGTCCCTAGTGAGAGGGTACACAAGGCAGATTCCATGGGCTTTTAAGACTGCTGGATTAGGCTGAACACAGTAAATTAGTACATTGGATGAAGAAGAGTTCTGTATCTGGACAATTACATGTGAAGGGTATGATGCGCTATGTTATAGTCCCTGGTCATTAGGATGAAGAATAGAAGGGGAGGTGACTGAGTCTCTGGCTTGTATATTGTGATATGTATGATTCACTGTGTGACGTACCTGTAGTGGTCTGTGACCTATGTTGGTAGAGCACAGTAGAGTAAACTGCTAAGATTACATAGAGCTGACAAAGTAACAGGTCTTTGATCTATTGATAGAAGCAGGCAGGTATACAAGGACAGAGTGAAAGCTGGTATTTGTCAAATATAAGTTTGCCAAATTCTCAAGGCCAGATCATCATCCTGGAGTAAATAGGTATACCTCATTTGAAATCAATGGCGCTTTGCTGCTTTATATCATCTGAGAAGCTAAGCCCTAGAGTTAAGGAAGTGTTTTTAGACTATAAAATTCTATTAGCATTGTTTCAGAGGGCAATATATTTTTACCTTAACACTATCTTAGCTAAGTTTTATGTCTGGACTTTTTTTTTTTTTAGTTATTATAGGAGAAATAATGTACTTTTCCCACTGCTCAGATAACTGAATGGATTTTCCTTGAAACCTTAGTAACTCCTGGGTTTTATAGGAGAGCTGATGATACTTACAAATGTAATTGGTTGAGTCTGTAATGACTCAGAGAGGGGGTAACATGTTTGTATCCAATGTGAGCAGAAACGAACTTCCCATAAACTTTGCTGAGATAATTTGCAAAGTTTGTGACTGCCATGAGTCTCATATTTCAGGAGTCACAATTATTAATACTTCTGCAGAGACTGTGCTGCTCATAGTAATTACCAGCTGTGTAATTACCTGTTCAGAACCTATGCCCCACTAGTAAGAATAACTGAAGAGGCTCTATTGATCTTAAAGGGATCATACAGACAACCACTACACACACAATTTCAAGAATTCTTGATGAGGAATGGTTCATTGCAATTCCATTGCAAAATGTAACTGCAAAAATGGCACAGAGGGAATTCTACATTTATTGTCTCTTAAATGTTTCTACATTAACTATTCACTGAAAAGATAGCATTTTTTTTTTAAATATAAAGTGCCAGACCTTCAGTCTCAACCCAGGATCTAAATGGGAAGTGGAATTCTTTCCTCCTCACACATGATCAACAGTAACAAAGGATTCATAGGCACTCAGTTATACATATCTAACTCCATTGTCTTCAAATTGTGCCACACTATATCTGTGTAACCACAGAGTCCCCAGTGGATTTACATGGGTGTAACTACTTGCAACTTTGTAAACAAGTCTGTTAAATGAGGTACAAAAAGCAGAATTCAACTCACTTCCTTTATTGTTGGTTCTGAAGGCCTAATAGATATAAAATGTGGTGGGAAATGATTTTGGTAAATAAGGTAGGTAGAATTCTGAATTCACAAAAGAAATACATTTTCTAGGCAAGAAAGTGCTTTTGTCCCCATCACATTTTAGAGCTGAATTGCACTTTAAACTTAAATAGATTATGAACACTTTCTGTAAATGAACAGATGACCTGTCATTCATGCTTCCACTCAAAGGAAATTTGAACCAAGTTGACTGCTGTGCTTTGATAATGCACTGATGCCAAAGGCTGCACATAAGAAAGCACAGTCGGAGCAGGGATGCAAAGACATATTTGGTAGTGGGTGAAATAATTTACCAGCTCTGTTTCCCTTTCAAGCTAAAAATCTAAAACAAAATAAATAATTAAATAATAATTGAAAACAGGCAGAAAGAAAACAAAAATCTCAAATACTGGAGTTATCCAAATTCATTTCTGATATCATTCCATCACCTTCAATGGCGTTACACCAGGATAAATTTGGCCCAACAGATCTAGGACGATGCAAACAAACACTAACAAGGATGAGAGTATAAACCAAGCCTGACATTTTTATATGAAGTTGTTTGAGTTATGAACAGTTTTTCAAAAGTGATAAACCATCACAATTTTAAAGTCTCATTACTCCAACACATTGTCCCAGCATCCTCAAACTAAAAACTCTTTCCAGAAGGGAGCTTCCCAAGCCCTGAAAGAGACTATCAAAATCAGGGTATATTGAAAACAGTTGTACAGATTTAACTGTGGGTCACTATTTTGACTCTATAATACACAGTCGCAGTAATCCCACCTTTGGGCAGTACAAAATATAGAATAGCTATAATAGAAAAGGATTTGTCATTTATTAGGTCATTTAACTGGGCAAAGGTAAACAAGTTACTCTAGGACTCTCACAAGAAGGACTAACTTAGAGGGGAAGACAAAATTAGTTAGACTGTGTTGACATAATACACAGTGGCCCATATGCAAAAAGTTTTTCTTCTTTAGGATACTATTACATAGATTTGTTTAATATGCATATAAACTACGTTAGACTTAGGCAACTAAGCACCTCGCACATTTTCAGCTGATCCTATTAACATTTAACTCCAAAAAGGAAATCACTTCATTATATGACGAACATGGAAATCTGTGAATGGTCTATTAAAAATGTATATTGTTTTGAGACTATGACAAATGGTAGCTCCAAGAAAAATGGAGCTCCAGTTATGAAGAACTTCAAACACTGATTTCCTAAGTTAAAACTGTGGATTCTTTGAAAGTCTTTTGATAAAAGATGACCTTTATAGCAGTCTTCAAAAAAGGAGAGAACTATGGAATAAAAGCTAAATCAGCAACTCTGACCTGGTCTATACTGCCACCCCTGAGCAACATGGATATACTGACCTCACTCCCGGTGTAGACAGCGCTATGTCAACAGAAGGACTTCTCTGGTTGACATGGCTACTGCCTCTTGATTAGCAATTAGCATCTTCACTAAGCGCTGCAGCGCTGTAGGTATAAACAGGCTCGGCAGACAGTAAGAGGAAATGACAGAACAGTGAAGTATGGCATTTTTATACCCCTGATCTGATTCTGTGAAAATGTTTATTCTAAATAAACTGAACTTATACAAAACAAGCAAGGAGACAGGCTCCAACTTCCTTACAGTAAAATCATGAAAATGGCAATAGATATCAGTCATTAGTATAGTCCAGCAGTTCTCAAACTGTGGGCCGGACCCCAAAGTGGGTCGAGATCCCATTTAAATGGGGTCACCAAGGCAGGTATTAGCTTTGCTGGGGCCCAGGGACGAAACTCAGGTTTCAGCCCGCATACCAGTGATCGTGTAATAATTTTTGTTGTCAGAAGAGGGTCGCGGTGCAATGAAGTTTGAAAATCCCTGGTGTAGCCGTTCAAAGAAGAGAAAACCTAAGAGTGAAGAACTTTCTGCTGCTTGAGTACAGCACAAACCTGCTCAGAATTTCATAGTCATTCCAAGTGCATGTCTACATGGTAATCACTTTGTGTGACTGCAACTCAGGTAGCGTACCCAAGCAAGCTTTGATCTAGCTAGTTTGGGTCCTGGAGCAGTGAAGCTGCAGCAGTGGGGGTTCAGCACAGGCTGTACAAGACCACTCTGAACCCTGGGTAGTTACTCACATGGCTAGTGCATACTGAAAACTTAGCTGCCACTGCTCTGGTACCTGAGCTAGCTAATTAAACTAGCTCAAGTAGGTTTCCCCATTCTGCAATCACACCCTATGACTGAAGTGTAGACATACCCGACAGTGGGAGCCTGAGATATCCCCATTGTGAAAGAGTATTGTGTAAAAGCACTCGGTGTTGTATTACCATTCAAGTAATTGAAAGTCATTTTTTGTGGGGGACGACAGTTTGAACAAGAGGAGATTCAAGGAACTTGGCTTATTTAGCCTAACAAAATGAAGGCTGAGAGAGATATGAGTGTCTCTATAAATACACCAGAGGGAAAAATACCAGGGAGGAGGAGTTAAGGGCCACTGTTGGCACAAGAACAAATTATATAAACTGGCCATCATCAAGTTTAGGCTTGAAATTATATGAAAGTTTCAAACCATCAGAGGAGTGAAGTTCTGGAACAGACTTCCAAGGGGAGCAATAGGGGTAAAATAACTTAATTGGTTTCAAGGTTGAGCTCGACACATTTATGCAGGAGATGGTATGATGAGATTGCCTACCATAGAATGTGGTCCATCTGCAACTGCTAGTAGCAAATATCCCCAGAGGCTGGAGATGGACACTAGATGGGGAGGGTTGTGAGTTACTACAGTGAATTATTTCCCAGGTGTCTGGCTGGTGGGTTTTGCTAATATGATCAGGGTCTAACTAATCACCAGATTTGGGGTAAGGATGGAATTTTCCCCCAGATCAGAGTGGGAGAAATCCTGGGGTTTTTTTGTCGTGCTCTGCAGCATGGCTCACTTAATGGTTTAAACTAGAGTAAATGGTGGATTTGCTGTAACTTGAAGTCTTTAAATCATGGTTTGAAGACATCAGTAACACAGCCAGAGGTTATGAGTCTATGGCAGGTGTGGCTGGGTGAAGTTCTGCAGCCTGCAATGTGCAGGAGGTCAGAGCAGATGATCACACTGGTCCCTTCTGGCCTTAAAGTCTATGATTCTAGGAGTCCAGATTGTATAGACATTGAGGCCCCAAAACACTGTCAGAAAGGCAGAAGGAATATCCTTCGTCAAGATGAATTCACAGCAAATACTGCAATGGCCTTCTGAATACATATATCAAAAAAACTATAAAATGAGAACAAACTACGTCACACAAATATGAACTAAGTGTGAGGGCAATTGCAGCATAATAATATTACTCAGGATTTGTTTCAGTTCCTCCAACAGCGCATTGTGCTATTTTTACTCCTCCTCCAAAAAACATTTTATAACTGCTATTGCCCCTGTGGCCATTCTGTATTTGATTAGTTTGGGAGGGATTTTTATTTACAGCACCAAAAATAAATTATTACCTCTACTCTCTTTAACATCTCAGTCCTCCCTTCCTGGCTATTTTCTCCACACTGACTCCTATCGTGAGCTGGCATTGTTGGAGGAAGTGTTAATTCTCACTCAGTAAGGTCTATGGAGTCCCACTGTTTAATTTCAGAAACAATGCTGACTCTCTCCTCTCACCTGTGTGTCAGTTCCTTTGATGACTGACCAAACTGGTTGATCAGTTTGCAGAAGGCAGTAGTTTACATTGCACATCAACATTGCTGATGTCAACTATACACTAAAGCTGGTTTGAAATTTTTAGCTGAAACATTTTCAGCAAAAAAAAATAAAAAAAATGCTATTTTCATTTAATTGGAAACACTTCAGATATGTCCATTTTGACAAATATTCCCATGGAAAATATATTCTGAACCAAAATATTTAAATTTCAAAAAGAAAATTTCTCTCAATAAAACTTTAGTTAATTCCTATTTGTGGGAAATTTTGAAAATATTTGGTTTTGGTCCAAACTGGACTGAGAACAAATTTCGAAATGTCAAAATTTTCTCTGAACTGGAAATTCGAAGTTTTGGCCAGCTTTACACACTATTGCTGTCTGCATATTCATTTTCCACATCTGAGGAAAAATATCTAAAATACCTTTATTTAAATGTATATCAGAGGGTCCTAAAATCCTTCACAAATATTTAAATCTCACAACATCACTGTGAAATAGTCACATATTATATCACTTTAAAGAGCGTAAACAGGCAGGCAGGCAGGCAGGCAAAGGTTGACTAACTTGTTCAGGGTTACACAATAAGCCAGTGAGAGAGCTGTAAATAAAACTCCTCCCAGTTACCTGCTCCAGGCCAATGGGAGCAGCTGGAAGTGGCACAGGCCGAGGACTTACTGTCTGCCACTTCCAGCAACTCCCATTGGCCCGGAGCAGCGATCCGCAGCCAGTGGGAGCCGCGATCGGCCGGACCCGAGGATGAGGCAGGCAAATACACCGGCCCAGCCTGCCAGCAAGCTACACAAGCAGCAACCCCTGTTTGAGAAACCCTATGCTATAACTACTTGACCACAAAACTCTTCTTAAAAATGAAGGGTAAAGATTGTTGTTCAAGCCAGCAGATGGTCATTCCCTATGTCAACAATAAGGTTCTTAGCTCATGATAGGCTGAAGTTCCATATTTCTAATTTCTCCTTTTGAGCAGCCTGCTTAGACCAACTACAAAAATATTTATCAAGATCAGGATCTGTCAATATGATGTGGTTTTGGAAGCCTTGACCTGATCCCATTTAGCAGCTTGCAGTCAAGAAACACCCAATTAAGGCATTGGGCAACCATAACTCTGCCCCCACACTTACTCCCTGTGTGATGCCATGAGGGGAAAAATCTGACATGTTTAAAAATGAGTTTATCTGTTCAAGGACCACAAATACAAAAATGCTTTCATCTTAATCATATGGTTATTTTACAGCATCATAACAGGACAAGGTTAACATTTTTGGGTTTAACTGCATCTCCATACCTTAACCTTTGTGGATTCCTTTTAACTGAATTTCCTGGGTTTAAAACACTTGGGTCCAGGATCATGACAACATCCCTATAATGTCTTTTACCCTCAAGTCACTAATACATATTCCCAATCTTAACTCCATTTTACCATAGTTTTTGTCTCTCAGAATACAAAAGTATGTGAGATTACCATAATGCATTCTAAATTACTGAAATATTGTAATTAAGGTGAACATTTCTCTGAAGTTTTTACTGATCCAAGTATTGTGTTCCCAGCCCTCCACAAAGTCATCAGTTGTTAGAAATACCACTAGATAAAAGGATATAATGTAGACAGATTATACATTGATATATACCACTATCAACATATTGTGAGGCATTACAGATCCTTTAATTTTCAAACATTTGGGAATGAAAACAGACCAATAGTGCTTCACACACATTTGGCATTGGGGACTGTATGTATTATGGCTTCCATATGTCTCAGCCTACTAAATACATTCTTAATGACAAGCTCCTGTTGAGAGAAATCTGCACAGTAGCTTGGATATTCTAGCTAAAGCAAAAAGTTATTTTGTTCAGATTAGTCCTGAACCTTGCCTCAGTGCTACTTCTGGATGTTCTGGGAGCCTCCTAAATGTCACAAAAGGGAATAAAATAATCAGGAGAAATAATATGAGGGGAAATAAATCACTGACTTTATGACTCAGGATCTGAGCCCCTCCATAACTGAGGACCTACCCCAGTCTGAGTGGTTCTTCAGGCCCTGAGGCACATCAGGATCAATTACCTCTTTTGTATGTTGGCACAAGAAATTTCATGCACCTGGCCTTTAAATGAGTGCATTTGATGCAGCTCTTCCTCAGACCTCTCTAATAAGGGATGCTTTTTATTCTTCAAGACTAAACTTAATGGTATCAAATATTCTTAGGCAACATTCTTGGCAATGAGACCTGAAGACCAGAATCATCATCAATGCTTAGACTGCTCAGAGAGAATTCACCTGCAACCTCCTCTCCTGCTCTGAGAGAACTCCGCAGATGAACATGGCACAAATTGAACAGGCCTGAGTAGGATGGCCTTTGCCGAACCAGGTGGAGCAAGTAGGTGTGTTGACTGGTATATAAGGACATACCATATGGCACCCTTGTATCAAGATCTCTTCTCCAGATTAGCCATCTTGAATGACCCACTGACCCAACAAGAAATTACTAATCTACCCTCAGCACTAAATTCTGTAAGAACATATTTCAAGAGATTATTCAGAAATATTATATAAAATGAAAAGATACATGTTTCTGCAAACTACAGCTGATAGAAGGAAAGAAAGAGAGCAAAATGGGGAGTATGGATCTTTTATAACCTGAGAGGGGGTGGATCTTTTATAACCTGTCAGAACATTCAGATCCTTCAACTGATATGTTCATTCCCCTAAGAGTTATTTGTGTGCAATGGTTCTGGGACTCTCAAGGCACAGCTTGAGATTCGTACAGCGGGGGATGTACAGAAACAGTTCCCCATAAAGGAGAAATGGCTTCACCTTCCATTGTATGGCTTATCAAAGAAATTAAATACAGATGCAAGCTAAAAGCAACATTTCCTTACTTCTGGAATGCCAATGACATGATTTTCCTACCCAACATCTGTGATAAAATTCAGTTTGAAACCCCATTATAAAGAGTCAAGTTATAAACATTACTTTTCTGCTTATAGAGTCCTGTGAAAAGCAATCATGGTATTACTGTCAACCGTGGTAAAAGTAATCTAACAAATATCCTCTGTGCTTTCCTTTTTATTACAGTGTTGCAGCAGTGATGCTATATACTGTAGTTAAGGTTGAGATGGCCATTCCACTCTAAGCCCCTATTTTCAGAGGCTTTCAATTTTCTTTAAAAAAAAAAATTACCTTTTGGGGTGAAATTTGTTGTGCTTGTTCAGCCCACAGGTGATATTTTTTGTGCATGTGTGGGGAAGTTGGTAGTATATCCTTTTAACTATTTGAGTTATCAGAAGAAAATGGTTTTGGTTTTAAATATATTGTTAAGATATTTTTGCATTCAGGTAATTCCAAAATATTTTCACTCCATGTGAGTACTGTACATTCATGAATACGTGCTTCACTCTTTTGGGGGGGGTGGGAGACAGACTGTCAAGATCTGCCTGCATGGATTAGACTGCTGGACTGGAGTTTCAGTTAGCCACCTGTGATTAACAAGATTTTTACTTTAAAAATTAGGGCTGGGCCAAAATCAGAAGTATTTATCTAATGACCTTCAATTTAGGGGGAGTGAGGGATGGGGAAAGGGAAAGTTTATTGTTGTAATATGGGACTTGGATACGAATTCCCTTTTGTTTCAAATTAGTATAAAAAAATAAAACCCATACTGATAAACTGTATTTTACACAGAAAAAAACAAGGGGAAGCAAAAAACACAAATAGCCCAAATAATTTTACGTCGCCACAAATATCCAACTTTGTAGGCTGGCTATTGCGGTGTTATATTTCTATCCATCCTATATGCTGACCCCTTCAAAGGCAAGTGGCAAAAATCTCAGAGTCATGGTTAAAAATTTATAGTTACTTCTATTTCTTGAGGCTCCATCCTGCCAAATGATGCATTTCCCATGCTCTTTCCAGCCTGACTCATCCAAGGATCCTCAGTACACTAAAGCTGTACCACATCAGAACCCGCTCCTGCAGTCCATAGGCAGATGTGGATTTTGGCAGCCTATGGACAGTAGGGCAAGGCCCAGGTCCATAGTGAACATACTGCGCTAAGGATTTTACTTTACATAAGCATCATTTCCATACGCTACTCTAGATTTCATTTCCTGTTCACATTATGTTCACTTTTATTCCCATGTGTATGCTTATTGTACATTAAAAAAGTAAAACTGACAAAAATATAGATATTTCATGTCAAGGTATATTTTGAAATCCTATACTATTAAATGCTATCCTATACTATTAAATGCCTGACAGATATAATACTGTAGACTACTCTGTCAAGACACTACCCCATGTTGGATAATCTGACCCCAAAGATTGATAGACAGTCAAGATATAAGTTGTCTCCTAAAACCACACATCTTTCTCTACTCCTATTTAAATTGCAAACTCACATTACTATGCCTGTCTGCATCACTGCTCTCATTTCCTTCGGCTTTACCTCTTGTTCTACATTTTGCTTAATCTTCTTGCCTTGTTTTCACTTAGTCTCTTTCTCCTCTGCATCATGATCAGTAGAACTGGAGTCACAAGCCCATGTTCCTTGGAGGGACTGTTAATGAGGGGATACTAGAAAAACAGGGAGCGTGGGGGATTAGGCTGGAAGCAACTAAGATACAAGGACAGAGCATGCACAGGCTTTAATAAAGTTCCATTTGTTCAAGTTAACAGCATTCAGCTTCATTATTTGCTAATGAAATATCCTCCACCCTGCACCTGAAGTGACCTCCCTCTTCCAGTGCATCAAACTACCATCAAAACTCACTCCTGTTCAGTGTTCAACATGTCCACTCCATTACTGATTACTCCTTCTCTTTCCGTATCTTTACTAAAACAAAAACACCAAAAACAAACCAGCAACAATCTTGCAAGCTGTACAGACAAATTAATACAAATTGATTGTATTTGTTGAATCACTTGTCCCATTTTCAAGTCATCCTGTCTTTGCCAGTTATCAGTTCCATACAAAATGGCTCCCTTTACTGTAGTATCTGAACAGCTCCCATTTTTTTAATCAACATACTGTGAGGAAGGTCAGGACTATTATTCTGATTTTATAGATGGGGAACTGAGGTACAGATAGAATAAGTAACTTGCCCGTGGTCACATATGAAGTCTGTGGCAGAATAACAAATTGAAGCTGTGTTTCTGGAGTCTCAGAGTAGCACTCTAGACTATTTAGAACAGGGGTTCTCAAACTGGGGGTTAGTACCCCTGAGGGGGTCATGAGTTTATTACATGGGAGGTTGTGAGCTGTCAGCCTCCACCCCAAACCCCACTTTGCCTCCAGCATTTCTAATGGTGTTATATATTTAAAAAGTATTTTTCATTTATAAGGGGGGAAATCGCACTCAGAGGCTTGGTATGTGAAAGGGTCACCAGTACAAAAGTCTGAGAACTTTTAGAAGATTTAGCTGGCAGCAAAATTAAGTTTGAGGGGTCTGAAACCCTTCCCAGAGCACCAGTTATACTATACAAAAAAAAAATCTGTAGACAAATACCTTTTCAGCATGAGGTATTGATCAAATCATAACAATTAGCAGAATTTGTTTAATGATGTGGAAGATTTTGTGAAGTCATACTGATACAAAGATGAATTACACTGGATTTCCTTTCCATTATCTGCAAGAGGTGCTGCAAGTTTTGTGGGTTTAAGAAATACATTACTGTAAAGAGAACTGAATATGGTATGTAATTATTTAAAATATTATATGTTCTTTGTGTCTGAATATTTCTGCCCCTTCTCTTTCTGCCTCTGAACATACGAAAACGAAATGTGAAAGTGAAACATTTTACTGTAATTAAATAAAAACTAAGATTGCGATTATTAAGAAAAGCAGGAATTAGAATGAAAAACTTAGAAAACAGGTTTCTTGTCAGTAACCTTTTCAAAAATTCACACGAAAATATCAGAAGTAACTTTTTGAGATGCTGGATTGGTTTTGTTAAGATGACTCTCAATTGAACATGTTGGGCATATTTCTAGCTGTTTTATGCCAAAAATATTGAAAATACATTAGAACTTACAGCTTGTTAGTTTAAGGGCTTGTCTAGGAGTCTAAAAGACACAGGAACATTAATTAACAGTGGGAATTTGTTTAGAACAAATTCAGACCACTGTAATCCTAAAAGAACTCTCTCACAGGGGTATAATGTAATTTAACTAATCTACTTTAAAATCTCACCTTTAGTTAATTTTGATTAGCTTTCCTGAGGGTCCCCAGGTACACAAGCCCTAATAGTTATTTTACTAACAAATAAAACTAAGAATTCAAACAGGCCACATAATATACACTGCATTCAGGGTTCTACAGCCCTAAACTTGGACTTCAGTGCTTGTTAGCCCACCCCCTGAAGGAGAGGACAAAGTGTAATACAAAATCGACTTTTGTAGAGCTTAGTCCTTCTGAGCTGCTCCGTATCTCCTCTCCTCCAAAATAATGTTTCAGAAGCTTGATGGCTCCTCCAGCCCTGGGAGTGAAGGTGTAGGCAGGATTAGAGTAGTCAAAGGATTGACAGGGCAACCCAGGGGACATAACTGGAATCCATTTAGCTGGGGTTGTACTATACTATAAATACATAGTTGCATTTTTGAGAGAGAAATAGATTCCTCAAGTGTTTGCAGGAGGGTGGGGGCTAAAATTTGATTTAGAGTTCAACAACATTTGTAATAAAATATACTTATTTTCTTTTCCATATTATGTAAAACTTTCATACAAATATATGTTTAACTGAGGAATGTTTTTAAATCCAATGACGGGGAAAAACGCATGAAAATTGTTGGGACAAATTCTGATCTGCGTTAAACACATGCAAACATTGATTTCAGTGAGGTTGAACAGATGTGAGAGCAGAATTTGGCCATCACATTTTGGGTAGGTAATCTATAACTCTGATGTATGTATTTTAGTGAGGATAAACTCTTCAGAGTACGGACCTTGTTATATTCTAGATTTGGATGTCACGATGTATACTCTATATTATATACATATATATATATGAGGAGAATGATTCAGAAACCAGTGTCATTAAAATAATGAAATGGCCTCAACCTCTTTCTAAATCTGAAACAATCAGACCCTTTTCTGATGTTCAAAAGGATTTAGGCAATTTACAGCAAAACAGCAAAAATTCCACAGGGCTGTTTCTGTCTTAAGGAAACTCGCATCTAAAGACCTTTTGTGAATGGAGCTAATGAAAACAATGGACCTTCATTTCTGAGTCATCCTTAAAGATTCCCTTACAAAAACTTGCAAAGAACTCAGTCTCATTTGCAAACCTCTCAGAATTTAAATCCTCAGGGTAGAGGCTTGCTAAGTGCCAGGTGCGTCTCCAAGTCTTCACTGCTGAGACTTATCAGTTTCTCACCCATCAAAATAGCAAACCGTTTTCCAACTCCTTTGTACTTATGCATCTTATTGTCCAATTATGTTAATATGATGCCTGAGACAGGGTTGAAAACCTCATCTTCAAAAACTTTTGAGGAATCTGGTGGCTTCTCATCATTTGCAAGTTTGGGTGGCATTACTTTCCTCCTCCAAAACAGTTCTCTCTGAACTGCACGGATACTCCTAACATTTCAGTCTGTGAAGCAGCAGCTTGCTTACATGCAACAAAACAAGACCATAAAGTATCTCAAAGGCCACCAAACAAACTGTGATCCATCTGAATGTCAAGATCTGGACTCTGCAGTTTGTTTGCTCGCAATGTAAATTTGATAACATACCACATCTCGGCCAAAACAAGAAACAAAATCTTTGAAATATTTTGTTTGCAAGTTACCAGCTTCCAACTTAAGATCTGGCATAAGACTCCATGAAGACTTGATCTCATATAAAGGAATAAGAACACCATCAGGTTTAAAACAAACAAAAGGAAGTATTTTTTCACACAACGCAGTCAACCTGTGGAACTCCTTGCCAGAGGATATTGTGAAGTCCGAGACTATAAACACAGTTCAAAAAAGAACTAGATAGTTCATGGAGGATAGCTTCATCAATGGCTATTAGCCATGATGGGCAGCGATGGTATCGCTAGCCTCTGTTTGCCAGAAGCTGAGAATGGGCGACAAGGAATGGATCACTTGATGTTTACCTGTTCTGTTCATTTCCCCTCTGGGGCATATGGCATTGGCCACTGTTGGTAGACAGGATACTGGGCTAGATGGACCTTTGGTCTGACCCAGTATGGCTGTTCTTATGTCCTGAGCACAATTACGAAAGCCTGGCAGAATTAATTCATGCCAATTAAATGGGTATTTGATGAGGTAGTAGTTGTGATGGCCATATTATTCCAGCAAAACTCCATGTCATCTATTAGGAAAACACCTACCCTCTGGGACATTAATTCTGTTACGTCTCTTATAGGCAAGAGGTAAAAGTCAATAGGATTTAGGCTCATAAGTCTCCTAGGCACTTTCAAAAAAATATTACCCAAGATACTTGAAGCCAACCAATTCAGTTCTCTTGTATTCTAAGGAGACGAAGCAACTGAAATGCACATATCTTAACTGTTACCCTGATCAGGATCGATTCCCCTAACTATCAGATTCCTCATCTTGCAGCCTATCCTACAGTATTGTGACTTCTTTTCTTTCTAATCAAAACTAGTCTATCATTATAGCTGGAATGCAATGCAGAGAGAGAATATCTTTAGAAGTTCCCTTATTGGTCAGTGTAAGAGAGTAAGTTTTAATAGTTAATTCAGTATTTGACATTTATACTGAAGACAGAGTTTTTCTGTATTTTGAATGAAATTATTTAAGCCATCTTTGGTAATTAATTATATATGTGCCAGAGGGATCCAATCGATGTTCAACTTCTGAATTATTACCACTATCCCAGCTGCTCCGCAGTTTCTGGTTTTTTATTAATAATCAGTAAAAAGTATTTAGGAAAATGATTGTGATACTATTCCAGAGATCTGGAAGGTAGCCCATCCTGTGCCTGTCTTTAAACAAAATCTGATAGGGAATATCATAAGAATTATAGACCAGAGAGCCTAGTAATACTGGATAAATTAGGTGAAACAATAACTAAAAAAAAGACACAATGAAACCCTCGATGGACATTATATAATAATAGGCTTGCAAGGATTCAATTTTTAAACAGTAAATATTGATTTCACCATACATGCACAAAAACAAAAATATCTCCATAGATAACAAATTTTTAAAGGGCAACATAAGAAAAATGCTTCTGGAAAACTTCTTAGAGTTTAATTTAAGGATATTTCCTTTGCATATTTTGATATGTGATGTTAATAATTTGTTTTAACAGTTATTAAAATTGGACTTTTTGAAACTGTATATTCTCATTAAATAATTAGACTGACCCCTACATTGCCAGTCCCCCTTCTAATTTCCTAGAAAAATGTAAATCAATCAAAACTGAAAAAAATGCTTAAAATAAAAATTGAAATTGTCTGTCGAAAGAATAAAGGAGTAAAAATTGACTTCTGCAAAGCCAATGTAATAGGGCCAAACCAGTATGACTTGTGTAAACAAACATTGTATATTCTGATCTTTCAGAATTCTTTGTACGATTCACAAAATTTGTAAAACAACAAAATTATTCAAACTAGAAGAGACACTGAGAAACTCTAGAAGGACCTAAAAAAGCTAGTGGACTTGGCAACAGAATGGCAGAAGAAATGATTGCACACAACTGCAAAGTTGTGCATGCTAAGAGGAACAATTGGATTTTAAATAAATTATAAAGCTCAAGAAAAATAGGCATCGCTGTGAACAGCTTAATCAAAATATCTGTTCAATGAGCTCCAATAGTCAAGAACAAACAAGATGTATAATTGTATTAAGAAAGCAATAAAGAAAAAACTGAAATAATGGAGTTCTATAAATCAACATCTACCCTCACTTTCAATATGGGGGCATTGGTCAGCCTTTCCCAAAAATAATATACAAACAGCAGAAATGGGAAAAGTCCAAAGATGAGCAAGTAAAGTATCCAGAGACATGGAAGGACTTCCTCTGAAGACATCTTAAAAACATGAGGACTATTTATTTAAGAAAACAGATGAACAAGGGGTAACAAAAATCATACAAAACAGAGTATGATACAAACTCAAATACAAAAACAAGAAGAGTTGTAGCCATGTTGGTCCCAAGGTATTAGAGAGACAAGATGGGTGAGGTAATATCCTTTATTGGACCAACTTGCTTGTTTCTCTCACCAACAGAAGTTGGTCAAGTATAAGATATTATATAACTCCTACCCTGTCCCTCTACAAGAACAAGGGGTCACTCAAAGAAATTAAAAAGGCAATAAATATAAAAAAAATTAAAGAAAAAAATGGTTTTTTAAATACAAAACAGTTAGCCTGTGCACTCACTGCAACAAGATATTATTGAGGCAGAATTTTAAAAAATTAGGAATGTGTATTGATAAAAATACCTGCAGTCTCATTAGATAGTATGAACACTTATAAAAGATATAGCCCTCATGCTTCAGGAGAGAAGCCAACCACTAAAAGCATTCAGCTGGGAAGAAATTCTTCCCACGAGCATGCTATTGCTTAATTGTCCATTACCACGGTTTTACTCCTTCCTCTGAAGACACAGTTTTGTGCAGAATACTAGACTAGACAGCTTACTGGTCTGATCTACTATGGTAATTCCTACATTCAAAATACAAAAAGGAGGGCTCAACTCCTTTTTTCATTAAAATCATACACTGTAAGACACAGTGATTGATATCTTTGAAAACTAGTCACGAAGTGCCACTGGCTGGCTGGGTGTGCTAAATGAAGGGAAAAGGACAAGGCAAGGGAGCAATCTGACAACAGGGAAGAAGATTAAGTAATTCTTTAATTTGTTACAAAGTGTTATATTTGTAAATGCTTTGCTGTAAGCAAAGCTAATTGCAAGTGGTTAATGGTCCTGTCTTTCTGGGGCAAGATAGAAAAAAAAACTTAAGTTGATATTACTTTACTAAATGTTTACAGTATAAAGTTTCTTACATATAAAACTCTACAATTAAATTAAAATGCTAGCTCTTAAAAAGTTGATAAAAATCAGTAAGCTGATAAAGAAAATAAGTTTTCCTTTTAAGAGCAGTGCTCAGTAGAACATACTTTTAGTGACATGCATCAAGCAGAACCAAGGAAGATCATGAATCCTTGCTCTTCAGCAGACCTTCAGCAGGCCTTTTTATTTAGGTCAAACTGTATCAAACAAAAGTATTTTAAAAGATGATTCATATGGGCAAGCAGCAAAAAGTCAGTCAGAAGGTGGAGCAATCCCGCAAATGAGCTCTCCTTTTCCTGCTGCTTAGAATGCAGATTTGCCCTTAATTTACTATTTATCAGTAACTGTCTAGTATATTTTAAAAACTTGATATAAATGTCATCCCGTTCCATTTGTGTTACTATGGGTATGATGTAGGGTGTTCTGCCTTTTGATGTCCTCCTGTTTTAGAAGAGGACTCCAATGATTTTTCAGAATTCCAGATTTCTACAGTCTTGTATGAAAAAACAGCAGAATTTATTGATAATCCAATGGATTTTTTAAAAGTAATTCATAATTAAAATTTCAATAGGAAAAGCACGCTTAATCGGACTTTTATGTCATTTCATATGGATATTTAAATATTGTTTGTTGGTAAACTGTTTTGCTGGTATTGATTTTACACACACACACACACACGGGATTTTTATAAAAGCTAACCGTAAACTGGAATTCAAGTGTTTTGATGAAGGATTCCATCCCCCCTTTAAATGTGCCCCTGATCTTCTCACAGCCAACTCCAAAGAGTGAGGTCTGCATATATGGTGAGGAGAGAAGATAAAAAGAAAACAGGAGAGAGGTTTCCAGGCCTACTTTCACCCCCCACCGTCCCCTGACACCACAACTTAATAATGTCACTGAAGATAAAAAGTCTCTCGAAGTACCCAACGAGCCTTCCCCAGTGAATCAGTATCCCCTCTTGTTCAACAGCAAGAGAGGTTCATGGAGTTTGTAAAAACTCAAAGCAGCAGGGGTTAGTTATTACTGAACTGACCCCCAAATGGTTGAATTTCACTAAATAAACACTGTATAGTTCTTAACAATGGCTCATAAAAATTGAGCTTTAAAAATGTTATGAAACATAAATGGGCATGGAAGTGCTTCAAGAGGATTATGTTTTCTAACGTGTCCATGAATGAAGCCTCTCCATAGTGATCAGTTTCAGAAATTAACAGCAAGGCAGGCATGGAAATGTAAAAATATAAAGACTTGAATTGCAGTTTTAAAGTTAACCAAATGATCTGCCTGGATTACAGTGCAATTTAACAGAGTACTTAGAGCTCTCACACAGTCCCCATGGTTTGCTCATGCTGAATAACAACAACTTGCCGAAAAGTAGCAAGAGTGTAGCAGCTTGATAACATTTCAAAATGATCACCGTGACAAGGGTTCTACGTTTCATTTTGTTTAGCTATTTACTCATTCAGGTAGGGTGCTTAAATAAACCACTGACATGTAAAATGCTGCTTATTTGAAAGCTTTAAGCAAAGCATTCAGCCTGTAAATGTCATTGTTATTTTTGATCCTGACGTGCCGTTCATAAAATGGTAAAGAGCTAATGTAGATCGCAAGTGACCATGATATAACACAAAACCAATGTAAATATGGTCACTGTAGGATTAATCAGACTTCTCCAGCATTATAATATAAAGCTGCACTACATCATAATACCCAGTGCCTTATTGAAACCTTTTATTGAGGAAAGAATCCCACCACTGACAAAATGAATTAATCTAACTTTTGCTTCAGTTTCACTCAGCACGTAATAAATGTCTCTCAGAATGCAAAATGTCATCTCTCCACATAAATATTTATAAAATCATATCCCCACCTTAAAGGAAATATCAATTTGAAAAAACATTTCCCAGAAAAACATGCCAATATGAAAAATTTCCAATGACAGTAAGTCTGTCTTACAATATATGGTTTTATTCTAAATATTTTTTTCATTCACACACACATATAAATCACACAGCTATATTTTTGTTCTTTGCACAGCACCTAGCACAAAAGGATCCTGGTCCATGACTGAGGATTATAGGCACTATTCTAATACAAATAATAAATAAATAATAATGAAGATGCTTGATAAATGCATATTATTGAGTACCTCACCTGCACTTTGTCCACTAATTCATCTTACGTAGGACTTCTTAAACATTTATGGGCAATTTCACACTGCCACCACTGAAAAAACGAACAACTAACAAAACCTAGGAAACTCCTCCAGAAAAGGTTTTGTTCTTTCTCCCCCATGTTCACAAAATCCTTCTTGACTGTAATGTAGGACAGGTTAAATGTCTCATACCAATTGTGATAGAAATGCATGCTACATAATATTGGAAAGGAGAAATTCCAAGCTTTCCAGTGCAAGGTGGTGAGGTCCCGTGCACAATTTAATTAACTGCAGCACAGGGACCATTTGAAATTATATTTGGTGGTTATGAAGGAAACAAAGGTTTCTGTGTGTCCATCACAGTAACTATGAATTCCTAACTAGACTGCATCTGTTTGGCCAACATCTGAGCTGTGAACAGGGGTGGATAACACAAGAATTTCAGAGGGAGCTTAGGAGCGAGGATAAGAGACTTCTACCCTCAACAACATGATGGCCAACCATAGTTATAAACTGCAATGGGTGCTTCATGGTTTCTTTGCTGCCTCAAGCCAGTAGAGATTACCTGTGTATGAAGGCAAGTTAATGGTTCTGCTAGCAGAGAAGAGTCTTACACTAGAGAGGCAAGCACAGACTATGCAGCATTAGAGATGCTGAGAAATTCCTGGACAACCACATTCAAAAAGCATAACAATCCCAGCTTCAAGAAACAAAGGAACTGTCTGTCAAGAAATTGGAGAGAGAGGAAATCAGAGAAGAAGCTTGGCATTACATGAGAACAGCCACACTGAGTCAGACCAATGGACCATCTAGCCAAGTATCCTGTCTTCCAACTGTGGTCAATGCCAAATGCTTCAGAGGGAATGAACAGAACAGGTGATCCATCCCCAGTCGCCCATTCCCAGCTTCTGGCAAACAGAGGCTAGGGACACTTAAGAACATGGTTTTCATAGAATTATAGATTATTAGGGTTGGAAGGGACCTCAGGAGATCATCTAGTCCAATCCCCTGCTCAAAGCAAGACCAATCCCCAAATGGCCCCCTCAAGGACTGAACTCACGACCCTGGGTTTAGCAGGCCAATACTCAAACCACTGAGCTATCCCTCTCCCAGAAAAAAATAAATCATGGGCTGTCAGGGACCTCAGGAAGTTATCAAGTTCAATCCCCTACTCAATGCAGGACCCATCCCCCACTAAATCCCCAAATGGCCCCCTCCAGGGTTGAACTCACAACCCTGGGTTTAGCAGGTCAATGCTCAAGCCACTGAGTTATCCCTCCCCCCTATGCATTCTTGCCCATCTTAGCAACAAGCCATTGATAGACTATCCTCCATGAACTTATATAGTTCATTTTCGAACCCTGTTATAGTCTTGGCCTTCATAATATCTTTAGCAAAGAGTTCCACAGGTTGACTGTGCATTCTGTGAAGAAATACTTCCTTTTGTTTGTTTTAAACCTGCTGCCTATTAATTTCATTTGGTGACCCCAGCATAGGCGGCAGGTTTGTACAATTTTTGGTGGTGCCCAAAATGGTGATGCCTCCCCCCCACTCCCGCCCTGTAAGCAGATATATACATTTTATTAAATAGTGTAAACATGGACTGGAAGCTGTAAGCATTTAAGTTTCTCTTTATTGCACAATATCACTATCAGAAAAATCCATTGTTGATTATTAGTGGTCCTACAAATCAAGAATTTGTTGCTGGGATTAAATGAATCTAGAACGCATCAGCGCCACAAGATTACAAGCATCAGTTAAAAGTGGAAAGTCAGAAGCAGCACTTGCCTGCTTCAATATATGGTATTATATTTTGTGGGAATGTTCTTAATGTTTTCTCTGAATACTGTGTGGGTGCCTCAGCTTCCTCTGCAAGATGCCAACTGAAGGTGTTGGGGACCAAGATCAGAAGAGATCCAGAAGAGACACAAAGGCCAGAGGAGGGAGTGTCAGTTTGGAGCTGGCTGGAGAAATGGGGAGGAGGCCCTGAACTTAGGTCTGGGCTCTCCACCCCACAAGATGGACCTGACTGAGGGGTCCTGTTTTCTGTACCTACAACTCTGTTCTAGACTGTGATCCTGTCATCTAATAAACTGTTTGTTTTACCGGCTTGCTGAGAGTCACATCTGACTGCATAGCTGGGGTGCAGGGACCTCTGGTTGCCCCAGGACCCCACCTGGGCAGACTCACTGTAGAAAGCGCAAGGTGTGGAAGGGCATGCTGAATGCTCTGAGGTCAGATCCAGGAAGGTGTAAGCATCTTGCCCTGGAGACAGTATGCTCAGAGAGAGGAGGCTCCCCCAGAGTCTTGACTGGCTTTGAAGGAGTGATCCAGAGCATCCCAGCATCACCTTCCACATCATGCGCTTCCCGGAAGTCCGCACAGGCACTAACACTTCCCTCCTCTGGCCTTTGTCTCTTTTCCAGGCATTAGGAGGCCACATGAACTCTGTTCTCCAACACCTTCAGTTGGCACCTTGCAGGAGAGTGGCCCAGGCCACCAGTTGCCCGGAGACAGGGTTTTGGCCATTCTCTGTGCAGACAGCATCACACTGGCCCTCTAGGACTCTACAACAATCACACCCCCTTATCCCACCATTTAGATTGTTAAGAAATGCATAGGGGAAACAGGCACCCACACAGTATTCAGAGAAACACCTGTATACAACTAGTTATATACTTGAAAGGGTGTAAAATAATCAAGTATTGTGCTAAATACAATGATACTAGTTAGTAGAGGAAGCAAAAGTGTATGGGAACCTGGGAGGCAGTGACCATGAGATGGTCGAGTTCAGGATCCTGACACAAGGAAGAAAAGAGAGCAGCAGAATACTTCAGAAAAGCAGACTTTGACTCCCTCAGAGAGCTGATGGGCAGGATCCCCTGGGAGAATAACATGAGGGGGAAAGGAGTCCAGGAGAGCTGGCTGTATTTTAAAGAATCCTTATTGAGGTTGCAGGAAAAAAACATCCTGATGTGTAGAAAGAATAGTAAATATGGCAGGTGACCAGCTTGGCTTAACAGTGAAATCCTTGCTGTTCTTAAATGCAAAAAAGAAGCTTACAAGAAGTGGAAGATTGGACAAACGACCAGGGAGGAGTATAAAAATATGGCTCAGGCATGCAAGAGTGAAATCAGGAAGACCAAATCACACTTGGAGTTGCAGCTAGCAAGGGATGTTAAGAGTAACAAGAAGGGTTTCTACAGGTATGTTAGCAACAAGAAGAGAGTCAAGGAAAGTGTGGGCCCCTTACTGAATGAAGGAGGCAACCTAGTGACAGACGATGTGGAGAAAACTAATGTACTCAATTATTTTTTTGCCTCTGTCTTCACAAACAAGGTCAGATTCCAGACTGCTGCATTGGGCAGCACAGCTTGGGGAGAAGGTGACCAGCCCTCTGTAGAGAAAGAAGTGGTTTGGGACTATTTAGAAAAACTGAAAGAGCACAAGTCTACGGGGCCGGATGTGCTGCATCCGAGGGTGTTAAAGGAGTTGGTGGTTGTGATTGCAGAGCCATTGGCCATTATATTTGAAAACTCATGGCGAATGGGGGAGGTCCCAGATGACTGGAAAAAGGCTAATGTAGTGCCCATCTTTAAAAAAGGGAAGGAGGAGGATCGGGAGAACTACAGACCAGCCAGGCTCACCTCAGTCCCTGGCAAAATCATGGAGCAGGTCCTCAAGGAATCAATTCTGAAGCACTTAGAGGAGAGGAAAGTGATCAAGAACAGTCAGCATGGAATCACCAAGGGCAAGTCATGCCTGACTAACCTAATCGCCTTCTATGAGGAGATAACTGGGTCTGTTGATGAAGAGAAAGCAGTGGACATGTTATTCCTTGACTTTAGCAAAGCTTTTGATACGGTCTCCCACAGTATTCTTGCCAGCAAGTTAAAGAAGTATGGGCTGGATGAATGGACTATAAGGTGGACAGAAAGCTGGCTAGATCATCAGGCTCAATCGGCAGTGATCAACGGCTCCATGTCTAGTTGGCAGTCTGTTTCAAGCTGAGTGCCCCAAGGGTCAGTCCTGGGGCTGGTATTGTTCAATATCTTCATTAATGATCTGGAGGATGGTGTGGACCGCACTCTCAGCAAGTTTGCAGATGACACTAAACTGGGAGGAGTGGTCGATACGCTGGAGAGTAGAGATAAGATACAGAGGGACCTAGACAAATTAGAGGACTGGGCCAAAAGAAACCTGATGAGGTTCAACAAGGACAAGTACAGAGTCCTGCACTTTGGACGGAAGAATCCCATTCACTGTTACAGACTAGGGACCGGATGGCTAGGAAGCAATTCTGCAGAAAAGGACCTAGGGGTTACAGTGACAAGAAGCTGGATATGAGTCAACAGTGTGCCCTTGTTGCCAAGAAGGCTAATGGCATTTTGGGCTGTATAAGTAGGGGAATTGCCAGCAGATCGAGGGATGTGATCATTCCCCTCTATTCAACATTGGTAAGGCCTCATCTAGAGTACTGTGTCCAATTTTGGGCCCCACATTACAAGAAGGATGTGGAATAATTGGAAAGAGTCCAGTGGAAGGCAACAAAAATGATTAGGGGGCTGGAGCACATGACTTATGAGGAGAGGCTGAGGGAACTGGGATTGTTTAGTCTGCAGAAGAGAAGAATGAGGGTGAATTTGACAGCTGCTTTCAACTACTTGAAAGAGGGTTCCAAGGAGGATGGATCTAGACTGTTCTCAGTGGTAGCAGATGACAGAACAAGGAGTAATGGTCTCAAGTTGCAATGGGGAAGGTTTAGGTTGGATATTAGGAAAAACTCTCTCACTAGGAGGGTGGTGAAGCACTGGAATGGATTACCTAGGGAGGTGGTGGAATCTCCTTCCTTAGAGGTTTTTAGGGCCTGGCTTGATAAAGCCCTGTCTGGGATGATTTAGTTGGGAATTGGTCCTGCTTTGAGCAGGGGGTTGGACTAGATGACCTCCTGAGGCCCCTTCCAACGCTGATATTCTATGATGCAACTTAAATTTGGTCAGTTTAGAGTGTGTTTCTCCCCTCAGGTGAGGACTCTGGGGTGGGGCTGGGGATGAGGGGTTCACAGTGCAGGAGGGTGCTCAGGGCTGGGGTGCTGGGGGCACAGGGCTGGAGATAAGGAACTTGGGGTGCAGACAGGCTGCCCCAGGGCTAGGGCCAGAGAGGACTCTCCCTACCCCCCCACTGGCAGCAACAAGCTTCAGGGGAGGGACTCCTCTTCTCCACCCCCCCCCCCCCGGTCACTGCACATGCTCCTAGGGCCCCTCAGGTTCAAAAAGCTCACTTGCCTCCCCTATGGTGGGTACCTGGGGGGGGGGGCAGGTTGCCATTACGTGTGGCCTCCATTGCTGCTGCCCCTCACCACAGCCTCACTGGCAATGGGGCTGTCCCTGGCCCAGCATGGTGCAGGAGTGGGGACTGCAGGGTGGTGGCTGGGGGGGCAGAGTGTCACAAAATTCACCCAAGCCCCAGCTGCTCAGGTCTAGGAAGCTCCCCTCTCCAGTGGTGTAGCCAGGTTCTAACATCAGGGGGAGCAAACACAAAAAAGTTGCCACCCAACATATCCAATTACTAATCAGGTAGTAGGGTTTACAATGCTATAACAAGAGATTATGCTCTTATCATTATCCCTTCAGCTTGCACACTACTGTTTTGAATTAGTGATAATTCACAGAGAGAGAGAGAGAGAGCGCTGAATTTAGAGAACAATTATTAACCAGATTCCTGGTTATCCACCAGCCACTTTGCTCCAGTCCATAGCACAAAGCACCATAAACCCTGTAGAATCTGGCCAAGAGACTATTCACCTCAAATTGACATCTGCTACACTCCCTCCCCTCTGCCCCCAGGCACCACTATTCAGGAGATAGCTAAGTGAGAAGGTGGCATTGCTGAAGCATTTAGCAGGCAATTGAGAACTCCTCTAGAGCACTGTAAGGTCTCTGAGAACATTGCTGAATTCTGAGCGCTGGGGCTGCAGCTATTCAGCAGTGAGACTGAGGAGACATACCTGGCACTTTAAAGCACCTTTACCCCTCCCTCCTTCACAAGCTGCACTAAGCACAGTTTCACAGCCCCAGTGCAACACTGGGGGGGGGGGGTTTAAGTACAGTGGGGGGGGAATAACCCAAAATCGCTCCTTTGCCTCTTGCTCCCTCACCCCCTCCGCTGAAGAGAGACCACAAAAAATCCCCCCTCCCCTTTTCCCTCCTTCTCCACCGGCACCAGCTGGGCTTCACAGCCCCCTTCCCTGCCGCGCAGCCGCCTTGCTCTGCACAGGGCTGCTGCTCCTCAGTCCCCCGCCGCACTGGGGGGGCTGCACTGCCACCACTTCCCCTCCCGGCAGAGCCCACCCCGGCTCAGGGAGCCGGGCAGCTGCGGGCGGGAGCCTCCTCCTCCTGACCCCTGGGGAGCCCGGCAACCAGCCGATGCTGCCTGCAGCCCCGGAGCCAGCGAGCAGGGCTGGGGATGCAGGAGGGTGGTGCAAGCGGAGAACCAGCTGGCGGCCACACGCAAAACCCAGCTCCGGACTCCGAGTCCAGAGCCCAGTGCTGGCTGCCTGGAAAGACGTCGATTTCGGAAATGTGCTCAGAGGGGAGCGGTCGCTTCCCCCTCCCCCCACACTACTGGGTGGGAGGAGGGATGCTCCGGGCCAGGGAGTAGGGGTGGTGGCGGCAGGGGCCGGTGCCCGCTCCAGGCAGGGCCAGGGGAGAAATCCAGCTCTAGATATTGGTGGAGCACAGCGCCCAGCCCTGAATATTCCTGGAGCTGGGGCACCTGGAGCCCATATAACCTGCCGCCTATGGACCCCAGCTCTTGTGTTATGAGGAGAAACACTTCATTTACTTTCTCCACACCAGTCATGATTTTATAGACCTCTATCATATCCCCCCTTAGTCGTCTCATTTCCAAGCTGAAAAGTCCCAGTCTTATTAATCTCTCCTTACATGGAAGCTGTTCCATACCCTTATCATTTTTGTTGCCCTTTTCTGTACCTTTTCAGATTCCAATATATCTTCTCTGAGATGGGGCGACCAGTTCTGCACGCAGTATTCAAGATGTGGGCGTGCCATGGATTTATATAGAAGCAATATGATATTTTCTGTTTTATCTATCCCTTTCCTAAAGATTCCCAACATTGTTTGCTTTTTTGACTGCCGCTGCACATTGAGTGGATGTTTTCAGAGAACTATCCACATTGACTCCAAGATCTCTTTCTTGAGTAGCAACAGCTAATTTACACCCCATCTTTCTATATGTATAGTTGGGATTATGTTTTCCAGCGTCATTATTTTGCATTCCATAACCACAAGAAGCAACAGGACGAGTCAGCAGTCTATATGACTGGAAACAGATGAGGATAACCAGGCTGAGACTACCAGAAAAATAAAAAAGGCCCAGAAGGCATTCCACACAGATAGAAATAGCCCATCGATACTAGATGCTAAGTGTGGAAACTGCAGAATGTATCTCTGAAGATTTAGTAATTTGAATGGACTGGAGAGGCATAGAAATACACCTGCAGATGGCTTCCCCGCTCAACCTGTAAGAAAATCAAGCATACCTCAAAAAGAGATCTCCAACCATCCAAGGAAAACAGACAATCCTTGTAGGGGATTTTATATTAAGAATGGAAAGAACATTTTGAAAGGGACAGTCAGGATGGCGTACTGTCTTCCTGGAGCCGAGATGAGACGCCACTCTAAAGACTGGACAGATTTCTTAAGTTAACAGACAAGGTGATGATATCTTGTAGAATGTAGATGAGTTCAGAAAACTCAAAAGGGCGCTAAAGGAGAAGAATGTCTAAGTGATCTTCTCAGAGATCTTTCCTGTCCCACAGCAAAGGAAGGCAGAAGATACTGGCTAGGTAAATGGTATAAGTTAGAGGGTTTTGGTGTTAAGGAACATTGATCCATTTTCTGTGGGGAGAAAGGGAGAAATGTACAGTTTGGATCCATCCATCTCAATTGAAAGGGAATTAGTCTTCTCTGGGACAAGCTGGTCACAGTGGACATTAAACTTAGCAAAAGACAAGGGTAAAGAGAGGGAACAAATGAGTTCTCACTTACAACAAAATCATAAAGCAGAGAACAAAATGAATCAAGACACCAAAGAACATGAACAGAATTCCTGAATTGCCTAGGTAACAAATAAAAAGAATTGGAATTGATCATTTATTAGCACAAATTCAATCTAGTTAGTATTACTGAAACCTGGTGGGAAGATACACGATTGGAATGTAAAAATCAATGGTTATAACCTATTTAGAAATGACTGAGTGGGCAAAAGGGTAGAGGGAGCGGTATTCTGTATAAAAAATTACATTACCTGTTCCCAAGTCACTGACAGCTCAGAAGAAAATTATTCTGAATACATTTGGATCAATGTTCTAACAGATAAAGCACAAGATGGGGTACTAATTGGTGTTTGCTAGAAACCACTAAATCACACTAGGAAATAAAATGACTTGCTTCTTAAGCATCTATCTCTAAAGTGTAGGGGTAAAAAGCTGCATGATCATGGGTTACTTCCATCTGAGTGACATTCTAGAGGTCTCATGTCAGTACTAAACGTCCTAAGAATTTCTAAATATTAGAAATAATGTCCTAACTCAAAAAAAAGTGTTGCATCCAGCATAGGGGAATTCTGTATTAGATCTCATCCTGACAGATAAAGACGAAATAACAACATTTACTAGATGCCAAAAAGCCACAATCATACAATCAGGTAAGAAGATCACATTGGCTAAAACATTAAGCTGGTTTATAGGGGAAGTGAAGGTAGCTAAATATAAATATAGTGAGGAGGGAACCAATTGTCAAGATTTTGGCAGCTCACTGTCCTTATAGTCTGTTAATGGTATAGACAGATCTGGTTGACAAAATGGGTTCTTTTGACAGTAAATTGAGAGTTTCCAGCAAAAAATCTGAAATATTTCAGTTCTCAAATGCTGCCATGGTTCCTCATGGAGTTGTAATTTGAGTACCTCATGCTCCCATTATCCTCTATAGGCTATGCTCTCTGGTTAGACCACATCACCCATGGTACACGCTTGGCGAGGGGAGGCCACTGGCAATTTTGGCGGGGAAGTTCTATGGTCTATATTATAGAGGATGCGCTGCTTGGGGCGGCAAAAACTGTAGAGTAGGTCCTGAATATTACTAGGGTGCAGTACTTCCTATTTGTTTCTGGGTGTGATTCAAGGTAGTAGTTTTAACCAAGAGGTCTCTTCTGGCCGTAGAATCTATGAATTACTGCAGTGCATCCTGGGAAATATAGTCCCCGAGGTGCCACCACAGCATTTCAGACTCAAAATATTGTTTTCAGATTTTTTCTTCATTTTTTGGATGTTGAATTTTTTCAACGAATAATCTAAATTATCAGTCAAAAACAGTGTCAAAAATCATGTTGACCAGTTAGCAAATTACCCAACATCTGATAAAGATTGAGGTTCAGATGAAGATTGGCTGCAGACTCAACACACATAACAAAGTTTACAATTTTGTGTTGGTAAAGCAACTAGACAAAAACATAACGGTTATTTTTGTCTGCCTTTAGTGAGGAACTATGCTTGATATTCATCGTTCATGTTTGCAATCTGGAAGTTTCATTGACTCACTGGCTACTTTTGGATCTTCATGTAGCCCCTGGCCCCTCACCCATTAGTTTCCAACTGCATCTTGTGAGAAAATTGCTAACTTTTTTTTTCTCCATATGTGGCTCTTGCTAAAGTAATGTATGTTTTTATCAACTCAGGACTGGGGTACTGTAACATATAAACTGAGTTACACCTAAAAATTATACAGAAACTTCACTTATTACAGAACACAGTTCCCTATTTGCTTAGCGGCACTTCCTTTGGGGAGACTACTACCAGGGCTAGCTCCAGGCACCAGCATTCCAAGCTGGTGCTTGGGGCAGCAAACTGCAAGGTGCGGCAGTCCCTGTTGTTTTGCCCTTAGCAGCGTGCCGAATTGCGGCTGCTGACGGCGGAGGCAGTCCATGTGGCGGCATGTGCGGGGGCAGTCCTTAGGGTGGCACGTGCGTTTCTGCAGTGATGGCAATTCTGCAGCAGCTTCTATATTTAGCTGTCCGCAATGGCTTCAGCTAAACATAGAAGCTGCCGCCGAATTGCCGCTGCCGCGGAAATGCACCTGCCGCCCTAAGGGCACACGGACTGCCCTCGCAGTCTCCAGCGGCAGTTCAGTGCGCTGCTTGGGGCGGCAAAAACTGTAGAGTAGGTCCTGAATATTACTAAGGTGCAGTACTTCCTATTTGTTTCTGGGTGTGATTCAAGGTAGTAGTTTTAACCAATGAGGACCTAAATGGTTTGGATCTTGGCTTCCTTAAAGACTGCCCCTCTTTAAATTGTTTCGCTTTCCCACTAACTGAAATCAGCCAAACAGTTCCAATGAGCAGGTTACTTACCTGTAACAGCAGGTTCTTTGAGATGGGTGGTCCCTATCCGTATTCCACAGAGGGATGTATCCATGTGCTATGCATCTGGAACTGGTGAATTTGTAGTCCACTGGTCTTCGCATGCACCCTTGATCCACCTCATGGTTTTGTCCGATGTGATGAAGGGTGGGGCAGACCCACCGTGCCCTCAGTTCCTTCTCCACCACAAATCGAACAGATCCATAGCAGAGAGAAAGCAGGATAGGAAGTTGAATACAGGTAAGGACCATACATCCAGAGGCACAAACTCAGTGAGGGGCCCTGTAGTCAGGTACTTGCTTCCCTCTGGGAGTGTCCAGATTTGTTGACCTATGAGGCATGCTGCAAGGTATATGTTCAGACTTTTGAAAAAGTGGTGGGTTGAATAAAAGTATGCTACCAGAATAAAAAGTGGTCCTGTGTCAGCTAGAGGTATGCAGCAAGACTGCAGGCAGAAGGGGTAGGGAGGGGCCCCCACTTGCTCTGGCCCAGAGTCACATAAAACCCTAATCCGCCTCTAATTAATATTAAAACTGGAAAAATAGAAGGCCTGAAATCTGTTAAAGAGAAGATACATCTCCTTTTCAAAATATACACTAAAAGATATGTGGTAAGAGAACGTTTCTGGCATAGAAGGATTACATTTCTGTGATTCCCATTTCTATTTTCAATTTACACTCATTTTAGAGACTATAAAGAATAATTTAGCTCATCTTTACAGTCACTGGGTCTTATAACACAAGTCACACCCTTCATGGCATAACTGGTAGAAAAATTGTAGATAAGTTTCATTAAAAGTTTCTAAAATTTTCAGCAAAAAAACCCCGATCACTAAGAAATAAAAATTCAGTTTTCAGTTCAGTCATTCCCTTACTCAGTCACTTTTAAGAGGCAAAATGGAAAAGGGAATCCTGGTGGAAAAAAGTCCAAATCTGACTGCAAAGAGTTACAAATGAATCTCACTAAACCTGGTGACTGGGTAACAAAATGGCAGATTAAATTCAGTGTTGATAAATGAAAAAGTAATGTACATTGGAAAACATAATCCCAACTAAACATACAAAATGATGGGATCTAAATTAGCTGTTATCACACAAGAAAAATGCAGGTTGGAGTCATCTTGGATAGTTGTCTGAAAACATCTGTTCAATGTGCAGTGGCAGTCAAAAAAGCAAACAATGTTAGGAGCCATTAGGAAAGGGACAAATAAGACAGAAAATATTATAAGGTGACTATACAAAATCCATGATACACCCACATCTTGAATATTGCATGCAATTCTGGTTGCTCCATCTCAAAAAAAGATACATTAGAATTGGAAAAGGTACAGAGAAGGATAACAAAAATGATTAGCAGCATAGAACAGCTTCCATACAAGGAGAGATTAAAAAGACTGGGACTGTTCATCTTGGAAAAAGAGGTGACTAAGGGGAGTTATGATAGAAGTCTATAAAACCATGAATGGTGTGGAAAAACAGGGAAGTGTTATTTACCCCTTCACATAACACAAGAACCAAAGAAATTAATAGGCAGCAGGTTAAAAGTATAAGGAAGTACTTCTTCACACAACAAATAGTCAACCTGTGGAACTTGTTGCCAGGAGATGTTGTGAAAGCCAAAAGTATAACTGGATTCAAAAAAGAATTAGTGAAGTTTACGGAGGATAGGCCCCTCAACGGCTATTAGCCAAGATGGTCAGGGAAGCAACCCCATGCTCTGGCTGTCCCAGTTTCTGGCAGTCTGAAGCTTAGGAACTGGACACCAGGGGATGAATCACTCAATTGCCTGGTTCTGGCACTGGCCCATGTTCAGTGAAAGATAGGATACTGAGCTAGATGGACCATTAATATGACCTAGTATCATTCTTATGTCATTCTTATCTCCAAAGAGAAAGGGCGACAAACAAAAACATCAATTTAGTTTTCTATGTTTGTTTTTGTTTAGAAAATTTCAGTCAAATACTTTCCTGAAAATATTTTAATTTTTTTTATTTTAAAAAGCTTTATGTATAATTTTAATGAACTCTACCGATTATGTAAACACTAACTCTTTGCTCACCCTATCTATATGAACTTATTGCTACTTCTTAATAATAGTAATGGTAAGCACAATAAATATTTTCTACATTATGTGAATTATAGTTCGTTTGGTAACACCTGTTATAGTTTAGTTTGCAAAGTTCCACTATAACCCCATTTTCAGGTTTCTAGGAGATCTAACACTTGTGGGCTGTAATTTCTCCTTGATTCTTTTTCTGAGCAAAAATAGATTAGTTACCCAAACAAAAACAAACCAAAAAAAACTAGATTACCTTCATTTTTCCCCACTGTAAACAAAATTCTAACCTGATTCTTTCAGGGTTTCCTTGAACAGGGCTACAGAAAAAATGGCCCAGTTAACTATTTTCCCATTGTGGACTACTACATTTTCTTTGTGTGGAAGTAGAATAAATTTAAAAGCAAAAGCGATTAGCAAATTGGAAATATTTTCTGAGCTGCAAGATCTAAGGCAGGGGTTGGCAACCTTTCAGAAGTGATGAGCTGAGTCTTCATTTATTCATTCTAATTTAAGGTTTCTTGTGCCAGTAATACATTAATGTTTTTAGAAGGTCTCTTTCTAGAAGTCTATAATATATAACTAAACTATTGTTGTATGTAAACTAAACAAGGTTTTTAAAATGTTTAAGAAGCTTCATTTAAAATTAAGTTAAACTGAAAATCAGTGCCACTGAAAATCAGCCCACGTGCTGCCTTTGGCATGCATGCCATAGGTTGCCTACCCCAATCTAAGGTTTTCCCCCTTTTTTTTTTCTGATTTTAATTGTTCAGCATTAATGTTGAATTATTTTGTTTGGTTTTGGATTTTTTGCATTTAATATGGAAATAGGTTCAAACAGCTGAGCTTTGATTTTGGTTTTGACAAATAAAATTAAGCTTAAGCCCTCATCCTGTAACTTTCAACATGTGGGTGAATCACTACACCTGCATGGGACTCTACTATTGGCATCGGGCTCTACTTGGGTGTAGCAATCATGCCATGTGCAAGAAGCTGGAGCCTTCATTTTTTTGCCTTTCCACTAATATAAACAGACTCTTACGTGGGTTTGTTTTTTGATTTGCATTTGAGAAAAATGTGGATTATTTTACACTTCCAAGTTTATGGTGCTCGTTTATCACTATCATGCTAAAAAATCCCCTGAGTTGGTCTTGCCCTGCATGCAAGGAAAATAGTACTGAAAAACATGAAAACCTCAGGCTCGTCATTACATTTCTGCATGCTGTTTAAGACCAAGTAATAAACCAGCCTGCCACACTGCCAAAATACACACTAAATTATGCAGTTAGCTTTGAGACCTACTGAAGAAAAGCACTATATAAGAGCTAGGTATTATTTTTAAAAAACACACACTCATCCCTTTGCAGATCTTAATTTTCTATTACAGTTTGGTTCTTTCAGATCACAAACCATCTAACCTTTGAAGTCCAGAGTTGTCATAATTTCTATTTCCCCACCCTCCAGGCTTTAGTATAACAAAATCTGCTGTCTCAGGGACAATTTTCTCTCTACATTACTAATATCCAGAGGCCTTCAGATTCCATGTTACCAAGAATTTCTCACATTTCTAGAACTATAACTAACTATATCATTATTTGTCAGAAGTACTGTCTCATATTCAGGAAACATCTGCCTAGAAGATAAATGCATCTATGACTATATAGCGGTTAAAAGTGGTGATTGCTCCAATTCTGTTTCTCGTTCTGTTTCAAATAATAATGACTTTCTGTCTGCACCTTTAAATTAGGATTTCTGGATACCTTGAAGATTTAAAAAACAGGTGGGACACACATTTATTAGTCTGGGTTCCCATCACTGTCCTGGATTAATAAGAGACTTCCCTTACAATAAACTGTCTCATTATTTTTCACTTTTCTTCTGTCCTTCCCTGTCTATTCTATAACACTGTACCTCCTTTTTCAGCCTCATTCTTTATTCACTTTCTATTTTAGTGCACTTTCTATTTGCCAGTAAGTATCACTCCATTATTTCAGAATGTGGGCTTTTGCCCTCTGATCCCTCTGTCTCCTTGACTTAGAATATTGGCTAACTGTAATTCTCAAACCTATTTTCTTTAGATATTGCTCTTAAATTTCTGTTATTAATCTCATATTGTTCAGCGACAGTACTATCTCAGCAACATTCAGCTAATTAGAAATAATTAGTTAAAAACAAACATTTATGCAGTATATCAATTTAAATCTATAATGCATCTACATAAGATATATACAGTCAGTCAGTCTATTAAATGTTTGACTTAATGAAGACTAGTAATTCAATTAAAATAACTACATAATAAGGAAACAGTAAGACTATATAGTATACAATTATTGAATTTAGTCTCCTTTGCACTACATTATTTCTGTCACCTGGAAACTAATTAGCACAACATAATCACATACTTCCTGTCTAGTAAACATACAAGTCTCATAGGAACAAATGATTTGTATCATGAATCACTAGCCATTGCTTATTTGTAATTATCATATAAATGAGGTGCTTTAGGTTGACCTCTGATTTCCCCGTCCTTGTCTGAGGCAGAGAAGATACACTAGTTATGCAAAACCTTGAGGCAATTTAAATTACTTATTTAGCCCCATGTAATATTTCTTGTTTTGTAGAAATTGCTCTAAAAGTAGAATTAATAAATGTAAAGGTAATTTTGAAGATAAGCACAACAGGGTCCAGATGTTTGACTAGGTTTTCTAAGCACTATGGTAATACAAATTTAATAAATAATAATAATATATTCAAGAAAAATGAAAAAGTGAAGTTACAGAAATGAAGTCTCATAGGTATCTGCTGTGTTATTACATAAAATCCTAATAAGTTAATGCAACCACTAGATGAATGAAGACTGAATACTTAATCAATAGCTACTTTCAGACAAGTTAACACCTCATACATAATTTTTCACGGTAAACATTTTGCTTGCAATTTTATGAGCAAGTAAGGTTTACCAGCAACATCAGTTTGGGCAGGTCATCAAGTGTGATATTCTGCCTCCAGCACAGCCCCTTACCTGAAGCAAGGACCAATCAATAAGATTTTAGATAGGATAATAGGATTTTAAGAATCGCAGCCATCCCTGTATAGTTGATACCACAGCTGACAATAAGCTAGCCAGGGAGCAAAGTAGAAGACAGCAATACCAGGCATCCCACTCACAACTGATTGCTGTTGTGACCACCAGTTTTAGACCCCAGAGGGAAGGAATAGGTCATCCCCTAGAACCCTGGCTCAGACATCAAGCCTTACCCCTAATGCAGTTACCCCTAATTGACAAGGAAAGGTGAGAGGAGAGCAACAATCTAAAATGCCTCATTGGCCACCCACTGGCTGGAGCAGAGCAATAAGGAGGAGAAGCCACGAAAAGATGCTCAACAAGGGTGCTCATGACCTGGGAGTAGAGATTAAATCAAGCCAGTCCGGTCTGGCCTACAGGTAAGAAAGTGGCCGCTGGTACACAGCTGACCATACAGGCAGGGCTGCTGATGGGGATGGAGGCGAAAGCAAAAGGAGTGGCTGCCTTGGGTCCCGGCAATTTTAAAGGGCCCGGGGCTTCCAGCAGTGGCTGGAGCCCCAGGTCCTTTAAATCGTTGCCGGAGCCCCAGGACTCCCGGCCACTGCTGCCGCTACCCTGGGGCTCTGGCAATATTTTAAAGGGCCCAGGCCGCTGCCACAGTAGCTCCCAGTCACCGCTGCTGCTACTGCGTCAGCAGCTGGAACCCCGGGCCCTTTAAATTGTCACCGGAACACCGAGTGGTGTGGACTGGGCAGCACGGATGGGCTGGCTGAGGAAATCTGGCCTCAGTCCCGCCCCTTCAGCCTGAGGTCCCACCCCTTCTGGGGGCCAGAGCTGCCACTCACCACCTTGCCCAGGACCCCAGCCACCCTGCATACCAGTAAGTCTGTTAAGTTACTTTCACCCCTGCCTGGGACCCAAGTCCAAAGGATAGACAGGCAAGTGACCAATCTTCATGCATACAGCAATTTGGCCATGTGACTGCCCATGCCAGACTGCCTGGAGGACCCCGTTAGAAGCACTGGGCGAACACAGCACTCAGCAGCAGGACTAGATACACCATATTATCCAGCTCCAGACAGGGAGAGCCTATACAGAAAGGATGGGCTCCACCTAAACTAAAATGGAACCAGATTTCTGGCATTTAAAATTGAAAAGGTTGTAGAGCAATTTTAAAACTAAGGGGCCGGGGAAAGCTGACAGGTGTGGAGGAGCACGTGGGTCAGACAGACATCCCTTAGGGGAGGATTTATTAATGGAGATTCTCTGTCTTAGTAAGGAGGAAAGGATGGAGGATGATAAAATACAGGTAGGACCTGATGAGAAATAGTTAAATGAAAAAGAGTCCCATTCAGTTACATCATGTAAAGGCAGACACCTAAAATGTGACAAATTTTAGAGTGCTTATATACAAATGCTAGAAGTCTAGATAGTAAGATGGGTGAACTAGAGTGCCTCATATTAAATGAGGATATTGATGTAATAGGCATCACAGAAACTTGGTGGAATGAGTACTCAGAAGTGTCCTGCTTTAAACAAGAATGAGAGTGGGTGATGGAGAGAAAAAGCTCCCCTACATACTCATCCACAGCATGGGAGGCTCTGGAAGGTGTGAAGTGGCACACTCATCTCAATGTGATGTTCTCAGATGAATGAGAATACCCTATGGAGCGGAATACAACCTGGAACAATAGCTCAGACATGTGAAACGTTCCATCCATCTCCCATCCTCCTCCTGATTGCTTTAGACCCTGTGATATAGACTCAGACTCATAGGTCAGAAGGGACCAATATGATCATCTAGTCTGACCTCCTGCACAAAGCAGGCCACAGAACCCTACCCATCCAATTTTATAACAACCCCTAACCCAGGACCGAGTTATTGAAATCCTCAAAATTGGTTTGAAGACCTCAAGCTGCAGAGAATCCACCAGCAAGGGACCCATGCCCCACGCTGCAGGGGAAGGCGAAAAACCTCCAGGGCCCCTGCCAATCTGCCCTGGAGGAAAATTCCTTCCCGACCCCAAATATGGCGATCAGCTAAACCCTGAGCATGTGGGCAAGACTCACCAGCCAGCACCCAAGAAGGAATTCTCTGCAGTAACTGAGTTCCCATCCCATCCCATATCTCCCGCAGACCATTGAGCAGACCTATCTGGTGGTAATCCAAGATCAATTTCCCAAATTAACGATCCTATCATAACATCCCCTTCATATACTTATCAAGCTTTGTCTTAAAGCCAGAAAAGTCTTTTGCCCCTACTACTTCCCTCGGAAGGCTGTTCCAGAACTTCACTCCCCTAATGGTTAGAAACCTTCGTCTAATTTCAAGTCTAAACTTCCTAATATCCAATTTATACCCATTCGTCCTCGTGCCTACATTAGTACTAAACTTAAATAATTCCTCTCCCTCCCTAACGTTAACCCCCCCTGATATATTTATATAGAACAAGCATATCCCCCCGCAGCCTTCTTTTGGCCAGGCTAAACAAGCCAAGCTCTTTGAGTCTCCTTTCATAAGGCAGTTTTTCCATTCCTCGGATCATCCTTGTAGCCTGTCTCTGAACCTGTTCCAGTTTGAATTCATCCTTCTTGAACATGGGACACCAGAACTGCACACAGTATTCCAGATGGGGTCTCACCAATGCCTTATATAACGGTACTAACACCTCCTTATCCTTGCAGGAAATACCCCGCCTGATGCATCCCAAAATCGCATTTGCTTTTTTAACAGTCGTATCACATTGGCGACTCATAGTCATCCTGCTATCAACCAGTACCCCAAGGTCCTTCTCCTCCTCCGTCGCTTCCAACTGATGCGTCCCCAACGTATATCCAAAATTCTTATTATTAATTCCTAAGTGCATGACCTTGCACTTTTCACTATTATATTTCATCCTATTTCTATTACTCCAGTTTACAAGGTGGTTCAGATCTTCCTGAATAGTATCCCTGTCCTTCTCCGTGTTAGCAATACCCCCCAGCTTCATGTCATCCGCAAACTTTATTAGCACATTCCCGCTCTTTGTGCCAAGGTCAGTAATAAAAAGGTTAAATAAGATCGGTCCCAAAACCAATCCTTGAGGGACTCCACTAGTGACCTCCTTCCAGCCTGACAGTTCACCTTTCAATACGACCCGCTGGAGTCTCCCCTTTAACCAGTTCTTTATCCACCTTACAACTTTCATATTCATCCCCATCTTTTCCTATTTAACTAACAGTTCCCCATGTGGAACCGTGTCGAATGCCTTACTGAAATCTAGGTAAATTATATCTACCGCATTTCCTTTATCTAAGTAATCCGTCACCTTCTCAAAGAAGGAGATCAGATTGGTTTGACACGATCTACCTTTAGTAAATCCGTGTTGCAATTCGTCCCAATTACCATTGACCTCTATGTCCTTAATTACTGTCTCCCTTAAAATTTTTGCCAAGACTTTACATACTACAGACGTCAAGCTAACAGGCCTATAATTACCCGGATCACTTTTATTCCCTTTCTTAAAAATAGGAACTACATTAACAATCCTCCAGTCATACGGCACAACCCCCGAGTTTATCGATTGCTTAATTCTCGCTAACGGGCTCGCAATTTCACTCGCCAGTTCCTTTAATATCCTCGGATGGAGATTGTCCGGGCCCTCCGACTTCGTCCCATTGAGCTGTTCAAGTACGGCCTCTACCTCAGTTGCGGTAATATCCACTTCCATATCCACATTCCCGTTTATCATCCCTCCATCATTGCTAGATTCCTCACTAGTCTTATTAAAAACTGAGGCAAAGTACTTGTTTAGATGCTGGGCCATGCCTAGGTTATCCTTAACCTCCATTCCATCCTCAGTGTATAGCGGCCCCACTTCTTCTTTCTTTGTTTTCTTCTTATTTATGTGGCTGTAGAACCTTTTACTATTGTTTTTGATTCCCTTTGCAAGGTCCAGTTCAATGCGGCTTTTAGCCTTCCTCACTTTATCCCTACATGTTCTGACCTCACCAAAGTAGCTTTCCTTACTGATCCTGCCTTTCTTCCACTCCCTGTAAGCTTTCTGCTTTTGTCTAATCCCCTCTCTGAGTTGCTTGCTCATCCAGTTTGGCCTACAACTCCTGCCCATGGTTTTTTTCCCCTTTCTTGGGATGCAGGCTTCCGACAGTCTCCGCAGCTGCGACTTAAAGTAATTCCAGGCCTCCTCCGCATTTAAATCCACTAATTCCTCCGTCCAATCCACTTCCCTAACTATTTTCCTTAACTCTTTAAAATTAGCCCTCGAGAAGTTGAAAACCCTAATCCCAGATCTACATTTGTTTATCCTTCCATCTAGTTTGAACTGAATCAGCTCATGATCACTCGAACCAAGGCTGTCCCCTACCACCATTTCTTCTACGAGGTCCTCACTGCTCACCAACACCAAATCTAAAATAGCATCCCCTCTCGTAGGTACTTCAACTACTTGATGAAGAAATCAATCGGCTATCACATCCAGGAAAATCTGACCCCTATTATTCTTGCAAGCACTCATCCTCCAGTCTATATCCGGGAAGTTGAAGTCCCCCATAATCACACATTTCCCCTTTGTGTTTACTTCATTAAAGAGGTCTCTATCCATATCCCAATCAGATCCCGGCGGTCTATAGCACACCCCAAGCACTATCTCAAGGGAAGCTCTAGTTGTTTTTTTACCCAGTGTGATTTTTGCCCAGACAGACTCTGTCTTATCCATTCCATCGCTTCTTATTTCGCTACAGTTAATTTCATCATTGATGTACAAGGCTACTCCACCACCTTTGCCTTTCTTCCTGTCTTTTCTAAACAGCACATAGCCTTCAATACCCGTGCTCCAGTCATGAGTACTATTCCACCAGGTTTCAGTTATCCCTATAATATCTGGTTTCACTTCCTGCACCAGTAACTCCAGTTCCTCCATCTTGTTACCTAGGCTCCTCGCATTAGTGTATGCATGAAGTATGCCCTTTCTCAGCTCCCCACACAAAGGAGCAGGACTTCCCCCACTCTAGCTCACATGGGGGTCAGGAAGGGAGCCTCAGACCCTTCCAAAGGGGCAAGCCTGCACCATAGAACCAGGCTTATATAAGGGGAAAGGGTCCAACTCCTGTATATGGGCGTGCGGGTGCACAGACACACACACACAGGGGGCAGAGAGGGAGCTGAGGCCTGCCCCAGAGGGGCAAAATCCCCACAGATCTGGACACACACAAGGGGAGAATGTGGGGCTAACAGAAGCCCTGGCCCTGCCCTGCCCCTATTCTCACCAAGTCCCTTGGCCACTCACCCCTATGTCTTCCTTGCCAGTATCCCACTCCTTCACTTCCCCTAACCCCCATGTGTCCCTCACCTGAGCTACTCCCTCTCCTGCCACACATCCCCATGTATCTGCCTCCTCATGACCCCTCCCCTCACTGCCACCCCAAATCCCTCACACTGTATTCCCCTACTCCTCTGCCACCTAATTATCCCCGCTCCTAGGAAGCACTCATGTCTAATTTCCCCCCAAAGATCTTGGGGTGAACTAAGAGTTACGGGGAATGAGGCTCAGTGGCAGAGCTAATGGTGCAGTGGGTTGAGGTGCACTAGCAGGACTGGGGGTGCTGGGAGGCTACCGTGCACTAACAGAGCTGCCAGGAGCAACACCTCCATCACTTGAGCCCCAACCTTTCTCCCCTCCCCATAATCCTCCTTCCCTCACTGTTGCCCCAAACCCCTCTCCCCCTATTCCCTCACTCCTCAGGCCCCTAATAGTCCTCCTGTCCCAGGAAGCATTCACATGTCTATTCCCCCCCCCATATACTTTGATTACGTTCCCCCACAAAATAAAATTGCCACTCATGACTCACAAATGATAATAGCCTGCATCCACTCAGATAAAACTCCTTTTATCATATGTGTGGGGGCTTCTGATTAAACTTCTCCTTAATTATACTAATTGAAGGGTGAGTTCACAGCCATCTAAGGGTCCGTGATTATTCATCCAGGACCTCTCAGTTTAACAGGAAAGTCAACATAAGAAAACCATTTTTGGGGGTGGACTAACCAGGAACCCCTTGACCAAATGACCCCCAACTTAGCACACTAATGCTATCCTGTGCCCCCATGAAGCACACCAAATTACAAAGCAATCTGATTAATCATTCAGGTTTTAGAGCACTCACAACAGTCCAGCCATTTTTCTGTATTGGTGCATGTGCACTGTAAAAATACACTTTTAAAAATACTGATCTCAGCTTGTAGTGCAGACATACCAATAAATATGTTGTAGACTCAGGATTTCAACTTGGATCCCCCAAAGATTTAGTGGGTGTCATGCACTACCTAGAGTAAAATTCAATAGATTGAAACCATTTCGACTTGCATCTCCATCTTACATCTCTAGCTCTGTACACACACACACAAAAAACCACACCTAGCCATTTTTTTAAAAAGTTGCTATTATGAGGGGAGGGGTATTTATATCTCCAGAATCCCTGATTCAAGTGACTCCATATCTGGATCACTAGCCCTCTCCTGCACCCTCCTGAAGCACAGGCAATTTCAAAGAAATCCAACTAAGCAATTCAATTTCAGAAGACTTAGAAAGGTCAAGCTTTAAGCTGATGTGATGCAGCCTCACCTCCAGGGGCAATGCCATGCCAATCTCAGTTGGATATAATACCAAAGCCTTCTGCAGTGGGGGCCAAAATGGCACCGCTCACTAAATGTCTAATTGTCTCACACACACTAGTGATTGGCAGAGTGAGTTCAAATGTGAGAAGACAGACCAAAAATATCTTTTTTAAAAAGATCACATGATTTGGGGGCCAGCTGCATGATTTTGGGAGGACCAATTTTTGAACTTTTGGGGTTGGCAATACCGTTTCCTTATTACAGTACAACGTGCAAAAGAACAGACTGTCCGTGCTATAGTTTTCTTGCCCTGTAATAATCAATTTGATTTAGTTTCCCACTAATCTTTCCCTATCCAGACTGAATAAACCTAATACTGTGTTATTCTTGGTATTTTTTGGTTGCTTACTTGTTTGGGGGTTTATTGCCAAATCTCTCAAAGCATATTTCTTGCCACTCTCTAGGCAGCTAATGTGTTTTATTTTATCAACAACATTCCACTTTTATTTATCATGAAAGAAATTTCCACCTACCCCCATATCGTCAACTCCAATGTTCAAAACTCATGAGATTAAACAAAAACCCTCATTAAATTTGGGCCAAACATTATATTGTGATTTGGTCTGTGATTTTTAAGTCCTCCTGCCTGCCCCCTCCTCCCCCAGACAGTGTGAGTGTGTTGCAATGCTCCCAGATATATTAAAGTGACTTTGGCAACAGCTTCTGTAGTTTCATTCATATATCTGCTCATCCCCCTGCTACCCATCAATTCTGTGACTCCAATTCTCTTTCAGTTCTGTCCCCACATCAATTCTCCCTCCTCGCCTCACCTTGACTCCTTTCGAAATTCTTCACCCCCAACTACCAGGCTTATGGGGGGCTGCAGTGAGGTCCCCCTAACCTCTTTCCAGGAGAGGGACAGCAGCTCCAGGGGCTGTTCACTACCCTTCCTCATCACCCCCTATTTCCTCCCAGGCCAAGTGTTGCAGTGAGTGGGAGAGGAAGGAGAAGCAGCAGAGAGGAACTGCCCCATTATTCCAAAGAGCTGAGGGATGATGAGGGAGCAGAGCCACCCTCAGCTGCTCGGCTTTTCCTGCTCCCATCTCCCCTCCGGTGAAGATGGTGGAAGAGAGCACTGCCTGCTTCCTGCAGGAGCTCTGATTGGCTGCTCTCCCTCAGAAGGCGGGGGCAGTTGGAAAGACAGCCTATAAGGGAGGGCTTCCCCCAGACTGAGCTGAAATTCACAAGGGGACTGGAGCTTCTCATGTCATCCTGAGGCTGGCCTCAGCCCTGGCAAAACTCATGTGACTTGTGAAGAAATCATGAGAGCTGACACACTGATACCACATTTTGATAGGGACTCTTGTTTTTAAATGTCTCTGTGCCCCATTTTAAAGGAAATGTAATGCTTGGGAAAGGTGCCAGATTGGCCTCATTGCACAATGAAGCCTCTACTTAGTCATAAAGACCTAGCTGAAACAGCTGCTTTGGTTTCCCCATTCCACTTAAATCCTTAGCCTCTTTGGGGAAACTGATATCTTCCACTCTTAGCTGTCTTTCATTCTACAGGACAGCCCACATTTCAGCCACTTTCTTGTCTGCATCCTGCCGTTCTGAATTGTCACCAGTAAGTCCAGGCCAAAGGTGCCAAGACAGCCTCTAGAGTCTTTCCTAGCCCTCTTTGAGACTGTTTTCAGCAGTTTGTGTGGTCTTCCCCTGCAGATTCACTAAGTGTTGTTCCTGTGGCACTATATATGTCACTTTCTGAGCCAGAGACAAAGCATTTGATGTCTAACCCTTCATTGCTCTCTCCCCCTGCCTGGAACAGCAGCAACAATTGCTACCATCTCTGGCCAGTAAGGGAGGCAGATATTTGGAATGGAGTAAGGTTGGGAGAACAAGGGAAAGGACTGGAGACAATGCGTTTTATCCCACACCGCAGAGCTGGGAGACAGGAAGGCTGCTAATAAGGGCATCCTCAGAGATCAAGAATTGTGGCAATGTGGACAGCTGTCACTAGAAACAAGATAGAGTCCACCAAACTCACTATACCTAGACCGCTTAGGGTTGCCAGCTTTCTAGTTGCACAAATCTGAACACCTTTGCCCTGCCCTGTCCCTTCTCCAAGATACCACCCCTACCCTGCCCCTTCTCTGAGGTCCCACCCCCACTCATTCCAGCCCCCTCCCTCCATCGCTCACTCTCCTCCACCCTTGCTCACTTTCACTGGGCTGGGGCAGAGGATTGGGGTGTGAAAGGGCTCCAGCTGGGGGTGCAGGGCCAGAAATGAGGGGTTCAGGTTGCAGGAGAGGGCTCATGACTGAGGCGGGGGTTGGGGTGCGGGAGGGGCTGTGGGATGCTGGTGCCGGGAGGGAGTTTGGTTTGGGAGGGGTTCCACCCTGGGACAGGGGGTTGGGATGCAGCTGGGTGTGCAGGGTCTGGGAGAGAGTTAGGGTGCAGTTCCAACCTAGGGAAGAGGGTTGGGGTGTGAGTGGGGGTGCAAGGTGTGGGGTCTGGGAGGGAGTTAGGGTGAGGAGGGGGTTCTGACCTGGAGCAGGGGGTTTGGGGTGCAGGGTCCAGCCAGGCGGCACTTACCTCAGGCATCTCCCGGTTGGCGGTACAGCGGGGCTAAGACAGGCTCCCAGCCTGCCCTGGCTACATGCTGCTCCTGGAAGTGGCCGGCGTGTCCGCCCCCAGGCAAATGTGTGGTCAGGCAGCTCTGCATGGTGCGTGCTGCCTGCACCTGCAGGCACTGCCCCTGCAGCTCCCATGACCATGATTCCCAGCCAATGGGAGCTGCGCAGCCAGTGCTCAAGGTGGGAGCAGCATGCGGAACTTCCCAGGCCACCCCGGCACCAAAGGGCAGCAGGGATATGCCGGCCGCTTCCAGGAGCTGCCAGGGCAGGCAGGGAGCCTGCCTTAGTCCCGCTGTGCTGCCAACTGGACTTTTAATGGCCTGGGGCCAGCAGGGTTCCTTTTTGACTGGGTGTTCTGGTCCAAAACCGGATGCCTGGCACCCCTAAGACCACCATATTTCCCTGGATGTTGACTGCTCTCCAGGGTCAGACTTATTTTCTTTAATCAGATTTAAACAATAGTAAATTAATGCCCAGGCAAAAAGCTGTAGGGGGAGGGAATGAGGTTTAGTGGATAAGGCACTGGACTGGAAGCCCATATGGAGATGTGGGTGCTATTCCTCGCCTTGGCATTGCCCTGCTGTGTCTCCTTGGGCAAGTCACTTTACTTCTCTGTGCCTCTTTCTACTTCCCCCTTTTGTCTGTCTTGTCTATTTAGACAGCAAGTTCTTGGGGGCAAGGATTGTCTTCCACTATGTGACTGGATGGTGCCAAGCACAATGAGTCTCTGATCTTGGTTGGGACCTCTTGTCACTACCGTAATACAAAAAATAAAAATAAGATGCCCAGAAAATTATACAGTATAATATATTTGAACAATTGACACACACCTGAAAAGCTCTGTATCCCAAAACTAATTAACTGGAGGAGGGGAGGGGAATCCAGTGCCCCATAATGTACTCTTCCATACAGGTGAAAGCAATTGCATTATTTTCTGACTCAAAACTAGCAAAAATAGTGATTTTCTTATAGGCCAGTACACAAGCTTTCAAAGTCCAGGACCTAAAGCAGAGACCACCTTGAGTGCATATCTTATGAGATCTGCAGTGAGCAAGTACAGAATTTACAAAAACTACATTTTATAAGATGTGGTGTCTGTTCTTACAAGATGCACACTCAAAGCAGTGTCTTCTAGAACTCCCAAGCTAGGCAGTGCCCTGGGGATAAGCTTCCCAACCTACAGTAGAATCAGCAGTTTCTCTCCTCCCAGGCCATACAAAAGACCTAACTAAACAGTCTGATTTTTCAGAGGTGCTGAGCACTAATCTTTTCCAGGGAGAAGGGTGTGCAGGGGTAGACTCCATTGAGACACACAGATAACTAAGTGACAATCACTACAGAAATATTCAAGATAAACAGACAACTAAACAAACATATGTAAGCCAGCTCTTCAAAGGTACGTGACATTTTTGCATTTCTTAGCTAAGTAGTGAGTAGACAAATATTAATGTTTTTATTTAAGTGAGGTCAGATTAATATGACTAAATTCCTATTTACTAGGTATTAAGATAAAATTAGAAAACGTTGTGTTCTGAGGAATTTACCAAATAAACAGTAAATATTCACCTGCTGCTAAGATCAGCTGATTGTTTTGAATTTAACCTAAATACAATTAAACAAAGAAATAAAGAGGAGATGAAGATTCCACTTACCAATTTGGAGCCAAATAATTCAAACAACGTTTCTCTCTAAAGTTGCAGCAGCATAAGAAAAAGTCAGTGCAAATCCTCTTTCATTTCTACACCAGTATTCATTTCTAGTTAACTAACCCAATCAACAACTTCAAGGAGAGTCACACAATACTTTCATAAATTATAGAACAATATATACAGGAGGAGTGGCTGTGCTTCCAGAAATTTCCACAAGTACATTATTGTAACATACACAAAGCAGTTGGCAAAGTAAATATGCTTCCAGTGGAACCAGCTGCTGAGTAAGTTCTAGCAGTCACTTTGTGTAATGGAATGTCAGTTAAATTTCTTAAAGGTGACTTCGACAGATTTTTTTTTTTGGTAATTGGATTTATGCCTGTTATTGTTTCTTGATGGTATATAAAGAAGACATAAAAGTTTGTCTGCTTGTCTTTTTACTTTAAATACATCAGTGTTGAATCTGGTCTTCCCTAGTTTTAACAGAGAATTTTTTGAGGGTAACAGATGTTTATTATGAATTCTCATACCTTCATTGAACGGGCAAGCATGTTGAGCCTTTAACGAAGCCACCCTCTCTCAATAATGTTAATTAGGCACTGAAGCTAAAAATTTTTTTAGTAAAAACAAAAAACAAAATGTAAACACATGGTCTCCTCCCAGGCCCCACTGTGGTCTCAGGGCAATCCCTGCAAGTGGCCCCTCATCTCAGTTTTCCTTTTGAGTCCCCAGTAACTGCAAAAGAGCTTATTGTCTAGTCTATAATCATAGTTTATTAAAAAAACATAGTGCAAAAAGCCATAACCAAACGTCCCAAGACATATTTCATATGACACAGTCCCAGTGCAAGTAGTCTTTAAAACCCAACTTCATTCTTCTCATAGCTGGACTCTGCCAGGACAGCCACCCCAGCCTTTTCTTCTAGGGTGCTGCATACCTGCTCTTCCCATTGGAAACTCCCACAGCCACTCTACTGAGAGCATCCTTGACAGAGGAGCATTCCTCACTGCTGCAGCCCTCTCATGGTTTCTCTGGAGTCCAACTCTGCAGCAAGGAGATGTAAGTGGATAAGCTCCCCTTGCTGTTCCCCCTTCCTTAAGCCCACTCTGGCCCTTAGCTCCAGCTGTCTGGCTTAGAGCGAGCAGGCATCTCCCTCTGCTGTTCCTCCTGCTTTCAGCCCCCTCTAGCCTTGGTCCTCTGGCTTGGGGATACTAGCCAGCAATCCTTCTTGCTGTTCTCCTGCCTTAAGCCCTTTCCCAGGAACTACCTTCTCTTTCACTCGCTTGGGCAACTCTCATCTTCCTCTTTTCCTGACCGAACCACTCTGCTCTGCCTCTTCTTTTCCCTCACCAGGCCTCTTAGGATATGTCTACACTGCAATGAAAAACCCACAGCTGGCCCGTGCCAGCTGACTCAGGTTCACGCAAAGGGGATGTTTAACTGCAATGTAGATTTTCAGGCTTGGGCCCAGACTCTAGGACCCTGAGAGGTGGGAGGGACCCAGAGCTCAGGCTTGAGCCCAAGTGTGAATGTCTACACCACAGTTAAACAGCCCCCTAGCCTTAGCCCTGTGAGCCAGAGTCAGCTGGGATGGGTCAGGCGTGGGTGTCTAATTGAAGTGTACAGGTGCTGCCTCATCCTCTTAACTGGCCCAAACAAGGAGCACCTGGACTAGAAGAGGAGAGCTGAGCTCAGTTTCATTTAAAGGGTTAGCGAGGTGGGAGGGTCCCAGAGCCTGGGCTCTAGCCCAAGTCCAGAAGTCTACACTGCAATGAAACAGCCCTGCAGCCCGAACCCTGCAAGCCCAAGTCGGCTGGCACAGATCAGCTGAGGGTGCCTAGTTGCAGTGTAGACATACCCATAAATATATTCTAGACTCAGGAAGTATAGTCCTAGGAAAAAGAACAATTCAAATGTTTCTGAGTGGCTACATTAAATGCAGAAGAAATGCCTTGCTGGACATATCAGAGTTGGTATCATCATCATTAAGAAACAGATAATCTCTATATACCAGAATTAACCAAAACTGTTTATATTACAACATGATCAAGAGACATACTTAACACACTTAGAGGCATATCACTCAGACAAGTGGTGATGAGACACTCAGGGTGCTAAGCACAGTATACAAATCTATAGAATAGAATATAGACAAATGTTTGGATACAAGACTTTCAAGCACTTTAGCCAGAAATGGTACATTAACTATTGGAAGGCACGTACTCCAAAATCCAATGCAGCTTTTAATTGAGCATACATCCAGTCTAATTTAATGGAATTGGAACTATACCAAAATTTAAAGACAAATCAATTGTTTGTGTAACAAATGAAGAATGCTAACTGGCACCTTGGTTCAGAAGATCAGCAGGCCAGGGATCAGAAGTCAACATTTTTTCCCCATTATGTTTACTGAAATCTTTTGAGAGAGAGATTCAAGGCATTACACATATCCACAAATACAGTAAAAATTCGTGGTAGGCGATAGTATGAAATAAGGATAATACAATTTAGAAAGACATATTACAGGACTTACAATATAATAGGTTCTGAATAATGCATGGAGGACAGTAGCATGGTAGATTTATCTGTGGTAATACTACACAGAATGCAAAATAATAATAGATTCTATATGTAAATAATGCTTTTTATCCTGAAGGATTCTAAAGTACTTCAGAAATTATAAAACACGCTACAACAAAAATATGAAGCAGACACTTCCTATTTGGGGGTAGAGAGTAGGGTGCAGTAAATCAGTAGACAACATGATCAATAATGAAGAAAAAGAAAAACTGGTTAAAAGCATACGAGCAAACTTGTATCCTAACTAAAAGTTCCCTGGGACCTTTCATGCCCATTAATAGTGAAAAAAAATCTCTTTTTTTAAAACTCATCCACAAGATCCTCCAGAATAAACTGCATAGTGCTTAATGTAATTACCTCAATAGGAAAATATGCTGAATTCGCCTTGCTGGAATTTGGGAGGGGGCGGGGGGAAACCACACAGGTTTCCACACATTCATAAAGAAAATAATCTTCTCCACCATTGTCTTGATAAGCTCTTAAAATCAAGCAGCAACAATGAAAGGTATGGCATTAACAAGATATTGGTCAGTCTTACTTTGTGCACTGTCAGACAGCTGGCATTAAAGAAACACACAGGACAAGGTACCTTGCATGTCCAGTGTAAGATCCCCAGTTACACAGACTCCTAGAAAGTGTCTGCAATATAACAGCAACTTCTAGAATGAATATCCAAAGAAGGGTAACATGACTCAGATTTAAACAAATTCCTCTTCTCTCTTCCATATGTAAATTGCCATATAAGTACCAATGCCCAGAATTTCAGACTTGAGTGACTAAAGTCAGGAATTTAAATCCAGATTAAGGTACTTAAATGAAAGATTTTTAGAGATGCTGAGCATCCACGGCTTCTATTGACTCTTATTTAAACGTCTCACTTTAGGCACCCAAGTTTGAACTGTTTGGCCCCGTTCTCCTCTGCTCACCAGCAGTGGGAGCAGCTAAATGACTGACATGCCAAACTAGACTACAGAGAATCTATACTGGTCACGATTGTACCAAAAAAGCAATGGTGGGTGAGAATGGTTTTAGGTAGGTTAATATCTCTAAACTACTTTGCCCTGAATTTGTGTGACAACACTAAAGTTTTAAAACCTTGGTGTAGATAACCCCACACATGCATGCAAGGGCAGCAATTGGCTAAGATAAAGGAAAATACCTAGCTATACAGGAAGTCACAAGCTTGGGTTTAGAGGAGAAGATGGAAACCCACAATACTGAGGTATCAACAGGAACAGATTGGGAGGACGTTAAGAATTCAAATAAATGTTTTTACTCTTTCTAGAGACTGAATTCTCACTCAGTCTCTTTAATGAAAGGTAGAGGTAGAATTTTTTTGAATAATACATAGGATTTTTTGGGTCAAAATATTTTTTTTCAAATTATATATGATATAAAAAAAAGTGTGCTTTTTCTTATTTTATTTAAAATTGATCAGAAATGTTACTGAAAATGGTTATCAAAATGTTTCATTTACCAATTACTGGGTAATCATTTTTTCCTTCCAAAACAGCCTTTTTTTAAAATTTACAAAAGAAAAAGAAAAATGAATCTATTTGAAATACTTTAAAATGAAAACAACTTCCAAATTTTGAAACTTTTCAAATAAATATATTTGAATTTTTAACCAGCTTTATTCAGCTGTTATTTCAAATCAGTTCAAACACCATTTCTAGTTAAATATCCCAAAAGAGTCTCAGGGGTCTTAACTTATCAAATATAGTAGTAATTTTGACGTTTTCCACAGTCTGAGGAAAGAATATAATTTTGACTGTTCTATAGAGTGTCATATAGAAGACATCAAATCTGGAGGGGAACATAAGGTGTAATTATCTCTCTTCAGGAACACAAGGTCTCCAAACACTGTAACCTACAATACCAACGACCACCCACCAGCCTTACTACCACAATTACTTATGCAGACTCATCCCCCCTATTCTAGCTTCATTAGTCACTACAGGTTTGTCCCCTCCCTCTCTATCAAAGGTAGACTAGCTAGTAAAGACATGTCTATGAGAAGAGCAAGCCATCTCAACCTCTACAGAACTGACCCTAGAGCCAAAATGTAGCACACATCACCTTTCCTGATTGGGAGATGTTTGTTAAAGGATTGACTTCTATTGTCTAAATCCAATATAGCTCAGCTGTTCTGGCCCTTAGGAATCTTCATTAGCTCTAAAACACAAATGGTTGCTTAAAGGACTTCATATTTAATTTTGTGATAAGCATGTGACTACAGACATTTCTTTATTAAAAATATTGTAGAAGCTAACACAGTCACCAATATTTCTTCCCCATTCTGTTACTTTATGAAAATAAAAGGATTAAGAATGATTGTGTTGTCTGTCAATATTCTTCAGGGGAGATGTCTAATAGCTTCTCAGATATGAGGTGTGTAGGTCTATTGTCATCTCTAGAGTATATATTTAATATTGTTTCATGATAAATTCCAGTAAATAAAAGAAGAGAAGGAGATGATGCCAAAAGCACAATATAACTTGGAAACACAATTCCCACCCACCTACTTTATAGAAAAATTCCACAGAAGCATAAAAGATAAAAGAAAGAAAATTCAATCACTTAGAGCCAGACTCACCCTGATATCGGGAAAACCACCTTGCTGGGCAGAAAAAGCTCACAAGCTGCAACTTACAAACTTTCCTCCTAATTTTCCCATTACAACTAGATAAAGAAAAGGGATAAACAGTTTTACCTGCACTACACAGAATGGGCAGGAGGTCTTGTCCACTTAAATCCATGGATGTTCCCATGGAACAAACAATCCTGGGACCCTCACATGTGGTCGCTCAAAGCCTCTGCACAGCTGATCTTCAGAGGCTGTTGGTCCCGCCAATGGCTGCCTTCAAACTCTTCCCACAGAGTGGTTTCTCTCTGGGAAAGCTTTCTTGCAAAGTGCATCATGTTCATCCAACTTCTCTGTAACCAAACTTCTCCATACTCAAAGAGCCCAAAACCTATGTACCTAAGAAGGGCTTTTGTGAGTTAAGACAAATCATGAGGCCATGACAGAGCTCATCATCCTCCAATTCAGTGACTCCAACCACTCCTCTATAGGCCAGTCTCCTGGTGAGACTACATCTTCAAAGGTGCACCATGGCCAGAGGCTCCCCACTTGGCAAAGGGAGAAGATGGGCAATGGAAGACACGGTGCCTCATGGTAAATGTAGTCCAGCCAGGGAGACAGGTCTACAGAGGACAATGAGAGCACAAGGCACACAAACAGCAACTCCCAGAAGGCACCATGGCAATATATTTGAATCAAAATAGGGTTTTTAGCTGAAATTTTTCTGAATTTTAATTTTCTATTAAAAAATGCCTATTTTCTGACCAGATCTACTTCAAACCCTGCCCCTCTATTGTTTTGATAAGCTTTCTTCCTTCTCCCCTTGCATATGGAAAGGTCCCCATCTAAATTATCCCACACAGGAAGGCTCAAATTGGGAAATAAAAGAAATGGTAGTCTGCCTAGCTTTGCCCACAAGCCAAGTTTCCCTACTTTGGATGCCAAAATAAGATGTTATTCACAAAAGCTTGTGCAGATGTTCAGCATGTGATCATGTATTCTCTGCTGGCTTCTCAAGTTTCAGCCCTCTCAGTAATATTCAGGGTTGGGTTAAAAAAAAAGAGATACAACCAGCATATGCCAAGGGTCCTAGCACTCAGAGACATGTGATATCAGAATGTAAGCTTTGCTCTCATGGTTGCAGCTGCAGCAGAGATATCCGTCTGAGTCTTCAAACAGTCTATCACAAAGGAAGAAGCAGCAGCCGCTAGAGACAGGGAGGTAGTTGCCAGGCCTTACATCCCCATCACAGCAGATCCATGACTCTAGCCATTTTGAAATAGAGACAGTTTGGATGCCCTATCCAGCTCTGACGTATTGACTACCCCTGCTAGGGCTCAGGTGCCCCTCTGGGCTCCATTCCTCTCATCTGGGTGTTTTGGCTTGAAAGGTCAATTTAGAAATGATGGTGTTCTACCAAGTGCCATCTACTTCTGGCCCCCTTATGAGATGCTACTCTCCATAGATTGTACAGATCTTTATAGCATCCTCCCTTTCTTTTTATAAGTGATTTGATCAACTTTTAAATAGATAGAAGTGTTGACTTCTACATTATTGCCAACAGGCCCCACACACTTTTCATTTCTCAGTGGTATTGTTTCAAGCTGCAGGCAGACATAAGACATCACTCAGTAGTCATACTTGGTTCAGATTTTCAAGCTTTCATCTACGTAAATAACAGTTAGACTACTTTTTTTTGAAGAGAAGAAGAAAGGTGAGATTCTGAAGAAAAAAGATGGCAGCCTTAACCTGCATAAATATCACAGATTCACCACTAGTGAACCATGCAGCCATCCAAAACTCATGTCAGTAAATTCTTTATACTGCACCATGCTCTCATGCATTCCATATTTATATGCATTTGACAGACACGCACACACACATATTCACTCTAGAAATCATTCATTCATTCAGGATCTGATTCCATTTACAGCAAAAGGGGATTAAATAGAACTCTTAGTATTTAAACAAACAGCTAATAACTGCAGATTAAAAGATTCTACGGTGGCACTAGCCTACTGAAAACCATCATCAGAAAGTAAAAAATAAAATATAAATAAAAGGCAAGGGAGGACTGAACAATCCAAAACTCCAAAGATGTTACCTGTAATACAGACACTAAACAAAAGAATTAATAATGGGAAGAATCGGAATAGATTAACTCAGAAGCAAGCTTTTTACTAATATGGAATATCTTTTTTCATTCACTTATCTGAACACATTCTTGTAACTGGGCACTTATACATACATATTGTAGAATACTTAAGTGCTTGTAATCAGAGTGTATCCATTATAACAATGGAAACCAAGCCTGAAATATTTCAGCTACAACTGGAGGATGCCTCCACTATGATTGCTTTACAAAATTCTTATGAACTCTACACTTCATTGAAACATTTCACATAGCTACCATGAGGTGTCTTGGAGAAGATGTGGGAAAATAAGGATATATACTTTATGTTCATCTTTTGGTGAGACAGAATTCCTGCAGTCACTATTGAAGTGGCTAAAAGACAATACCCGTTCAAAAGAATATTTTTTTTCAGTTGGGTTATCAGGAAAACCTGAGTTGCCTACAACCAGTGAAGTTTTAAATTACACAATGTATGCATGGATCCAGACATGATGTTGCTAGGTTCTGGAAAGGAAAACCCATGCCGGATTAAAGATTTTGGCACTTAAAAGACATTACTGTACTAGCAGAGATGACACTGAAACTACACAACAAAAGGTATTTTTTATAGAAAGCCATGGAATTTCCACATGGTTTGAAAAAGCTTCTTGATTTTAGAAATGCATGTTTTATATTTAATTATATATGAGATATTTAATTTGGGTTTTATATTTTCTTTTAAATTATTGCATAGTATTGGAACCATATATGTATGTACGTGTGTATCTGTCTGTTTTCTGGTGGAAGTGTCCTCATAAGGGAAGTTTTGGAAAGTAAAGTAAGCTATTAAATTGTCATAGGCTATGTCAAATGAGCATTTTATCTGTCATATCAAGTGCTATGGACAGCTCAGCATTTTTGCCATTTTGTTGCCAAAAGTCGCTAGCAGCAGTTACCAGCACAGTACACATATGTGCATGTGATTTATGAACACTGGACAAGTTATGCAACACTGTGCTTTGCCTTTACCATAATGTTATTCATATAGCACCAAAAATGTAGTGGATACTTTACAGACACATACACATATATAGACAATGTCTCTTCCCTAAGAAGCTTACGATGTGTTAAATGTTAGGGAAGAGATTAGAAACAGGTGATTAAACAGTGATGTTTAGTTGGCATCTTGTTGACTCCAGGGTTTGATTTATTTTTTTCTTCTTCCCTTGAAAAGAAAACCAGGATTAAGAGACCTAAGGAAAACATGGGTTTTTTTAATTGTGCTATTTAATATAGAATGTATAGATTTGTGATGACATCAAAGGATATATCTATGCAAAATCTGCAGAGTGCTTAAAATAAGAAAAAAAATAAGTAGAAATATACCTCAGATAGCTAACTATACTATTCTCACATACACAGACTAATATTATTGCAAAGAAAATTTACCTTAGGAAGATTTGGAAGAGGAAGATGTGAAAATATATTTGAGTCTTGGCCTACTCCTCCAGAATGTGCATTGTCTATAACAAGACCCTGGAAGGGATTCCTATTAGAAAAATAAAGCAATCAGCTATTCAGTACTCCTTTTACTTCAAAGTCCCATTTATTGTTTATAAATAACTAAGGACTGAAAGAATGAATTAATATTAAACAGATTAAAAGTTTAAAGCTTTATTTAAGATCCCCAAATATATATATTCTCCTGTTTTCCACAACACCATCATTCCCTGTATGACAATGTTCTCGCTCTGGGAATATTTCCTGATTTCATTAAGATTGTCTTAAAGTTTTTTTCAAAGCTGCCATCACATCCCATCATGTCAATTTTCTCAGCTTTATATAAAGTTTTTGGCACCAATTTAAATCTGCCTCTTTAAAAATGGTCTAAAGTTTGAATATACAATTTACAGAATACAAACATCACACATTTCTTTACAAACATGTTTTAAAATACTCAGGAATTTCTTCCCATACTTAAAAAAATACAAGTTAACAGGAACAACAAATTCAAAAGGTTAAAATTTAATTGAGTAGCAACCACCTTGCTGCAGTGTGACTTTCACATAATTACTGCTGCTTTTAGACTACGAACTAAAGTAACATTTCTACCCTCATTTGTCAATATAAATGAAATGTTGCTATATTAATAATGAATATGATAGAAGAAGAAAAATAAAGATAACATATGAAAGGCTTCTTGCCTGGAAACTGACCTTTTCAAGTTTATTCCAGTAGCAATTTACTGGCTCCTAATTACTGTTCAATATTCCTCTCCTACTAGCACATTAATAACAATAAAAGAGGCTAGCAGCTACCACAGCTGATTTAGAGGTTCAAATTCTTTACTGTAGCAATGGAGATGGTTTTTAAAAAGGCAAAATGCCAGTCATGAGATCCTATCAGACTATTGGTAAACTACTGACAGCAGCACTACAGCAAATCGATCAACAATGCAAAAAGCTGACAAGGAAAGACAAAAATAAAGACTTGCACTACTTTGCAGTTTACAGGCTTTTGTTATGAAATTGTGCTGTCTAACTAAATTTCAACTCGTATTGTTGCAGGAAAATTCTAGTTTTTGTTTATAGAACAAGCCATCAATATGGAAGTAACCTTTCAAATATGAAAATTTTCAATAACCTTACCTATTACTCTTTTTAGAGAGACACCAGAAAAAAAGGAATAACTATGCCTATAGGCACATATTGTAAACCTCTGAAGACAATAAGGATTAAAGTGAAGATTTATGGTCATATGAGTTGTTATTCTACACAACGCTCATTACCAGTTATTCCAGGTTGCTATTTTTAACTAAATTATTTCTGTTACATTCAAAATCTAGTTGGGAAATAAAAACCTCTCAGGTAGTGCTAATTGTCTTTCCCTCACATGCATAAAAACCTGTGTAACTCACTGGATTAGATTACAAGCAATCAGTGGGGTTTTTCATTTTAAATAACCCCCAGTAAAGCTCATTTATAAACAGGCAAGCTGCACTGTTAATTTATTAATGGGTTTAGTGTAGTATATAATGGTATCATCAATACCAAAAGCACTTCTGTTAATCTAACTAATCAGAGTTCTGGAAGCATAAAAATAACCTGACTTTAATCCATGGCAATAAAAATATGGAAAAAGGAAAACAGGCATGCAACATTTAAAAAGCCTATCAAGATAGGAGTTTGACAGGCTTTGGAAAATAGAGTGTTATACATAACAGTTTTATAAAGCAAAACTGGCATTTAGTACTTTTGTCTGTTTTAACTAAAATGAGAACAGACAACTATGTTAAAGTGGAGGACAGATGTTAGGTTGTCAAAAGTATTTCCCTTCCCACATGCATATGCGCAGAGTTTAAAGCCAAGTTTAGGTAAAGACTACATTTACTGTTACAATCAAGAAAACAAATTAAAAATAATTTTTAAAAGATCCAACATGAACTTTAACATAGCAGTGGCTTTAATGCTTCATTTTAATACGTGAGTTTTCCTGTATTCATGCTGACTATTTTGACAAAGTTCCTCCTCTACCTTGGTGGGTCCTGCGCTTATTAGCAGATTTGCTCACCTCAGTGATCTTCCCCTCTGGTGGAACCCAAAGTCTGGGTCAGCTCCTCCTGTGTCTGATCAGGAGTTGGGAGGTTTGGGGAGGGGAACCCAAGCCCACCCTCTACTCCTGGTTCCAGCCCAGGGCCCTGTGGATCACAGCTGTCTATAGTGCCTCCTGTAACAGCTGCATGACAGCTACACCTCCCTGGGCTACTTCCCCATGACCTCCTCCAAACACTTTCTTTATCCTCACCACAGGACCTTCCTCCTGGTGTCTGATAATGCTTGTCCTTCTCAATCTTCCAGCAGTACACTCTCTCACTCTCAGCTCCTTGCCATCTTGTTCCCAGCTCCTCACACACACTCCTTCTCCTCTGGCTCCTCCCTGCCTGACTGGAGTGAGCTCCTTCTTAAACCCAGGTGCCCTGATTAGCCTGCCTTGATTGGCTGCAGGTGTTCTAATTAAAGTAGCTATCTCCACTGCCTTCTAGAAAGATCTTAATTGGCCCCAGGTGCCTTGATTAACCTGGAGCAACTGCCATTTGGTTACCGGGTCCTAGGGATTTGTTTAGCCTGGGGCTAACATACCTGTTTCTCAATACTTTATTGTAGCCATCTGGCCTTGCCCCATCGTATATCCACCCCCCTCTGCTCAACACCATAGGGTTCGGCAACTTGAGACGCCAGGCAGTGTGCTCATGAAAGGCCATCAGCGTTGCCGTGGTGGCATCCAGCCCTGTGCCATATGCGGAACTGAAATGGCTGGAGGGATAAGAACCACCTGGTGATCTTTGCATTCTTTTCCTTATTTCTCTGCATCCACTGAAGGGTTGCATGGTCTGTCATAAGAATAAATCGCCGGCCTAAGAGGTAATAACGCAGTGTCTTCATGGCCCATTTGACAGCAAGGCATTCTCTCTCGACTACTGCATACTTCTGTTCTCTTAGGAGCAGTTTTCTGCTTAGGTAGAGGATCGGGTGTTCTTCTTCTCCAATCATTTGCAACAGAACCGCCCCCAACCCCACCTCGGAAGCGTCTGCTTGCAAAATAAATTCCTTGGTAAAGTCCGGGGCTATGAGTATGGGATCATTACAGAGAGCTGTCCGAAGGTCTATGAATGCCCTCTCTGCTGCGTCGGTCCACTTCACCGTGTCTGGACCTCAGGCCTTCACCAGGTCCATTAGTGGACTTGCCCTACTGGCGAAGTGGAGAATAAAATGTCGGTAATAGCCTACCACGCCTAGGAATGCACGGACCTGCTTCTTTTGGGTCGGCTGGGGCCAGTTTTGAATCGCCTCTAGCTTATTAGTTTGAGGCTTCACTATACCCCTTCCTACAATATATCCCAGGTACTTTGCCTCTGCTAGTCCTATGGTGCATTTAGCGGGATTAGCGGTGAGGCCAGCCCGCCTTAAGGTGCGTAGTACGGCCTCAACTTTCTCTAAGTGGGTTCCCCAATCTGGCGTATGGATGATGACATCATCTAGGTATGCGGCTGCATAACTAGTATGGGGGCGCAGCAGCTTATCCATGAGGTGCTGGAATATGGCTGGGGCCCCATGTAGCCCAAAAGGGAGGACTGTGTACTGGAATAGCCCATCTGGGGTCGAGAACGCTGTCTTTTCTTTAGCTTCTTTGGTCAGGGGAATCTGCCAATACCCTTTTGTCAAATCCAGTGTAGTCAAAAATCGGGCACTACCCAGTCGGTCAGCCAGTTTGTCGATGCGTGGTATAGGGTATGCATCAAATTGGGATACTTCATTCAGTCGGCGAAAGTCATTAAAGAATCTCATGGTACCGTCAGGTTTAGGCACTAGAACTACTGGACTGCACCATTGACTGTAGGATTCTTCAATAATGCCTAATTCTAACGTTTTCTTTACTTCAGCCTTGATTTCCTTGCTTTTGGCTGCTGAGATTCGGTAGGGTCTCAGTGTAACCTTGGCTCCGGGGATCGTGCGGATGTGGTGATAGGTCTCAGTCGTCCACCCCGGTTTTGTGGAGAACACATCTCGATTGCGATTAATCATGTTGGCTGCCTCAACCTTTTGATTTGGCATCAAGTTGGGTGATATCCTCACTTTCTCGTGTAAGTTATCCTTCTGGGGAAGGGTCTCCTGGATGACTAAGCATGCCTCTCGATCATGCCAAGGTTTTAGAAGATTAATGTGGTAAATTTGCTCAGGTTTCCTGCGGCCTGGCTGCCGCACCTTATAGTTTACCTCTCCCAAGGCTTCAGTCACTTCGTAGGGTCCCTGCCACTGGGCCAACAGCTTACTTTCTGCTGTGGGCACCCGGACCATTACTTCATTCCCCTGGTTGGAACCGTCGAAGCTTTGCTTGGTGGTTATAATGGGTTCATTGGGTCTCCTGTGCTTTCTCCAAGTGTTCCCGTACAATGGGTGTAACTCGAGCTATCCAATCCCTCATCTGTAGTACATGCTCGACTATGTTCCTTCCAGGATTTGGCTCCCTTCCCAAGCTTCTCTGACTATATCCAATATGCCCCGGGGGTGGCGCCCATATAGTAGTTTGAATGGAGAGAAACCTGTGGAGGCTTGTGGGACTTCCTGGATGGCAAATATGAGGTAAGGCAATAGGGTATCCCAATCTTTCCCATCCTGGCTCACCACTTTCCTGATCATAGCCTTGAGGGTCCTGTTGAACCTTTCCACAAGGCCGTCTGTTTGTGGGTGGTATACAGAGGTCCGTAGGGCTTGTACACGGAGCAATGAACAGAGATCTTTCATCAACTTGGACACGAAAGGTGTCCCTTGATCAGTCAGTATCTCCTTGGGTAGCCCAACCAGGGAAAAGATCTGTAGTAGCTCCTTAGCTATTGTCTTGGAAGCCGTGTTGCATAGGGGAACGGCTTCTGGGTACCGGATTGCATAGTCTAGTACAACTGGAACATGTTGGTGGCCCTGAGCTGTCTTCCCTAGGGGCCCAATCAGATCCATGGCTATGTGTTCAAATGGTACTTCTATTATTGGAAGAGGTATCGAAGGGGCCCACAAGTGTAGGCGAGGGCTATGTAGCTGACACTCTGGACAAGAGGTGCAGTATCGCCTGACATCTTCATGTACTCCTGGTCAGAAGAACCTCCACAGGATCCTGGCCTGGGTTTTCTCTACCCCTAGGTGTCCTCCAAACAGTTGACTGTGGGCGAGCCTCAGTATGGCTTTTTGATGTTTTTGTGGCACCAGAAGTTGATGTATCTCCTGCTCCTGCATTTGTACCACACGGTACAGGAGGTCTTTCTTCACTATAAAGTAGGGTCTTGGACACCGGACTTTCCCCTCCACTGGTGTCCCATCTATCTCAGCCACCTCTTTCCTGACATTATCATATCTAGGGTCCTCTGCCTGGTCCCGTCCGAAAGTCTCTCTCCCAGGACTAACCTGCCTGAGCTCCCAGGGGCCAGCTTCTGTTTCTTCCAAAGGCTCATCACCATCATGGCCGGGGCCAGCCTCCAGCTCACCTTCCGTGTTGGTAGTTTCTCTGATGGCTGCTCGTGTCCATCTGCCTACTAGCGCGGTCTTCTGGTCCTGGGTCAGGATCCGGGTTCCCAAGGCCTTCGCAGCCTTCCTTTCTTTTTTTGTCTTCTGGGCCTTTTGGGGGGCTGAGAATAGACCCTGAGAAAACTCTGAAAACATTGGTGGTTGACATTCCTCAATGATGAGTCGCTGCCAACAGGGTCCCCATCTCCCTCCAGCCTCTCTGGGGGAAGTAAATTATCAAACCCTGGATAGTCCCTCCCAATGACTACAGGATATGGGAGTTTAGGAACTACACCCACTGTCACCTCAATGGGGTTCCCCTGAACCTCTATCTCCACTGGGATGGTGCAGTAATGGCTCACGGCCCCATGCACACCTGTCACTGCTACGCGTTTGGTTTGTAGCAGCTGGCTACTTTTTACCAGCTTATCCGATATAAGGGTGATAGCACTCCCCGAGTCCACAAGCGCTGTAGTCTCTACTCCATTTATCTTCACTGGCCTGGTGTAGTTATGAGGGACTAATGCGACGCTGCAAGGTGGATAAGGGAGCATGGGACTTCCCAAGCCCCCAAGTTGCATTGCATAGGCTCCTCGGTGCTGGGACACTGTGCTGCTATGTGTCCCCACTCCCCACATGCATAACATCTATAATTGTTTCTAATCATTCTCCTATCATGTGGGCTAGGGGGTTTAGTCCCAGCGTTCTCCCCACTCAGGCCAATCCCTTCCTTCTAGAGTCTCTGCTGGTTTTCAGCCCCCCTCTTCCTCTACCTAGGACTCCCCAGGGGTTTGGCTGTCCCACCTTCCAGAGTTGGGGTTGGGTGTTTGCTATGAAAGGGGATTTCCTTGGGTAGTCAGGTCAATTCCCTGGCTGTCATGCATCTTTCTACCAGCGTGATCATCTCGTCATAGGTGGACGGATCGTTCTGGCCTACCCATTTGCGGAGATCTGGTGGCAGTGCCCTTATGTACCGGTCGATGACCAGAACCTCTAGTATCTCTTCCGGACTCCAGGACTCTGTTTGCAACCACTTTCGTGCAAGATGGATGAGGTCATACGATTGGGACCACAGGGTTTTGTCTTCCTGGTACCTTCACTCATGATACCACTTGGCCCGCACTGTGGTCGTTACCCCTGATCTGGCCAGGATCTCTGCCTTCAGCTGGGAGTAGTCTGCTGCAGCCTCTTCAGGCAGATCATGGTGGGCCTTCTGGGCCTCCCCACACAGGAAGGGGCAAGGACGCTAGACCACTGATCTCGAGGCCAGGTCTCCCGTAGGGCTGTCCTCTCAAAGGCCAGAAGGTACGCCTCTACATCACCCTCCCGCATCATTTTCTGCAACCAATGGCTAGCCCCTATGAGCCGTGTCCCATCGTGGCCACGGTTCAGCTCTGTAAGGGTCTTTACCTGGTTTACCAGTTCCTGCAACATAGCTCGGTCTTGAGCAGCTTAGTCCATCAGCAGGCGATTAGTCTCTTGCTGCAGCCGCACTGCTTCTTGCTGGGTGGCTGCCTGAACACAGGTAGTCCCTGCTGGGCCGCCGTGGCTTGTATCAGTGCCCACACTATATCATCCATTGTGGTGAAAAAAAAATTAACCCTCTCTCTTTTTTTTCCTTTTAAAATCACCCTCTTTCTTCCGCTGTGCTGTGCACACCAAAAATCCCACTTCAAACACCAGTTGTGACAAAGTTCCTCCTCTACCTTGGTGGGTCCTGCGCTTATTGGCGGATTTGCTCACCTCAGTGATCTTCCCCTCTGGTGGAACCCACAGTCTAGGTTAGCTCCTCCTGTGTCTGATCAGGAGTTGGGAGATTTGAGGGAGAACCCAGGCCTGCCCTCTACTCCAGGTTCCAGCCCAGGGCCCTGTGGATCGCAGCTGTCTATAATGCCTCCTGTAACAGCTGCATGACAGCTACAACTCCCTGGACTACTTCCCCGTGGCCTCCTCCAAAAACCTTCTTTATCCTCACCACAGGACCTTCCTCCTGGTGTCTGATAATGCTCATCCTCCTCAATCCTCCAGCAGTACACTCTCTCACTCTCAGCTCCTTGCCCTCTTGCTCCCAGCCCCTCACACACACTCCTTCTCCTCTGGCTCCCCCCTGCCTCACTGGAGTGAGCTCCTTTTTAAACCCAGGTGCTCTGATTAGCCTGCCTTGATTGGCTGCAGGTGTTCTAATTAAAGTAGCTATCTCCACTGCCTTCTAGAAAGATCTTAATTGGCCCCAGGTGCCTTGATTAACCTTGAGCAACTGCCATTGGTTACCAGGGTACTAGGGATTTGTTTAGCCTGGGGCTAACATACCTGTTTCTCAGTACTTTACTGTAGCCATCTGGCTTTGCCCCATCACACTATATAAGCAATAATTAGTTATTAGTTACTACTTTACGTTACCTCTTTTTGTTTAGTCAAGAGTTTGGGGCAGGTATGCCGTCCTACCCCCAATCTCCTAGACCCACTGCTCCCACAACCTGCAGAGCGCACAGAAGAGAGCAGAGCAGGGACTGTGTGCAGTTCTGGTCTCCCATGTTTAAGAAGGATGAATTCAAACTGGAACAGGTACAGAGAAGGGCTACTAGGATGAGCCGAGGAATGGAAAACCTATCTTATGAAAGGAGACTCAAAGAGCTTAGCTTGTTTAGACTAACCAAAAGAACACTGAGGGAGAGATATAATTGCTCTCTATAAATATATCAGAGGGATAAATACCAGGGAGGGAGAGGAATTATTTAAGCTCAATACCAATGTGGACACAAGAACAAATGGATATAAACTGGCCATCAGGAAGTTTAGACTTGAAATTAGACAAAGATTTCTAACCATCAGAGGAGTGAAGTTCTGGAATAGCCTCTCAAAGGAAGCAGTGAAGGCAAAAGACTTATCTGGCTTCAAGACTCAGCTTGATAAGTTTATGGAAGGGATGGTATAATGGGATAGCCTAATTTTGGCAATTAATTGATCTTTGACTATTAGCGCTAAATATGCCCAATGGCCTGTGATAGGACACTAGATAGGGTGGGATCTGAGTTACTACAGACAATTCTTTCCTGCATGTCTGGCTGGTGACTCTTGCCCATATGCTCAGGGTTTAGCTGATCGCCATATTTGTGGTTGAGAAGGAATTTTCCTCCGGGGCAGATTGGCAGAGGACCTGGGAGTTTTTCACCTTTCTCTGCAGCATGGGTCACGGGTCACTTGCTGGAGGATTCTCTG